>NC_080060.1:4100134-4780134 GCF_026212465.1 Amaranthus tricolor | reverse complement strand
TACACGAGAGCTTTGATAAGGAACCAACTCAATTAAAAATTTAAGTTGATAGTTGAGACTCCATAACATAATATTTACTCTAACAAGATGAGCGCTCCACTAGATCATTTGAACATATACTACAATCCAATTTTTTTTAATCAATCTATCATTTTGATTTTGATCTAATACTTTTTATCTTATTAAAATTAAATAATAATATTATTCCCTTTGTCCCTATAACATTGCACCTCTTTTTTTAATTGTAATATAAATATGTAGATGATAAGACAAAATACAGCTACATAAAATAAACGGTGAAAATAAATTTATAATTGAGATTAAAATAAAGAAAATAAGATTACTATTAAAATGAAAATAATGCTAAATAAGACATAAATAAAATGAAATTATAGATGCAATTTGAAAGTACATGGGGGATAAATGTATAAAGCTTATGAGAACATATAAGTTTAGAATAATTCCATTTGAATCATGTTGATTTTTAAAAATTGGTAAGTGTCATTGTCCGAAATTACAATTTGTGAAGCGATGAAACATATAACGTGACGTGAGTGCGACGCCCATTCAAAGCACGCAGCATGTTGTTCGTAAACCAAAAGTCTTTTTCCGAGCTTATCAAATAGCCTTACAAAGCCGCAAGGAGTGCCGACCCTACCCTCTTAATCCAAGGTCCAGATAAAGACATTACAGCAGGTGTCTTTAGAGACTATTTCAAACTCAACTCATTAACAATTAATACTTATTTATTAGTATTATTGTATTTTTAATGTTTACTTATATTATTTTTAATGTTTACTTATCGTATCCTTAATGCCTATTTTTAATATTTTAAATGTCTACTTACATCATTTTTGATGCCTACTTATAATATTTTGAAAAATATAAAATGGATCTGCCCAATTAAAAATGGTCCCTTTGAAAGACCGTCTCTCACAATAATTTGTGAAGATATTAAAGTGTTTGGTAAATTAATTTATTAAGATTTTTTAGCTGGTTAGAGATGTTAGAGTGTTGATCCTACCTTGATAAAAGGCCACTTTAAAGATATAGGAGTGTTTGGTAACTCAATGTGTTCAGTTGTTTTCGCTGGTTAGAGATGTTAGTTGATTCATTATGAATAGTTTTTGTAACTTAGTTGATTTGAGAAACATGTTGAGGCACAATCAGTTGATTTAAATAAGATGCATAAAGTTATTAATTGTTGTTAAGAGGGTGTTTGGCAAACGGTTGAAAATTGAGTATAGTGGTTGATTTGACCAGCTGATTGTGAATACGCTGGTGTATAAGCAACTTGTTCAAAAACAACTTATTCATAACAATAAGTTGTTTCAATTAGCTAATTTACCAAACATTAACATTAGCTGGTTTGACCACTCAACCCTCTAATTATAACAAGATAAGCTAAAATGGCTCACTCAGCTATTAAACGCCCCTCAACACTTTACACTCCTATGAGATTTTTTAAATGATTCATACAATAAAACTTATTAAAATTATAGTGTGTTCTAATATTTGAGGCATGTTATTTTAAAAGATTTGTACAATGGAACATATTACACGTGTACAAAATAGGGCATATTATTGGAGCACTTTAAATAGTTTAGTCAACGCCCATTATTAAATGGATTATTAGCTTACGCCTTTGAGCTGACTTTTCTTAATCAAGTGGAAAGCTTCTTGTTGGAGCAATAGCAATTAGTAGCTGGAGATTTTTTTCAACATTTACTTTTTAAATTCTCTATCGGGATTTATTAGTATATTTATGTATAGATGCAACTTGATGAATGCTGATGATAGGGAATCTATGGCCATTCACATTTGATAATCCATCAAGTTCAAGCCCATCAAAGTTCTAAATCATCGAATATATTTGGTAAATAGTTTTTTCATTTACTTTTTTACTTGTATTTTGATTTTAATTTTTTTATTTAGTTAAATAACAAAAGAATATTTGATAAATAGATTTTTTTTAGATAACAGTGTAGGCTCAATAAAGGAAAAGACTAGGTGAAAAACGAATCCAGAATATTTTCTAAAAAGTGGTACTTACTTTTCAACTGAGACAAAATTCCATTTTTGGTAAAAAGATTTTAATTCAATTGAAAAACTAATTTTAAGCGAAAATCAATTCAAATATTACTTTATCTTTTCCATTTAATTTGCACCCAATTTCTATATTAGATTTCCTACTTATTTTGTGCTCTTTTTTATTTTGATAATGATTTCCACAATTGTTTTAAAGGTCGTTTACTAGTACCTAAATGCCATGAAGATTTTAAGTTCCAAAGAATTTGTTAATTTGGACGTTTTTTGTTTGACAAAATAAACTAAATAAACTTAAATTTTATTTAATTATAATTTTCCTTATATATTAATTTCAATATATTAATTAATTTTAAATAATAAATATTAGCTAAAGCTTTTATGGAGCAAATATAATTGAATGGACTATATATCCCATTTAAGAAAGCAACAAAACATCATCGAATTAGATTGTGAAAGACGTTGTATACTTGTGTAGCCCTTGTTGACTTATATTCTAGTCAACTAGTCAAGTGTTTGAAAAGACCATCTTTTGATTAATATCTTTGTTGTTTTTATGTATCTTTTTTAAATGTAATTATTTTAAGAAAAGTATAGAAAATTATAAAAATATGATACTCCATATTAAATAAGAAAAAAAATAAATTATATGGATCATGTTAAAGAGAGATTAAATATGTAATTCAAATGATTTAAAATAAGTAAAACAACTCAAAATGAAAATAAATGCAAAATCAAAAGACACATGATTAATATTGTTGCATATAAATTTTCTTTATATAGGGAAAAATAAAAGGCAAAGAAAATATGTGTACAAGATAGAGCTGTTCATTCGGATCGTCGGGTTGATTTCGGATCAGGTGTTCGAATCGGTTTAAAGTCGAACTTGTGTCCATGTTACTTTTTATATAATTATAAATCTATTTTTAAAGTCGTGTCAAATCAAATTCAGGTATAAGATTGGATAATTATCGAGTCATTAACTATAGTCTATATTGGGTAGCATTGAAGTACTTCTATCTTTGACGGGAAAACTAAAAAAAAATATAAAAATTAATATTATGAGATATTGGGAGAAATACATGAATGATAGTTGAAAGTATAAATGAGAATAAATAAATATACGAATCATGGTAAAAAGCAAAAATAGTGTAAATTTAGTAGTACAGATTATAAAAATAAGACAAATTTAATTGAATAGATGGAGTATAATAAAGTAGAGAAATGAATGATTATGTGGCTAGGAATCATAAAGATTGCACCACCTGTCCACAAACCGAAATAACTATAATAACTTGATCAAGTGCTCAATATATTAATTATAAGATGATGTGTTCACAAGTGGAAACAAAGAATCAATACAAGTATGAAGAAGAGCCGTGTTCTATTGTGTCACTAACAAATGAAAAAAATAAAGGGGAGATATAACTATCTATATAAGAATTAGTGTTGCACATGATATGATCTAAACCGCAAATTAAATCAGATCAAACTATAATTTAATTGTTTGCTCTGGTTTATGATCTCAAATTATGATTTTGCTTTATACACAAAATAGTTTATGGTTTGTTCTTAATTTTGAAAAATTAAAAACTGTAGATCAAATTAAAGTAGACCAAACTAATTTAGAACGATTATATTCGACTTAATTTTTAAAACGATTTGATTTAATTAAAAATTTGTAATTTCTAATTTTGTCTAAATATAGTATCAAACAAAATCAAATTAAACCGAACTATGTGCAGTCGTAATAAGACTTACAAAGCACAATATTCTTATAGATGAACTATATTTATGCAATATCTTTGAGAGAGTATTAATTTTTTTTTTCTGATTGAACAAGACAATAATTTGCTATTAATCCAATTAACTAATAAGATATAATAAATTATTAACAATATATGTACTTGACTACCTAAATTCAATAATTTTATCATAAAAAGAAAATAACAATTAATTACTAACAATACTGTGCATTAACCCAAAAATAATGGTTAATGAATAACTATTATTATTATTTATATGTATTAATAGTGAATGCATATTACTCTTTTAAATAAAAATAATATATTTATAATATATAATTAAAAAAGTGTATACATTAAAAAACATTTTAGGCTCTCAAACTAGCGGGCCTAAACCGTCACTCATGCTACATAGCCGACCTAGAGAAGGTGAGCAAAACATATTATTCCCTCGAGGCTCCATCCATCAACATTTGCTACAACTATATGTAGTGAAAATATTAAAAAATTGAAGAAAAAGAAATAAAAAGGTAATTGCATGTGCAAATGACAATTAAAAAATACTAGCATGATCAAAGATTTTTTTAAAAAAAAATCTTATAAAACATACTAAAATAAAAAATTGGAAAATTCCATATAGTAATTCTGAATTTTTGACTTTTTCGCATGGTAGACAAATCTTTTTTAATTCACGTGGTAACCTTGATTTTTGATTTTTCCACATGGTAGACAAAAGGAATGTTTTTTTTTAACTTTACACTAGTTTTAGCCAACATAACGACATTGTTTTCAAAAAACAAACATCGTGATCACCCTAATTGACCACATGTTTTTAAATTCAGTCAAAATAACTACTTAATTTAACCAAAAGCTTAACATCGGATAAGGGCTGGGTCGGGCTCTAGTAGAAACGGGGAGGGCCTTGCAAGATAGAAAGCGGACTTTAAACAGGCCAGACCCATTAAGCCCAATCCAGCTCGACCCGACTGGTTTATCTTACTTGTTCACTTTTTAGGGACGTATTAGATTCTGCGACCTTACCTACGATTTAAAACTATTATACAAGTGTTGGCTAAACTTGATCAGCCGACAAAATAAGAAAATAGGGTGATTCATGCTGTTACAAATTTTATTTTGTATATCCAATCTTAAATTATAGGAGAGGATGAAGGATCTTTATATAGGAAAATAGAGAGAGGAAAAGAAAAGCTAAGAAGAGGGAAAAAACAAAAAAATAGAAAAGCTATTTATTTGTACAATTGGCTAACAAACTAACTGATTAACTAACTACCTAGGATTACTATCATATACATTAATAACTTCTATACAACTAGAATCCAGCAGCAGTCAGTAAAGTGTCGTATTTTCTCAGAAATGTGGTATTCTCAGCAAGTGTTAGCTGTATATTAGTAAAGCACATTTTAAATTTACAAAGATCCGTTCTCAACCTTCTTTAAACCCTTTTACAATCTGCTCCACTTTAATAGTAATAGAGCCCGTTTTCAGCTCGACCCTTACAAAACGCTTTTAAAAACAGGTTGAATAAGAACTGAAAACGAGAGTCCAGCCTATTAAACACCCCTAGTCACCACATGAATTCCATAAAACATTTGTGGCAAAGTAAAAAAATTGAGGGTCTAACATCTAGAATTCCCAAAATTATAACTAAACCCTTCACTTACCCACCCCACCCAACCCCACACACTCATTAGTCATAAGTCATTAGTGATTAGTCATTCCCTTCCATCCATCTCACTCTATATAAACACACCTCAATAATTCATTCAATACTCAATATTTTAATCCAACTCCATATATAATTCCCTTCATACTTCCAAGAAGTCAGCCCATCCTACAACCCAACTCAAAAAAAAAAAAATAAAAAAAAATCATGGGTACCCAACCCAAAAAATCAAACCAAATAATGAGCACATCAAAGCTAATAGCCCTTGGACTACTAGAATCGGTAGCAGCTTTAGCTTTGTTATGCGCCAAATACACGCGCAAAGCTTCACAAAAGCTCGTCAGTATGAAGCCGGGGTGTAATACGCTAATCCTCCGAAATAACAAAGAACTGGGCGAACAAAGCTTCGGCGATGCCGGGTTATGGAGACGATCGATTTTGATGGGGGATAAATGTGAGCCTTTGAATTTTTCAGGAGTCATTTATTATGATTGTAATGGTAATAAATTGTCTGAACCTCCAATGAAATCCCCACGTTCAAGTCTTTTTGTGGGGTATGATTATCCAACCATTGAGAATTACTAAAATATAATACTCTTTTCTATCTGAATTTTGCTTCGTATACTCTTTTAGTCTGTTTAATGTGGGACGTTTGCTTGATTAAATGATATGAAAGTAATCAATTTTCTCTTTTTTCTTGTTTTGTGTTCAAACCCATGAGAAGCAATTTTAGGGGATAGGGGAATATTTTTTTTGTCTATTTTAAATTTATATGTAAAACTAAATTTTTTTTTATATATTTGAATTTTTAAATTTAAAGAGATAGAGAGTATATATAGTTGCTTTTATAAGATGATAGACATATATATTCACCATCTCCCTTATTTTTATCATTATTGTATCAATTTTGGCTACTACTATGAACTATGCTTTTGCTCAAAAGGTTCCCCTTTTTTTTTTTGAAAAATAATACAAATCAAATGTTTTTGAGATATAATATCTTGGAAGATTTTTTTTTTTTTAAGAATTTATTGATTGAGTTGGGGGTTGAAAGCTTTTTGATAATAATGCGATATTTATCGTTTAAGAAGATAAATTTTCTCTTTTCCTCTTGCTTTTTCAGCTTGCATGTAACTCAACTTACCCCAAATAAAAAAGTATGTTTTTTAAATAGAAATAAATTAAAAGAGTAAGTTTGATTAGTTAAAAAAGTATGTTTTTTAAAATAGAGATAAATAAAAAGAGTAGTTTAATTAGTAAAATAAAGTATGTTTTTTTAATAGAAAAAAAAAAAGAGTTAGTTAAATAAGTTGTAGGTTGGCAATTAGTAAGATGTATCATGAGAATTTTATTTTAGTTTAACGGTTGAAAATTTTCACTTTTATTAGTTGTGATAAGGGTTTAATTATCACGCCAGAAAATTTTAATTTTTTTTCTCTCTTTATTGGCATTTTTTAAGCTATTCCAAATGAAAAGGAAGATAGCCGAGTGTACTCTATTTAGTGAGCTAGTTTATTAAGTATTAGTTAGTACTAATAAATTACCATTAGTGAGAAGTAATATGTTAATCATGTATGAATGATGTTGTAATATAAGAAGAATAAATTAAGGTTCATTGTGTATATTTTGTATTTTTGATTCGACACCATTTTAAGAAAAAAGAATGTGAGGCCATATGAGAGAACGGAAAGTCACAATTTAATTACAGTTATATAAATAGTTAAATCCTACAAAAACGTAAATAAGGAAAAAAAAATTACAGAATCAAAATATAAATATGAATATGAAAAAAGAGAAATATAACATTTGATTTAAATAGGAAGCTTAAAATTTTTTTATTTGTGAATGGACTAGAGAACACTCTTAATAGGCAAGGGGAAAAATAAAATTAATTCTTTTTACTGATAGGAAAATTACATTTTTCACAAGGATAAAAGAGGTGTATAGAATAAGTTTCTAGTATTAACTATTATATATGGAATAGCCTATTAAGTTATAGTAGCTCTTTTTCTTGTTTTTTCCAATATAAATCTTTTTTTTTTTTTTCTCAATATAGGATCACTTGTGAAAATTAAAAAAATATTTGAAGTCAACTCTACACATTCATTTTGGGCTCCACCTACTTACGTTACGTACACTTAGTTGTTAAAGCAAGAAAAGTCCTGATTTGAGGATGGAGTATTGTATGATCAAATAACTTAGAATCTTTATTACAACTAGCCAACAATAATTATCTATAGCTAAATATATTTGACATAAGTTTAATGGTATTTATTTAATAAGAGTAAGCAAATTAAACAAAATCAAATCATTAAAACTAAATAGTCTAAATTTGTCTTATCAAAAAACTAAAATAGAATACAAAGCTTTTTTATTTACCATGACTCAACCAAGTTACCTATTATTTCCTATTTAGGTCCTCCGTTTCATAATACCCGCTATATTTTCTATTTTTGACAATTTCATATTACTTGCTACATTTCAATTTTTAGTAATAAAACAATCATTTAAAGTTCTACCTACCCCTATTTTTATCCTACTCTATATTCTATAATAAAATACTATACTATACTCTATAAAGTAACTTAACAACCTATTTTTCATTTTTCTTTTTTAATTAAAAATAATAAAATACTATACTCTATAAAGTAAACAATCAGCTACAGTGTAAGTAGAAACAATATCAGAACGGAGGAAGTATCATATAAAATACTAAGTAGTCATTCGAAAATACATTGTTTATTTTTCATATATCTTCTAACTTCTCCCACCAACGTTCTACAAAAGTATAAATCACATGCTCAAGCAAATTAAATCATAAACAGCACATTTCAACAACAAAGAAATTAAAGAAAGTGATTTTAAGGTATATAAAATAAAAGTACAATAAAAAAATAAAAATAAAACAAATAAAGAAAATCGATAATCACATTACAATTACGATGTAATTAATTTGGTTAACAACATAATCAAAAGTCGTGGGTTCAAGCCCCAGGAGCAGCATCTTTAACTTTACTATGAAGATACCCTCCATATTCCCTAGCATAATCCTTCACTTCTCTCGCCGTCGTCGCAATCCGGTTTCTGGCATAATCTAACCCGTCCGAACCGGGCGGGTGAAGCCCCCTAAAATAACGATAAAACCACGAAAAAGCCGCCAAGGCAGCGAAAGCGAACCCACAAAAGGATAGAAAACCAACAATGGGAACAAAGACGAACACAAAAAGAGGGAGCCAAAAGGGGCTGGAAAGGACGATTATGGGGGAAAGGAAAATAAGGCCGAGAATAATGGCGGTGAGGGTTATTCCGGTGAGGAGGAGGAGGATTCCGCCGGAGATGGCGAGGGTGAGGAGGCCGAGGAGGAGGGTTGAGTTTGGGGAGGTGTTTTGGAGGCGGCGTAGGAAGGAATGTGGTTGTGGTGGTGGTGGTGTGGTGGTGGTTAGTTGAGTTTGGGAAGGATGGGTTGTGGAAGCCATTGTTATTGTTATTGTTATTGTTATTGTTATTGTAAAAAGAGGAAGAGAAGATTAATTAAGGGAAGGTAATGTAGAAGAAGGAGGATGACACGTTGGGAGTGGGATGATGGGTGTGTGTAGTTTTGGGAGTTTTAGACACATGCAACCTAGCACGTGTAGCCTTCTACTGGAATTACCGTTATCAGCTTTTGACACACTAATAAATTGGGTATATTGGTTAAAGTATGGGGTATTTAAAAATAAGTGATAGTGTTAGAGTTTATAAGATATTATATGACTTTAACTATCAGCTTAAATTTTTTATTGAGTTGATTTTTTGACTTATATTAGAAGTCAGCATGACAAAAGGCTACGGATTTAAATCTCAATCATCACTCGTTTAAAGTGAAATATTAAAGCGTGTTAAAATATATAACTTTACTTTTACCATCAACTTCAATGATATAAAGAATAAAAATAGTAAGATCATATTTAATTAGAAATAAGGCATAGTTATTGAGACGGATTAGAATAAAAAGAAGCTAATTGAGTGAGAAAGATGATTGATTTTCTTCCCTCCGTTTTACAATGCGTTGAGTAATTCATTTTGAGTGTTTTCTTGTGTTGCTTGCATGTAAAATCTTTGTTTTTATCAAAGGTTTTTCTAATTTATTGATAAAATAAAATAAATAAAGCAATTTCAGTGGTCTACTATGCGTCTACTATGTTAATGTAGGATTGCAAGAATATTAAAAGTATCTTAATTAAAGCTTACCTAAATAAAAAAAATTATAATTAATAAATCTCATACCAAAATCAATTGCTAATTCAAATTCCAATATAAAATTTGAAGTAAAATGTCCCATAATTACTTTATTAATTATCATATAAGACATCAACTTAACCAACATTTTAAAACGAAAATAATATATTATATAGATGAACCTGCTAATTTTTCAATAAAGGGAAAGTGGGAATATGACGAATGTTTTTCCAAACTCTTTTTTTGAAAGCTTTTTTTATTATTATGATTAGAATTATAATATGATATGATGAGTATAGTGACTATAATCGTATTTGAAATAATTAATTTGTCACATAATTAGTGAAAACATGGCATTGTGAAATTGAGTGGCGATGGTTATGATTTGTAAATGAGTTTTTAATGACATTTTCTAGCATAATCACTAAATTTTGCTAATAATTTTGTGACACTGAATCTAGTGGCATTTGTTGAAATGACATAATAGCTTATATATATATATATATATATATATATATGACATTGAACATGCCTTGTAGCATGTACCTTTGAATTTATTTATTGAAAAACAACATACTCATTATAATTTTGAAACACTATGCCTAAATGATTTTTGGACAATTGTATTTTTTTTGATATATTTGGGAAGTATATTGTATATATTGGTTGAATGCTCATGTGAGTCAAATTTTTGGACAATTGTTTGGAGTAATAGATTGTTAAATACCATTTCTATTATGTATATACATCAATGCAGTATATCAAGCTTTCTTACAACATTTTACCAATTACCAGTTGTCGTTTACCAGTTATCATTCACCAGTTACCAGTATATGATCGACTGGAGAAAACATTTGAGCTTGTGTTATTTAGATACTCTGTAATCTTTGTTTCTTGTCCGAACTCGTATTGTTTTTGACAGTTGTTTCAGCAGCCAATTCCATAATCCTTTGACAGTCGATTTCAGTCGATCTGTATTTCAACGCGATCCCAGCGTCAGTCCATGACTTCACGCAAAGTAAAGACTGTGCAGTTGAAATCGACAAACCAAACCGTTGTCTGTCCACCTCGTCTGCTTTGCTCGAAAACAATTCTTCCGGTGCCACAGAAGTTGCCTGCATGGACAAGAAGTCTCGGGCCATAAGGGACAGTTGTGGATAACGTGCACCACTCACTTTCCACCATTCCAAAATATCTGTTGTTATCGGAGCTGGAGGCTCCGACAGATATTGAGTAAGCTCGTCAGTTACAGCAGTCATGCTTGCCCTTCGTTTTTTTCGGGCAATTTCCTCTGCAAACGATAGGCCACCACTTTCTTCGTTCTCTGAGGCACCATATAAGTTGTTCATAGACGAAAAGTGATTTGTCGAGTAATTTCTAAGGAAATGGTTTCTCGCCTCCTCCAAATTGTTTTCCGAGTTCAGAATGTCTGGAATGAGTTCTACTTTGATACGAGGATCGAGAATTGCAGCCATGTAAGTAAATATATTAGAAACCTGATCATGGTAACTGCTGCATTTCAGAAACATTTCCTCGGCTGCACTCTTTAGCCAATCCGGATAGTGGCACGAATCTTTGCACGCTGCAATCGTTTCAGAAATATGATCCATGAAAAATAATACTAGGCCTACGGTGGGAGCATTGTTTGCACATATGTCGTTTGTGGTCTTATAGAAGGCTTCCAGGTATCCATGCACAAGAGTAACGGCATTTTTCTCGGCGGAATTCAGCAGCATTTCGTTACCTAGTGAATCTTCATGCTTTAATACAACCCCGTCCATTGATTTGCTTGCCTGCACAATGACAGCATTTCGCTAATGAAATAACAAACAAGAGAATACCAAGATGACATAGTGAAAGCAATCGCCTTTTCGCTAAACGATTAGCAAACACCCACCTCGTGAAACCACCCAAAATAGAGGAAGAAAAGATGTGACGACAACATATACGACTTACTAGGCTTTTATGAACACAAGCAACGTCCCAAAAATTGCAAGACAATAAAAGCAGTCCAATTTCCCTCGACAGACAGATTAAGTTTGGAACTTCTTGTGTGAAGACATTCACATTACATAATGCATAAAGTGTGCAACAGTTATTACTCCAGCAATCTTTATGCGTACGTATTTGATGTCCGACTACCACACTATGACTATCAATCTCCTTTTTATTGGCATCTAAATTAAAAACGAATTCATTTATAAGATGCTCACCTTGCGAACGATGTCAATCATCTGATAATGTCCATTCCAACGAGCTGAAGTGTCCAGGGGGAATCTCCAGATGCCTTCTTGATAAGCTGTTGTTAATTGCATAAAATCCTCCATTATTACAGGGGAAGCATTCATCTCTATAACAAACTCCCTAACTTTAGAGATTATTTGTTTTGTGGTTCTTAAACCATCTTCTATCACCATGTTTAGTGTCTGAGCTGCACAGGGGATATAGCAGAAAGGTCCCACCTTATGAGCATCCATATCTTCTTTAAGTTTGTGGCATGCATGCATCGCACTCTGGCTATTATCATGTGTGCAAGCCAAGAGTTTTCCATCAATATTACACATCTTTAAGACCTTGACCAAAGCATGATAAATCTCAGCACCACCACACGGATAAGGTATGCGGCAAATATCGAGAAGAACCTTTTGGAAACTCCAGCTGTCATCAATCCAATGGCATGTAACACTCATATAATAAATTTGTTCATAAGAAGTCCAGAACTCAAGTGCAACAGCAACCTTAGAGGACACTTGTTGCAAAGTGATAAGAACATCTTCTTGCATACTCCTAAAGACCTCACATAAAACACCCTCAACCTTCACTTTAGACCATATCTGCACGGAAGGGTTGGAAAATTTGAAGGCGTTCAACAGCCAGGTGTCCTCTAAGATTGAGGGAGTTAAAGAAGATGAAGATAGCCACTTAGTAAGCAGCCAATTCAGGTGTTCAAGATCTAATGTCGGTGCTTTGACTTCAGAATGGTGCTTTTTTAAAACACTGGAATTGTTCTGCGGAGCAGCACTTGGGACAGGTTCGTCAGGATTATTGTAACCAGGATGTCGACTACCAAGATGTCTTCCCAGATTTCCTTCAGAATAAGAATAAGAGGGGTTTTATTCAGTGATTTTGCGTTTAATATTCAATAGTTGCTCATTCATGATAAATCAACTACTCAAAACAAATGAATTTTTTGAGCACATGACTGACGTCAACAAGCAGGGTCGTCTCGGACATTTTTGGGGCTTTGAGTGAAAATAAAAACATGGCCCTTTATAAAGCTAAGGATGAAATTATTAAATTGTTAAAGGAAAATTTTGACTTTGCCAAAGCTATGTACAACAAAAGGGTACAAAGCAACAAGGGGCAACCACCAAGCAAATCAAATAAATCAATAACAGAGAAATATAGTAACATTACATTGAGACTTGAGTGAACTTTTCGAGAAATACAACACACGACCACCAATTACATAATAACAAATGAATATCTTGCCATCATTTTTTTTATGAAAAGAAATAAGAGAAAGGTGATAATTTGACAATATCTGATTGTGTTTTTTTTTTTTGTGTAAAAATTCTGATCTTTCTTTATTCTCATTGAAGCATATTGTATAAATACATGAGCATTGTAGTAACTGCTACAAACATGGGTAGTAACTGTTACGAACATGGGTAAGTGCCTCTAATGTAACTACCTAAGAACAAATCAACTGTAATGACTAAGGTAACTGTAAAAGATAACTGCTTTCCAATACTCCCCCTCAAGTTAGGTCGTGGGATCACCAAAGCCTAACTTGCTTAATGTGCTATTGAAGATCTGAGATGAGACTGCTTTTGTGAGAATATCGGCTAGTTGGCCTGCGGATCTAACAAATGGAAGGCTGATGACTTTACTTTCTAGTTTCTCCTTGATAAAGTGTCGATCAATCTCCACGTGTTTTGTTCGGTCATGCTGCACTGGATTTTCGGAGATACTTATTGCTGCCTTGTTATCACAATATAAAGGACTTGTCTGTCCCTGAACAAAGCCTAACTCTCCTAGGAGTTTTCTAATCCATAGAATCTCCGTAATTCCTTTTGCTATTCCCCTGAATTCTGCTTCAGCACTAGACAAAGCAACTACCTTCTGTTTCTTGCTTCTCCAGGTGACTAGATTGCCCCCTACAAGAGTAAAATACCCCGAGGTTGACTTCCTGTCATCCCGATCACCAGCCCAATCAGCATCCGTGTAACCAATAAGGTCAAGGTTGCCATTCTTCGCGTAGAAGACTCCTTTGTTGCTAGTTCCCTTTAAGTATCTCAGGATCCTCAGGACTGCTGCCATGTGTTCTTCTTGAGGTCGATGCATAAACTTGCTTACAATTCCTACTGCGTACGCAATATCTGGTCTTGTGTGGGATAGGTAGATTAATTTTCCCACTGTCCGTCTATAACGATCTTGATCTGTTGCTTCTGCACCTTCAACAATACGTAGACCATGATTAGCTACCATAGGAGTATCTGCTGGCTTGCAATCTAACATACCTGCTTCTGCTAAGAGATCTAGAATGTATTTCCTCTGATTGATGAATAATCCCTTCCTTGATCTCAGGACTTCTATTCCTAGGAAGTATTTTAGTTGCCCTAAATCCTTCATCTCGAATTCTTGGAATAATTTCCTCCTAAGACGATCAATTTCCTTGAAGTCATTTCCGGTAATAACCATATCATCGACATAAATCACGAGGCATGTAATCTGTTTTCCACTTCGCCTGAGAAATAGAGTATGATCTGAGTTGCTCTGTTTGTAGCCAAATTTCTTCATTGCTGCAGTGAATCTCCCAAACCATGCTCTAGGAGATTGTTTTAAGCCGTATAGAGCTCTCTTAAGTCGACACCCTTCTCCTTGGCTATACTTATTTGAATACCCTGGTGGTGGCTTCATGTATACCTCTTCTTCAATTTCTCCATGTAAAAAGGCGTTCTTCACATCAAATTGAAACAAAGGCCAATCTTTGTTTGCTGCTACTGAGAAGAGAACTCGAATGGTATCAATTTTCGCTACAGGTGAGAATGTTTCAGAGTAGTCTACCCCATAAGTTTGTGTATATCCTTTCGCAACAAGCCTAGCTTTATACCGCTCAATGGATCCATCAGCATGATACTTGACTGAAAACACCCATTTACAGTCAACCGTCTTCTTATCACCTGGTAATCTGCACTTTTCCCACGTTCGGTTTTTCTGGAGAGCCATGATCTCTTCATCCATAGCTTGCTTCCACTTTGGTTCTTGGAGGGCTTCTTCAATGTTTTTCGGAATGACACTGGAGTAGAGAGATGCATTGAAGGCAACTGCTGTTTGTAATAGTTGTCCATCACCTGGTCTATTGGTAGGATATCGGGATCTCCGGGATTCATATTCAGGATCATATCTCTTTGGGGGTATTCCTCTTGTACTTCGAGGGGGCAAACTAGATTCCCTTGGAACAACAATACTATTTGGCACAATAGAGTCAGTGGATACATCAATGAAAGGAGCAGTAGGACTTGGTGTTACCTCTTGTTCGGCTGGATGCTCAGGGACTGGGACTGGGGTAGTCTGAGGAGGTGATTCAGTAGCAATGTCAGTAGCAGTATCGATGGTAGTGCCGACTTGCTCCTTGGGATCTCGACTGTCAGCCAAGGGATGAGTCAACCAACTAAGATCCTCACTCATACTCTCCCCCTGAGATCGAGGTTGGGGATAGTAACAGTGGTGTTCAAGGAAATCACAGTCCATGGTGGTATAAAGCTTGTGATGGATAGGATCATAACATCGATAGCCCTTCTGTGTAGTGCCATACCCAAGAAAGACACATCGTACTGCCCGGGGTTCAAACTTATTTCTAGTGCGTGGTGGAAGGTGGACATACACAACACACCCAAAGACTCTAGGAGGAAGGGAGTGAGATGAGGGAACAGGAGTATACGAATGAAGTGTAGCAAGAGGAGTCTGGAATTGGAGGGTTTTTGTAGGGAGGCGGTTGGTAAGATAGGTAGCAGTAGCAATAGCTTCGGGCCAAAAATATACCGGCACATGAGTCTCAAACATTAGACCCCGTGCTACCTCAAGGAGAGTACGGTTCTTACGTTCAGCCACCCCATTTTGTTGTGGGGTGTCGGGGCAGGAAGTTTGGTGGATAAGGCCATGGTCTAGAAAGAATTGTTTCATTGCCAATGAGATATATTCACCCCCATTATCCGAGCGAAGAATTTTTAGTTTTGCATGGAACTGAGTAAGAATCATGTTATAGAATTTGACAAATACATTAAAAACCTCAGATTTGTGCTTTAGAAAATAAACCCAACACATTCGAGAATAGTCGTCAATAAATAACACAAAATAGGAAAAACCATGATTGTCAGTATGTGGAGCTGGGCCCCATACATCGGAATGTACTATATCAAAGGGTTTGGGAGCACGAGTATTTCTAGGGAAATAGGACTGTTTATGACTCTTTGCTAAGATACAAGTTTCACAATCTAGAGATGCAATGTTCTTCAGAGAAGGAAAGAGTTGGTGTAGATAACCTAAGGATGGGTGACCCAAACGCCGATGCCAAGTTCGCAATTGGTGAGCAGGAGATCCATGAGCAAGCATTGCACCACCTTTTTGAATTACCGCATCAACATAGTATAGGCCACCTCGTTCAGTACCACGCCCAATGATCTTCCCTGTCCGAGCATCCTGTACAACACAATGATCAGAGGTTAAAAACACAGTACAATTTAAGTCCTTCGTCAACTGACTGACCGACAATAATTTATGAGACAAATTTGGGATGAGCAGGCAATTTTTGAGATGAAGGGAGGAAGAGATGTTGACAGCTCCAGCCTTGGCAACCGGTACACGTTCCCCATTAGCAGTTTGGATGTGGGTTCGGTTAATAGGATGGGTGTATATAAAATCATTGGGATCGAATGTCATCGTATCGGTGGCCCCACAATCAAAGATCCATTGAGAGTTGTTTGAATGTCCAAGAAGGCACTTAGGAGTGATGGTGTTTGGGCTGGAATGGGAATCGGGTTTGAGGAATTGACTTGGGCCTGGGCCGGTTTGGGAAGAGGAGGAGGGTAAGGTTTTAAAAGGGGATGGACTGGGGCTATAAAAAGGGAGGTAGGGTTGGGGATTTTTGATTCTCCCTTTCCCTTCCCTTTGGCTGACGGCTCTCCTTTCTCTCTCTTCTTCCTGTTTCTCACCATTCTTATTCTCTGAAACTATCTTTGCTTCTCCTTCCTCTGTGCGCCATTCTTCTTGGTCATCTGACTTTTGAAATGATGTTGGCTGATCTGTGGCACTGAGATTAGCCTTGCCGCCGGTCCGGTTAGCCGGTGCCTTGGTGGCGGCTCTCCTCCTCTGTAGATCGTCCCACCACTCAGGATATCCCACAAGTTTGAAGCACCCCTCCTTGGTATGCCTAGAACCCCCACAGTGGGTGCATCGGAGTTTTCTCCGGTCATCATCTTCTCGGATTCTTTGGAAGGGTTTGTTTCTCGTGGAGAGACCTGAGCCAATCTCTGAGGGATTCGTTCCCGGTGATGAGACGCCGGTCATGATTTGCCGGCGTGTGACCTCTCGTCTGATTGTTGCATATGCCGTTTCCACCGCCGGTAATGGTTCACTGTTTAATATGTCCCTTCTCTCTTTGTCTAGATCGTCACTAATTCCGGTGAGAAATTGGTATAGCCTTTGTCTTTGGATGTATTTGTTGAACTCTGTTATATCCTGTGGACAATTCATCGGATTTGGCATTCTTCGATCTATTTCTTTCCACAACATGTTAAGCTTACCATAGTAAACTTCAATAGTATCATGGTTTTGTTTCAAGGTTGCTGCCTTAGAACTCAAATCAAAGATTTGTAGTTCATCCCTACCACATCCTAAGAGGCCTTCAATACCTTGCCATAGGCTGTGTGCTGTTGTGTAGTCCAGAAATTGATTAACGATATCTCCGTCTATGTTTTCGATTATCCATGCGATAACCATTGCATCTTTTTGTGCCCATTGGTTATAATTGGGATCTGATAATGGTGGGGGTCTGGCAGTGATGTGATTGAGCCGCCCCCGGCCTCCAATGGCAACGTGCATCAATTTGCACCATTTTGTATAATTGTGGTATGTGAGTTTTTCTGAAATTTTGATTGATGTTGGGGTTTCTGTTTGGTGAGTTGAATTGTTAATTTTCTGGAACATCTGGAACATTTGTTCCATTTGTTCCATGGACATTAAGGTTTGGTGTGTTTGGTTTTCTGATGAATCAGCCATTTTGAGGTAAGAACAGGTAGATGATGATGCCTGTCCGGATTCGAACCCTAGGGCTCTGATACCATGATAATTTGACAATATCTGATTGTGTTTTTTTTTTTTGTGTAAAAATTCTGATCTTTCTTTATTCTCATTGAAGCATATTGTATAAATACATGAGCATTGTAGTAACTGCTACAAACATGGGTAGTAACTGTTACGAACATGGGTAAGTGCCTCTAATGTAACTACCTAAGAACAAATCAACTGTAATGACTAAGGTAACTGTAAAAGATAACTGCTTTCCAATAAAAGGAAGAAAACGGTTAATAAGACCTAAGAGGATTAAAAAAAAGAATACACTTAATTTCGAAGAATACCATGATACTTGATTAAAGATTCAAAGGAGGAAGCAACAGCGGTCAAACACTCTAGAACTCTATCATCCAGCCAAAACTTTTTTACTCAACAATGAGGGTGGCACATGGTCCGGTTTGGTGCAATTTAGCAATTAAAATAGACCAAACCGTATACTACTATTTGAAATTTTTTCCGAACAAGACCAAATCCTTATTACCCTTGAACGGTCTAGTCAATCCCAGTTTGCGGTCTTTTATCTTTCAATTCAATTTTTAATATTAAAATAACATTGTATTCATTAATTGAGTCAGAACATGATCATATAAAGAATATGGAAGGCACCTCTACCATATAACAAGATCATCATAACCTATTTATCTTTATTAATTTATAGTATAAGCAAATGAATAACCATCCAGGGAAGACATGAATTACCATTGAAAATATAAAAACACTACATCATCATCCAAGGAAGACATCTTGTTTTACTATAATTTAACTATTTCTTAAAGTGGATAATACTTAATTTCTTGTTGTTATTACATGTTCCCACTTCTTTCTTGTATAAACAACCAAGTTTGCTACATTCTCATTAAATATTCCCTGTTTAATTTTTCTATGATATATTCTATATGTATCTATGTTCATTATCAACCATATGCACATATGGTGAATTTAAGAGTTAACTCTAATCAATAAATGCCCTTTCTTTGACACCTCCTATGATTTAGCATATTGGGATGTACCATTGCATTATAAGTAATTAAAAACCTTCAGCATCAGTAGAAATTTGATGATTCAGAATTAAGTTTACTGAACTCATTTGTAAAAATCTAGTTTCCAACTAGTCAATAAATCACAAAGGCCATGAGATGCAAATTAAATCATTTATAATAGGACCAATAACTTGTGTTAATTTTTCCTTACTTTGGTATAATTGTTCTGCAAATGGCAAAGATATTGTTAGTCGTTAATGATAGAATGCGAGTTGCAAATGAACACATAAGTAACCCAATTCAACCAATAGCACTCTGAAAGATTGCATTTCTCAAGTAATAAAAACATAAGTTTCAAAAACCAGACCAAATTGTAAGCCGTGAACCCAAAATAAGAAACCTAGACTGTAATTTTAGTATCGTAAAGCAGAAAAATCATTCAAAATCAATAGTCTTATTACAATTATGACGTTCTCCTACAGACAGAGACAATATAGGGAAGGAAATTACCTGTTGCTGTTGCAATGGAATAGGTCTGTCCACAAAACTTGCACCTGCGACTCTTCCCATCTGGAGCAGTCTCAAAATATTTGAGGTATATTGATGTCATAGTTTTCTTCCGTGGTTTTGATGATGGAACATCATTTTCTTTCTCTAAAGAACTCAACGACACGTTAACTGAATCTATGTTTGGAATAATTCCCATATTCATCACAGATTTACGCTCTATCTACACAGACATGAAAGGCAAGTCAATACGGCACAAATAATTCTTTGACTACTTGAAATAAGACAAAAGTATGATTTCTCATGACTCTATTTTCTACCTAACAAGGCTGCTACCATTCCACCTCTGTCCCCAGCAAATAGCCCATCTCTAACACTCAACAAGGCTGCATGACTACAAATCAACTTTGCAGTAAAGCATTGACATTGTTTATCTTTCACTTTCTCATGGAAAGAAGTCTCTCCTACAGTGTTGTATATCTTATAAAATCATGATGCTAACAACTGCAACGGATCTGTATAGCATCATTTGTAAATTAGTTTCTACAAGAGAATTAAGTCAAGCATTTCCAATCCATAAAAAGCGTACATGTATATTTGATTCCCAAACTTAATTTGCATAGCTATAAATTACAAAAACGAGCTTTTCTAATTCCTCTAGCGGTCCACCAAACATGGATAAAAGCAGTTTAGATGTATAGGTTCAGCAAGTCATGTTTAAGTCCACCACACATCAAAGGGTCAGTTTCACTAGTTTGCCACCTGTTTAGCTTTTATAGAGATATTTGTGAAAAATAAGTTGTTATAAGAGAAAAAGTATGTCAAAAAACTAAAAATCAATGAAAAAACTACTCAATTAGCTTTTTAGTTTTGTCTTAAAGATGGGTTTCCAAGTGGCTTATAAATCATTCACGAAACCCACTTTTTTTGCCTATTTGACCGACCAAAAAGCTAAAAGTCAACCAAAAAGTCATTTACCAAACACACCCAGAGTAAAAAAAAATTGCAGCTCCAAATCAAAGCAAACCCTTACCCATATAAAATCCGTTATCCATCGCATTAGTGAATGCTTTACTTGTACACGCAGAAAGACTTTTAGCAAGCTCAAAAACATCTTATGAACATTCAAATTATCCCACAGCCCACATAAGTTGAGCAACTATTATATTTCATGGGTGTAATTACTGCTACTATTGCAAATTGGATTCAGATTGAACCCCAGTGACACTCATAAGTTCGCCAATCATCCTATTTCATGGGCATCCTACACCCAATTAGTTGTTATTGGTTTCAACCACCGCCTTTAAGTTTTTGGTTGAGTTAGTTTCTCGACATTAATGGTAAGACTGTACAAAGTACAAACGTGATCCCTTGCCTCATCCTAATTGTATCAAAACGAGTTGGGTATTTCACTCCGATTTAAATTGTTTCTCTATTTAGTTTTCAACCACATTATAATTTAGAATTAGGTATTTTTATGCCATATTTTTTAAACATAATAATAATAATAATAATAATAATAATAATAATAATAATAATAATAATAATAGTGTTGTGCGACAGCGGAAGCAAGGTCGATGAACAATAATGAAACAATAAGAAATTCAATGCAAACAATAAAAAAATGACACAAGATATTTAACGTGGTACACTATCAATGTGATAGCTACGTCCACCGGCACCGAGAACAAATAATTTCACTGTGATCGCAAAGAATTTACAAGATGAATTACAATCACACTCACAAATTATAATGGCTCTTTTGTGATCTCTCCCAATTTGTGAATCATAATCCCCTAGTACTAACATGATGGGGTATATATAATAAAACCATCTTAAAAGACAATTAGGGGTCTAAGTATCCACAAATAACCGACCACAAATAAAGGTAATCGTCCCAAAAGACACTTCCCGTGAAAAGAAACTGCCATTTCGCGAGCCGTGTACAACTACGCGAGCTGCGAAATGGAGACAGAACGCACTCCGCGACCCCGCGGACCTCCTCTTTGACCCGTACTCATCTTTTTAAATGGTGCTTGCTAGCTTGAGTAACCATTAACAACAAATAATAATAATAATAATAATAATAATAAAATTATTATTATTATTATTATTATTATTATTGTTGTTGTTAGAAGTAATTAGAAGGAGAACTTGTTAGAAAACTCAAATATATGAAAATTCCAACCCAACATAGCCTGGAGTAAGTATGGAGTTTGATATCTCAAAGCCATATATACAAATCACAAATGCAAAGTAATAAGTATAAAAGCAGTAGCTAAACTTAAACAAACACCCATTCATATATCATTAGATATTGGCCCTAAATCAAAACAGTAAATTCTTAACTATAAACGTTTCATAACATGTACAAAATTTGGATTCAATTAAAATAAACAGTAAAATGAATCTAATAAACTGCAATTGAATATCTCCATAAAAGTTTAAATCAAACAAAGAAATAGCACAGGTAATTAATTAGTTTAGTCAAATAAAAATTCAACAAAAATGAAGAAGGAAAGGGAAGAACTGAGAGGAAAACAAAGAAAGAGCACCGAATATTGACTACAAAAATGGAGAAGCGGGAAAAGGGGAGGCTTAGCCGCCGGATCTAAGCCAGCTGGCAGGATGGAGCCGATCCCTTTGCCTGGAGCCGGTAAGCAGACGAGATTCAACAAAACTCCTACGAGGGAAGCCGCGACGCTAGCTGTAGCTTGGCTGTAGCCGGTAGGCGCTTTACGTTTATTCTGACTTTCACGGCTCTAAGCTTTGCTTAAAAGTTAAAAAACCAACACTTATATTATGAGTAGTTGGTTTGGATAGTATATTAATTAAATGGTGGTAATGCTAATAAAAATTTATTTAATTTATTATAATTTTATTAAGAAAATTTATCTATAAACTTAATAATAATATGAGCTTAGGTTAGATAATGTTATTTTATTTCAATGATCTTTTTTTTTGATAAATATAATTATTTTTAAAATTAAAATTAAATTATTAATAAAAAGAATTATATGTCATACGTATTTAACATTAAAATCTGAATTAAAATATCAAGAAAACACATAATACTTGAGATCAAATAACAATATAAATTAAATTTCTCCCATTGTATTAAATCTGAAAGATCTAAAAAAAATATGATAAAGCGTTCATTTAAAGATCTAAAAACGCCTGAAAAATTAATAAAGCGTGGAGTGACAGTAACATGTATTATGTGTAGGTCAACAACACACAATAGAATAAAATGCTCAAAGAAAGATAGATTGTTGAACCACTTACCACCCCTAAAGAAAAGACTCCGGAGGCAAAGGAAAAAATTGAATTATATTAATACTAGTGAATTAATGAATTAGTGAAAAAGAATATTGGGATTAACGAAAGGTCTTCACATGCCACTTGTCCTTTCCAATTTCCCAAGATTTTCAAATGTAAAATGTAATTAGGGAAGAAAAAGTTTACGTTTTTAAGGTTCAACAATGGTGACTACAAGCTCTTAAAGAAGGGAATAAGAGGGGAAGGAGAACTTTATAAATTTATCTAATTCATACTTGTATCTATATTCATCTATATTTATTTATTTATAATTAAAAAGGAAACAACAATGTAAGCAAACAATGCCAATAGACTAGTTGGGTGTATTCTGATATAATCACATAACTAGACAGTGCCCGTGCGATGCACGGTTTTATTAAATTTTCCGATATATTTGTATCATTTAAGAAATTTAAATTTTAGGAAATAAATTTTACATTATGCTTAAATCTCATTTCACTCTGAATAGTTATATACATTACATACATTGTATGATTTATATCATACTTCGCATTGTGCACCTATGATATTTACTTAATGACAAATAAATCACAACAAATGACAAAAATTTTGTTACATTTTTTATATAATTATATTTATACTTCTATTTGTTTATTTTGAATAGAAGAGCAAATAGATCGTACATAGACCTGTCAAACAGGTCGGACGGGTCGGGTTGTATAAAAATATTTTCGGGTTCGGGTTGAACGGGTTTAAAAAATTACGGTTTCGGGTTTTGACTACCTTGTTTAAGACCCTAAGTTGTCGGGTTCGAGTTGACCCAACGGGTTTTGCACTTTTTTGAAAAAATAATTTACGTCAATGATAATATATTAATATATACCTATTACGATAATATATTAATATGTACCTATTACGATAAAATTGTAATTTATATAGAGTACATATCAAAAGTTGCATGAAACAGAAAATAAAATTACTTCAACAAAGTATGACAATTAGAATTTAATAAACTTGTTCATAGTCTACTATTTAATAATCTAAGACAACATTTACTAAAAATCATCATCTTCAAGAATTTCAACTCCGCTTTCTTCTACGCCGATAACTTGAGGTTCTTTGTTTGGATCCCGCAAAATCGGAATTTCAACACCGTCTTCAAGAGAATTGTTATCTTCACACAAATAAAAAATGAACTATTTAATTAGCTATGAATCTCTTTATTTCTCAAAATGTAAAAAAAGAAAGACAATTTACCTTTTTCAACATCATATTTATATAGCCAACTTCGGGTTGTGACCAAAGTCTCGGCACTCTCCGGTAGACGGTAGTAAGGAAGCTCTCCATTTTGTTAGTATCCTACTTCTCAAGCTAAAACTCGACTCGGAAGCAACAGTAGTAATTGGAATACTTAACAAATCTCTTGCCATACTTGCAACTTGTGGAAACCTTTTAGCATTATCCTTCCACCAACCAAGAACATCCAAATCCGACAAAGGATCCAATTTATGCTCACCTAAGTAGTCATCTAGTTGTGTTCTACCTTGAGAAGAAGAATTCTCATAAGATGAAAACGCCTACAAAACAAGAGAACTTCTATTAATAATTATTGAATAACAAATTTAAGTACAACATAATATCAAAAGGTTAAGAATAAAACAAGACTTGCATTCCCGCTTCCAACTCTAGTACAACCAAGGGGAGAAATATCAACTTGTGAATACTCTTCAAATAGCTTGAAGAGACTTTCTTTCACTTTCTCAGTCTTATATTCAGCACTTCTACCATCTAATTGCACAAAACAAAACTTCACATATTGAAGTTTTAAGCGAGGATCTAAAATGGCAGCCATGGAAAGAATCATGCTATAGTTTTTCCAATACTTATCAAATTTAGCCTTCATGCCCTTCGCCATATTGCTTATCGACTCATCCTCAATATTACAATAACTCAATATGAGAGACTCAATTGACCAGACATTCATCAAATACAAGTTTGTTGTTGGATAATTCCTTCCCGAAAATTGCTTGGTAATAAGGTCAAATGGCCTAAGTAGATCACAAATTTTCGCAAGTCTAGACCATTCTTCCTCAATTAAAGTAGAAGTTGATGTATCCGATCTTCCTAACCTAGAGAAAACAACTTTGTATACCAAAGCCCTTTGAATCATCATGAATGTAGAATTCCACCTCGTTGGACAATCCAACAAAAGACCTCTAGAACAATCCACACCAACTCCAGAAACACATTCAGCAAATTTCATTTTCCTAGCTTCTGACGAAGTCCAATGTCTAACCAATTGCCTAATTTTACTCAAAGAATCACTAACACATTGCAATCCATCTTGAACAATCAAGTTCAACACATGAGCACCACAACGAACATGAAAATATTCACCAATATTTGATCAACAATAAATTTTCAATTCCAATCACAATGAGAACTAAACAGAAGACCCTAATCAAATACCAACAATTCACCATGTAAAATCTAGCACAAATAACCATGAAATTAGGAAAGTACCAAAATTCATCACATACCCAAAAATAGCCATCACACAATCAATTCAATCAACACACTAAACCCTTAAAACAATCAAGTAAGTAGCATATAATCGTCAAAAGAAATAATCAAAGCTTGCTAAATTCAATAACTATCCACAAAAGATCAACAGAAAAATTATATAAAAAACCCCCAAATTAGCATAAACCCTAAAAAATCGAGATTGAAACCTTATATAAGAAAAGTAAAAAGAAAGAGAAAAGCCCAAAAATTGAGATGGGTAATAACTAATACAGTAAACTAACTGTCAGTAATACCCAAAATCAGAACAGCAACCCATTGCTCCCAATTCCCATTTCTTTCTCGTCAGTCAACAAGTATTGCAGAAAACTAATGAAATTGGTAACAAGTCAACAAGTAAAAAAATAAAATTGGTACTTCAAATTACCTTCTTGAGGAGTGGGAGATGATGAAGAAGAAAAGAATTGTCCAAGAGGTGATGGCGAATACCCTTTTCATGGGAACGGAGGGCGGCGGCGACTACTACTTGAAGCTCGACGTCCCATAGATTTAGGGCTGAGGCCGCCTGAGGTTGAGGATGAAGATGAAGCGGCTGAGGATGAAGAAGAAGCGGAAATGATTTAGGGCTAAGAAGAAGAAGCGGCTACTACTTGCTTTTTCTCTTTTAAGTTTTAGCTTTTAATTTAAGGGTTGAAACTCGACGGGTCCAACCCGACCCGACCCGTTTTTGACCCACTTTTTGCGGGTTTAAAAAAGCGGGTTAAACGGGTCAAAATTTAAAAAAATTGTTCAAAACCCGCTTTTTGCGGGTCGGGTTCATAATTGACAATTCATTCGTACATGAAGTATACAATACAAAATTATGAATATTTTTAATAAAAAATAACATACAAATTCATGCTAACAAAAAAAATATTACATTAATTTGTATAAAGTAATACAACTATTAAAAATATACTTCAAAATCAACTTTAACATAAATATTTATGTAAAATTATTCTATAAAAAGTTTAAACAAAAAAATAATTTGTTTGACATAAAAAAATATAAGTGACTTGTATAAAGATAGTCACAATCTAAATCATATTAGAATATGCATTGCATTTAAGCAACCAATAGTATAAATAAAATAATCCTAATAAAAATACATTACTATCTTTTAATCATCTCAAAATATCCAATACACTTAAATAATACTCATTTAATAAATAACATTGATAAGATTTTATAAATAATTAATAAAATAAAATAAAATATATGATTTTCTAATACTTAAATGATATGAAAAAATATAATATTAATCAATATGGATAATATTATAGTTATAGTTAGAAAGTAATAAAATCAAAGATGTAAATATTAGTCATAAAAACAATGGCATCATCATTAAGTTTTAGAGAGAAAAAGTGCTATTGAGTTTGTAACACGTAAGCAATAATTAATAGTAATGATATCAGCGTGTTTTGTTTTAGTAATAGTTATAGAAAATTAATAGTGAATATATTTTGAACAACTGTTCTTGGATGAGACCATCTTAATATGGGACGCATAGCCTAACCAGCCTAATTATAATTTTATCAATATGTGCTCAGTACTTAATCTATTTAAGTTTATAATTGATACATTTAAGGTTAAAATTGAAATTTTTTATAAGTTATAAATGATCATAATTAATCACTTTAAAGTCTAAATTGATCATTCTTAGATCAAAATTGAAATTTTTAATAACAAAGAAGTCTTGAACTCTTGGTCATTCCCTAAAGCATTCATTGAATCAATTGGCAAACATAATTCGAAATTGAAACTTCCTTCACCTTCTTATCAAGCAAGGGCCGTACGACCAAGAATTACACAATTATGCAGAAGAAGTGAAAAGAGAAATACAAATTGATGAAGAAGAAGAACAAGAAGAGGAACCAACGACCCCTACTCGGATACATAGATCTCGACAGTCATCAACAAGATCACATGAAGAACAACTACAACAACAATAACAAGACAAGCTCGTGGGAAACGAGTCAATTTCCAAACTATCGGTTAGTTTTACAATTTTATTATTCAAATTGATTAAATTTTAAATTATTATTTATTTATATATTGTGGTATTTGACTATGTCTTTATATTTAAATTTAGATGAAGATGAACCAATGAGACAACCTTTTTCCGGCAATGCCACCTCCTAGTGGTAGAACTGTTTCACATATGTGATCGTATTTTACAAAATAACCAACTGACAATCCAGATGTTTTCTTATGCACTTGTCAAATTTGTGAAAGTCAAGGAGTAAAGCCCTTAGTTTCATACAATTTCGCCAGAGGTAAATACTTTTTCAGTTTTTTATACATACATTATATATTCATATTTTATAAATCAAGAATGTAATAAAAATTTATTTATTGTGTTTTGTGAATACGTGTTAGGTGGTGGTACGGGATCTTTTAACAAACATTTGGCAAAGAAGCATGGAATCACAAAAGAAACTCATGCAGCAAGGGGCAGCGGGACCACAAGTGGAAGCCGATAGTGGGACATTCCCAATCCCAGCACAGATATGTCTTTTAAATATAATCGTAATGATATGATTGATGAATATTCTAAATATGTAATTTGTGATGAATTTCCATTTAACCATGGTGAAAGTAGGGCATACGAGCGTTACACTAGAAAAACTTTGCAATCACAATATAGAGTAATCCCTAGGAGCACTCTTAAACGACGTACAATTAAATTATATGAAACAATGCGCTACGAATTAATAGAAATGTTTAAATCTTTTAATGGTAGGGTTAGCATAACAACTGATATTTGGTCTGCTCCCCCACATTTCGAAGCTTATATGTGTGTAACAGCACATTGGATAGATGAAAATTGGATTATTCAAAAAAGAATAATTGCTTTTGAGGCAATGCTCGAAGACATACGGGTGAAAACATAAAATACAGATTAGTAGAGATATGTAAAGAATGGAACTTATTAGATAAGATATTTTGTTGTTCTACCGATAATGCAACCGCTAACATTAAATGTATGGAACTTTTGTATAACGAACCTGCATTTAGTTTTATCCTTGGGGTAGATTATTACACATATGTTGTTGTGCTCATATAGTAAACTTATCTTGCCAAGCAGGTATAAAACAATTAAGTGATTTATTAGAAACAATTAGAGACATAGTGAAATGACTTAGAATTGGACAGATAAAGAGACGATATAAGTAATTATGTGACCATTATCAACTAAAAAAAATGTATTAGTCATTAGATACTCCTACACGTTGGGACTCAACCAACGATTTATTAAGAAAAGCGATTGCTTATCGTCCAGTTATAACACAACTTTATAGTGAGTGTACAAATAGCTATATAACTGATGACACATGGGAACTAGCTATAGGTGTACATAAAATATTAGAAGCGTATGACCACACAACTAAGATTTTTTCATATGTTTACGAACCAAACGTCCACTTAGTAATAAGTTAGTGTATTACTATTTTTTATCATCTTCTTAAACATTCGCATGATGATACTAACTCATATTTAAAGCCGATTCTTGCAGATATGATGGATAAGTGGAAGACATATTTTACCGATTTTTCTTTTATTTATGGAATTGCAACCATTTTAGACCCATGTTTTAAGACAGAAGTCCTTACTAAAGTAATTGGATTTTACTACTAATCATTAGATTGCCCGCCTAGTAATGTACATAATTATGTTGGAACTTGTAAAAAACTTTTAGCAGAACTTTATGATTACTATGCTAGTGTATATAACCCAAGACGCGATACGTCTAGGCGTGCTAGTGTCTCGGCACGTCCCTCTTATTATAATTCCGTAATAGCTAACATAATAAGCCAAGATGATAGTTTTGTAGGATCATCTTCTTCTTCACCCTCCACTTCATATTTAGAATTAAATAATTATCTTAAACATCACTTTGAAATTGACCAACGTAGCTATAATATTTTAGAGTGGTGGAAAGAAAAATCTATAAAATTTACCATATTATCAAGAATTGCAAAGGATATCCTTGCAATTCCTGCTTCTACGATTGCGTCAGAGTCTGCTTTTAATGCAGGTAGAAGAGTTTTAGACGAAAAGAGATCTCGTCTTGCTCCACATAGTATTCAAATATGTATTTGCAAGAAAGATTGGGATCAAGCGGAGATTCGAACACAAGGACTAAGGAATGATGATGATCAAGGCGATGATGATGATGATGATCCATGGATGATGATGGATACATCTGCATCCTCGTCAGGAGGAGAGTCAGCGGAAGCATCTAACCAACCAGATGATGACGACGAAGACAAATAGGATCAATCGGACAGCGTTAAATCAACATTCAACAACTACAAATAAAAGGTATGACAAAGAACTACGTGGGCTTTGATTCCTTCGGGATACGTAGGCAGCTTAGTATTCCTTTGGATACTAGGTTCAAGTCCATTTTCTCCCTCTTTTTTTATTAATCATCTTTATCGACATTATCGTTGATTCGTTTCTTATTAATTTATTTTTTCCATTCTTTTTAGTAAATATTTTAATAACGATGACAACTTGACAAGCAATGAATTTCGCTAATAATCAAGTAATCATCAAAGGTACGTCCGCAATATTAAAGTATTTTTATATTATGTTTAAAGGAAAAATAAAAATGGAACCAATGGTTCGACCCGCCCGTCCCGCGAGTTGGAACCGCCAAGGAACCATTTGAAACCACCCGGAATCGGATCGTTCGAATCAGGTTCCAAATGGAACCGGAACCAGATGGAACCGGAACGGAACCGGCCTAACCCGGGCCGTGGCCATCACTAGCAGGGGTATAGTTAGGATTTTAAATTGGAGGGGGGGAGGGGGGCAAAGAGTCGATGTATTAGAAAATATTTATCAGTGTCGGTTATTAAGCCATTCGGGGTAGCCGACCACCTAGGGCCCCAAGAAATAAGAGGCCGCAAATATTGAATGGTGTTATTCTGGCCCGATTTTGAGCAATATTTTTTAATTAATTTGTTTTTAAACTTTTTTATATTTGAAATAATATAGTGTTATAATACATTTTATCTTAAATTATTTTTCTTGAAGTGAAATTTTTTTATCTTTTAATGCAATAAAGGGTATCATTTTTAAAGACATTGTAAAAATAAACAGAGTGTCTAAAATCTTTGCTCTGTCCCTATTATTTACTATATAAAAACTAGTTAAATTATGAAAATTTTAAAATCATATAGACTTAGATGAACTTGGATCATATTAAAAATTATATTCAACAAGAAGTTTCCCTATAATTATCCCATTTGAAAAATCAAGTGTTTTTGACTCTATTATTCGCTTATTAAGTCTCCAAAAATATACTATTAAAATTAAAATAGCAAAAATATAAACACACACTAAAAATAATGAATGTAAAATTATGAAAGATATAAAGTAGTGACATTATAATATAAATTTATTAGTTTGTTAAAAAAATAGGTTGAATTAGGATTTGATCCCTTAACCTTATGTTACAAATGTGTTACTCCGATCATTGAACTATAATAATTTTTGTTATATTTTTACACTCTTTAAATTATAAATTATACATATTAGTAAGGCAACCAAAGCTAAAAATACAAAGGATCACGTTTTCGGCAAGAGGGGTCGGGCCTCCCCCAGCCCCCTATGTAGCTTCGCCACTGATATTAAGGGTAAACAAACATTACACTTACAACTTTATTTCCAAATCTGTTACGAACAAAAATTGTTGAGGAAAGAACAATATCACTAATATTGATCGATGATTAAAGAATACAAGTACTCTTATGTTCCATTAAAACCATCATGTATGCATTGAATAAGAGTACTTGTATTGTGCAATGTTTTAACACTATTATTGATAGTTTTATTGATCATTCATTTGTTGTTTGAAATTCATCCATAGAATGATAGAATGATATCATTTTATTAAACTTCGTTCTAAAATTGTGAAAACGGAACTATGTTAAGGTAGAATTTGATCATTTTAATGTCAAAATTGATCACCTATAGGTTCAAATTGAAATTTTTATTATAATTAATCTGTTTAAATTTTACTTTACGTTGAAATTGATAAATGTGCAAAAAATAAAAAAAACGAGGAAAAGCGCGTGATACACGCGCAATTAAGGTGATCCAAATTGACGTTCTCTTTCCACGTTTTTGTGTATTTTGCATGGATGAGAAATTATTAGTATAATAATAACAATTTTTTTTTTCTAATTATGTAATTTTAGTAGGAATCTATTTCTTAGCCAATTTTGGTGTTTTAAGTCAATGTTTTTATTTATTGAAACCTTAAAAGTGATATATTGAACATTTTTTATAAAAATTTATATATAAAAATAGAATAATTAATAAATATAGCCTAAAAATTTAGGTCTTTTGCAAATTTATACCTTTAATGTCTTTTTTTTTTGCAAATTACAGCCATCAAAGTATAATAAATGTCTATGGCGTGTAGGCCAAGGATTCCGACTATTTTAGCTGTCGAAATTTTGTAATTTGGCCTGAACGCTGTAGATATTGATATTTTGGTAGCTATAATTTGCAAAAAAAATAACATTGTGACTATAACTCACAAAAACTATTTAATTTTAAAGTTGTATTTCGTAAATTATAAAAAATTAATTACTTCAATTGATAAGAATTAATAATACTCCTAAATAAATTTTTTTAAAAAACCTTTGACCCGTTGGGTCGTTCCTACAACCCGACCCAAATAACAATGAGTCTAAAACGCTAAGCTCGTTCCAGAACCCAATGTTGTCACCAATGGCGGTTCACTAATCATCCACCAAACCGATAATAAATCAGTAACACAGAACGAATCACATACCTCTTTGATTGTTTCCAGCAACTTAGAAAAGTAATTAACCCAGCAAGGCAGCAACTCAGCAAGTGTAAAATGGCGGACGATACAGAAAAGAGATTCCACACTATAATGGACAAACTCTTCCAAACCCCCAAATCTAATCTCCCTATCTCTTCAAGGTACCCTTTTCTTGCTTCGTATTAAGATTTTCATTGTTATTCAATTCAATCATTATACCTGTTTTCTTTAATCTTTGCAATGTTTCAGTGATTCTTCCTTCTTATGGAGTATAATTTTGTTTTTTGATGATTAGGTTTGGGAAGTATATATGCTATAAGAATTGAATTTTTCTGGGTTTTGGTGCAATTTGGTTTTGGGGTAATTTAGTTCCTATAGCAGTGTTAGGTTTGAGCTAACCTAGAAAGTATTGATAAACTGTTGTGAAATATGTGAGAACATAAATTGGAGTACTCAAGATCTTTCTTTATTTGAATTATTACCCCTTTATTGCTTTTGACGGTTTTACATTATTACTTAGTTGTATATTGTTTGTTCTTGGTGTATTTTGAATGATACTGAAAGGTTTTTGCCCCTTTTTGTGGTTGTTATGTGAATAGTTCGACAAATGCAAACAATACAAGAGTTCAGAAGCGCCCGTTTTCAGCCATGGAAACGAATTCAAAAGGAGAAAAAGGTGGTAGTCAAAATACAGCTCATGTTCCTCAATGTAGACCTTGGGATAGGGGAGATCTCATGAGAAGGGCAGCTACTTTCAAATCCATGAGATGGTTCGCTAAACCCAAGGTTTGATTGTCTTTCACCTATTTCCTCGAAGGACTATTTTTTAAATTGTTGCATTGCAGATGTAGATGAGTTGTAATTGTTGTAGTTTTAGTTGCATGATTTGGCGCTTTTAGTTACGGGTCATTTTTGGAATATGTGTTATATTCTATGCTTTTGGAGAGTTTATAAATTGTAATACTTTTAGATTACTATCAGGTTGTCATCAATGTTAGGTACTTTCTTGATTTTGTCTATTAAATCCACAGGCCAGGGAAATTATTTTCTTTACATTTTCCCCGTTGTTCTTGTCTTTTTGAATTCCCTGCCTGATATAAGCATTGTCTGTTCGAGTAAAGAACCTAAACTGTTTGATCACCATAGGCCGTGGATGCTATAAGTTGTGCAAGGAGAGGTTGGGTTAATGTAGATGTGGACATCATAGGTTGTGAAGTGTGTGGAGCACGTCTGCAGTTTTCTACCCCTTCAGCTTGGAACCAACAACAAGGTAGGTTCTTGCTATTTGTTGTAAATCTTACTCTGCTTCTTGTTTAAGTTCATATTGTTTTCCTTTTGCTTTCTTGGAAGGCGAATATTGTTGATTCGTAACTTATGTATGCTTTTGTTGATGTATTGTTTATGTAGTTGAGAAAGCGGCTTTAGTATTTAGCTTGAAGTTGGATTCAGGACACAAGCTGCTTTGTCCGTGGATTGACAATGCTTGTGATGAAAAATTGGCATTATTTCCACCTATGCCACTGCCAGTGTTGGTCAATCACTATAAACAATGTTCTTCTGCATTGTTGCAACTTGCAGCTCTTCCCGTAATTTCTACTTCAGTGATTGAGAGCATGAAAAGTCCTGAACTGGAACATTTTCTCAAACAGTCAATCGACGTGGAATGTGGTGATGCACCTAATGACTCTTCTTGGACCGACTATCTTGGAAATGATGTTGACGTAGTTTCTGCTGATTTGTACTATCAGGTATAGCTATTGTCACATGGCCAGTGTATGCATGTCATGTCCTCTCCCGTCCCATCCCCTCGTTATTTTGAACAAATGTTCTGATTGAAGTTGTGAGGTTAAATTTTATCAGTGAAGCAAACAGAAAGAAGCATAGAGAAACCGAGAATTCCAGCGGTGTTAATTAGAATTGTGTTATGGTTAAAATGTGTATTATTACCATTTGATGATATTGTTGTAATTTTATCATTCTACCAAGGAATTTTTTAATTTCACATTTAGGTGATGACCAAAATTTCTTTTGTTGTATAAGCCTTATAATTAAGCCTTTGATTTAAAGTATAATTTTGAGTTTGTACAATATAACTCAAATATGTGAGTGCTTTTTGAGTTTTATGGTGCAAACTCAAAGGGAAGGAGGGAGTAGTGTGCTTAGCTTACTCCAACATCAATATTCCTTTACCCCTATACCTTTGAGTGGTTGCCACCTAGTTGTGGTTTAGGAGGTCCGTGGTTTATGGGGTCCGATGTATCCAGCCGTACAGTTCTAATAACAAAGAGGTTGTTTCTTGACTTCCAACATCATCCGCAACTTCACATTAGTTATTTAGTCGTTTCGCTATAGTCATTACAATCAACAACCAAAGAATTACAAATCTTTGGCTCCATCGAGGGTGGACATAGGTCTCAACTCTCAACTGAATGCATTAGATCGATAAATACTCAGTTTCATGCCTTTTCTTCATGCATCAATTTATGGTGGGGAGTGATATTGATATAGACCCACCTTGCCAATGGGACGATGCATGTTAGGTGGTCAATGTTATATTGAAGTAAGATCCTAATCTGTCTTAAAATTGTAAAAATCGTCAAACGAAGGAATTTGGTGTTTATATGCCTTTCTCTAATATCTTGCCTTATTCGTCTGTTCACTACCCTTCCTTCACCCTCTTTGTTAATGAGATATGCCAATACTTCTAGATACAATATCATTCTATTACCATAATTCTATTAGGTGACTCCCAGTTAGGCATGGTTTGGGGATTAGATGTATACAACTTTACCATTGTAATTACAAAGAGTCTTTTCTTTGATAGACCCTTGATAGCAAACATTATTTGCAATTTTGCGTAAACAAGAAGTGCTATACTTGTAGATGAGTGGTGTAAATCTAGTTTGAGCTTTATAACGCAACTTTCTAAATAGGTAGTTCTCTTTTGCAGTTTTCTTAGTCAAATATATATGGGGAAGTAATTTATGATAATTTGTGGCTGAGGTGCAGGCTCATAGGTTATTAAGTTTATGTGGATGGGAACCTCGGTTGCTTCCATACATTGTTGATTGTGAAAACCAGCCAAAAATGTCTAGTAGCAATGAAAACTTCTCCCAGTTGTCCCATGGAGCAGATGATGTGCAGAGCAATAAATTGTCTGTATGTGTGTCTGGTTCTACTGGAAGCATTAGGGCAGATAAAGATCATGACACTTCAAGTGTCTATTATGATCCAAATTCTATTGTATTGGATTGCAAGCTTTGTGGGGCAAGCATTGGGTTATGGGCTTTTACAATGGTTCCTCGGCCACTAGAATTGGTTAGAGTTGTTGGTTTTGCTGAACTAGGCAGTGGAGGTGATCCTGACGACAAACACACTGCAAATGGAAATCATGCCAACGGAAAAAGTGATATTGCTTCTGCAAATGAAGAAACTTCATCAAATAAAAGAGTGCTGAATTTGACGATTGCTGGTGGGCCGCCTCCAACAAAACAGAACTTTAGAGCAAAAATCTCCTTACCTATTATCGGTCGTAATGTGAAGGCTCGACTTTCTTGCTTATCATCAGATGTAAAATCTGGTGATGATGAGGCACCTACATCTCTTAATGTCAGTATGGAAGGTTCATCTATGGACACACAGAATGTAGAGATTGAATCTGGTGTTTGTGCTTCCAAGACACAAGATAACACACCATCAGCAACCGGAGATGATATTGATAATTCACAGGATAATACGGCTTTGAGAGAGGTAAAAGGATCATTCTTCTTGGTTCATTACACGTCTTTTCTTTGCAGAAGTTGTAATAATATTGTATCGGCAGGATATATCAAGCATACCTAGTGGAGAAGAAAAAAGGAATAGAGTAGGAGACGTGGAAAATACTGCTTCACTAAATGACGCCTCAACTGTAAGCATAGGTGAGTTGTGTTTGAGGTTGCTGCTTCAATCTTTATTATACAGTTGGTTAATTGCCGTCTTTATAGTTTAACATCTTTTTTTCTATCAAATCTTTTCCTTATTGCATTTCATTCTAGCTGAACTGTGGCGACATTAAGGTCATTTCTCCTGCATGATGCAAAGATATATTTGCGGACTTGCTTAGGTCCAACTTAGAGATCAATCTTCCTTGTCTAGGCCACTCTATCTTTGAGGATGTCAAAATATATTTCTTGTTTTCTTGCTGTATCAGCAACAATATGCCAAAGATGCGAATCTCTAAGCTGTGCAATATCATGTAAATATGTAAATTCACTTGCTTACATTGGCAATGCCGAAAGCTATGCAAATTTCTTTATATGTTCTGGATTTTGAGCATATTGACCAAATTTGCTGCTTTACAGATGAGCATTTTCTATTATGGTTATACAATGACCAATCAAGAGAAACTCGGATCCGTAGATATCTAATTTTCCAATGAGATGGATGCAATAATTAAGATCCTTAGGCCTCCAACAATATGTGACCCATAGAATTAAGTGTGTGGGTGGCAAAAATGGATAGCAACCACTAGGATATCATATGATCATGGAGTGCCCATAAATTTATAGGGAAAAGTTTATCAAACGACTATTGGGCCATCATATTATATGGATTAAAATGTAGAACTTTAGAAAGGATCATAGTAGGAAGTAGGAAGGTAGGAGTAGCGGTGATACAGATGGTTCGATGGATGAGTTGCAAAGGTTGAGGAAAAGGTGAAAGAAAATTATTAAGATGATTTGGGTATGTGCAAAAAGACGAGTTATTAGAAAATCGATAAAGAAGATAGAAAGTTATAACTCGAGGGACTTAAAAAGAGGGTGAAGAAGACCAAAAATGTCCTAGAGGGCAGGAGTGGAAAGGGTATGAAAGATTTAGACTTACATGCTGAGATAGTTAAAAATCGAAATGAATGGGAAAGAAGAATCCATGTGGACGACCACTGCATATGATCTTTTGGTTTAATCTTTTAGAATTAAGGTTTTGGCATTGTTGTTGGTTTTTCAAACACTTTTTTGTGATACCGAAGTATGATCATTTTAGGCTATAATTCTTTGTTTCATTGTACTACAACTTGAACCCGTTTTCTGTAACTAAACTAAGGTGAAAAGATGCCGGGGTGAATATGCCTTTTCTGTAAGAGTCCTTATGCCTCCCCAACCATCCCTTATACATTTAAGAATGGTTTCTAAAAGTCGTGCTACTAAATCCTTTTGTTCGCCTTGTCCTCACTCCTCACTTTTAAGAGAAGAGCTCTAAATGAATAGTCGTACACATGAAGATAACACATTTACACTTTGTTTATTTTGAAGGAATTGGAAGGAAAGAAAAGGGAGAGATTTGGAGAGATATAATTTCCTTTGTTTAGATAACAAATTTGGAGGGGAGTGATTTCAAAGGAAGAAATTTGAAGGTATTAGTTCCCTTAATTTTTTTGATGACCTAGTCTCTCCAAAAGGGAAAAGATTTGGAAGGAAAATGTATTTTCTCCTCCTCTCCCTTCATTTTGCTCTTAAACAGTCAAAATAAGCTTTTCTTATCATTCCCCCTATTCCTTTCCCTTCCCCTTCTCCTTCCCTTTTTTCTTTCATTCTTGAATTCTTATCAAAATATAGTGTTCGTGCTTCCCCAATCTTCATGGCGATAAGTTACTGTTCACATTTAGGTTGTAAGTTGAAAGTTGTATGTGTGCCATGTGGACAATATGAAGCTGTAGCTAGTGGAACATGTGAAAGAAAAAATGCAATCAATGTTATGTTTTTTTTCCGGATGATATTAATTATTGGCTTAAAGTGTAATGGATTTGAGCCTATTGCAGGTTATGGGACTTGTCCCACATCGTGTAGGCTACTAAATGACGGTTAACAATCAAATAGACTCTTATACTAGACTCGTCTCTGGGATAAGCTCTCCAATTTGATCTATAACACATATCTTTGACCACTGTGTTATGCTTTAATTTTAAATACATGATGACTGAACTCTACCATTTCAAGCATCCAATTCGTCGCCCACATTTCTGTACGTTACCAACAACTTGGTGATTAATCTGCGCTGCTAGTTTGTACATTACGAACATGCCAATAAAGATCATTACTTGTTACTTGTCATGTCCCTCATTAAAAGGCTTATATATTTTGTTAGCATGCCAAAATGTTTTCTACTTCTAGCTCTATCTACGATTATTGCATAGTGGTTGATGAAATTATTAAAGGTGGCCCTTTAACTTATTAATTTGAGTTGTCCAGAAAAAAATACGACAGAACATCTATGCAATAAAAAAACGGAGTTTCATCCAATTAAGCAGCATAGACATTTTTGCCCTTGGGTTTCATCAACGGAGAACATAACGCCAGGATGGAAACAAACATTATCAGCTCTGCAAAAGGAGAAAGTATTTTCACTTCCAGAATCCGAGTGTTCTCCTTCATCTCCGTCCCTGATCATGGTAATATTTTTTTTATTCCAAGATCGCAGTTTGAGCCAAGATATATATATCTCATGTGGTGATCTATGTTACTCGAACTCTTCATTTTGCTTCACGTATCCATGTCCGATCCTTGATGCTCGGACATTAGTATGACACTTAGACACTTCATTTTAGACGTAAAATTGAATATTTAGACTTATCCGACACTTGGATACGTACCAGTATCCGACATCACTACCGGAGTCCAAGTAACTTAGGAGGTGATGCGTATATTTTTCTTGCTGAATAAGCAACGTTTGAGTTTGCGACAAGTTATTATTATTATCGTTTCTTGCCGAAGACAACAACCATGCCTCGTTTGTGCAGGTTGATGACCCTATTACATCTATTAGAAGGCTTTTCGAGTCCCCACCAGCCAAAAAGCGCAAACTTGCTTTAACATAATAGTCAGTTTGGTGTATACTACTAGGTGCTGGTGTGCTGCTGAGAGTTTATCAAGAAAATACTGGTGGTGTAATAGGTAATTTGTTTTCCTGCATCAATTTTAGGTGTTGCTTTTTTCATTATTTGGTGGCTATTCCGTAGTTTTCTTAGTCATACCTGTGAGTTGTGACCGTGTCAATGGTTAGTAATTATTAGCGTATTTTCAACGATAAACGAAGTTGTATTCTAATACACCTTTTGTTTACTCTAGAGAAATTTTTTTGAACAAGAATGAAATAGACATCGATAAATTTCGTTTGTCATTCTAGGTAATTCATTTTCCCGCATGCACAATTTGTAATCATCACCTTTGAGTAAGGCGATCGAAACTCTTTTCGGCCACTACATCTCTCTTGTCACTAATACTTTCGCCACCCGGAAAGTCGTAGAAACAAGCAAGTTTTGCCGTACACAACATTTCACCATTAGATTTAGACGATTCCGATTGTTTAAACTATTGATACTTGGATAATTTGATTGTTGTTATCATGCAATTCACTCTTTGGCAGGACGGCCGGCCTGTGTTTGGGATGCGCGAATATTCATTATGCAGTTTATCCTTTGGTATTTGAAGGGCTATTACCTATTGAAAAAAAAATTAAAATTCTATGCGGTAATTCTAAAGTTTTGGGTTTTTTACGTAGTAACCAAAACTTTTAAAAAATGCACGCGGTAATCCTAAGGTTTATCAAATTGTTTCAGTGTGAACTTTTTGCACATAAAATGTTAGCAAATATTAATTTCGAAGCTTTAAGGTTGTTGTACGCTTATGTATGTGATTCAATTTTTCAAATTTCATCAGTTTCAACCTTTTCCTCCAAAATATAAACTCTAACTCTACCATCTTTCATCCAAATCATATATTTTCCTCCAAATTCAAATATAATACTTGAAATGGTGAGTTAAGGTTTATGTTTGGGGAAATGGTTAAAACTGATAAAATTTAAAATAGTAAGTCGCATAAATAGGCGTACACTTTAAAGCTTCGAAATTAATGTTTGTTTATGTTTTCTCTGTAAAAAAAGGTCACAGTGAAACAGTTTGAGGGTTATAGTTTCGGTTAATGGAAGGATCGTACCGAATATGATGATGATAGTGAATTTAGATACAAAAACTCTGAAAAAATTGGATTAATATTGACATCATGTGATGTTGGAACTTTTTCAAGGAAGTATAGAGTTGGACTTCAAAAAAAATTCCCTCTCAAAATAACATGTTTAGTTTCTTGTACAAATGCACGAAATATCTTAGTCTCAATTATTACTACTAGCTTCTTATAAGTAATTTTTAATATTATATTTCAATATACATCTATAAGAGAGAATATCTTTATGTTTATCATAAAGAACATCTTGTTTAATATTAATAGCAATTATTTGTTAACGAGTTGAACATGTCTTTTTTGTCAATGAAAAAATAAATATATTTGTAACAAGTGTCATTAAGATTAACCGCTTTAATATCACTCCCTTCTATTCTCTTTACTTGTTCCATTTGATTTTGGCATATTTGTCAATGTATCTTTTTAATCTTAAATATTCCTAATTGTATTTGAGTAAAAATTATAGAAAGTTGATATTAATAAAATTTACAATAAGACGAATTAAACAAGATTCCACATGACTATGTTGTAACTTATAGATTAAGAACAAATCACATAATAAGGGTGATTGATGAATAGTGTTGGAAAACCAAATGGGACAAGTAAAGCGAATAGAAGGGAGTATAATATAATAAAAGAGTTGCCAAGTGACAAATCATACAATATAATAAAAGCATTGTTTAGTAACAAATGTCATGTTTACAAAACATTGCTAATTGCTAAATAGTGCAGTATTACAGGCCTTGAGCTGATTGTGCGGTATTATTATACAATATAATAAAAGAGTTGTTAAATGATAATTGTCATGTTTACTGCGCATTGTCAATTGCTAAATGGTGCAATATGACAAGCCTTTAGCTGATTGTGTGGTATTTTTTTAAAATATATAAGTTTTTTATATTTGCACAGTTCATATAAATAATTACATGCATTTTATGAAAGGTTTCAAAAATAAATTATTATACTAGTACAAATTTATATTATTATAGGCAAGTTTTTCGAAAGTGATTAATACCTGCATACATATTACTCTATTCATTTCTTAAAGAAGTTTGCATTTATATTTTGGGGTGTTTTTGTTGTTCTTATAAAGAATTTTTCGATTTATACCACAAATTTTGGACAAAATAACCTTGTGTATTTCCATTTTAATATTCTATTAATGCTTACTTTTTATATTGTTTGGTGCGCTGGGTTTGGAAGAACTGTCTTTTGGTTGTTTTGTGTATGTACTTGCCGTTTTCATATCTTGGAGTGTCCTCATACCTTTCGAACGGTTTGTTTCCCAGTGTTCTAGCTTTCTTTCATCGAATCGATTATCCATTTACATATTTCCTTTTTATATTTCTGTATTCTGTGTTGATCCATGCTGGTGATCTGTTTGTAACCTTGTACCTTAGTCTGTAGTAGCTGAAATATAGAGTTAGGAAGCAATTATGATCACCTGAGGTTAGGTCCAAGGAAAGGGGGGTTGGGGGGCAACGTAAGCAGGATCTAGAACTAAGAGTGGGGACTTGGAACATAGGTACCCTAGAAGCCAAGTCGTTGGAGTTGGCAAATGAGCTTTCTAAATACAGGATTCACATAGCATGTGTTCAAGAGACTAGGTGGAAAGGGCAAAAAGCAAAAGGTATAAAGGGATATAAGTTGTGGTATGCAGGTCTGGACGCAGACTTAACGGGGTTAGCATCCTAGTGTATAACGATATTCTGAAGCAATTGGTTGAAGTAAGGAGGTGTAGTGATAGGATAATGCTTGTTAGGATACTGGTGAGGGAAGAGATCATATTCAAGTTGGGCTCAATGAGCAGGTGAAGTGCGAGTTTTGGATAACCTAGGAGACCTCATGAGAACTATCCCGAAAGATGAGAAAGTTTTCTTAGGAGGAGACTTTAACGGACACATAGGCAGAGATGCAGGGTTTGGTTTGGGGGCAAGGATGAGAGTGGGGAGAATTTACTGGAGTTTGCGCTAGCAAAAGATTTGGTCATAGCAAACTCGATCTTTAGAAAGAAAGAAGAGCATTTGACCACTTATAAGAGCGGCGGGCATGCAACCCAAGTTGATTATTTCCTAGTGCGCAAGGGAGATCGGGCCTCATGCTTGGATTGTAAGGTGGTGTTGGGTACAGAGATGCCCACCCAACACAGGCTTTTAGTACTGATTTTCAAGATGAGGAAGAAAATCGCAGAAAAGAAGGTCAAGTCCAAGAAAAAGATCATGTGGGGGAGACTCAAATTGGATATAGTCACAACCCTGTCAAGCAAGATAAGTTTATTGGGCTTCCCAAGTCAGTCAGAGGATGCGAATGAAATGTGGGTGAACATGGCAAAAACCATTAGAAAAGTGGCAAAAGAGACCTTGGGGGTGTTGTCTGGTGAACCAAAAGTGTTCAATGAGTCATGGTGGTGGAACGATGAGGTTGGAAAGAAGATAAAAGATAAAAACAATAGATTTAAAGAACTTATGGTATGCACGAAAGACGAGGATAGGATTGAAAAGAGTGTGAGCTATAAAGAAGCAAAGCGGGCAGCAAAGAAAGCGGTAACGGAGGCAAAAAAACCGTAGTTATGAGGACTTATATCGGAAGCTTGATACCAAAGAGGGAGAGAAGCAGATTTTTAAGTTGGCAAGAACTAGGGCCAAATAGTGGCAAGACTTAGAGTGAAATACATCAAGGATGAGGGGGGACGAGTTCTCCTGAGACAAGAGGAGATCAAAACCAGATGGTTCTAGTACTTCTCCCAGCTGCTCAATGAGTCTAGGGGGCCAAAGGAGGCGAATAATCAATTTTTTGACGTCCAAAGACCACTAGAATATGGGTCAATGAGTGGTATTACCACAGGAGAAGTAGGAGAAGCTCTCAAAAAGATGCGGAGAACAAAGGCAGTTGGGCCAGATAACATCCCCATTGAGGTGTGGAGGGGTTTAGGAGAAGAGGGCATTCGTTGGCTGACTAACCTCTTTAATATTATTTTGAGGACACATAAGATGCCAGAAGAATGGAGGAATAGCACACTAGTATCTCTGTTTAAGAACACAGGCGATGCGCACGTGTGCGGCAACTATAGAGGTATCAAACTTCTAAGCCACACAATAAAATTGTGGGAAAGAGCGATAGACAGAAGGATTGGCAGGAAACGGTGATTAGAGAGAACCAATTCGATTTTATGCCAGGAAGGTCAACCATTGAGGCAATACATATTTTGAGGAGACTGATGGAGAAATATAGGCAGCGAAAGAAAGATCTGCATTATGGTGTTCATTGACTTGGAAAAAGCGTATGATAGCATACCATGATGTGTCATCTGGGATAGCCTCAAGGCTAGAGGTATTTCTTCAGTGTACATTGAGGCTATACGAGATATGTATGACAGAGTTTCAACTAACATTCAGACACTGGTGGGGATAATAGAGCCTTCTCCGGTTAAAGTTGGACTACATCAGGGATCGGCTCTAAGCCCTTTCATTTTTACTGTCATTATGGAAGATATTTCTAAATCTATTTGGGAGACGGTACCGTAGTGCACGCTATTCGCGAACGACATAGTGCTGGTAGCAGAAACTAGAGAGGAGGTTAGTAATAAATTGGATGAGTGGAGGGAAGCTTTAGAAGGTAAAGGGTTGCGCATTAGTCGTACGAAGACCGAGTATTTGCGCTGTGACTTTAGTGGGACAGCACCGGTAGGCAAACCAGAGGTGTCCATTGATGAAGCAGTTGTTAAAATTACGACTAAGTACAAGTATTTGGGATCGATCATTCAAAGGGATGGGGAGATTGACAGAGATGTAAGTCATCGTATACAAGCGGGTTGGCTCAAGTGGCGAGCAGCCACCGCGGTGCTATGTGCTAGGAAATTCCCAAGCAAGTTAAATGGAAAACTCTACCGGCGGTAATCAGACCTGCTCTGCTATATGGGACAGAATGTTGGCCTGTAAAGAAGATTTTCGAACATAAGATGAAAGTTACAACAATGCGTATGCTGAGGTGGATGTGTGGGCACACATTGATGGATAGAATTAGGAACCAAGAGTTTAGGGACAAATTAGGTGTAGCCCCTATATCTGGAAAAATGCGCGAAAATAGATTGAGGTGATTTGGTCATGTGTAGAGAAAAGACTTTCGACGCCCCTGTGAGGAGGGTAGAAAGCATTATAGTAGAGGGTAAGAGGAGTCGAGGAAGACCCAGGACAACTTGGAATGAGCATATAACAGTTGACTTGCATGAGTTAAACCTCTCTGCGGACCTGACTAGGGATAGGAGCAGTTGGAGATGCCATACCCATGTCTTAGATTTGTGATGTCCTCTTAGTTCACCTTTTAGTGTCCTTAATAGGGTTGCACACGGTTCGGTCTGGTCTGGTCTGGTTTGACAGAAAAATCAGACAAGACCAGAAATTCCGGTCTGAAAATTTTTCAGACCAGACCAGACCAGTCAAGACACTAGACCGGACCAGACCAGACCGTTCTAGAACGGTATGATCTAGTCTGGTCTACGGTTTTTTTTTTTGTATTTTTTTAATTGAGAATCTAAGATAAACGATAATCTGTAAAACTAGTAGTCAGCACTCAGCAATAGCGACTTCATCCATCATTTCCCTTTTTTAGAGAATCATCCCACTACTTCCATTCTCCTAGCATAAATCCATATGCAAAACGTTCGCTGAAAATTGCTCTCCTCCCTTCAATCATTTCCCTCTCTTTCTCCTTTGCGCAATAAAAACACTTGATAATATTTTGGTAGAGTTTACTTCTGAAAAAATAAGATGTTAATATATTCAGTCAAAATCATCCTTTACTGCTCGCATATCTCTCTCTCTCTTCTCGCTTATATCTCTGTTCCTTACGCAGCTACTTACAATTAATCTGTGTAAATTGGTCAGCAAAATAAATATTTACTTTCTTTTTTTGGATTTAAATTTCTCTCATCTATCCACTCTCGGTAACGCTCTGTCTTACTTCCATTGCAGTAACAATAAACTAACATTTAAAATTTTAAATGAAATGGAAATTACGGGTTCCGGTCTACGGTATATGGTTTTCACCAGACCGAAATTTATTACGGTTTTCCGGTCCGGTCTGGTCTGAAAATTTTAAAACCGGGACCGGACCGGAAACTGTTTTTTTTAATAAAAAAACCGGACCAGACCATTTAGACCGTAGACCAGACCAAATATTTAAATTACGGTTTGGTCCGGTTTGGTTTACGGTTTAGACCAAACTCTGTTCAGCCTAGTCCTTAATCTCTTGCTTTTATCGTTTCCTTCTATTAGTCCTTTGTTTTTTTTGTAGTGGTTCCCTTTTTATAGCCCTTTAAGTTATCTCCCACGTATAATCGCGTCTCTTATCTTCCACGTGTAATCACGTCTCTTATCTTCCTCGAGTCGGGGGACTCCTTTGGCTGCGCTCTCCTTTGTGGGTATGAGTTGCCGCCGTCGTCTTTCCCTCCCCAGACCCTGACCTTAGTTTTTCTATGAGCGGGATATATTGGGTAGGATGATGATAATGCTTATAATCTACATATATCTTCTACTAACTTCATTTTAACATTTTTATATTTCTTATGAACCTCACATATTTTTCATTAACTTTATAAAAATATTTTGTTATTAGTTGTAGACTATATATTTTTTCCACTAACTTTCTTTTAATATTTATTAATGTTTATGTTCACTAATTTGCATTCATCAAATTTATTAGTCAATAAAATAATATATCCACTATCTTAAAAATAATATTTTTCTTAATTGTCGTGAATATTCTTTATGAGAACTTCATTCGGAGTTATGCAATCTCTTAGAGAGACGGAGTTATAAGTTTTTAAGCATGTTTTGATTAAACGTAATGAAAGTTAATAAGAAAAACAAAAGTTGGTGGAGCCGAAGAGACAAGACATGAGTGGAAACAAACAGAAAATGACTTTGGTTATTTTCATGGATAAGACGTGATTTCAGTTATTACATTTTCCGTGGACTCAGCAAAGCAATCATATTCGACCCCACGACAATACTATTATTCTATTTGCTGTTTTCATTTTTAAGTCATTGCTTTTTATACTTTATAATATTTTTTAGGAAAAATTATTCAGAATGATCTTATTTATTGTTCATCTGTTGTGAATAATCTGTATTATTCATTATTTTTAAACAATTTAATTTTTGTATATTATTTGCTGACAACACTTCTTTCCACATTTTAATCGACTACTATAAGTACCTAATACCATAGAAGAGTAGGGTAAGACCAACAAAGAAGCATAAGAGAGAAGAAGAAGTGATCGTAATGGCTAGTATGTACCTACATTTACATTAGCCGGTTAAAACATGGAAAGGGATGCTGTCAGTAAATAATATATAAAGGTTGGATTATTTAAAAATAATCAGTAGTAGGAATTATTCACGGAAGATGGACAATAGGTTGGATTATTTTGGACAATTTTTTCTATTTTTTATTTATAAGTTAAAATATAGTTAATAAATTTGTTTAAATGTATATTAATATTAATTTTTAAATATTTTTTATTATATACAATTAAAAATATTATTGATCGAATCAATATATAAGATGGCGTGAAATAGTAGAATGGATTATAATAAAAAGGAGTTCACATGTTTCAAAAACCATTATTTAATCGAGGTGAACTGACTTAAAAAGAAAATGAAAATTAACTCTAAATTGAAGAAAGAAAAAAAAATACTCTCTATGTTCTCTAATGTTCTTTCTGTTTGGAATATTTCACCTTAAGGAGCGAGAAATTAAAATAATTTTTGTGAGACATTTAGAAGATAAAATATATCCATGCGGAATCTTGTTAGATTTGTCTTAATGTATACTTTTTATTATGTAAAAATATTTCAAATAAGACTCACAATTTGATTTGAAACTGTGCAGAATGGAAATGAGAAGAACAAAAAAGAACCAAAAAAATATACATTAAGAAATATCTAAAATATCTCATATAAATAGATTTTATCAACTATATATTTCCTTCGTTTCATAATATTTACTACCGATAGTGACATTTTTCCACATGTTACACTTAGTAACGAATATTATGAAACAGAGGAAGTATATCACTTAAAAACTTTAATTAGTTACTATTTAAAGTAAAATACGAAGTACTCTATTATAAATGGAGAGAACATACAACTAAGAGAAAAGGAAGTATATATTTAATGACCGTTGATGCTCCTACTGTTTGACCGTTACAAACCCCAGTATTCAAAAATTTAAAATTTTTATCCTCTTTGCACTCCCATTTTCACTTTTTTTTTAATTTTTTTTTATTTTGGTATCTCCAAAGAAAATGAGTAAGACTTTTTTTTTCCTATTTGAAATTCAACTTCTCTCTGCCGTCCCTGCCCCACTAATCAACGGCTCAGATCTTACAAAGACTTTCTCTCTCCCAAACTCACATACTAGTAATCTTGAATGCCCTTTAATTCTTTCCAAATTCCTCTTATTTTCTTCTTCTATTCCCTCTTATTCACCAAACTGCTAAAAGATCTAAACTTGATTGATTTTTCCATCTGGGTAAGCAAGAAAATCATAAGGGTATGTTTAGATTGTGACAGAAAAGGTTTTTAGTAGAGTAATAAAAGAGAAATGCCAGTTTCAACAAGGTCTCAGATCTTGATCAAAGAAGATGAAAATGTAACAGAACAAACAGAGCATACAAAAATGGCTCAAACATTAAGAAATCCCCATCAAGGTTTGAAAGAAAAGTTGAAGTCTTTAACCCTTTTATATGAACAACAAAAATTAGCTTCAATTGGGGTAAAAAATCATAATTTCAAACCTCAAGATGCTTTAGATAGAAATGGGTCTATAAAAATGGAGGATTCAGACTCATTTAAGAATAAATACCCTCAAATTCCCCCAATTCATAGAAACATTTCTATGAAAAAAACTGAAAAAAGTCCAATAATGAAAGAAAATTCAATCCCAAATGCAACATTAACAAAAACCTATATTTTTCCCCAATTTTCAAACCCACAAATGGTGGATTCAAATAAGAATGTAGGATCAAATGGGGATCGAATCGTCGGGTTTAGCTGTCCAAGAAAGGCTCCAATTTCAGATACAGTAGCAAGAAAGTTGTCATTAGGATCACAATTAGAGGGAAAAGGGGGAAGAAAATTATCAATTGGTCAAGAAATGGATGATCTCCTGTTTGAGAAACAGAGTAACAGAAATAACAGGATTTTGGTGTTTGTTAGGCTTAGGCCTATGATGAATAGAGAGAATGAAAACGGGTGTAGAAGTTGTGTTCGTATTGTTAATCATAGAGATGTTTATTTAACTGAATTTGCTTCTGAAAATGATTATTTGAGATTGAAGAGATTGAGAGGAAGACATTTCACTTTTGATGCTTCTTTTTCTGAGTCTGCTTCTCAGATGGATGTTTATTCTACTACGTGAGTTTTTTGAATCTTTGCTTTTCTTGTCATTTTGAAGTTTTGGATTGTATTCATGTTGATTTTTCATGATTTTGATGTTTTTGGTTGGTTTTAATCCAATTATTGTTGTTTTAATGGTGGTGTTGTTCGAGTATATAACATATTTTGGGTAATAATCTAATTATTTGTTGTTTTAGTGGTATGCTCTCGTGTCTAAGGAATTAGCTTAATCAAAAGTTTACGTTTATAGTTGAGGCCTCAGAATATCTTATAAACTTTAACGGTTCTTGTTGACATGAAACTCTTGATTTTAACTTGCCAATAATTATTAATTATTTGGGGTGTTTGGTTCTTAGCTTTTTGGTTGGCTTATGTCTTGTTGGTTGGTCAAACAGTCAAAAAATGTGTTTGGTAAATGGCTTTTGAAGTAGCCAAAAAGCTGGCTTAGAAGCCAAAATGAAAAGGTGCTCCTGCTAGCTTTTTTAGTTGCCTTTTAGCTTGTTGACCCACTTTTTCTCTGATAAACAGCCAACAGCTAATACTCATTACTAAACATCTTCCCCAAAGTCCTCATCATTTTAGAGCTAGATGTTTTTCCTTAATGAAAAATGGATATGATTCGAATTCGTGATATAGTGAATTTAATGAAGCGTGCTAATAAAAAATTTAAGCTAACAATTGTAATACAACTAACAAAATACTTTTGGATTTTGATGAAAAGAAATACTCATACCATTTTCAAATCAACGTGCAATCCATTTTTGTTTGGTTGAATTTGGTAGAAGCTCAATATATATGCAAAGACATGTTTAGTCATTTTTTTTTGTTGAGTATCATTTTGACTATAATTTTGGAGGGAAAAGAAAAATAATCTTCAATAGATTCAAGTGAAATTAAAAATTTAATGAAATTGTGTTGCCTTTTTTCCAAGTCAAGTTCAAAGTCTTTTTAGGAAGAAAATCCTTTTTAATAATATCCTTTGCAATAACAAATATAGATTATAAGAGATTAAAGTGATGTAGAACTACTAATAATTGTAAATGATACGTTACTATAACGTCTTCCGGACTACAACCATTAGATTAAGCTTTTGGTTTGGTTAATGTTACGAAAAGTCAAAGTAAGCAACTACCTAATGATACAGCGTATGACGTATTCTAGCAATCATTAGATTAAGCTTTTGGTTGGATTGACTATCCAAAAGCCGATATATATTATATAATCTATCACTTAAAGTCTTTTTAGGAAGAAAATCCTTTTAATATCCTTTGCAAGTAACAACATAGATTCTAAGAGATTAAAGTGATGTAGAACTACTAATAATAATTAATGATATATTACCATAACACATCCTGGCTACAACCATTAGATTAAATTTCCAGTTTGGTTGATGGTTACGAAAAGCTAAAGTGATCAACTACTTAATAATACAGTATATAACATATACAGAACTACAATCATAAGATTATGATTGATGTTACGAAAAGTCAAAGTAATCAACTCTTTAATGATATATAGTACGTAACGTATTTTAAACTACTACCATTCGATTAAGCTTTTGATTTGGTTGATGTTACGAAAAGTCAAAGTAATCAACTACAAACTAATACGGTACATAATGTATTTTGGACTACAACTATTAAATTAAGTTTTTAGTTTGATTAATGGATCTAAAAGCCGACATATATTATATACTTTATCACTTAAACGCAATGTCATAACAAACCCGTTTACAAAAAGATTGTTTCTTTAGGAAAATCAATGGAGAAAAAAAGAATGGAAAATTTCAACAACATTGAAACTTAAAAATTGTTGAAATTCCAGAACAGCGGATCTTGTTGAAGCTGTGTTGCAAGGGAGGAATGGATCAGTATTCTGTTACGGCGCAACCGGAGCTGGAAAAACATACACAATGCTAGGAACAGTTGAGAATCCAGGGGTAATGGTTTTAGCAATCAAGGATCTTTTTACAAAGATTAGGCAGAGAAGTTTTGATGGTAATCATGTTGTGCATCTATCATATTTAGAGGTTTACAATGAGACTGTCAGAGATTTGCTGTCCCCTGGAAGGCCTTTGGTTCTTAGAGAAGATAAACAAGTAAATCTATTGTCTTTGTTTTTGCACATTTCTTGTTAGACATGTCTTACACCTCACCCATCAGCTTTAGCTTTTGGTTGAGTTTCTTCTTTGATATGGTATCAGTAGTCAACATGACAAAAAAGGTCACGGGTTTGAATCTAAACTACCCATCAAATTTAAGTGGAATATTCTATGCCAGGTATGACGAGGTCCAGGGCTGACTCTGAGATTTGAGAGGTTTGGGGAGAAATATTAATTATTGGCCTCTAATTACTAAATATTAAAGCACCGTTTTTTGATTTTTTTGGATGGGCTTGGGGCTTGGGTTCAGGACCCTCTTACTCCCTTATAGGGTTGGCCCCGAGAGACTCTGTATTGTATTTATACTTTTAGCCCAAAAACTTTCATGTGTGGGGCATTTTAAAGTACATAATATATTTTGGGGCCTAAATCTAGTTTATATTTGGGTTGGTTCAATGACATTTTTTGATTGAAAACTCATGATTTTAAGTCAATAGAGCTTATTGTGGTTTATGTATTGTGTAGGGGATTGTGGCGGCTGGTTTATCACAGTATAGAGCTTATTCTACTGATGAGGTAAGTATTTGTTGGTTCTTTGATCGTTAAATGTAGATATGTCAAAACGGTCGGGCGAATGGATTTCGGGTTAGGTTCAACTTAGACTTGTAGCACTTTGCAAATTTGGTCTGTCCAATGGATTATGAGTTTAAAAAAACAATATTTTATTACAAATACAAAAACTGATAAGATATAGTGGATTCTGGCCAAACACTAATGACTTGAAATTGAAAAGTTAACGGGTCAAAACAGTTGGATTTGACGCAACTTGTTAGGTTGTTTAGGGTGGTTAGTTTCTGGTCGGATTAAAACTTGACATGCCTAATTCAATGGAACAGGTGATGGCTTTACTTCTTCAAGGTAACAAGAATAGGACTACCGAACCAACTCGAGCAAACGAAACATCTTCTAGATCCCATGCTATACTACAGGTATCTACATAAGTAGATTAGTCTATCAGTAACAACAATCTTGTATATAGTTAAGCGTACTTAGTCGGAAACATGTCAAAAGAGATCAATGACAGTATGAACTGTTGTTTTATTCAGGTTATGATTGAATATCGAACAAAAGATGCTTCGATGAATGTAAAACATCGAGTAGGAAAGCTTTCGTTGATTGATCTAGCTGGGTCGGAGAGAGCATTAGCTACGGATCAGAGAACTTTAAGATCGGTGGAAGGAGCCAACATAAACCGCTCGCTTCTTGCACTTAGTAGTTGCATCAATGCCCTTGTTGAAGGAAAGAAGCACATACCTTACAGAAACTCCAAGCTCACACAACTCCTTAAGGATTCTCTAGGTGGAGCTTGTAACACTGTTATGATTGCAAATATTAGCCCTAGCAACCTTTCGTTTGGCGAAACACAAAATACCCTCCATTGGGCTGATCGAGCCAAGGAGATTCGAAACAAGGTACTCAACTACATGATATGTATGAACTAATAACTCATAACTGATAATTGATAAGTGATACCTAATATGTGTGAACTTGTTTATACAATAACAACAACGCCAAACCTATTATATTATACCAAAAGATTGGATTCAGCTACATGATGCAATTTACATCTCCAACTTATAAGCGTTAATCCTTAGTATCCCTTTCCACTCCTGCCTCCATGTTGTCCTCCGAACTTCAACTTTCATGTATGAAGTTGCTTATACAACAACAATGCTAGCCAAAGCCTTAATCTTAGTTGGAGTCAGCTACATGAGCGAATATATCAGTTATTAACGGTTGCCCATGTTGATTCTTTTCTTCATTCATTTCGATTTTCATCCTGATTTGTTCTAAATGGCTTACAGGTATATGAAACAAACGAAGAAGTAGTGCAAGGTTCAGATTCTGATGCTGATCAAGCTAAGTTGTTGCTAGAAGTACAGAAGGAAAACCGAGAACTTCGAGTACAACTAGCAAAACAACAGCAGAAGATGTTAACCCTTCAAGCACAGTCCTTAGCAGCAAATCCCTCACCAAGTAACATCCTCTCCCCACCTCCATCATCCAACAAGAAAAGATCGAAAACCCCATCACGAGCCACACCAGATTTGATCAAAAAGAAGGGAGCCGAAGAGGGTATAAGGGAATTGCAACTAGTAGTGAAAACATTAGAGGGAGAGATAGAAAGAGTAAAGAAAGATTATGCATTGCAACTAAAGAAAAAGGATGAAAAGATTAGGGAGTTAACAGCAAAACTATCCAAAGGGGTAAGAACAAGAGATGATGGGTTGAAAAGTATAGTGACTAGAACAAGTTTAAGGCCTAAGGAAGGAAACATAGATGTGAAAACTCCTGGTCATAGGTTCTTGTCTCCTGCACCATCAGCGAAAAAACGGAGTTTTTGGGATATAACTACAGCTAATAGTCCTTCAGTTACTACCTTGAATGGAAGAAAAACAAGAAGTCATGTTAATGCTGAGCCTACAGGTCCGCCTTCCATGCTCCTTCAGGTAATAATATTCAAATATGTCGGTTCAGCATCATCATCATACTCGGTGTATCCCGCTCATAGATCAGTCTTATATTAGAAATATCTATCCAATCAATAAACATTTTTTCACTGAAGTCAACCAATCAATAAACATTTTTTCACTGAAGTCAACAATCATCCACAAATTCTTGTGAGAGATGGCCTCTTAATTCAAACATGTGACCTTAGGTTTCATTTTTAGCGCTTAGACTAATAACTTTTGTTGATTTTGTGATACTTAATCAGCCCTGAGTTCGAGTCAATAGTCGTGTACTTAGATCAGGGGGCCTCCGGTCCCCAGTGTAGCTTCGTCCATGAATATGAATCAATGTACCAAAGGTATATAACTATTTAGGAAATTAGACTTAATCAGCTAATTAGCCAACCTAATAGTAATCAACTAGCTAAACTAAGCTAAGACTTGATCTTAATTGGGTTCTAAAAACTATTTGTGATGCTTTGTATGTAATTTTTATTAATTTTGGTGCACAAATAGTTCTTTTCTTTATTCTGTTACTGATGCAGCTTGCACATCCATGTATCTGGTCTGTGTTAATCCTCGGACTACACATCGCCAATTAAAAATATTCAGCCAGGTTTTGCTCGACAAAGAATTAGTCCCTTCAAGCAGTGACGGAGGATCAAACGAGCGAGCATGACAAATCGACATACAACAAACACAAGATCTCCACCCATCTCGAGCTCAGGTCAGGATTACATTCAGCTAGCAACGTGTTAGTTGGTGGGTCCATTCTATAACATTATACCAACCAAGATCCAAAGATCCAAAGATCCAAGGAAATTATGATTATATAAAGGAAACCATTTGTTTTAAAGGGATTTCCTAAAGAAAAACATTCATTTTTTCATTCTATTTTTTACTTGCTATGGAAAAATCACCCTGTTAGATATAGATTAGTGGGTTTGTTCTTTGTGTTTACAGAAAAAGTCCAGTGCTGGGGACTGTCGGATACAGATTTTTGTGTGGAATAAAGGAGTTGTTAAAATCTGTCTCTAGGGATCATGTGAAGACAATATGTTATTGGGTTTATGCATATTTTTTCTTTTACAGAAAGAAAGTTAAAGACTAATCAAGTGTCTGATAAAGGAGATATCATTTGGATGCATTTGAGTGGTGTTACTTTTTATTTTATTTTACTGTTAGTGTTGTAATATGTTTATGACGATGGTAGAGTTTTAATTCCAAAAGATTGAAAGATTGGAGTCGTCCGTATTGTAATTTGTTAGTGTGCATTTTTTTGTGTAGTAGTTAGTAGAGATGATTGTGTGTTAGAGTGTTTAGTCCTTTTATGGCAGGATTTACTCTTTTTATGTCTTTTACTTGAGTGTTTGGTTTGATTTGTCTATTTAGACAAGGAATTTAGAGTTTCTATTTCAATTTGTAAACTTTTTCTTTTTTAAAATTATCAGGTAGATTAAGGGAAGAACCGGGTTAGATGAGATTTGATTTTTAAGATTTTTTCAGAGAAATGCGATATTTACTCAAATTAAGATGATATTTTATTTTCGTAAAGATCTTCCTTTTAAGTAGAAAGGAAAAGAATTTTTCCACTCCCTCATTACCAAGATTTTCAGTTCTATGTGCTTTGAGTCGTGGCTCAAGGTACGTGGTATGAAGGGATGTATGAGCTGGGATTTGGCTTAGGGTTGGTGACGACTCGTCACGCAGGCCACCCGAGCGGCGACTTATAATCAGTTATTTGTGAGCTTTATGTGTTTGCTTTGTTTATTGGCGGTTGTGTTTTGTATGCGGTTCTTTGGGGCTTATGTGATAATTATTCCAATACACATTATGGACATACTATGTTGCTTTTTTCAATTACTACTTCCAACCTTAAATTTTAAATCAAAGAGATAAAAGTGTTATTTATAAATTTTTCAATAAAAAAAAGTGTTATTTAAAAAAAAATGGATATTACTAATAAATGAAGAGAGAGAATAAATTTAGTGGCATCAAAAAAATGCTATTGATTTATATTTTTGGTCTTTAGTGACATATGTAATTGTTACCATAGTTTATAGTGACATTTATGAGAAATATCACTAAATCCTATGTCGCAAAAAACTTTAGTGTGGTTTTTGATTATACTGCTAAAAGATCTAATAAATATCACTAAGCCTTCTATATATACTATTAAAAATTTAAAGTATCGACATTTAAATTAAATATCGCTAAATATATCCCACTAAAAGCAAATTATATTATAGTGAGTTTAATATATGAATGATAAAAATAGCATATTGAATTGCGTAAAAAGTTAAATATAACAAATATAATGTAGCAGAGGAAGTAAGAAATACTCCCTCCGAACCAATTTAGTTGTCCTATTTCCTTATTTGGCAAAGTCTTTTTAGTTGTCCCAATTCTATTTTTGTCAATCTTTTATTACCTAAATATTCTTAGTTCACACAAGTAATTACGAATACATCCCCATATACCTTACTTACCCAACTACCCTTCACTACTTGCCCTTTATTACTTACCTTTTTTAATGGACCCCATACCATCCTTAATAACCGTGCTCAAGCAAATGGGACATCTAAATTAATTCGGAAAGAGTATTAAGCAAATATAATATAGCGGAGGAAGTAAGAAATATTAAGCATCAATAATTTAAATAATTCTCTCGTAAACATTCTCTGTGGTAACATCAAATGGCAAAAGGAAGTATAAAAATAGTAGTTGTGAGCAGAATGGTGAGATCATACTCCTAAATCAAAACATCATCCTAATCCCTCGTTAAGCGTGTAAGTTGATCCTTCTTAGGATTACTTTTTCTTTAAAATTAGACCCGCTGCAGCCTAGGCCTACTCTACTCTATTCTTTTTTCTTTTCTTATATCTTCTTATGATTCCTTAATATTGCTTTAAAATTTTATTTTATATATTGTATTTAATAGGTAAATAAAAATATAAAATCAAGTGGATGCATGTTTATTAACTTTTTATAAAATTTAGATTTATATAATTTAATATATAAATAAATAAAATAACATATTAATTAAATTGCATAAAAAGTCAAATATAAAAATATAATGAAACGAAAGAAATACTTCATAACAAAAACTTTCACTTTGTACACTAAAATATTTTGAATTCTATTTACATTTCAAAATTGTAGATTTTTACCAAAATATCAATAAAATATGTGCCTAAAAAATTAAATACTTTCTATGTGAGAGTTTTAAAAGTTAAATAATACTATTTTATTTTAAGAGAGAGTATATAATTGCGAATTTTCGCGAACTTAAAAGTGATTTTCTTTATCTTTTTACAATTCTTTTAAGTAAATGATGAAATGGCAGTAAAAAATGAGAAAGCACAAACAATATTATGGTTGACCCACATGATATTTTCTTTATATCATGTAGCTGAACTGCTACTAATTGCTATTGTTAACTTTCATGATTACACTTAAGTGCTTAATTACACTATTTTATCTTCTCTCGGGAATACATTCCACACATAACTCAATTTGCTTATTTATTATTATAAAATTATAAAATTATAAAATTATAAAAACAAACAGGTAGGACTCATGAGCATTAAAAAAGTATTTTGTCGTTTTATTATATTTGTTCCATTTAATTTTTTATACAATTTGATATGTTATTTTAATTATTAATATGTTGAACGATACATATTTAAAAATTATAAAAAGTTATATTATAAAAGCATGTCATTAGACGATTTAAACAAGATCATAAAGTAATTTATAAATTACGTTTAAAATATTATATACAAAAAGAAAGAATTATACATATTTTTTTTTTATGGATTTACAAAAGTTAAAATATCTTAAATTTGTCTTAATGTGTAGAATTTTATTATATATTTTTTATGAAACTTATATTTAGGTAACTATATTTTTACATACGTATGTTTATTTACCTTACTCAATTCAGCTTTAATAAAAACAGCATTTTGCTAAACTTTTTAAATATTAAATTTGTTTTTATACTATTAATTCTTGTAATTTAGGCCGGACATGTAAACCCTTAGGCCTTAGTATTGGTTTTTATGATAATATTATTATATATATTGATTGATTGAAAAGGGTTAAGAAACCCAATATGAAAGAAAATATTAAAAATATTTATAAAAGGGAAAAGCAAAATGGGAATCATGAAAATACATTCTAATTTTATAAGGCTGATTAAGTAATTAACAATACAATTAAAGTTTACTTGAAATATTGCCGCCACATCATGAGTCTTTCAAAAAGTAAAATGTAGCTCTTTTAAAAGCAAGTATAGCACAAAATTGAACAATACTCCAATTAGTCCTACACTACATTCCTACTTCCGCTTTCAAATACTCAAAAAATAAAATAAAAAAAAATAAAAAAAAAATAAAAACATGTTAACGAACTAACTCTATTAAGAATTTACGTTGATGGTTGAAACTTCAAAGATATGTTATAGGAGTATACTCTATCAAACTCTCTTACACAAAAGTTATTTGGGCTAAAATTGTAAATACAACACATGTTATTCTCATAAATAAAGCTAAATATGACGTAGAACTGAATATTGTACATCAAATCGACTGTCGGGTCAAAAATTAACATAGCCATAATCAAAGAATGACAATAACATAATTTGAAAGATCTAGCAGTAAATCCAAATAAAACAAGGCTTTAATAGTTGAGGATTTAGACTTAGCTACTTTTGACGATGCGTTCTTGATCACAACCATGGGTCATGGGTGTATATGTATGTATACCTTCAATCAGTTTGATAATTATTTTCCCCGATTCTTATTTGTCGCCACCCTTTTCATTTTCCACCCCCTCCTAATGAAATTACGAATTTGCCCCTAATCTTTAAAAATTTATAAATTTGCCATTGAGTTAATAACTTTTCATTTTCATTTTTTTTTAATTTTTTTTAATTATTCTTATTTATATTATTATTGTTATTATTATTATTATTATTATAATTATTATTATTATTACGGTTATTATTATTATTATTACGGTTATTAATAATAATAATAATAATAATAATAATAATAATAATAATAAAATTAATAATAAAAATAATAATAATAAAAAAAAATAAAAAAAAAATACTAGTCGCACAAAACGTGCGACTGACAGTCGCACAACACAGTCGCACGTTTTGTGCGACTTGTAATTTTTTTTAATTTTTTTTTTTTATTATTATTATTAATATTGTGGTTGTTATTATTATTATTATTAAATTATTATTTTTGTTTTAATTATTATTGTTATAATTGATATAAGAAAGAAAGCGTAAAATTTTATTATTAGAGGAAACCCAAAATACAAATATTGGCTAGATTATAGAAATTAGGAGTTTATAAATTACTCCAATACAGAAAACCTTAGCCAAAACAAATTTTTTGGGGATGATGCAAAACTAATGCCCAAGACTCCTTTTATAAGGAGAAGAATAACAAGCCTTTGTTATTCTTCCGATGTGGGATAATGATAAACATTAATCTTCCAATGTGGGATAATGAAAAACATTAATATTTCAATGTGGGATAATGACAAACATCAATCTTCCAATGTGGGATTCAAGACATAACCTTACATTGGAAGATTGATGTTTGTCATTATCCCACATTGGAAGATTAATGTTTATCATTATCCCACATTGGAAGAATAACAAAGGCTTGTTATTCTTTTCCTTATAAAAGGAGTCTTGGGCATTAGTTTTGCATCATCCTAAAAAAATCTGTTTTGGTTAAGGTTTTATGTATTGGAGTAATTTATAAACTCTTATTTTCTATAATCTAGCCAATATTTGTATTTTGGGTTTCTTCTAGTAATAAAATTTTTCTCTCCTCTGCATGTGGACTTAGTCAACACATTGTTGGTGAACCATGTAAATTTTGTGTGTTTTGTGTTTTGTCAATTTTTATGCTTTCTTTCTTACATTAGTTATAACAATAATAATTAAAACAAAAATAATAATTTAATAATAATAATAATAACAACAACAATATTAATAATAGTAATAATAATAATAATAATAAAATTAATAATAATAACCGTAATAATAATAATAATAATAATAAAATTAATAATAATAAAAAAAAAATATCAGTTGCACAAAACGCTTTGTGCGACTGATATTTTTTTTTAATTTTTTTTTTTATTATTATTTTTATTATTAATGTTATTATTATTATTATTATTATTAATAACCGTAATAATAATAACCGTTATAATAATAATAATAACCGTAATAATAATAATAACCGTAATAATAATAATAATAATAATAATAATAATAATAATAATAATAATAATAACAACTATGATAATAATAATAACAATAATAATATAAATAAAAATAATTAAAAAAAAATAAAAAAAAATAAAAAAAAAAATTTATTAACTCAATGGCAAATTTGTAAATTTTTAAAAATTAAGGGCAAATTCGTAATTTCATTAGAAAAGGGGGTGGCGATAAAATGAAAAGGGTGGCGACAAATAATAATGCCCCTATTTTCCTTGCCAATCATTAGGTAACATGATATCATTAGATGATTTATTCCAAATTTTGTATGAGTAGATTTCATAATCTAACAACAATTCCTGTAAGATACCAAATCAAAGATTAGGCATATAGATCAAAGGAGTTGTAAATCACGTGACTAAAGAAAACATTATAGGTATTCAGAATGGATCTAATGATCCGATATTTGACAGATTTGTAATCGAACACGACTTTAAACTAGATTTATAATGATGTAAAAATAAATATAAACTTAAGAACCGATTTAGAACAGACCTGAAACATCTAATCCAAAATCGACTTGATAACCTACATAAACACTTCTATTCAGTTGCAACAACCTCTAAGTGTTAAGGAACCAATTCAACCAAAAATTTAAGCTGATAGTAGAAGCCCAAGGATATGTTATATACTCTAACACGCCCCCTCGCACAAGAGTCCATTGGGCTAGAAGTGTGGATGCGCATAGGCGCTAAGTATTCCACTTTATATGATGGGTGGTTGAGATTCGAACTCGTGACCTCTTGTCACATTGGCTTCTGATACCATGTCAAGAAACCAATTTAACTAAAAATTTAAGCTTATAGTTGAAGCCCCAGAATATGTTATATACTCTAATACTAAGAACTCATGATTTAGTACATCATTTACTGAATTTGATCATATAAATTACGAATTGATCTAATAGTTAAAATTTTATCAATACATCTTAATGATAGATATTTAATTCTCATCACCTACCGAAGAGTTTAATTTTTATTCTCCCTCTTGTCTATAGAAAATTCTCCATAAGTTTGAAATTAAAAAAAAAAATTTCATTGTGCATCTCAAAATCTTCATGAAAATGATTAGATATACTATTACAGTTTGAGAAAGATAGTATAAGATAAGTATATTTAACAGTTGTTGCATAAAAAAATTGTTTGAATAACATAAAGCATGAACAAACCCATAGGAAAAACTATATGCAAAATAGCCATAACAATATACCAATTGGAGAGTTGCATAGCATGAAAGATCTTACATTAAGTTAATTTGACCACCATGCCCATAATATACCTATTTCCCTTCATTGTTTTTCTATTTGCCAGTATACATTACATCCCATAAAACTAACAAAATACTACTACAAAAAAAAATTAAAAACCCACTTCTCCAATTCTCTTTTATACCACAAAAGATCAACTCCTTGTCAACTACTAGTAGACTTCTATTAGTCTCCACCCTAACCAAAAGTAGAAGACAAAAAACTACAACTTACAATATTTTCACTTTTGAGATTAGTTATAATTGTTATGTCTTTTTCTGTGTTACATGATTTGCTAGCTGATTTAAATTTTAAATACCCGATTCGCTTAAAACGAGCCAAAAATAGCTCAAAATGAGAGTAATTTGCTTTTTGATTATGATAACGACTTTGGAGAGAAAAGAAAGAGAACGGGGAAGGGAAAGGAATGGAAGAGAATGAAAGGGAAGTAAATCTTATTTGTTTAGAAGAAAAGGAAAGGAAAGAAGTAAAATGAGAATTTTGCCTTCAAATCTTTCTACCCGAAAAGATTAATACGTTAACAAAACTTATCCATTTAATTCCTCCAAATCACTTTCCTTTCATTTTGTTATAGGATTCCTCACCTCTTCAAATCCTTTCACCTTTCTTTCTCTTTATTTCCGTCCATCCAAACACAGTATTAGCAAGTCATGTCACACGGTTTCAGTTTTCTTAGACTCTAAGCAAGTAGATACTAAGCTCAGGAGCACCATGACAATCAGGATTAACCATATACAAAGCTTCAGAATCTCTAGACCCAACAACCCTTTCAAATTGGGCCCTCATATACATAAGCTCCCCATCAGGACCCGCTCCAGACCCATTAAACCCAGGAAGAACACCAGCCCCCATTGAAATAGGCTCAATAGCTTTCAAAATCTTAGCTTCATTAGCCCCAATTTCTCTTTTTGTAGCAAACCCACATTTCTTCCCATTACAATAAGTCCTCCAAACTTGTTCTTCCAACAATCTTCTTCTCTTAAACCTTTTCTCTGATTTCTGTTCTTGTTTATCACATTCTAAAGCAATTCTAACTAACCCAGAAGCCATTTCTTTAACAAGATTAGTTATAGGAGTTGAAAGTTCAATAAAAAACACTGGAATTGAGTTATGTTCCCTTTGAAACACAAAATGAACATGCCCTTTTCTATACCCAAAAAGGGTACCTATAACTTTAGGGCATGACCCTAAATTAGGGAAATTTGAAGAGGATTTGTGGATACTTAAGGCTGTAAGAACTGACCTTATTCTAGAAACTGCAATTGCTTGTAGTTTTTTCCTTGCATTTAGATCAGTAAGTGTATGATTTGGTGGATATTTGTCCTGATTTTCCTCCGGTTTTTGATCCAAAGTTTCATCATTTTGGACTTTCCTTGAAGATGACCATGGGAAATTAGATTTGGACATGTTGAGTAAGGGTGTTGTCTTCATTTCGGTAAGCAAAAAATGAATGATTTCATAAGAAATATAATGAGAAAGAGAAAGAATGAAAGGAAAGAAGAGCAGCAGTAGTAGTAGTAATGTTTAATGAGAATTTATTTTTGGGTGGAGTTTCATTTACTACTCTTGTGTGTGTTGAGACTTAAGAGGAGTGAGGAATCAATTTCTTGTCAATTGAACACTTTTGTGGCGCAAAAGTAGAAAGCAAATTCCTTTGTTGCCCCACCCTAAGACTCGGAATATATGAGGAATGAGGAATTAAGTATCAACAATTCAAGGTTGATCATAATATAAAAGATATTATCTCTTTTTCACCCGTTCTTCTCAAATATTACTCCCTTCGTTCTTATATGTTCTTGTCAAGTAGAATTTATAAATTTTATTGTCAAACTTTGACTATGATTTTTCATTGATTTATATGAAAAAACATATTCACGTGAAATCTTGATAGATTTGTCTCAATATATATTTTCTAAAAGTCAACTTTTTATAATTTTTAAAAGCTCCAAGATAAAATTATTTGACTATTAAATTTACATTGGGATGTGCGCAAAAAGTAAATGAAAATAACAAATGAAAACAAAGGAAGTACTATAATTTATGAATTTTAATGTTAAATTTTGACTATGATTATTCATCGATCTACATGAAAAATCATATTTATGTGGGATCTTATTAGATTTGTCTTAATATATAGTTTCAAAATATCAACTTTTTAGAATTTTTAAAATTTAAAAATTAAAATTTTTTACTTTTATGTTTACATTTTGATATGGAAAAAAAGTATTTTCATGGGAAGAACAAATGAAAAAACTGATAGAGTATTTTCTCTTGTTTGAAATACTTGTTATGTAACAGTTATAAACATTATTCATCATTATAAAAATAAATGTAGTCAGATGAGATGTTGATTGAATTGTCTAAAAACATATTTTTAATAATGTTAGATTATTATTATTATTATTATTAGTTATGATGTTATGCATAAGTTTATATAAATAATTAAAATAACATATTAAATCGTATAAAAAGTGAGATTTAGTATGCATGATGAAACTGAGGATGTATTACTCCCTTTTTGCCTAATGAATCGCCACAACTACAAATACATGAAAATCAAGAAAAGGGGGTACAACTGTTAAAAAAGGAGGTATATTTTGTGCGAAAAATGGAGAAATCTATGGATCAGATATAAGAGTAATTTAAACGTGGGATAATAAGTAAAAGAAGATAGTAAATCGTGGTCAAAAATAAAAATATAGTAAATTTTTATGGGACGGATTAAAAAAATAAGTTAAAGAAAATATTGATATTAATAATTCAACTTTTTACCCATTCGTTGTGAATAATCCCATTTTTAGTTTATTTTTAATAATCCAATCTTTGTCCTTACTTTTCTATCAGCACACGCTTTTATTTTATAATAATCCAACCTTTACTCTTAGTTTGCTATCAGCATAACCTATTAGTATGCTAACAGTAAATTAAAGGCAAATGTTAAATTATTAAAAAATAATTCAAAATTAAAATTATTCACATCAAATGGGTGAAATGTCGTATTCATTTCAATTTTTCCTAAATTCTTGGGAAGGAGGTGAGTATCATCCACTAATTAACAAAAGCAAATTGGACTATTTTTACTGTTTTAATGATTAATGAGATGTAAATATTACTATTTTACTACCAATGTGATCCTTCCATGTGTTTTTTGCTGAATAAGTGAAATTAAATTAATTGAAATTTTATTTAATTCATTTACATTTAAATTATACTCCATATATTTTATAGGTTGTATTCATCTTGAACATGATTATTTAAGAATGACCACTCATTAGTCATTATACTTAATCTCCCTATGCAAGTGTTTTTGATACTTTTATAACTTAACATCAAAGACAAATATAATGATGAAATCACTTTTAAAAATTAGAAATATTCTTTTCTTTATATATAGTATCCAATTTCAAAAAACGGATTAATCAAATAGAATATTGAATTTTTAAACTAGTTGTCGGATCGAAATTTTAGTAAAATTAGATATCCAATTTTCTATTTTCTATTTTATTTTTTAAAATTTGCAAATCTTCATTTAGACTTTTAAACATGCTATTATTCGACTCAATTAGTTATATAACTTACTAATAGTTAATTAATTAAACTTTTAAGCATTCAATCATATCATCTATATGATTTATTTTTCAAATTATAAAACAAATTTTGATTAAAGAAAATAAGAAAATTAACCTTCAAACGAGAAACATTTGATATTTGATAAACACTCCTACTTACCACAACCTCATCAATAATTATATCATACTTCTCAATAACTTCACCACAGAAAGTGTTAGTATACTCCTTTGGTTCTTTAAAAAAGTTCTCATTTACTATTTTAGGGTGTTTTATTTATTGTTCCCATAGAGAATCTTTTTATATATGTCATAAATTTTGGACAAACATTAACCTTATTCATACTCACTCTAATATATTTATAATGCTTATGTACCCCACGTATCCTCCACTAACTTCAATTTAACATTTTAATATTCCTTATGGTCCCCATATGTCTTCCACTAACTTTATAAAACTAATTTTTTATTAGTTGTGGTCCCCATATTTTTTCCACTAACTTCTTTTAATATTTTTTTAATGTTTGTGGTCCCTACTTTTCTCCAATCAAATTTATTATTCAATTAAATAATATATTCACTATCTAAATATTTTACTTTTCTTAATTCTCGTAAACATTCGTTTTGGAAACTTCATTAGGGAACGGAGGGAGTATAACATATATCGAGGTCTCAACTATCAGCTTTTGGTTGAATTGGTTCTTTGACAAGACCAAAAACTTAAACCGATGGTTGAAGCCTCATGATATGTTATAAACTTTAACACGCCCCTTCATACGAGAGCCCTTTGAGCTAAAAGTGTGGATACAATACAAGCTCTTCTTATATCTAGTGCAGAATATTTCACTTTGAATGAGGGGTGGTTTCGAACTCGTGACCTCTTGTCACATTGGCTTCTGATACCATGTCAAGGAACCAATTCAACCAAAAATTTAAACTGATGGTTGAGACTCCAAAATAATATTTCACCCATTCCAAAATAGTTGACACTAGAAAAATGGCACTATTCATTCATCACTTTTGATTTATGATTAGTTTTTAATCTATAGGTTAAAACGTAGTCATGTGAGATCTTATTTGATTCGTCTCATTGCAAAGATTATTAATATTAAATTTTTATAATTTTTTATTATACATGATATAATTAGAGATATTAAAAATTGAATTAGTACATAAAATTACATAAAAAAAATATTACAAGTAAATTACAAGGGAGAAAGTATTATATACTCTAACACAGAGCATAAAATATGAGCACAATATCTAGAAAGAAAAAAATAATGAAATGGAAGAGCCAAAATGCAAATTAAAGCAAGGGGACGAAAGGAATCTAAAGGGAGGGAAGGAGGGACAAAGGGAAGTGTAACTTCATTTTCTGGTGGGACCTATTCATATGCAAACTAAAGCACTGCTCTTGACTGCCTCACTTTTGACCTGATATCACAAATTAAACTTTAAACAAATATCAAAAAAATGGAGATCATTATGAAATGGCTAATAGATGGTAGTTTATTTTATCAATTGATTTGATCGAGGTGCATGTCAAACTTATGGTGTAGGCTAGCGAGTAAATACATGAAGAACTTTTTTGGAGAATCAATTTTGAGTCGGAAGACTTGTTGACCGCATCATTTTTTATGGGTATGTGTTGCCCTCTTTCTTTCCTCCTCATACCTTGCTCACAGTCCCTATAAATGATATATATACTGAATATGATGCTGATGATTTTTTGGTCAACTGATTTTATTAATTAAGTTGACCAATTAATTGTAAATCTGTTACTAAAATCAATTTATTTATAAGAACATATTGCCTAATCTCTTGATTTAACACTAGTTTATATTCATCAGATAAGTTATTTTACAAACACTTTGAAAAATAAAGTTAAGGTGGAAGAAAAATGATGAGCAAAGCAAAGGGAAAGCACAGCGTCACTGTAAGCATAACATGTAAGAACCCAGTTTCAGAATCACGCTTATTTGTATGTTTCTTGTCTTCTATTCTATATTTACGTCTAATAAGAATATTTTATTTAAAAAAAATTATCGTAATAATATAAATTTTTGTTAATTTTTAAATAATAATATTTGTTTCGGTAATGAAACGTGGAAGTGGGATACACTTGAAATACCTGGAGATAAGTAGAAGTGTGATCAAGAGAAGCGACTTATGAGAGGAAGCGACCTGAATTCCTGCAACACAACACGTTAGCCTTGTCCGGGGGGTGATCTCCCGGAAAACCCCTCCGACGCTCAAGTCAGAACGTAAATCGGAAATTAATGAATGACAGATTGTAGAATGAATGCAAGAAGGAAGGTCGGGATTGGGATTGCTAGTGCTAGTGCTAGTGGTTGGGAAGGCTAAGGAAGTAGTGTAAGCAAGGATACTAAGAAAGCTGTTTCAGATGTCCTCTCCCCTCTGATGGTTGTCCCTATTTATAATGTTTGAAGGAGGAAGTTACTTCAGAGAGGAAAGGTGGAAGATCATGGGAGTAATGGGCAGCAGCTGGTGGTTATGAAGGAAAGTGGAAGATAGTGGGCAGTTATCTACCTTGGAAGAAGGATTATCAAAGAATGTGGGTGAGTGGGAAGTTGAGTCAAACAGGTGGTTATTATTCTGGAGGGAAATTAGGGCATCTGGAAGTGAGTAGCTCATGGGCCATCCAAGGAGGATGGGACATTCAACAAAAAGCCCATTGACCGAAAGTCAAGGTCAACGGAAAAGGTCAAAGGGTATTTTGGTAATATGATGCTAATTATTAAATAAATAAATTAATTAAAAAACAGTACCATGACAATATTAATGAAGAATTTTTTCAAATGGTCTCCATTCCATGGTCGGGGTAGTTTTTTCCCTTTCATGTCTTCTAGTTCGAAGGTTCCTGGTTTGACGACGTGGGTGACTCTGAAAGGTCCGTCCCAGTTGGCCCCTAACTTTCCTTTCTCCACGATCTTTCCCGTAGCTTCTATTTTTCGGAGGACTAAATCACCAATTTGAATGCGTCTGGTTTTGACGTGGCGATTGAAGCTACGGATCATCTTTTGTTTTTGTGCTATTGATCTCAGCAGTGCGTTTCCTCTTGTCTCTGGCAGCAGATCTAAGTTTGCTCTTTTTCCTTCCTCATTTTCGTCGTGTGAGTAGTAGGTGACCCTTGTAGAGGGTACGCCTATTTCAACTGGGAGCACGGCTTCAGATCCGTATACTAAAGAGAAAGGTGTATGCCCCGTTGCGTCTTTGATGGTTGTTCGACTTGCCCATAAGATGCCTGGTAGTTCCTCATCCCAATTACCTTTGACCCCCTCTATCTTCTTCTTAATGCCATTCAGGATCTCTTTGTTCGCGGACTCTACTTGACCATTAGTTTGCGGCCTGGATACTGAACTGAATCTGATTTGGATGTTAAACTTGTCGCAGTACTCGATGGTGTTCTTGCTGACGAACTGCCTTCCATTATCTGTTATGATCACCCGGGGGATGCCGTACCTTGTGATGATATTCCTCCATATAAACTGACAGACTTGTTTGTCCGTGATTGAGCTAAGGGCTTCCGCTTCTACATATTTTGTGAAATAATCAATGGCCACAATGATGAATTTGCGTTGCCCTTTTGCCGGAGGGAAGGGGCCAAGGAGGTCCATGCCCCACTTGTCGAAAGGCAGGACAGCTTGCATGGCGGTCAAGTAATTAGATGGCTTCCTTCCTATCTTTGAGTGGTACTGACATTCAGGACATCTTTTGATCAAATACTCCGCGTCTTCTCGGAGTGAGGGCCAATAATATCCACTTCTAAGGACTTTCCCAATGACAGTCCGTACTTCTTGGTGTATACCGCATCCACCTTCGTGTATTTCGCGGAGGATATAGTTTCCTTCTTCAGGGGATACGCATTTCAGGAGGGGGTGTGTATATGACTTCTTGTAGAGCGTTCCTTCGTGGAGTTCGAACCATCTGGCTTTCTTCCGGAGAATTTTGGCCTGACATTCATCTTGGGGAAGCGTCTGATTCCGCAAATATTCGATGTATGGCTCCATCCATGTTTCTGATCTGTCGATGGTATCGACCATGAAGTTGATGCTGGGGTTAGGAAGCACTTCCCAGATTATGTCTCGAGCCGCGGATGTTTCTGCTGAGCTGGCAAGCTTTGCCAGGGAATCAGCTTGGGCGTTCTGGGATCTTGGAATGTGCTCCAACGTGAACTTGTCGAATTTTTGAACAAATTCCTTTACTTGCTGCAGGTACATTTTCATGCTGTCATCTTTAGCTTCGAATTCCCCGTTCACTTGTCCAACAATCAATTGGGAGTCAGAGAAGGCGGACAATTTTTTGGCTCCCGTTTCGTAGCAAATTCTCAGTCCCATCAATAATGCTTCATATTCGGCCTCGTTGTTGGATGCTGCGAACTCGAACCTGACCGCCCTTTCCATACGGACCCCGGCGGAAGACACAATGAGGAGTCCAGCCCCACTTGCTGATTGGGTAGAGGACCCATCTACATACAACTTCCATTCCTGATTGGGTTCAGGATGATAGAGGAGAGTGCTTTCAGCAATGAAGTCAGCCAGAGCTTGGGCTTTGATTGCCGTTCGAGGCTCATATTCGATGCCGAAATCCGCCAGCTGGTTTGCCCAATCTGTGACGCGGCTTGACTTGTTTTTCCCTTCCAGAATCTTTTTCAAAGGTTGATCAGTCCGGACGATGATCTGGTGGGATTGAAAGTAGGGCTTCAATTTCCTGCTTGCCATGACGATTGCGAATATGACTTTTTCGACTTCACCGTAGTTTCCCTTCGAGCCACGGAATGCATGACTTATATAGTATATAGGAAGCTGTTTCTTTTCCCTTTCCGCTACTAGTACTCCGGATAATGAATATTCGGAGACAGAGACATATAGGACTAGCTTCTCCCCTTTGATGGGCGAAACTAGTTTTGGCAAGGTGGACAGGTGCTCTTTAAGTTGGCGGAAGGACTCTTCTGCTTCTGTTGTCCACTCTAACTTCTGTTGTTTTATTGTTTTAAAGAAGGGTGAACATTTATCCGCGGACTTGGAAAGGAATCTTCCAAGAGCAGCCACGCACCCCGTGAGCTTTTGTACTTCTTTTACTGAGGTGGGGGATCTCATGTTCTGTATAGCCCGGATCTTATCAGGATTTGCTTCAATGCCTCGCTCGTCTACCAGGAAGCCAAGGCACTTCCCTCCGGTAACTCCAAACACACACTTGTCAGGATTGAGTTTCATTTGGTGCTTTCGAAGGGTAAGGAACGTCTCTCGTAAGTCTGCGGCGTGCTGACTTGCTTGTTTGCTTTTTGTGATCATGTCATCTACATATACTTCTAAATTCCGTCCAATCTGAGATTGGAAGACCTTGTTGACCATCCTTTGATAAGTTGCCCCCGCATTTTTTAATCCGAAGGGCATAACCTTGTAGCAATAGACTCCCATGCTGGTAATGAAGGCCGTGTGAGGTTGGTCTTCAATTGCCAACGGAATCTGATGATAGTCGGCATTGGCATCCATGAAGCTTAATAATGCATGGCCTGCTGTAGAATCCACCAGATGATCTATCTTTGGAAGTGGGTAATCGTCTTTAGGGCACGCCTTATTCAGGTCCGTGAAGTCGACGCACATCCTCCACTTGCCATTCGGTTTTTTCACCAGGACAACGTTGGACAGCCACTCAGAGTATTTGCATTCTTTAATAAATCCGGCTCTCAACAACTTCTCGACTTCCTCCTTGGCGGCCTCAGTCCGCTCTCTTCCTTGATGTCGTAGCTTTTGTTTTATGGGTTTATAGCCTGGTTTGATGTCAAGTTTATGATACGCGACACTGGTAGGGATGCCAGGCATTTCTTCCGTGCAAAAAGCAAAGACGTCGCGGAACTCAGCAATGGTGGCCACTATGTCCTGTTTGACCGTGCTAGGAAGATCTTTCCCTACCTTGATTTGTTTCCCCTCGAACATGTCTACTTCCTCGTATCGTTCTATGGGGCGAGGCCTTTCATGCGTGCTGAGATTTTCCTTGTACACGCTCATGACAGCTGGGACATTGTCTTCCCTTTTTCTTTTTGCAGGTGTCTCGGAGGACCCGCGCTTCAGGGTGTTGACGAGGCATTGGCGAGCCGTCACTTGGTCTCCCTTGAGAATGCCAACTTGTCCATTACCTGTCTCGAATTGCAGCAAGAGTTGATGGGGAAAGATTGCTGCCTTGATCTTATTAATGAGTGGGAGCCCCATGATAGCATTGTAGGGGAAGTTGAGATCTACCACTGTGAACCGTATGGGCATGGTCCGGCTTTCACTTCTCTCCCCTACCCGTACGGGGAGAATGATCGTGCCCAACGGAATGACCTGACTCCCTCCAAACCCAATCAGTGGTTTGTCTAGGGGTTGTAAGTGCTTTTCCTCGAACTTCATCTTTCTCAAGCACTCCATTGTAATAAGATCAGCCGTGCTTCCCGTATCTACCAGCACCCGTCTGACTTTCATTTGCCCGATTTTAAGAGTGACCACCAGGGGATCGGTATGGGGTTGTTGCAGCGGTTGGGAGGTCGTGGCATCGAACTTCATGACCGGTCCCTTAGATGCGGCCATGGGAGGTCCTTTCAGCAAAGTGTGGACGCTGTTTTTTGCCTCGCGGATAGTGGGATATTCCTCAGTGTATCCCCCAAAAATCATGTTGATAGTTCCTTGAGTGTCGGAACTTTCGCGTCTGGCTTCGTTCCTCTAGGGGGATCGGCGTTTCTGTTGCCATGGCCTCCTTTCCCCTTCTCTTCCAGCATCATAATCTCTCCTGTTGAGGAACCTGGACAGTTTTCCCTCGTTAGCCAACTGATGCAAGATGCGCTTTAGTTCGCGGCATTGTGCCAGAGTATGGCCGTGCTCTTTGTGATAATCACACCATAGATTATAGTTGCGCCTATCAGAGGGGGTGGTAACTGGAGGTGGAGCTGGCAATTGATCTCGAACAGCGAAGAAAATGTCCCTCCTGTTTCGATTGAATATGGGGTCGTTTCCTCCATCTCCCAGATTCCGCGTCCTAGTTTCTCCTTCTGTAACATATACGTGTCGGGCTCGTGGAGGTCCCATATCAGACGGCGGCGTAGGACGACGCGGCATGTAATTCTTCTCTCTCCTCGAAGAATGCTCCTCCCTGCTTCGTGAGGATTGATGGGGGGGCCCGACATCTTTTTTCTCAAATTTTCGCCTTTTCGGATCATGTGCTTGACATATCTCTGACGCCGTGACATAACTTTGGCATTGTTTCATGGCCTCTGCATACGTCTTTACTTGACTTTCAACCAACTGGAACTTCAGCCGTTGGGCCTTCATTCCGTTGATTAGGGCGTTTAGGGCAACCGACTCCTCCAAATCAGTCACTTCCAGCACTGCCTCATGGAACTTCTTAAGATATGAGGATATGGACTCTCCTTCCAATTGAGTGACACTAAGCTGGTGGAAGTTTGATTTCTCCTGCCTTCTTGAGGTTATAAAGTGGCCCAAGAACTTGCCCTCTAGTTGGGCAAAGTTGTGGATGCTTCCTCCGGGAAGGGAGGTGTACCACGTCAAAGCTACTCCTGTAAGGGTAGTTGGAAAGAACTTACACCATAACGATGAGTTGGTGGTGTACAACAACATAAGATTCTTATACGCCGTCAGGTGCTCCTGCGGGCATGACGTGCCATCGAAAGCAGCCATGTTCGGTACCTTTATTTTCTCGGGATTGGGAGTATTCAGTATCTCCCTGGCCAGGGGAGAGACTAATGATATGGGCTCTTCAGGAAGGACACTCTTGTCGGCCTCATTCCGCGGCATGGAGGTGGGAGTGAGGGGACGGCTAGACCCGGCGAGTTGTGCCTTCTTCCTTTCCTCCCTTCTTTTATCTACCAGAGATTGGACGCTCTCAGACGTCTTTTGCTTTTTGCTCTCTATGAAGGTTCGGGCATCTGGAGTGGCGGTTTTGGATTTGCCATCTCGTGTATCTGTCTTGCTATGGTGCGGGTAAGTTCTGGACCTTTCCCGCCTATTTTTATTGCGTCTACTGGAATGGGAAGTCCTCGAGTTCCCATCTTGAGATTCATGAGATTTTGGTATCTCTTGACGGGGCTCGATTCATTCCTCTAAGTTCTTTATTTGGTTCGCCATGTCTTCCAGTACTCGTTGTTGAGTAGGGGTATTGTTTATGACGGCACGGAGTTGTTCAGAGAACGCGGCCATGAGATTTCGCGCTAGCATGTCCAGATCACGGCGAGTCACGGCTTGATTATTAGCGTGACCCGCTGAAGTGTCTGTATCTGTGCTATGCACAGTGGCGGTTTGAGTCGGGTTCTTCTTGGGAGCCATGACTTCTTGTACTATCCCCACAGACGGCGCCAAACTGTTTCGGTAATGAAACGTGGAAGTGGGATACACTTGAAATACCTGGAGATAAGTAGAAGTGTGATCAAGAGAAGCGACTTATGAGAGGAAGCGACCTAAATTCCTGCAACACAACACGTTAGCCTTGTCCGGGGGGTGATCTCCCGGAAAACCCCTCCGACGCTCAAGTCAGAACGTAAATCGGAAATTAATGAATGACAGATTGTAGAATGAATGCAAGAAGGAAGGTCGGGATTGGGATTGCTAGTGCTAGTGCTAGTGGTTAGGAAGGCTAAGGAAGTAGTGTAAGCAAGGATACTAGGAAAGCTGTTTCAGATGTCCTCTCCCCTCTGATGGTTGTCCCTATTTATAATGTTTGAAGGAGGAAGTTACTTCAGAGAGGAAAGGTGGAAGATCATGGGAGTAATGGGCAGCAGCTGGTGGTTATGAAGGAAAGTGGAAGATAGTGGGCAGTTATCTACCTTGGAAGAAGGATTATCAAAGAATGTGGGTGAGTGGGAAGTTGAGTCAAACAGGTGGTTATTATTCTGGAGGGAAATTAGGGCATCTGGAAGTGAGTAGCTCATGGGCCATCCAAGGAGGATGGGACATTCAACAAAAAGCCCATTGACCGAAAGTCAAGGTCAACGGAAAAGGTCAAAGGGTATTTTGGTAATATGATGCTAATTATTAAATAAATAAATTAATTAAAAAACAGTACCATGACAATATTAATTTTTGATATCAAGTTCAGTGGGAGATTTTTTACTTGGACTAATAAACTGACTGGAGCTAGTAGAGTTCTAGGTAATTCTCTATGGAATGATGTCTTTCCTATGGCTGAGGTTTTTTTTTCTCCCGGAAGGCCTCTTTGATCACTCTCCTATGCTTGCTCGTTTCTTTAACAATTCGGAGGGAAGGAAACCATTTCGCTTTTGTAATCATTGGGCTACTCGAGAGAAATTTATTGATATTGTTAGAGACAAATGGCAGACCCAGGTTCCAGGTTATATAAGCTTTCAAATCACTGAGAAGCTTAAATGTTTAAAGACGAAACTTAAGGCTGCTTTTCATCTTGACTTGGAGAATGAAGTCCACAAGGCTGAAGTTGAACTCCTTTTCATCCAAGGCCAGTTTCATTTGTACCTTTTGGATGAAACTTTGGCTTGCCGTGAGTAGGAATCTGCTGCGAAGTTTAGAAAGGTGAAGGAGAATTGTGGTACCTTTTTGCAACAACGAGCTAAAATTTCATGGCTCAAATTTGGGGATGATAACACTAGTTTATTCCATCGTAGTATTAAACAAAGAAGGATTCATAATAGAGTTAACGCTCTTCTGATCAATGGTTGTCTTGTCACTGATCCTATTCAGGTTCAACATGCTTTTCATAAATTCTATTCTGACCTTTTTTATTGCAAGTTGTCACAAAGGAAGACCTTAAATATGGATATCTTTCGATCTGGACCTGTTCTTCGTCATGATCACTAGGAGTTGCTCAATCTTTCTTTTTCGGCTGAGAAAATTAATAATGCTATTTGGAGCATCCCGGATGATAAAGCCCCAGGTCTTGATGACTATAATAGTAGATTATTTAAAGCAGCTTGGTCTATTGGGTGAGGATGTTATTACCTCCATTCAAGACTTTTTTGCTACTGGAAAACTTCTTAAGACCTGGAATGTTACTTCTGCTACATTAATTTCCAAGGTTACTTGTCCTACTAGTCTGGGGGACTTTAGGCCTATATTTTGTTGCCATGTGCTTTATAAATGCATTTCGAAACTAATATGTGCCAGGTTGAAAAAAGTTTTAGGGCTTCCTCATCAACCAAGCTCAAGGTGCATTTGTAGCCAAACGTAGTATTCTTCATAATGTTCTCTGATGCCAGGATGTTGTGAAGCATTATTATCGTAAGCATTGCCTCCCCGGTTGTTTGCTTAAGATCGATCTCCGTAAGGCCTACGACACTATGGATTGGAGCTTTATCAAGGATATGCTTGTGGCTTTACAGTTTTCGCCTCACTTCATAAATATAGTGATGACTTGTGTATCTTCAACCAAGTACTCTCTACTACTTAATGGTTGTCCAATAAAGGCTTTTAATGCCCAAAGAGGTCTTCGACAAGGTGATCCTATGTCACCACTTCTTTTTGTCATAGGCATGGAATACTTGTCCAGATCCCTTGTTTTTGAGAGCAATATGCATTCTTTTGATTTTCACCCCAGATGTAAGAGATCCAAACTGACTCACTTGTGCTTTGCAGATGACCTCATGTTGTTTTGTAAAGTTGATTATAGATCTGTTTTGACTCTGGTTAATTGTATTGACTCCTTCTCTCAAGCTTCATGTCTTGCGGCCAATTCAGCTAAATCTGCCATCTATATTGCTGGGGTTAGTCCACATATGGGGATGGAGTTAACTTCTATCACTCAATTCCCTTTGGGGAAGCTCCCATTTAGATATCTTGGTGTCCCTTTGTCATCCAAACATCTTTTTGCTACAGATTGTGATGCTTTAGTTGATAAAATGACAAGCAGAATTAAATCTTGGAGTGAAAAATCCCTGTCTTATATTGCTAGACTGCAATTGGTAAATTCAGTCCTTATGAACATATCCTCTTATTGGTGCCAGATATTTATTCTCCCCAAGAAGGTGATTAATATGATAAACTCTATATGTCGTTCATTCCTTGGGTTTGGTGTTAGTGACAGCTCTAAGCCTTGAAATATGAGTTGGTCTAAGGTTTGTAAACCTATGAAGTTTGGTGGTTTGGGTGTTCGTAATTTACACCTTTGGAACCTTGTGGTAATTGGGAAAGTGGCTTGGCACATTAGTTCTCTCAATGAGTCCTTATGGGTCAAATGGGTGCATGAAGTTTATACGAAAGGAGGCAGTTGGGCTAACTTCAATCCCCCGCCTACGGCGTGTTGGACTGAGGAAAATCTGTCAAAAAAAAGACATTTTGCTGCCCTACATCCAACAGTCTGAGTACTCTATTCATCAGGTTTATGATAAATGTAAAGGAGAACAACTAAGATTTCGATGGGATAAGATCATTTGGCACAGATTATCTATTCCAAAAACTAGGTTTGTTCTTTGGATGGCTTTGAATGATGTACTGAAAACTAAAGCTAAATTAAGGAAATTTGATGTAGTTGCGAATGACTTATGTCCCCTATGTGGTGTGCATTCGGAGACAGTTGATCACTTATTCTTCCAATGCTCTTTCAGTCGTTTCTGTCTACAACTCCTTTAGTCCTGTCTTGGGGTTCGGTGCAATTTAGACAAACTTAGAAAGCTTGATTCTCGCAAATGGAAGCTTCACAAATCTATGAAAGGGGTAGTTATAGCCATCATAGCTTGTCTATCCTATCATGTTTAGAAAACCCGTAATGAAGCTGTTTGGTTGGGCTTCGTCAGGAAGATCGACTTAGTAGCTGATAATGTTAAGCTCGATGTTCGAGCTCATCTTAAGGCCTTAGCTATTGATGTAAATTTAGCTGATTAGGTCTCATTTTGTTTCTTGTTTTTGACTTGTACTGGACTTTGGTCTTCTCTCTGTTTCTTCCTTCTCTCTTGCACATGAAGAGTGAGTTGGAGAAACCCTTCCTAGAAGGTGGGCTCCTTCTTCATACTGATCCAATATAGGGGTTGGTTGAATAGAGTGTTGGTACATTTTGTACAGTTTCTGGATTTATGATATATATTTCATTTTTCCAAAAAAAAATATTAATTTTTGATTAATCATGTATAATATCAACTTAGGGGTGTGTTTATACCAACTTTACTTTAACCATTAGTTTACCTTTGTTTTTGGTCAAATAGCCTACTACAAACAAAACTTGGTATTTATGATTGATCAAAAGCTGATATTATTATAGAGAAATCAATGAAAGTTTGTATTATTTATAATAATTTTTCCTTTTATTTTCAACAACTCGTGTAAGTGATTTTATTTGTGACATGATCGTAAAGTAAAAGATTTATAATTTGTATTTGATTATATATATATATATATATATATATATATATATATATATATATATATATATATATATATATATATATGTTACATCTTATAGTCAGAATGACTCATATGTGCATATGTCATATGTCCATATGGGACTAAAATTTTTGAGATTCATCGTTCTAGGTTTGGTACAGGTCAAAATAAATGAGCTGAATTTTGGTCTATGATGATACGATCCTCAGATCTAGATTCATTTTATACGTATTGAGATCTACTTTAAATCTGACTCATTTTTAAACTTATATTATACACTCTTTTATTCAAATCAAATGTCTTATTTTCTTTTTTGACATATTCACATCAAATATCTCATTTTCTTATTTAGTAATCTTTTCAGATTCTATAGGCTCATACGAGATTGGTTGAATTCGATCTACACTCGATATATGACCAACCAAGACTCTAGAGTCTTATAGGTATCAGTCAAAAATAACTTTTTGTGAGAAATTTAATTCAACAGAGTCATATTGAATATTTTATGAGCATTATTAATGATCTTAATTATTAATCTTATGTAGTAATTAAATACATCCAAAATCTTAAATTTTCAATAAATAAATTTAAATTTTAACGAAAGTATATGAAAATTAATTACTTTTTAAAAATACTTGAATGATAATATTTTATATTTTAACAAGACACAATTTATAAAAAATATTAAAAATATACCCTAAATTGTTATAAAATAATCTATTTTATAATAAACCACATGTCATTCCACATCAAAAAAAATTAGAGATAATTTAAGTGATATGTAAGTTAAATAGACTATTTCTCATGCTATCAATTGATTTTAGTGTAGAACGAATTTAATTTGTGTGCATTTAACTCTAATACTCTCTTCTATTAGTGGGATACACTGCTATTAGTGGGATACACTGAGTATGATGATGATAACTCTAATAGTCTGGAGAACAAATGTCACATGTAAGTTGAAATTTAAATTTGAAACACTTATTATATTTGGACAGGCTTCTTCCTCTTTGTAAGGTTTGTTTGGTAGACATCATATAAATCTAAGCAAACAAAAAACATTCCCAGGAAGGAGGCAGTGAGTGAGAGAGAAAACAAGGTGGACATCCTTTTTTTTTGGATTCAATCAAAACATGCTAAAATTGACAAATGGTTTGCTTATTGGACATTCTTTCTTGTGTCATCATCTATATATCCTGGATCTTGTGGTCCCACTTACAACCGGTTGAAACACATTTTCACGTCACAATCTATTAGTATCTATTTCAAAATAGTAGTAATACTTCATAATAGTATTTTCGGTTGCGACCATTTGTCTCATTTGCTTTTGATAAGAAGACCAATAAATAAGGTAAAATAAGTTATATCGATGGAGCGTTTAAATATAATTATATTTTAAAATAGGGTTAATTTAATAAAACGAACTAAAATAACATGTTAACTCATTAGAAGAACATTGTTGGTTAATGTGTTTATTATACTTGATTTAGACCATTTTGGATTATCCTTCAACAATCACATGTTAACTCATTAGAACATTGTTTGTTGATGTGTTTATTATACTGTGATTTATACTATTTTGGATTGTCCTTCAACAATGTCATTAGGAATGTCCATCTATAAAATCTTGGTTAACTTGAGCTATGACTATGATGTGTTAGTGTGCCGTATATAATATAAGCTGACGCCTTAACTATTTAGAAGCCTCATCTCACACTTTTATTCCAAAGAGCTCTCGAGTAAAAGGGCACGTTAGAGCATAAAATATATTTAGAAGCCTCATCTCAGACCTACCCAAGAGCGATCTAATATTCAACTGTGGTTCGACATATACTACATTCCTTTGAATTCATGATTGATTTGCACCTAAACCTATTTACAAAAAATACCTAGAAATTAAATACCATTTACACTCGACTTTTTATTAACTCAAATCCGACTTTAGCCTAGTAACTTTCCATCTTAATCTTACTCAAAATTCAAGGGTATACAACAATTAAAATTTGTTTACAAGGATATGAAACAAAATGTATTCCAAACCAATCAAACATAATAGCTCATTGCCTTTATGATGAAGATCAAAGATCAGGATTCATTTTAACCCAGGAAAACAAAAAAACAGAGCTAATATACAGTATCAGCAATGATAGGTGATGGTATCATCTCCTCTTTAACTGCAAATCGAGAGTCGTTCCAGATGTAGACGACCTCTTATAAGCAATGTGTTTATCATCTACACTACAAAAGCAAAACTTTCACTCAAATCAATCAAAAAGATCTTAATGTGGAGCCCATTGAATGCTCTTAAGATCAATCCCTTGCTTATACATTTCATAAAGTGGACTCATTCCCTTCAATTTTCGGACCTGCTTCACTGTCAACTCGACTGCCCTATCAATCTCTTCCTCAGTAGTAAACCTCCCAATCCCGAACCTAATCGAAGTATGAGCCATTTCCTCATCCACTCCAAGAGCTCTCAATACATAACTTGGCTCCAAGCTAGCACTAGTACAAGCACTTCCACTCGAAACTGCAACCTCCTTCAACCCCATCAACAAGCTCTCCCCTTCAACAAACCGAAAAGAGAAGTTCAAATTCCCTGGATATCGTCTCTCAGCACTACCATTTACCTCAACAGCATCCACACGCTCTTGAATCCCCTTCAATAACCTCTCTTGCAATGTCCGAATCCTCTTATCGTCATACTCCATTTCCTTCATAGCCACCTCACAAGCTGCCCCAAACCCCCAACTACCAACGGAGTAGAGCACAGTTACACTAAGAAGCCCTCTCTCCTGCCCACCCCCATTCATCTGAGGCTCAACTCGAACTCGAGGTCGTCTACGAATTACAAAGCACCAACCCCTTTTGGCCCATAAACCTTGTGCCCACTTAAACTCATCAAACTAACATTCATCTTCTCCACATCAATAGGATGAGCCGCGTCAATATGAAACGCAATATTAAACTCCTTACAAATCCTTCCAATTTCCTCAACAGGTTGAATAACCCCAATCTCATTATTAACCATCATCACAGAAACCCAACCATATCTGGCCGAATCGCAGCCCTAAGCTTATCCAAATCAACAAGCCCATCATTGCTGAAGATGCCTACACGAATCAAGAACACACTTGTGCTCAGTTTGGGTGGTGATAACATGGCGTTTAGAAGCCTTATGAAAATGCATATAACCCTTGATAGAGATGTTGTTGGACTCGGTTGCACCAGAAGTAAAAATGATTTCCTTCGGGGAGCAATTAATGAGTTGGCAACCTGGGAACGGGCGGTTTCAACAGCAGATTCGGATTCCCACCCATAAAGATGGGTCCGACTGTAGGGGTTACCGTATTGCGAGATGTAGTAAGGAAGCATGGCGTCAAGAACCCGTGGGTCCACAGGAGAAGTAGCTTGCATGTCCAGGAAAAGTGGGCGACCCGAGATTTTAACCCCTTTCATGGAGATGGTTGAATCCGTTGATTGAGAAAGTGGATTTTCATTGATGGTTGCGGCGGCGGTGGTAGGGAGCGATTTAGGGTTTGGGTGATGATTGGGAGGTTGCGGAGCTATGAAACTAGATTATTCGAGAAGCTCATTCTGGGGAATTTAACCCTAATTCGATAACTGTTAAGCTGAATCGCTTTAATTCCCTAATTGAAAATACCGAGTACAAATTGCAAAAAGATGGCAATCATTAAATCATCAAAAGGATCAAATTGAGCAAAACATTAAACATCGACAAAGGACAACACAGCACAAACAAATTTTGAAAAAAAATTGAAACCCTAAAATGTAAGAAAATAGATAGAACTAACCTTGGAGAAGCAGAGAGATCGAAAAGAAAGAGATGAAGAGATAGGGTTATTCAATCTATCAAATTCCGTTATTGGCAACAATGATTTCATTTGGAAATTTAAAATTGACTTAAATTTATTATTTGACAACTTAAAAATTTTTAAATTTGGATTTTGATCAAATTCCACTGTCACTTTTAAAGTAGTAACGGCTCATTTGTTTAGTGGTATTAAATGGTGGTAATGAAAATAATTTTTAGTGTAAAATTTCATTAAAAGTTCCATATCATTTCCATGGTAATAAAACTTTGATAAAAAAAAATTGTTTATAAATTTTCATTACCACCTAACACCACATCTTCTGATGATAATGCATTGGAATGAGTTTTATGAAGAAAATGAGATTATTGAAGTTGGACAAACATGGCCATAACGTAATTTAGATATTTTTCAATCAAAATTACGCTAGTTTTTCATTCCTATTACCACCATTTATTACCACCTACCAAACGGGCTGTACAAGTTGAGAATTTGAGAATGACTACTCAAACCTTATCATTCTCAAATTCTTCATTTATGAATCCATAAATGAAATCTATAATTTGAAATGATATACTTGTTCCGAAATACTACATTAACTAATTGTTCTTGTTCTTCTTGCCATTAGTCTACTATGTAATAAAAAAAATATTTTATAAAAAAAAATGTTAGAAAATAACTAGAAAAAACTATAACTTTTGTAAAAAAAAAACTACTTAAAATATATTTTTTTGGTTAAAAACTACCTAGAAAATTTTTTTATCATGTGCATATCACGTGAGTACCAACTTCATCCAAAATTCTGTTATATTTTGTCATGTGCATATCACATGAGTGGGTTTAATATATCAATTCATGCAAATGGAACCCTAAATTCGAAAATTGTCCTCCTTTACCTTTTTCCTTCTTTTCCATTAATAGCCTTTGTTCTTCTTTATCCTCTTCATACATCGTACTTTATTCTTCAGTAACAAAAAAACCCCATTAAATAATTTAATATAAATAGTCTTTCATCGTCTAAATGAAGTAAATCAAATTTCAAAACAAATAAAAACTTACCTATAAATGGCGAATTGAAAATGATAGTGTTGAAGATGACGAAAATTCGAGTTTCTAAGAATTTTTCCTTATATGTAGGGTTTTTTTAGATTTTTTTAATAGAAGTACTTGATCATTGCTAGCCTTTAGTTTCTTTTAGTTTTAGGAATTAAATTTTATCTAATGTTGATGAGCAAATATTATTAATTTAAGTAAGATCTTAAGTATGATTTTATGTAATTCTTCCCATTTTTTAGTCTATTTTGTAATAAAAAAGGTTTCTAAAGTCTAGGCCGTTGTGCCGTCTAGTACTTGTGGGCTTGTGGCTTTATGTTACCACATCAGTCCCCATGAAATTGATATATAATAAAAAAAATGGTATAAATAAAGATTAAAAATGTTTTCTTAGTTAAGATCGTCTCACTTATATTTTTTTATATGGGCTGAGCTAATTATGATATTAATTTTAAAAATAAAAAATTATTTAAGTTTTTTAAAAAATTGTTTGCCAAAAAAAAAATCATTTTCCCCTAAAACTTTTCAGAAATTCATAATCAATCATCGTGTTTTGTAAATCACCACAAATAGACAAGAAGAATAATAGTAACATAAACAAAACTAAAAAAGTAAAATTAAAATCACAAATAGATAAAATGAATAACAGAAAATTTGCATGTGACAAGCCGAATATTGGCCAAGAATTATTTATCAAGTTGATCTATAATGATTATGTTCACTGAGACGAATTTTAAACTTAATTTTCATCCAACATGCATTAACATGCCTAAACATCAGGTTGCTACTTAACTCGCTGCCACATTCATTGTTAAGTATGTTGTCACATGTACAACCATGTAAAAAAGTGTCATTTATACAATTACGTTAGAAAAAGAGACATGTGTACGATCACATCATCAATTAACCTAATGTTTGGATCACCAATAAGTAAAAACATTTATATGGAAACTAATTACAAAGTTCAACTTAGCGAATATAATACTTGATGATTGACCTGATAAATTATTTTTGACCAAATTTTACGTCTTACATGAAATATTTTTCTCCCCCCTCGCCGGTTTACACTAACTTCTTTTTTGTGATTACACTCAGGAATATATTGTCAAGTCAGATAATTGGTGGATAGTTTTTCTATTGAATTGAGGAAAATAAAAGATTAAAGACAATGCAATGATAATAATGATTCAGTTGGTAATCAATATTAAATGATGAAAATAATTATTAAAAGTTAGTGTATTTTTAATTATAATATCTTTTGACAAGTTTAATGACTATACTTATTCATGCATTTCTTTTGGCAAAATTTTATTCAATGCATTACGAATTTAAAATGTGATATTAGATGCTAATCAAAAATTATAAACAAAAAAATTTATTATAATTAAAATTTAATTACTATGAAAACGACATACTACATATCTTTAAAGTTTATACTATAAATTATTCCAAGTAACACCAATTATTAGGGATAACTAAACAAAGCTTGGTTATGTAGGTTAGTAATACATCTATCTTACCCATCAATTTCCTTCATCATTACACAAAAGATGAACAAGATGAAATGATTACATTAGATTTGTATTAAGAGTAGCTTGAATTTATCATGTTGTAGGAATAAGTTTGTTTTTTTTATTTAAATTCTTGTTAATTTTGTTTAGACTTGTTTTTCAAAAAAATTATTGGTTTTATATAACACATAATACATGTGTTAAAAAGAAAAGTAAAACGTATAAAAAAAGAATTGTCTATCACTAGGGATTACGATAAGAAATAAAATAACAAAGATGTCCAGCTTGTGCTTGGTACGTATGCGGAGCTCTAGCGGTAAAAATTTGGAAGATGGTTGCAGCTCTAAAGACATTAGTATATAGAATTTGATTTTACAGTAATTATTGACTTTTAAAGCCAACTACTATAATAAAATTCAAAAAATAAATATTATGAAAAATTTATATCAAATTTGATATTATTGGTTGTGACTTAAAAATAAACAGTTTGGGAAGATTAAAAATTAAAAAATACTCTCAACCAATCCTAATCAAAAGATTGTTCAACTTATTTCCATGACATGTGATTTGTGAATGTATGTAGTGTGGTAGTGTCAAAGTGTGATTAGGATAAGTTGGGACTTGGGACTCATCGGATAGCTAAATTAATTATAATTAACAATCCATTAAAATCCTGCAAAGTAGCAACGATAACAAGTTTAGATGAAATCATCAATTTGTATTTGTATACAAATAATAAAAGTTTAAAAAACCAAAAGACTCTAATCATATTACTCTATTATTTAAAGATGGAAAAATTACCCTGAATAATACGAACTTTCACTGATTTTCCTACAATAATACGAACTTTCAATTAACCATGAATAATACGAACTTTAATACATATTTCCCGCTAGCATACCTGACCGGTTCTTTACCTGGAGAAACGGTTATTCCCCATTTCTTCATTATGCTAGCGGGAAATATGTATCAAAGTTCGTATTTTATTCATAGTTAATTGAAAGTTCGTATTATTGTAGGAAAATCAGTGAAAATTCGTATTATTCAGGGTAATTTTTCTTACTTAGTTTTATCAGCCAAAAATTTTTTTTTAAAGGAATGAGTAAGTTTACCGGTAACAGGTAAAATGGTATGCCAGCGGGAAATATGTATCAAAGTTCGTATTATTCATGATTAATTAAAAGTTCGTATTATTGTAGAAAAATCAGTGAAAGTTCGTATTATTCAGGGTAATTTTTCCTTTAAAGATTAGTATAGAAAATATTGCTCGAGATCAAATATGTAGTATATCATTTTGCTTTAGTTAATAGATGAGTTTCATTTGTAAGAACTCTTTTTAGTTCTGACATTTAGAATTTTTTAATTTTTTTGTATAATAATATATGATCGGTTTGAGTTGACCCAATGTCTTTTGATTTTTTTTTTAAAGTTTTTTTAAGTATTAATTTTTTTATCACAAAAATGTAATTCTTTACCAAAAACATATAATAAATGAACAATGTTCCACATTCAAAGCATTGGTGAACAAAATATAAACTCAAAATACAAAAATTGTCACAAAATATTGTGGATACCAATCAAAAATATAGACTATAACGTAAAATAAAAAATCTATAGATCTAGGAATATGGGTCAAAACACTTGAGTTTGAGTTTGGATCGTATTTGGGTTTCGATATGGTTTTAACATGTTGGTTTTGAATTTTTAAATCGAGTTAGTTTCGGATTAGGGTTAAATTTGAAGACTATAACTCACCTATTTCAATCGAGTTTCAGGCAACTTTTTGTTTATTTTAAATAATCTCACCAATTACACTTGTCCGGTGAAAATGTATCATACCTAGATAATTTATCTCATACTTATTTCAATCATTAAATAAAATACCTTAAATATTAATCCTTTTTCCATAAATCATCTACTTCTTCAAACAAAATTTACTATAAGCCATTAAAACACCGAGTTTCATTAAGGTTAAATACATTTTTAGCAAACACATAAAATTGGCATAATTATTCAAAATTAATCAAATCAAAATTTGTGCTTATTCATATTCAACACGTGTCTTATTTACCTTTTAAGCAGTATTCTCGTCGTTCACTTTTAATATATATTTATTTATAATTTAATTTGATTTATTCATTGTAAATTTTATTAATATCAAATTTTTATGATTTATAATTATAATTATGAATGAACAATTTAAGATATTTTAAATTTAAAAATACTTCCTCTATTCCAATTTACTTGCAATGTTTGCTTTTTCACGCAGTCTAATGCACTAATTCAATCATAATATCTCTAATCATGTACAATAAAAATTATAAAAATTTGATATTAATAATCTTTGCAATGAGACGAATTAAATAAGATCTCATTTGACTATGTTTTAACCTATAAATTAAAAATTAATTACAAATTAAGAGTGATGAATGAATAGTTTTATTTTTATAATATTGAATGAATAGTTTTATTCTTATAATATTGCAACTAATTTAAAACAGAAAAAGTATATGATTTCAATACAAAAAGTAAATGAAACATACCGGCTCTGTCCCACTTATTTTACATAATTTATATTTTTGAACAATTTCTACCACTTTTTTTCAATCTGTGTATATTTTAATTTTTTTTAATATTTTTATGGAGACGGAGTAATATAATTTTAAAAGAAAGTTTTGGCAATTGAACCGGCGGACGGTTACATTTACTAGGTTTGGAGTTGGACAGTTCTTCCGAAGTGAAAACAAAAAAAGCCATAAAAGCTCCAGAAAGCTTTGTGAGTAGCCAACAATGGCGACATTCCCTACAGACGTTGTCATCGAAATTCTGAGTCGGCTCCCTGTGAAATCCCTTCTTCGCTTCACAACTGTTTGCAAATCATGGCGTTCCCTAATTAAATCTCCCATTTTCATCAATCTCCACCTCAAAAAATCCCTGCTCTCCTACTCCGATCATAACCTAATGATTTTCTGGGACTCTCTGCATTTTGCTGAATTTAACTCTAACTGCAGCAGCCTTTCTCTATCATCGAAACTCAAACACCCTCTCGAACACTTCAAACTCCATTTAATAGGCTCATGTAATGGACTCGTCTGCGTTTGCGATGGCACCAGAAGTGGCGTTTTCATTATCAATCCTTTAACTAAATCCCTCCGTAAACTCCCATCGATTCGCATACCAAATCGGTATAAAGAAGCTGGAGATGCTGCTTTTGTGTTTGGTTTCGGTTATGATAGTCAAAATGATGATTATAAGGTTTTTGGGTCACTTCAAGATGGTCCAAAAAAAACGGGTTTTTTTACTCTTGATGGTGAGGCTCAAGTCTACAGTTTGAAGAATGATACCTGGAAGAATGTTGAATGTATGCCGTACCGTATTTTTCTTTGGAATCATGCTGGTGTTCATGTCAATGGGACTATTCATCATGTAACTTTTATCCGTAACCTTTTTTCTGAAAAGATATTGATTGTTGGCTTTAATCTTAGGACTGAGACTTATTCATCTATGGAGTTACCAAATTATGATAATTCGGGTACGAGTTACATGTTTATGTGTGAATTGGGTGGTTGTTTGAGTTTGTTGGTTAGTTATAGTCGCGACCCAATAGCATATGCTCCCTATGGATTTCCTCATGCTGATGGTGCTGATTTGTGGGTAATGAAGGAGTATGGGAAGAAAAAATCATGGGTTAAGTTGTTTAGTATAAGGGATCCTGAGAGTTTCTGTGGTTGATGACAAGCTGCCGCCGTTCTCACTTGGTGAAAATATGACAAATGTGAAGAATAGAAGAAGAGGTAAAACTATTTGATTGTTGTCTTGGACCCCTAATTGGTTGCACATTTTTTTTATTTTAGTGTTTTTAGGTTATGGACTATAATGGACTATGTTAATAATATTATTATATGAAGTTGCAAACTTTGTTCATTGCAAAGGGTTAATCGGAAATAATCTCTTTGTTATCAGTTCAGAAACAAAAGTAAGGTTGCATATGTTCGACTCCAAACCTCACATTGATGGGAACCACTTACGGTCCGTTTGGTAGATGGTATTAAACGGTGTAAAATGAAAATTAGTGTGATTTTGGTTAAAAAATCTCTTGCTACGTTGATGTTCATGTTTGTCCAATTTCAATAATTTCATTTTCTTCATAAATATATTGCAATGCATTACTATTGAGAGAGGTGGTATCAGACGGTAATGGAAATTTGTAAACAAAAAGTTTTTTTTTTGTGATTAAAGTTTCATAATGACATGGAACTTTTGATTAGATTTTAAACTATAAATTATTCCCCTTACCAGTATTTAGTGTCGCCAATCAAACGGGCCATTAATGGTATAGGGGTAGTGGAATGTGTGTTGTGTCTTCTTTCATGTTTAATGAGTTGTTATGCATAATTACAATACTGCATTACTGCTAGGAAATTCTCAAAATAGTTTATCAATTTTTGTTAGTGTTTTTATTTCTTGATATCATGAAGGTTTGTGTTTTTTTTTTTTTTTTTTTATTTTTATTTTGATGCAATGTTAATGTTGATTATGACATTAATGCACATTCTGAAGCTCGTCATTGTTTCATTAGGAATGATTTTCTCTCTGTGGGGTTCAAGCTGAAACTGTAAGCTACTGCTGGGACTTTAGTTCTGAACTGTCTAATGGTAAGTATGAAAATTGTGTTGCAATGTTCTTGCTGATGCAAGTGAGTGAGCTATTGCTAAAATGATCATTAACTATGTTGACTGTTGTTTTTGAATGAATTATATCGGTATCTCTTACGTTGATTTAGGTTGAATTTAAGGATGTTGGATTTTTGATTGCATCTGGTTTTAAGCAGTGTTTCCAGAGTAATTTTTGTGCCTTTCCTAGTCAATGCTTCACTAGATTATTGGTTTTGTGCCATTTGATGCTGACATTTCAATGTTCCTAATGTTCTCAGTGTCATTTTGGCACCAATCTGAATGATATTGTTTTTGCCCTTTGATTCCTTTTGGATTCAGCTCAAGTCGATGGATTGAGCACACAATGTCTATTGCTCTTTCTTTGCACGCAGCCACGCACTTGCTTGTGTATTTATGTTGGTGTAAGGTCCCAAAGCAACATAGATTAGTGGGTCTATTTCCTTGGCCGCCTTATACCACCTTCAACTCACTACAAACCCCACTTGGGTTATACTGTTGGAGTATATAATATATCTTGGGGCCTTAACCATTACTTAAGCTTTTAGTTGAACTGGTTTCTTGACATGGTATTAGAAACGAACGTGACAAACAGTGGCGTACCTGGATATTAAAATATGGGGTTGCGGAATATAAAAAAGCAGTGGCGTATCTCAATACTACTAATTCCTAATAAAAAAGTAAGAAAAAGTGTTTAAAAGTACCTAATAATTTTTTTTTCCAAAAAGTACATGATAAAAAAAGTTTTGTCGACAAATACCTAATGAAAAATTTTCTTTTCCAAATAGTACTAATTAACTTTTTTTCTTCAGTTGACTGTCAAATATAACGATTGACTGGTCAAAATCGAAACTATTTCTTCCTAATCTTCAATTTATTTTCTAGTTTAATTTCATCACTATCTTCTTCCTCAATTTTTTACCCAAAATCAAAATTAAATTGGAAAAGACATTAAAGATGAGGAAAATGAATTTTTGATTTTGACTAGTCAACCGTTATATTTGACGGTCAACTGAAAGAAAACATTACTTTGTACTCTTTGAAAAAGAACAAATTTTATTAGGTTTTTTTGGCTAATTTTTTTTATTATGTGCTTTTTGGAAAATTTTTTTTATTAGGTACTTTCCAATAATTTTCTCAATTTTTTATTAGATTTTTTTGAATTCAACAAATCAAATTCGATAAAAAAATCAATAAAATATGTAATGGTTTATATGAATGAAAAAATTTACCTAAAATAATTTTATGTTTTTATGATTTTCCTAAAATAATCCTACCTATTGATTAACCATAAATAATCACAACTTTGAAAGGTATTTTCCTAGGGTAAACCGAGTAACTGGATGACTTGTTATTGCATGTTTGATTTTTTTTAAAAAAAAGAAAAATTAAAATAAAATGTTAAAAATTTTTGTAAAAAATTTTGATTTTTTTAATTATTCATAATTGTTTATGAAATTTTTAAAATTTTTCACTAATTTTACATTAATTTTTAGTTTACCTATTATTGCAGATTATCGGGTTACCTAAGCATACTCTAGGCAAATTACCCCTAAAGTTAGGATTATTCCTAGTTAATCAATAAGTGGAATTATTATAGGAAAATAATGAAAAGGTTGGATTATTTTAGAAAATTTTTCCTACAAAAATTATTAAATACTCATTTTGTTTCTTAAAGAAATTCTCACGAGAAATATTCACAGGTTATTCTCACAGTAAATTTTTATAATAAGTAATGTATAAAAAAAAAAGAGAATAAATTAAAAATAAAAAAATTCAATTTATTTATAATACTTAAATCAAAATCATACTCATATTAAAGTTTAATTGAGATTATATATTAATGATAATTATACTCAAACAAGGTTAATGAATAATCACAATTTTACATTATCATCTTAAATTTTTAAATGATAATATATTAAATGAATTTTGTGAAGAAAAAGAAATTGTTAAATGAGAATAAACATCAACATTAAACTTGTAATTTTACTACTAAAATATACGAACTTTTTATTATTTTTTTCACCGTTTAATACCAATTAATAAGTGAACAGACACAGTATAGTGATAAATTGCATCAAGGATCCTTCATATTGAGATAACAGGTTAAGTTAGTTCATATGAGTATAATATTAAGGTGTAATTTTAAATTAACCCTTTAACAGATCCCAAGTTGTAGACTATGAAAAGACTGTCAAGGATAAAAATGCATTATTATCTATCTGTGTCCCAAAAATTGCCCAATAAGTATATGATGGGGAAATTAAGAGAAAAGAGATAGTAGAAAAAACATAAGAGACAAAAAGACTAGTTAAATGTAAATAAAAATTAAAAAAAGAATTTGCATTATAGATATAATAAAAAATAAGGTAAATTTCCTATGATGAAGAGAGTACACTTATGTTGCATTGTGTTATGGTTTCTTTTGATGTTTGGTACTTTTTTATTCATAGATTATTTTTAATTTTGCTACTTTTTTTTATTCTAATTATTTTGATTGTAGTTATGTATTATCACACTTAATCACTATTATCATCTCATATGATTTCTGCACATTTATTAATGTATATATTTAGTCATAAATATTTCTAATTCATCATAATTAAAAATTATAAAAATTATATTAATAATTTTACATTGAGATAAATTATTGTAAATTAAGAATAGTTGATAGATAATATTAAAAACAAACGAGACATTAATAGTGATTTATAAAGGAGTGTTTCTTAATTTCAATTAAAAACTCATTTTCTCTCTTGATTTTGTTAGTATATTTGTTATTCATCTACTTAATTTTTGTCTTAGTTTCGTAGTATGAAGTTATAAAGTAGTTTTTTTGCTATTGTAACAGGATTTAAGGAGTCGAGGAAGTATCGGGTATGCTTGTGCAAGATAGTTGTTAACTATTTCCCATGGGTAATCAACTAATCATCATACATATTGAAATAACTTTTTGATTCAATTTAATTATAATCCGTTGTTATTAATGACTGGCAGTTTATTGACTGACTTTTTAATCAGTTTATTAATCGTCTGTTGTTTGTAGTGAATAATACTATTTCTGAAGCTCGGATTGAGAGACACTTTTGAAAAATAAAATTAAATCAAGCTCACTTTAGGAATAAAAAAGGTTATTTTGTTCAAATTTCACTAATTGTCCAATACATTTTGAAAGTTGAAGGCAGCAAGTCAAAGATTGAATAAAATAACCTTTTTTATAAAAATTTTCAAAAATAAGCTTTGGGATATTATAATTTCTAAAATAAGCGTTTTCACGAGCCTAAGATTAAGTTTTGTTCATTATTACTAACAATAGACAAAAGAAAAAAATTACCATGACTTTGTTCGCTATGCGAATAAAGAGGGATAATGTCATAACGTTTGAAGGGATAAGAATTAAAAACGCTGCTTATTCACTATTGATATCAACAATTTGTTAGTTTTACATTTCTCTTGTTCGCTGTTAATAACAAAAAATAAATCTGACTTTAAACTCAGACATAAAGACATTTATTTAGAAATTAATTTTTCGAAATTTATTTTGAGAATTAAAAAAAACTTATTTTATTCGCTCTTTGCAAAATGTTAGACGGGCCCATATGACAACCACGTCAATAACCATAAGTCCACAACTACAAAACCCTAGCCCCAACGATTTTTACATACTCTGCCGCTTTGATTTCCCACATCTCTACGCCTCAAAACGAGAGCGACTCCAAAACCTTCCAGCTTCAACAATGGCGGCCGCTGCCCCCAATCCAATCAAGTCAGTGCAATGTTTTGGCCGCAAGAAGACCGCTGTTGCAGTAACCTACTGCAAAACCGGTCGAGGATTAATCAAGATCAACGGTACCCCAATCGAGTTAATTCAACCCGAAATCCTTCGCTACAAGGTATTTGAACCGATTCTTCTTCTGGGTCGCCAACGTTTCAATGGCGTTGATATGAGGATCCGTGTTAAAGGTGGAGGTCACACATCTCAAATCTACGCCATTCGTCAGAGTATTGCAAAGGCTCTTGTAGCTTATTACCAGAAGTTTGTGGATGAACAGCAGAAGAAGGAGATTAAGGACATTCTTGTGAGGTATGATCGTACTTTGCTTGTTGCTGATCCTCGTCGCTGTGAGCCTAAGAAGTTTGGTGGTCGTGGTGCTCGTGCTAGATTCCAGAAGTCTTACCGTTAATCCAGAAGAAGACAAAAGAGGATGTTTTCTATATGGAATTTTAGAGTTTTGGTTGTTGTGAAATGATCTCTGAATCGTTTGATTTAGGTGGTCGGTTAGTGAGTAAGTAGCTACTGTTTTCAAGTAATTTTGGGATTTGATTGTGTTTTGATGATATTGCAATGTTTTCTACTGATGAATTTTGAGTGTTACTCATTTTAGTCCTTGGTGAATTTTGAATAATTTCGTGTTTGAATGTGTTAGTATTTACTCTATCTTATCTGAAGGTGTGTGATTCCCATTGAAAATTGCTTTCTTTTAGCTAGGATGATTTGAGTTGAGGCCTTTGTTCATCTTGGTTGATATGGGTTGATGCCATATGCCAATGGTGAATCAAAGATTTTAGTATAGGAACCAATTCGGTTATCATTCTTCTCAGTTACATGTTAAACAATTCATCATTAACCGGATTTTTAATCAAATGATTAGGCTCTAGATTCCCTCAATATAGGCCTTGTCTATTATTTGATTAGTTCCAACTTATATTGTGATGATAAGTTTACTTCTAGGAGTCGAAGCAATAGCATATGAGAAGATTGTTTTACTTACAAAAATGGAGGAAAGGATATGGCTTTACTCTTGTAGTGGTTTTATAAGAGAAGAGAGTGAGGACTGAGAGACACTATTGTTGATTGAATTTAGTTTATTCTCTTTTAAAGCTATGTTTTTATTGTGTTGATTCCATATTCCATTGTTATTGTGGAAGGTATCCATTTTAGGTTGAGAATGGCTCTTTTTTAAAATCTTGTTATCCCAGTGTAGAGTACCTTCTTTTTGTGATACGTCTTGGTCAAAAGCAGTGCCTTTACACAAGTTTTGCCAGATTTGTTATATGAAGATGGGGTATTGCTCCAATTTTCTACTTAGTTTTGTTAAGTTAGCCTGAAATCATTTCGTGTGCATTGTCTTGTGCACACGTTTTGGATAGCAGTTTTTTTGAATGCTCCCGGTTTGTATTCTTTATGCCTGCCCTATACTTTCCATTTGACCGAGTTTTTTTACTGGAGGATTATGCGCCACCATTGTAGATTTGCCTGCTATATTTGATATTAACTTGTGTTCCTTGGAGAGTGGAGTCATAATTAGCTTAGCTTCATGTGTTAATTTTTTTTTATATTTTTGTAGTATGTTGGACGAACAAGGATGATGAGAACCTGTCGTTTTATCGTTTATTAGATTTTATTCAACTCAGGGTTCTCCCAATGCTGGTGCAAATTTGAGTTAAAACTAAAAATGGCTTGAGTTAAGGCTTGCTTATCATTCAGCTTGACATTTTATCTTTGTTTGAATTAAAAAGTATCAGTAGCAATTGAATAGAAGTACACAGGGAAATGAAACTGCCAATATTGATGAAGGGTATTATGCTCAAGTTGCTTTATTATTTAAAATCCTAATGCTTTCTTTTGTCTTTCCTCTTTTCTGGAAGGGTAGTGAGAGAGACGATACAGATAAGATGGTTTAATTGATTGTTGAATTAGACTCGAGTTAATGTCATTGGTTTTGTAGAGAAGTATCTGTTTAAGGTGAAAACCTGGAAGGTGCTCACCATTCCTTGGTGAATCTTGAATAGAAGTATATTTTTATGATAGAACCTTTTCCAACATTCTTACTCGTACACAAGTGTTACCTAATTCATGTTATGATAACGGGTTCATGATCCAATATAATAAGCTTTATAGTGTGCAATAACTATGGCAATGGCAGTTTTGTATACATTTTGATTGTGTTTTGTAGAATCACTATTGGTTATCTACAAGGCGACAAGGGTCACAAGTTGCTCAGTTTTGCCGGGTTTTGCATGCTCTGGTTCAGGGTTTTTAAGATGGTTTTTATTTTTAAAACTAGGACCAGTTTATTATAAACTTGTTTCTACCGAAACAAGAGGTTTTTTACTGTGTCTGAAGGATTGATGCTAGCCATGAGTTTCATCGTGGATTGACATCGTGAGCGTCTATACTCTATTGTTTGAAATGCTCAGCTTGAAGCCTCAGAATACTGGTGAAACATCGTTCTGCAGATGCTGGGCAGAGGTTTGCTTTTCACAAATTACTGTTTTATGAATGTAAGTTTTCTCCGTTTAAATTGAGTTGTCAAATTTCTATTTGGAAGTTTGGATCATTGAACATGCTGTAAGCAGGGAGTATTGCTCACCCTATAACCCCCAATTTGGGCTATCCTGTGGCAGTGATTCCTATGCTTTTTCGCCCTATAACTGATTTCCTTACCAGTTACCACACTTCTAGTGACCGTATTTGGAATCGACTCTTTGAGCTAAATTATGCTTGGTTTTTAGCTAATTGGTTGATCAATAGCTAAACAAATTGTTTGGTAAATAGGATTTTAGCTAGCTGAAAAGCTGATGTTTCATCCATCAAGGAACATCGTGTAGTATGTCCAATGGTATCTTAATCTCATTCATGGCCGCGTCAGCCTATCAGCAGCCTATCTTAAGCATATTGGCTAGCCATGGCCGCCAGCCCAGCGTCTGGAAGCAGTAGGTCATGGTCTGTGTTTGAGGGAAGTCAAGAAAGCAGCATCGCCTGGCATCCGCAAGCTCCGGTTGCCTCGCGTGCAGTCACACAGACATTAGACACAGCAGTGCACCAGCAGGTTTACAGCGGTAGTTTTCCAAACAGAGCCTAAATCAAGTAGTGGGAAAACGTTTTACTGATGCTTTCACATAGGACAATGGATATTGCTCCATCTATTACTTAATACTTCTATAAGTTAGTGTTAAAATAAATATTTTGATCAATAGGGTTTGTGTATTATCGTTCAAACTATTTATTTAAGAAATCATATAACAATTTCACCCTTTTTTAAATAATGAAATATTATACCTATTACCTTTATACTCTGAAGTGTTCTACATTTTTTAATTAAGTTTAGAGAAAATTAAGACATAATACGTAAATATGGGGTAATAAGATCAAAAAAACAAAGTGTAAATGAAAAAAGAGAAAAAGTAAATCTATAAAACAATTAAATATAATCGGACAAAAAATATAAATATCGTAGATTTTAAAAGTTATTGCTATACAATTAAGTCTAGTCTCATTTAGAGTATATATCGTTTTTCAAAAACTTATATTTAATTCTCAATGTCTCTTTATTTCAGAAAATTTAATTCATACCGTCATTGTTCCTATCTCTGTTTCTTTAGCGGACCAAATCAAAAAAAATGTTTATAAATAAATCAATTTCTCTTGTATGAGATTGTTTCACCATAAAACATACGCATATAATTATCTTATTTTTTTAATTAACATTTTAAAATTATAAATAATCACTTTTACAAATTAAATATAAATAAATCAGCTGGTTATAATTATCAAACCATAATTCCATCTCATGTAAGAATCTATCTTAAATACAAAAGTTTACCGCCTTACTAACTCCCGCGGAAGAATGGCATTTATATTATTTAGTTTAAAGATTTAATTATTACATGCACGTGGTTGTCTCCCAACCTTACATTCCCTATTATAATCTGGACACGAATCCATCATCCATTAAGATTTTGGACTCTTAATCTTTACTCTAATTACCCTTCAATTAATCTGTTCAAAATTCCCATTATTTTCTCTCAATTTTCTTTTTACTGATCTTCATATCAAGCAGCAACAATGGAGCGTTCTGGATATGGAAGAGATGGGATTTACAGATCACTTAGGCCACCGTTAATCATGCCATCTAATCCAAATCTTGATATGGTTTCATTTCTCTTCCGAAACATCCATTCTTACCCTGAGCAACCTGCTTTGATAGATTCTAATTCTGGGGATATCTTAAATTTTTCCCAATTAAAATCCATGGTCGCTAAGGTTTCTCATGGATTAACCCAACTGGGTATTCAAAAAGGAGATGTTATTCTAATGTTTGCCCCAAATTCTGTTCAATACCCAGTAACTTTTGTGGGTATAATCGCAATTGGTGCTATCGCAACTACCGTAAATCCTCTTTATACTGTTACTGAAATCAAGAAACAAGTTCAAGATTGTAACCCTAAATTGATCGTAACTGTCCCTGAATTATGGGATAAAGTAAAGGGTTTAAACTTACCTGCTTTGATTTTAGGATTTAAGGATAATGGGTATCTTGTTTCTAATTCCAAAATTGTTTATTATTCTGATTTGATTAATGGGTCTTGTGTAGATTTTCCAAAGGTTTTGATCAAACAGAACGATACTGCTGCATTACTGTACTCATCAGGTACAACTGGTTTAAGTAAAGGAGTAATTCTAACTCATGGGAACTTCATTTCTGCTTCATTAATGATATCTAATGATCAAGAATTTGAACGGGATTTACATGAAGTGTTTTTGGTTGTGATTCCAATGTTTCATGTGTTTGGATTGTCTGTGATTTTGTATGCCCAATTGCAGAAAGGTAATTGTGTTGTGTGTATGCCGAAATTCGATTTCGAGATGATGTTGAAAGCTATTGAGAAATATAGGGTTACTAGATTGTGGGTTGTTCCTCCAATTATGCTTGGATTGGCTAAACAGAGTGTTGTGAAGAAGTATGATCTTTCATCTTTGAAACTAATTGGATCTGGTGCTGCACCTTTGGGGAAGGAGATGATGCAAGAGTGTTCTAAAAATATTCCTCAGGCTTTGATTGTTCAGGTTTCTTTTCTTCATTCAATGTGTTTTGCATTGTTTGATTATGGTTGTTTAGTGTGTTATACCCCTCCGTCACCCAACTTTTGGTGATGGCCACGGTCCGGGTTGGGCTGGTACCGGATTCGGTTCCTAAAAATTAAATTCTGATTTGGATTGTTGAGTCGATTTCGGTTTCAGGCGGTTCATATTTGGTGGTCTGTTTCTAGTGGTTCAACTTTTAAGTTGGACGATTCAGGCCATCGATTTGGACCGGTTTGAAACCTGTCGTACAAGGTTCCGATTTTTGGTTGATTTTTCGACGGTTCGGGACCGATTCAATCCGGGTTAGTGGCTCCATCACACCTACATCAAATATAAGTAACGGAGAAAAAAAGTTAAATAAAAAATGGAAGTATTGTGTAGATGATGAGATAAAAAAATAATTTCAATGTGTGGATAAGAATTAACAAAAGACATGGTTATAGCAAATTCCATCTAACAAAAGAAAATGAAAAATACAACAAGACCAAAAATTTAATAATTTTTACTAATGCAGAAAAAAAAAACATTTACTCGATTCTAATCTTTTGAAATTAAGATTTTAATATTATTGTAATTTGTGAGAGCTTGTTAACCAAGAACTTTTAGATATATTATTCCTATTTAAGATTGCTACCTATAATATTATGGGAAAAAATGTCAGTTTAAGTAGATATGCTTTGCTATAAATATGTGGTTACTACTTGATCCTAATAGTCGTATCTTAATTGGGTTATTGTCACATCTATATTTAATGGAGTAATAAATACTCATACTCATAAGTCATAACTTCGTCGATTAGTGGGCCAAGTTTTGAAATATGGCAGGGACTTGGTTACTTCATGACGACGCAACTTTAATAGAATGCAGACATACTTCCTCCGTTTCGATTTAGTCGTTATATTTGCATGGGCACGAGTATTAAGAAAAGTGATTGACTTACACTGTAGCTGATTGTTTACTTTATAGAGTATATTATTTTATTATTGTTAATTGAAAAAGAAAAATGAAAAATAGGTTGTTAGGTTACTTTATAGAGTATAGTATAGTATTTTATTATAGAGTATAGAGTATAGAGTATAGAGTAGGATAAAAATAGAGGTAGGTAGAAGTTTAAATGATTGTTTTATTATTACTAAAAAAGAAAATGTAGCAAGTAATATGAAATTGCCAAAAATTAAAAATGTAGCGAGTATTATGGAACGGAGGAAGTATTTGCTACATAGTTGCAGTCCATATATATTATGTTACTGTTTATGAAATATGAAGTATATAGAACTATTCTCCTCTATCCAATAATTTTAGCTACATTTTTTATTTTAGATTATTTAAAAATTTTAACTACATTTACTTTTTGGATATAAATTCTACCTTCTACCTACTATTAAAACATTATCTTCAATTGTTCAATTTACTTTTTTCTTTCTCTTTTCTAATCTTAACAATTTATTATACTATTACTATCAAAAAAAACAATAACGTATTCTTAAAAAAACAACAAAATACAAATAAGCTATAATTTTGAGAGAAGAGAGTATATTAGGAAACTATAACTCGGATATGATGTTATTAGTTTATTAACTATGAATTGGTAATTATTACTTGAGCATATGTTTGCTTCTAAGGGTGCATAATTATGTTGTACTCTCCGTTTTTATGTCTTTTTTCAAATAGAATTTATGAATTTTAGTATCAAAACTCTGACTATAATTTCTCATCGATTTACAAGAAAAAATATATATTCATGTGGAATCTTATTAGATTCTCTCGATGTATACTTTCTAAGTATTATCTTTTTAGAATTTTTAAAAAATCACAATTAAAATTATTTGATTTTAAATTTCGAATTGAAATCTGCGAAAAAAATAAAAGGAAAAAACGTTTGGAAACAGAGGGACATAACATGAGTTAGATTCCCTGATACACATTCGAACTTTACTTTCAGGGGTATGGTATGACCGAAACATGTGGAGTTATATCAATAGAACACCCAAGACTAGGGAGTCGACACTCTGGCTCAGCTGGAATGCTGGTTTCCGGTATTGAAGCTCAGATAATCAAAGTAGATACATTGAAGCCTCTTCCTCCTAAGCAAATGGGTGAAATATGGGTTCGCGGGCCTAATATCATGAAAGGTGACGAACATATTATACTTATGCTTTCTTATTTGGTTGTACTTTAAACTCAATACTTAATATGACCTGAATGTACAGGTTACTACAATATTCCCCAAGCCACAAAGTCGACTATCGATGACCAAGGCTGGCTACATACCGGAGATCTTGGGTACTTTGACGAGGAAGGGCAACTTTATGTTGTTGACAGACTCAAAGAGCTCATCAAGTACAAGGGTTTTCAGGTATTGAATGTCGATTTGTCATTCCTTACCCGTTCTTTTTCCTTTGCTTGGCCAAAAAAAACAGTCTCTTAAATCTATGAAAGGTTACTACTTCCCGAACTTGCAGTTCCTAAGACTGATGTTCGTGTCACGATTGTTCCTAACCTTGAAATTGACCGGGGAATCAACCTTATGACACCCAACTTGTGGATGCATATGCACATCCATGTTTTTTACTCGGTAGAGGGTCGACCTAAAGTATAATTCCTTGTTGGCTTGCATTAGGTTGCACCAGCAGAACTTGAAGCCGTTCTTCTTTCACATCCAGAAATACTTGAGGCTGCAGTGATCCCGTAAGTTTCTTTCACTAAGCAGTGGCCCTTTCCCCGCGCCTTCTTGTAAAATGTAACATCGGCATTGTATTTTACTTTCTCTTAACAACTTATTATATCCCCTTTGTTAGCTTTCCTGATGATGAAGCGGGTGAAGTTCCAATTGCATTTGTCGTTAGATCACCTAAAAGTGCCTTAACGGAAGACAATATCAGGAAGTTTGTCGCAGATCAGGTAAACCACTCTGAACATAATTCCCTTTTCAGAGAGGATAACATTACAAAGATTGCTAGGAACAAATTGAAATCAATGATTTGGATGTTTCTTAATTGCTCTCCCGCTCCTTTATACAGGTTGCACCTTACAAGAGATTAAGGAAGGTAACATTTTTAAGCTCTATCCCAAAAGCAGCTTCGGGAAAGCTTCTAAGACGCGAGCTTATTGAAAAAACTCGATCCAAGTTGTAAACTTGTAAAGATGAACACTTTTGATTTGCTGTTAAAGAGATGGAAAGCACAATCAGCTGGTGATAACATCAGTACCTATGGTTGCTTATTCTGTATATAGCTCTATTTTTGTTTTCCTGGGTTAAAAATAGACCTACCAAACGGTCAAATAGACGGGTTGTGGGTCGGGTCATGTAGGATCTACTTAAAATGAATGGTGATACTTGTTATTCTATCAGAAAGGCACTCAGCTGTTATGTAGGATCTTTTCAAGTTTTATAAACATAGTTGTTTGATTAGTTTAGAATACATTTGTTTCATATCTTGCAAACATATATTGATTGTTGTATGTAAACTGTTAATCAGGAAATAAAAAGCATCTTACTGATCTCTGTACTCTGATCCCATCTGCTCATAGTTGTACATGATTGATAATCCTCACCGGATGCACGGAAGATTTGCGACTAATAACATTATCTTACAGATATGATTCCATTTAACTGTGTTTTTCATTTTACATTATAATGAGTAAATAATAATAATTAATGAATGCAGTAGTTATTATAGATGTGTAGCAATTGATTTAAAACAGAGAAGGTAATTCTTCTCGATGAGTATATTTTCTTATATAAATATAAAAATAAGTAAATCATTTTGATGAATGGTGGCTATTATGCAAGTGTAACTAATAAAACCAGAGATAGTATTTTAAAAAAAAATTTCTTATTTCAAAAAAATCAAGATCAATGGGATTTCAATACAGTCTACATTCGACATTAACAATTAACAAGTCACTAATATTATGCTTGTTCACGAAGGTAGTAAAAGAGGCTAGAAAGGACCAATAAAATGATGAACTCTAGACAGGGAAGCTCTAGAATTACTCTAACAATTCAACCTTTCACCCTAGCGACGATGCATAAAATCAAATGGAAGCAACCCGAAATGTGAAAATTTGGGTCATAAGGGAGCAGTACTATCCTGTTCTTGCTGCAGTAATTGATAAAATTTTAATATTCTCACTTTTTGTTCAACAATCTGTCAAGCTTCATCGCAACCGGTGTTGAAAATCTGAGAAAGAGATTCACAAGTTAACTCACAATGCAAAAGAGGAAAATTCGTCAAGTGGAACAAGCAAGAAAATAAATCAAACACTTACCTCGGCCAATACAGCTTTGGAGAGCTTAGGCTTGCTTGTTTCAGCAGTCTCTATAAGAGGTCTCTTCTGGGGGATCTGGCGTATCACTTTGGGTTTAAGTTCCTCCTCTAGACTTTCCGAGCCTAGATCATTTTGGGCTTTCCGTTTCTAAAGACAACAAAAATTGTGCTGTCAAATAGCTAACAATTTGAATAGTAAGATAACAGAAGATTATGTTATAAGTTGTAACTTAACTACTCTTGTATCCTTATGTCAACAAAATTACAGCATACTCCACTTTTTAACAAAATCCTCTTTTACGTAGTTCTTTTGTACAATGCATGTATAGAGTAGTACAATTTAACACTAGAATGCAAGGAAACAGGTCTTGTCACTGAACTTCAAACAAAAGGAGGTTTGATCATAGTAACTCGATTCACAAGGTAAAAATGTGAGTTCTTGGTAACATCTAACTTGATCAGCCTCAATGAATCCTAAAGATAAGCTCATGGCTGAGTCTCATTCGTCAAAGTACGGGAGCAAAATTTCACACCGACTTTTGTGCAGAACCTCACTGCCATTCTTTTTCTTAGTTAATGACATAACCTTAAGGATGAGAATAAATGGAAATGAAAGGACTAAAAGATCATTTTCATCAAACAAGGCAAGAAGTATAGAACAAAGTACCCACCAAACAACACTATAGGCAACATCGGTGTATCAACGCAATCAATTTTTATCAAGGTACATCTGGTTTCCAACATCCCCCATTTGATCTGTGGCAACAAGACAATATCAGCAGATAAATGGAATTCTTAAACACAGTTGTAGGTTAAGAAAATGGAGCAGAGGAGCACCCATACTGAGATGTTGGAAACTCAAGTGGCTCAATTAGTATCCTCCAATGCCAATAGACCATGACTTTCCTAGTTGATCAATCCATACAACCACCAAAGAGACAACGAATGCCATTTCTTTGAGTAACGGAATACAGTAATGATGGACCTCCTATGCCTAAGGTGGATGTTATGCCTATGAATGAAGATATTGAGGTCTCTAAAGGGCCTAGTACGAGGAAGGAAAAATCAGGAGGCCTCTCCCCAAACCTACTATTCCGATCACAATTCACACTGAAGTTTCCTTTTCGTCAGAACAGGGTGAAGGCACATTTAGAGAGGCAATATGGAAAGTTCATGAAAGTCGATTTACTAATGCAAGGGCATGCATACTCTACGTTTATAAAGGACCTTCTGACAGAGAAAATGGAGTTCAATAATGGAAAGACTAAACTTTTACTAGCCTTGATATTTATCAAAATATGGTGGCTCCCCAAAAACAAAAACCAATTGCACAAGTGAGCTCAACACTTCCTCTCCTATTTTCACAATTATTCTACATTGTATTCTTTCTCATATTCTCCTATTCGTAGACACATGACATGCAGGTACACTACAGAGTACAGACTCATGATAACATGAGAATTGCAGCACAATTAGAGCCATATGGTGAACTATGATACTATAATTCTAACAATGACAGAAATGTAAAGCTTAATTGTTTTCCTAATGTTTTCAAGGATTAGATCCAACCATCCAAGTATCTATCTATATAATCCATGAATGTTAACACAGATTCAGATTCAGATTCAGATTTGTGTTGTGGACAAAGAGATAGCAACGTAAATGAAGACATGAAAAAGGAGGACTCACAAGTAGCAACCAGTTGACAAACAGATACTCTGATTAGTTGAAATATCCTGATATTTCACCCCTTCACCAAACTCAACAGACACAAGCTACAAGCTCTAATCAACTACGATTACCAGGACGCAATTTCCAAACAAAATAAAATCACATACCTTCAAACGTTGTTCAAATCCCTTCTGAGCATGAGACTGCTCCACAGTTTTCAGATAGAAATCTCGTTCTTTCTTAGCAGCAGATAACTCCATTCGCAATTTCTGTTCTCGAATCGCATTCTGGCAAGCTATATAAAAACAAAAATTTAAACTTATAACTAAGGACACAGAGTAGTATGACTAAAATATAGATACATATAAAATCATTACCGGTCTCTTCAGTAAGATCATCCCACTTAAACTTGCTTAAATACTTGATGTTCCAAATGTCATAGAAGAACTGTGATCTCTTCTTTCCTCCTGACGAAAAATATGGGGCACGAGATTGATAAGACACATGACAAGCAAAATGCAATAAGTTGGTGAGAAAAGAAAATTCAGTAGCAACAATGCAATATCCTAGAAAGAAAATCACTGATTTTCCAAAGCAACAAGTAAACTTGCGTACTAAGATCATGAAGCTAGAGAAATTAATGCCTCAAGAAAGAGGAAGGCTACATCATACATAAGAAGATATTAGAGATAGTTGACAACAAAAAGAATTGTAACTTCAAGAAGAATAGACAAATATGTTTCTTTTAGTCTGTCATTTTGGGGAAACGCAAAGTAGAATAATATTTTTTTAGCAAGCAGTTCACATGGATTTTGAAAACATCAATTAGTTCAATATCATGTAAACCATATTAGTCCATCAAATGCATACATCATATAAAGGATAATAGACAAAAGATAAAGGGAAATTATCAATGGCAACCCTGAGTTTTGACACTTAATCAATGGTACCCCTAAGTTTTTTTTATTATCAATGGTACCCTCGTATTATTAAGCGTTTTACCATCGTAACCTTTTTAAGCTTTTTCCGTCCAAAATCGTTCAAAACCGTGAACTTTCTTTTATGTTTTGAATTGAAAAACTAAAGAAAAAGAAAAAAAGTTAGCGGTTTTGGACAATTTTAGACAGAAAAAGTTTAAAAAGGTTACACTAAAACGTTCAATAGTACGAAGGTACCATTGATAATAAAAAAACTTAAGGATACCATTGATAAAGTGCCAAAACTCAGGGTTACCATTGATAATTTCCCAAAGATAAAACATATTCATTCTGCAAGTGTCTAAGAATTACTATGAAAAATATAAATGTCTGCCCAAAAAAATTCCTTTGGCTTAACAGAACCCATTAGATGGATGGCCTTTTCTCAGAATTCCTTTATCTGAAGTGTTTACTCAATATTGTTAACGTAACTGTAATGTGCAAAAATCACATACGCAAATAAGGATGCTGATAGAATAACATGATCATCTGTACACATAATAAATGGTTTAACTGAGTCTATAAAACAAATGAAATTTGCATGGAAGAGTAAAAGCCAATTGACGTTATCACTCTTGTTGTAGATGGGCGACACCCCCTTCATACTCACTTAATCTAATTATTTACAACTATATAAAGAAGAGTCATAAAACATACCAATTTGTTCACCATTTAGCAAATTTGCAGTCTTTTTTGCAATGCGTTTGTCTGCGAATTCAACCCACCTACATAATTCACAATAACGAGTAAAATAACTCAATTGAGGACATTTCTAAAAAGAAATCAAATTAAACAACAATGCCAAAGCCTTGATCCAACAATATGGGAGATATTAAACATTGCATAACATCTCTTTTGTGATTTGCATTCGGCTTGGCACATGAAAGGGAGATAATATGGCCATACACACCCTTCGGAGAACCCTTGACCTCGAAAGCCTCCAGATCGTTTACGTCGCATTTGGGCTGCAAGACCTGCAAATAAACATAATTGTTTCACTGTCTATGCTGAAAAACCTAATTTATCTCTAAAAGCTAAAAAAAAATTTCACAAAAAGCATCTAAATTTCTTGTGAAGGAGAAAGAAAAATGATCATCACCCAAACGATACATTTCTGAAGGCTCACCACAAGAAAGCATTTCTCCATTTCATTCATATATCTTAGATTGAAAAACCATGCTCAAGCTAAAATCCCATCTAGGCTCATAAAATTGAGCTTCTAAACGTTGAAGTTCGTCTCTAAAAAGCAAAACCTTGCACTTTTCCAGCTTTTGGTAGACAAGAGATAAGGGATCAGATCAAAGTTCAAAACTAAAATAGTAAAAATCAAATTCTTCAAATTAATTCAGACCATGCTTTAAGACTCACATAAATCAGAAACAATGCAAATCAAGCTCAACACAAGACACCACTTTTTTCATTAAGCACCCAAAACAGCTATGAAGGAAAAACAAAACGAATTCATGTAATGACGGTCTAAAAGAGGTAAACCATCAAAGATAAAAAAAAAATTCAAATGCACAAACTTCAAACCTTTCTATTACTTACCATTTTCTAAATAAAATACTCCTTTAATATTCAAATAAATGGAAGACTTTCCTTATAAGCTTATAAGAATGTTCAAAATGAATGCAACAATTCCTAAAATTGGTAAAATAATTTGTGACATGACTAAATTTAACTTAAAGCATAGTTGTCTGCGTGTCTTAAACTAGCCCCGGGTCACCCACATAAAATAACCAACATAATCCTCGCCTTCCCAGCTTTGACATGATTTTCTTCATCATTGTCATCAATAAATGGTCTTTCAAGCATCCTTCGAATTTTTAGACTTAACAATAATAACATTTTATTACCCAATGCCATTAAATGTCTCTAACCCAGGGTGGAGTTTGGGGGTCGAATGTATGCAATCTTTCCTTGCTAGTGATAAGACTAACAAAGAGGTTATTTTTGATTGATCGTTGGAATCTAACTTCATGTGCAATTTCACATAAATAAGAAGTGCACTGATTTAATGAGTCATTTTACTTTAGTCAATTATAATCTTAAACCAAAAGAACTGAAAATCTTTTGCCCCATCAATATTTTTGGACTTAAAGAGAAGTAAATATGGCATATTTAGCATTTGTTACAGTTCAACTTTCCAAGAAAGAGAACTACTTACAAGGGTGGGAAAATGTAGCTTGAAATTTCAATCACATACATGTATTAGTAGTTTAGCACATTCAAGGCAAAATAATGCTAGAGACTTAAGAGATACAGAAAGGGAAAACTAGAAGATTGACTCAAAGAAAGTATGTTTCTGATATCACGCAAAGGTTTAGCAATACAAGGGACCTTCTTTCGAGAGGAAGGAGCTCTCCCAGTGATACTAAGTGTGTAAATAAAATTCCTCCTTCCCTTCTACCGCATTCTCTATTATATAATCAGATTCATAACAAAATTCTTAAGTATATTCTTAACAAGGCATCTCGGCTAACAAACTCATAACAACTTTTCTTCTTGATTTACTATATTACCCTCTACCCCAAAACTGAAATTATTTCTCAGCTTAGCAATTATTTGGCAGCTTCAACCTTCTTCTAGTAGCTTCTTCTTGGGCCTTCTAGCATAAGTGAAGCGAATATCTGTTTTGGGCTAGTTTCTTGCAATACCTCCCACCCAAAGATTCACCTTGTCCTCAAGGTGGAAGTTAGGGTATCTGAGATTGACTTCCTCAAAGGACTCCCAAGTAGCTTCAAAATCTTGCAGACCCTTCCAGTGAATCAGGACTTCCATATTGGCATGAGAATTGCACACACCAAGCACAGCCCAAGGTTCCACCTCCAACGCCAAATCAGCAGACAGTTGGGTAGGGAGATTGGTAGGTTGATGCCCCACTCCTAAGGCCTTCTTGAGCTGAGAGATATGAAAAACGGGGTGAATTCTAGACTCTGGAGGAAGTTGCAGCTTGTAGGCAACCTGGCCAATCCTTTCTAGCACCGGATACGGTCCATAGAATCGAGGAGAGAGTTTCTCATTAACACGCTTCGCTACGGACTGCTGTCAGTACGGTTGTAGCTTTAGGTAAACCATATCGCCTACTTGAAAATAACCCTTCCGGCGCTTCTTATTCTCATATTGCTGCATATAAACTTGGGCCTGTACCAGATGAAACTTCAAATCATCCAAAATGGCATCACGTTCTTGTAATTGTGTTTCCACTGACAATACAGTTGTGTGGCCAGCAGAGAATCGAATCAAATGAGGGGGATCCCTGCCATGTAAGGCTTTGAAAGGGGTGTAATTAGTGGCGGTATAAAAGGAAGTATTATACCAATATTCAGCCCAAGGTAACCAGCGAGCCCATGTGTGCGGTTTACTATTCACAAAGCATCTCAAATAAGATTCGACGCCTTTGTTGACGACCTCAGTCTGGCCATCTGTTTGAGGATGGTAAGCAGTACTTCGCAGAAGTTGACTACCTTGTAGCTTGAACAGCTCCGACCAAAAGATGCTCAGAAAAACCTTGTCTCGATCTGAGACAATTGAGTTGGGTACTCCATGTAATCTCACGACCTCGGATAAGAATTTTTGGGCCACGTTCTGAGCAGTAAGAGGATGCTTAAGTGGAATGAAATGCCCATACTTGGTCAGTCTATCTACTACCACGAGTATGGTATCCCACCCTAAGGACTTGGGTAATTTCTCAATGAAATCCATAGAAATGTCCTGCCAAACCCTCTCAGGAATTGGTAATGGTTGGAGGAATCCCAAAGGAGACAAGGTGGAGGTTTTGTTGACAGACATGACAGTGCTGTACATATTTGGCCACGTCCTTCCTCATCCCGAACCAGAACCATTCCTCGGTCAAGCGCTGGTAGGTCTTGAGGTCACCAGCGTGCCCTCCTACCAAGGAATCGTGGTATTCCTTGAGTAATTTAGAGGTGAGTTCACACTGTTTTGGTATCACTATCCTCCCTTTATATTTTAAGACTCCATTTTCCAGAGAGAACCATCTTGGTGTTCCTTCTCCCTGTTGGAATTGAGTTATCATTCGTTGCAACGTGGCGTCCTTTGCTATGAAAGCCTGCACATAATCCCATCGTAGCCCACATGAAGCTACCAAAGCGCTACAAGTAACCTCAGGGCTGTGTTGGCGTGAGAGAGCGTCGGCCACTTTACTTGTAGTGAATTGTAAAAGTGTATCCCAACAACTTACTAACCCATCTTTGGTATGCTTGTCCCACCTCTCTTTGTTTCAAGAGGAACTTAAGGCTCCACTGATCAGTGCGTACAATGAAATGACGACCCAGCAGGTAGTGTCTCCACTTCTCCACCGCAAAGACTATGGCCATGAGTTCTTTTTCGTATATAGGTTTACCCCGATTTCGAATGCCCAGAATCTTGCTGTAGTATGCAATGGGATGCCCGGCTTGTAGTAAGACAGCCCCTAACCCATGCCCAGAAGCATCTGTTTCAATCACAAAGGGAAGAGAGAAATTAGGAGCTGCTAATATAGGAGCGTTTACCATGGCCGTTTTTAGGGTATTAAAGGTTGAAGTGGCTGCATCGTTCCACCCGAAATTCTCCTTGCGCAGCTGATCAGTCAAGGGAGGAGCAATTTGAGCATACCCCTTAATAAACTTGCGATAGTATCCTGTTAAGCCAAGGAATCCCCGGAGTTGCTTCAGGTTCGAGGGGCAAGGCTAATCCAACATAGCCTATATCTTTGTAGAGTCAACTTCCACTCCGGCTGCAGAGATCACATGACCAAGATAGGCCACCCTTACCTTCCCCACTTCACATTTCTTGAAGTTGGCAAAGAGTCGGTGGTCTGAGAGGATCTGTAGAACTTGGACTAAATGCCTCTTGTGTGTCTCAATACAAGGACTATATACCAATATATCATCAAAAAACACGAGTACGAATTTACGCAGGAACGGCTTGAATACGTCATTCATAAGAAATTGAAATGTAGCCGGAGCGTTGGTTAGTCCAAAGGGCATAACCAAGAACTCGTAATGACCCTCATGAGTACGGAAGGCTGTCTTATGAACATCTTCGAGCTTCACTTGAATCTGATGGTAGCCAGATTTTAGGTCCAGCTTCGTGAAAATGGCCGAACCTCCCCATTCATCCAACAATTCATCAATGACGGGTATGGGGAATTTATCTGGGACTGTTTCTTTGTTTAATGCCCTGTAATCTACGCAAAATCGCCACGACCCATCTTTCTTTTTCACCAACAAAAGCGGGCTAGAGTATGCACTGGTTTCTTGCAAATAACTCTGGGCTTGTTTGGTTGACACATGAAATAAACTTCAATGTAAATTTCTAATCCCTTCAAAGTTAATTTCTTGGTCAAGTTCTAAGGAAATGATTTTTTTGTTTGGTTTGCACACAAGATATTGCAATTGACGCACTCTCTTGTGATTTAATTCACACGTTTTGGGGATTTTTCCACATCCAAAGGACTTTCGCTTCCTATGCTTGCCGAAAAAATGTCAACCTAAACAAACTATGCAAATAAGCAATTCATAGGAAATAGAAATTCCGGGGAAATTAGGAGGCAACCAAACACCACCTAGTGTCCTTCAATTTACTATTTCGGCCAAACAAGTGTGGAATCATGGACTCCAACTGATTTTGTAACTATGCATGCTATGGAGTATGGACTGATTGTCTATTGCATTCTTTGTGGATCTCAAATACATTGATTAAGCTCCAAATATAACAGAGGTGTCTCAGAAGGTGTTAGTTCAGTCAGATGGTAATCCTTCGGAAAAAACAAAGGATGCAGCACTTCTAAGGCTTGCCACAATCATATAAAACAGAATGACAACTATGATTTGGGTCATGACAGAATATAAGACACAGATTCTGATATGTAGTTTGTAGTAGTGTATGTTCATAAAAAGGAAGAAACATGATTACCTTAAATGGATACTGATTGTGAATACAGAGCAATTATGATACAGATATTAGACAAATACCAAAAGGCAAGAGTACAAGAGACTAGTGCTAACTCTAATAATCAATTCGAAATTAGACTATTATGTTTTCATTTGAACTCAGATTATGTCAATTGCGCGCAGGCTAAACCATTCTGCATCACTTCCTAAAAAAAAGGGAACACTCTAGTTTTCTTCTTAAGATCCTTCAAGTTATCTTTTGTTTATATACTGGCACCACATTCTGGTTTCAAGCTTTCATCCAATAATTTTCAGCTTTGTGTAACAACATATATGAGTGAGTTAGTAAAGTTTTAGATCAGCATTTCATGAATTAAGACTCAAATCATTAGCTAATCACAAAGTTCAAATGGGACAATCATTTGAATCACATTCCTGTACCCATTCCATCTACAAAAGGATACTCTGAATCTGGAAATACTGTTGTGTAACATGCGCAATCCTCTACCATCGCAACATTGTGGGAGAGGCAACTAGTGAGACGAGCCGAAGAGGGGATCAAGTGTGACGTTAGAAAGACAAGGAATGGGTGAGCCTAGATGCTACAACTACAAGAACTTGATTTTTTTTAACTTATGATATTTAAAGCTCACTCCTCCGTGCCTTTGAATTTGATATGTTGTGTAGCAAATTCAAAGGGGCAAAGATAATATCTCACAAGAAAATATTTAAGAGGACTCTAAGAATCTCCCTATAAATTCTGCTGTTATTGCAAGAAGCATACTCATAAGAACTTGGCTTCATTCCAATGATTAGATTAAAAAGAAAACGGCATCAACTAGTGATCAAGAAAACTATCCTCAAAGCAGCAAAACCACACAACAATAATGCAAAGGCCTTACTGCCACAAGATACATCAACTACATGAACCAAAACCAGCGAAAACAAATATAAAAAACTGAAAATAGAAAATAGAAAATAGAAATTGACCTTCAGGGGCTAGATAAATGCGTTTAATTTCACCATAAGGTGATAGAAGTTGGCGGATCTTCAATGGGTCCATTTTAGGAGGAATTCTGCTGAGATAACAAACGCCTTTTTTATTAGTCTTCTCAGCTTCCTTCAACAATTTCTTCTTTAATTTTTCTCTTCTCTTCCTTTCCCTCTCCTCATCTTTAACTGATTTTGCAACTTCAAGCAAGTCAGATACTGAATGGGGCGCCTCGGATTCTTTTACCTCAACTTCAGCCATACCTTATTCAATATCTTCTGCCCTCTCAAAATATGACTGCATATCAATTAAAGAAAAAACTCACAAGTTAACCTTATAACTTTTCAATCTCCTGTGAATTTAAACTCCAAAATAAATACAACTAGGAGTATGAATTATCATATTGTTCACATTGAAAATGAGGGAAATTCACATGTAACAAAACCAAATAATGCAAGCATCAATCCAAAAAACGACAAAAATGAATTTTCTGGAAATGAAATCACAAAATCTGATTATTTTTTTCCTTTTTAAATAATTAACAATGGAGCATAGCTTCGAATTACCTGGAAACACTAACACTTGACGCAGTAGATACGTTAAACAGAACGGCGAACCAACGGTGAGACTGCAGATGACGAACACCGCCGTCAGATGGATTCAGGAAGGGGTTTGGAAGAAGTTAGAATGGACGTAGCCAGCGAATGGGGAAAGATTATTTAGTGTTGTGAGGAAATTTGTTTGAAGTTTAAACTTTGATTATTAGGGTTTTAATAGGTTCTTATGACTTATGAGCACTCTTTATTTAATTGTACATATTTTATTTTTTATGGTAATGATATTATAATCCTAAGGGTTATACATAATAATAAATAAATGTTTTTTATTATTAATTTTGTTAGTTTTTTTAAGATAATCTAACATGAAAATTGAAAATAATTAATATTTTATGTAGTTAATTTATGTTCCCAAGAAAGAATAAAATTAAATATAATAGAATATTTTATATTTCCAAAGCAAATGCAATATTAAATTACATTAAAAATTTCATTCAATTCTTTCTTAGCTACAACCCTTAGAGTTGTATATATCATTCTCCTTATTTTATATTACTAATACTGTAATAGTAATTAGTAGTAACTAGATAGTGCCCGTGCAATGCACGATTTTATTAAATTTTTTACCAACATATTTGTATCATTCAAAAAATGAATTTTTAGGAAATAAATTTTACAGTATAGTTATATCTCATTTTGTTTTGAATAGTTGTATACATTATCTACATTGTTTGTTTTGTATCATACTTTGCATTGCACGCGTAGATGATTGTGAAAATTTAGTTATAGATTTAACATAAATATTTATGTAAAATTATTTTATAAAAGTTAAAAAAAATAATTTATTTGTTATAAAAAATATAAGTGAGCATAAAGGTAGTCACAATCTAAATCATATTAGACTTATGCATTGCATTTAAGTAACCAATTTCAATAGTATAAATAAAAAAAAATTCTTATAAAAGTATATTATCTTTTAACCAACTTAAAATATCCAATACACTTAAATAATACTCATTTAACAAATAAAATTTATATGATTTTATAAATAATTGAAAAAAATAAAATAAAATATATGGTTTTCTAATACATTAAATAATGTGACGTAAGAAGTATAAAATTAATCAATATGGATAATATTATAATCATAATTAAAAGGTAATAAAGTCAAATATATAAATATTAGTCATAAAAACAATGACATCCTCATGGAGCTTTGGAGGGACAATTTTTGTTAAGGTTATAACACGTAAGCAATATTAAATAGTGATGATGTTAGAGTGTTTTGCTTTATTAATAGTTATCGATACAAGATTCGTATTAAAACTCGTGTAATGTATGAATTTTGATGCTATGGAATTACATTAAAAAAAAATTTAAAATATGAAATTATATATTATCATTAAAATTAAAATATTTTCCAATAAATCGTAATAATATTTTCCAACAAATGGAAAAAATTTCGTTAAAGGTTCATGTTAGCTACATTTTATCTTTATTTTGACCCCTATAAGTGGCTTGTTTAGCGTGAGGAAACTACATGTTATCGCATTGGTTTATTGGATTTTACGCTTGTTTTGTTGCTTTGGTATTTTATTTCATTTCAGGATCTAATCATCAACATCGAGCATAAATTAGCCCCTTTGGTCGCATACATTGCTCACCTAAACACCGAGGGCCAAAGAAGTGAAGCATCATGAGCCAAGCCACAAAAAGAAGCCAAAATAGATTCACTCGACCAGAATAGGCTCTAGCCAAGGTGGCTCGAGCAGCATTGCTCGAGCCAGAAGCTAAGTATTACATATCTGAAGCTCGCTCTACCGGTCGAGTAAAGTTGGCTCGGGTCGAGCAAAGTGCATTCAAACTTCCAGAGCTTCTGACTATCAGCAAGATTCAATCCAGGTTACAGTACATCCACTCGACTGGTTGAAGAAGATGGCTCGAGTCGAGCGGAGCTAAATTTCACATTTTGTTCAATTTTTGAAATTTCTAATGTTGGACCTGATGGTGGCTCGACTGGTCGAGCGGGATTTGCTCGAGTCGAGCAAAATGGGCGGCAGCAGTATGTGCGATCTTTTTAAAGCATCATTCGAGGTCCAGTTACATTTGTTGCTTATAATTGCTGCTATCAAGACTGCCAGCCACCCTACCCTATTCACTAGGGGTGGCACCCCCCCCTCCCCCTCCTACAACTTAGGGGTGGTGGAGCAATCATGAAACCACCACCTTCCACTTGTTCTTGAAGCCTATAAATAGAGAAGAGGAAGAGGGAGCTAGGATCTCAGTTTTCACCTTTCATTTAAAGTAATTTTTATGTATTTTTCATAGCTTTGCTTTCATTTCAATTAAGAATTAGTGTTAGCATAATTTCGCTTTCAATTCAATTAAGTATTTTCACTTTCCAAATACAATCTTAACTTCATCCTTTATTGTAATATTTTGCAACTTGGAATTCTTCAACCATTGAGGTACTATTATTAAAGCTTTTGGAAGGTATTACTTTGAATCATCAATTCATCTTGTTCATCCTTAAATTGAGCTTAAAAGAGTAACTTCTATCCTTGTTTATGTTGTTTTCAATTCATATCACTTAGTTATCTTTGATTGTTTGCCTTTAGTTTCGTATATTCATGTAGTTCTTCAACTTATATTGCACTCATTTCTTTAGGATACTTTAGCTTAATTTATTCATCTATGATTCTTGGCTTGTTTGCAATTTACAATTTCAATATGAATATGAGTGAGTAGTTTGTTTTGGCTTAGGCTAGGCATCATCACCATGTATGTAGTTTGAATTTCTTGTTTTACCTTTGGCTTGGTTGTGTTGTTTATGGTTTAAGATGGATTTTGCTATCATGTTGTAGTGTCGTTGAATTGAGGGCGATAATCGATTTTTAACGATAATCTATGCTTAAAAGTTAAGATATCTCCATGAGAATAGGTAGATGCTTCGATTGAAAACGTTGAATGTGTGCTTCATGTCTTAAATTATAATTAGCTCCATGAGAATAGGTAGTTGAGTATGTTTGGGAAGCTTTTGTTGCTCGAGAGAGAACATTAGTACTTATGATACGTTATTCCCCATAACAAAATATCCATGACCTTAGGTTAATATTTAGTAAACACTACTTTGGTGAGAAAGCCTAGTCTATGCCTCTTAGTTTATTGATCATTTTATCCTTATTTTTAGTTCATTGTATCCTTATTTACTTTTATGATTTATTTTCATTAAGTACTTTTAATTGCTTGTTTTAATTGTTTTTATCTCCAAACATCATATTATACGTTTTCGAACACACTAATCGATAGAGAAACTATTAACTTAACCCCCACTCCCTGTGGATTCGACCCGTAATTGCCGACATACTACGCTACGCTGTGCACTTGCGGTATTACTATTGAAGAACGTAAAGTCCCGATCAATTCCTTTAAAATTAACAGCTAAGATATTTTTTTATTTCGGTAAAATGAATTGTAGAAGTGGAATAATCCCAAAACAAAGCCAAAGTAATATAAAAGGTAACGAATGAACTACAATTGTTCAAATTTACAATGAAAAAATAGTCCAACAAAATGAAATATACAAAAAAAATCAAGAAACATTCGATTATTCAAGATTAACAAACACATTTACATTAACAAATATTCAATTATTCAAATAAGATATAAAAAAAAGAAATATTCAAATATTCAAGATTAACAAATACATTTACACTAACAAATATTTAATTATTCAACTAACATAAAAAAAATCAAGAAATATTATTCTAACAAAATTCAAGAATCAAGATTAAGATTAAGATTAAAAAGTAGAACATCAAGATTTTAGATTAAGATTACATATTAGAACATAAAGAATAAAGAGTAAGATTGATAGTAAAAATACCTTAAGGAAAAAAAATGATTTTTAGGGTTTTCTTTTTGTAAAGGAATGTGAAACAAGAACCACAGACCCAACCATTAGGCAGCCGCAAGCGGTAAAAGTGGACAGCAGGCTTCGATGCAGGCGACTGGCTGGAGGTTGCAGGCGCCAGTTGTAACACCCCATAATTAAGTCTAATTTTAAAAAGAATTTTTAAGAATTAACATAAACCAAAGTCTAATTATGAGAGCATTACCGCCACATTTATTCCTGATAAATGTAATACTAAACAACTATATAAAATAATTTTATATTATTTAACAACTAAATAAGTTTTACAACTGAAAGTGATAGACATGACTACTAATAAAAACATATTTCTAGGCTGCAAAATAAGAATGCAAGAAAAAAAGGGAAAAACTCAAAAAGTCAGGTGGAAATTGAGTAATTAAACTCCATCACGTAAAACAATTTAGTTTGAAAATAATTTAAGAAAATAAAATATAATCGAATTGAAAATAATATATAGTTGGTTAAACATTAATTTGTGTAAACAATATAAATTCTCATAAACCAATTAATTAATTTGATAGTTAATAATGACAATTCATGGATTCGATTATTAATTTGAGGGAACGAGAACGTCAGTAGGCTGAGGCTTTACCCCTATATCTACTTCATCAAGAGGTCGTCACCCCAAATAATTCATCAAGGCCAGCAGAGTAATCTTAGGTAACCCTAGTGTGCACACCCCTCCTACTTGGATTATAGCAAATAGAAAAAAGACCAAACATCGTATCTGTAATACCCTAGATTTAGCTTGAAAAAATATTGATAGACAATTCATATCAACAAGGTGCATCTTCTTTTCATGGGAGACTATTTACTAAGAACTCCACAGTTAAGCGTGCTTGGTGGGGAGCAATCTTAGGATGGGTGACCTGCTGGAAAGTTTTCTCGGGTGCGCACGAGTGAGGCCAAAGTGTGTTGGAAAGACTTGTGTTGGTTTGTGGGGCCAGTCTACAGTCTCAATGAGTAGGTACGAGGGGCCGGAGTGTTACAAATGGTATCAGAGCAACCCTACGACCGTGGCTGATTGTGTGTTCAGTGCACCTAGTGGGGGAAAAGATTCTGAAGTTACGGTCCAACGAGGACGTTGTATTCTTAAGTAGGGGTGAGTGTAATACCCTAAATTTAGCTTGAAAAAGGATTGATAGACAACTTATATCAACAAGGTGCATCTTCTTTTCATGGGAGCCCATTTACTAAGAACTCCACAGTTAAGCGTGCTTGGTGGGGAGCAATTTTAGGATGGGTAACCTGCTGGAAAGTTTTCCTGGGTGCGCACGAGTGAGGCCAAAGTGCGTTGAAAAGACTTGTGTTGGTTTGTGGGGCTAGTCTACAGTCTCAATGAGTAGTCACCAGCGGTACGAGGGGCCGGGGTGTTACGGTATCAAGTATCAGAAATATTAACCTGTCGGCAGCTATACTAACTAAACAGGGCAACCTGTTCATCACCCTTATACTTGGATCACAACAAATATAAGAGTTTCATTTCCCTCGTGTTATACTTTACGTGATTTAATATATTTTAATAATTAGTCGCGATCACACAAATATAAAATCAAACATATATTATTTATTTTATTTTATGATCATAAATTTTCCCAATATAAATATATCTCAAAATATCCAATTGTAATCTTATTTTCTAAATCTCCAGTTCAATATCAATTGGTAGCAACAAGAATTAATATCATAAATATTTATCTTACAATATTAACTGTATTTAAAAAAATAATCATTATTAAAATAATAAAATAACTTTCATTAAAAAAAAATATTTTAAATTAAATATGTAACAAAATAATAGTATATACAATTTTGAGAGTGAAATATAAAAGGTTTAATATCATACAAAATCACGCTTCCCATTTAAACACATTAATTATAACGTAGCACATGATATTAACGAGATAATCTTTTGAGAATTACATTGTAAAGCAGTTCTAGAATAAAAATGTACGCTCCTATCAAACTTCCTTTATGAACTTGACGTTTGCAGAATAATTGTTGTTTGTAATATGTAGATAGAAAATATGTAAAGATTGAAAAATAAGGTGAAAAATAAATCGATAATAATAGATTTAAAGAAAGACAAATGGTTGATGAGAGAAAAAGAATAAGAAAGAAAAAAAAGAAAATTAATACGGTGAAATAATTTAAATAGTAAATTGCTTAATTTATAATAGAGAAATAATGTTGGTTAGAATTAGAGGGAAGAGTAAAAAAGAAAAGAATAGTTTTAATCTTATTTTATTTATTTAAACCTAATTTAATTTTTTTTAGTTTTAAACGTATAATTTTCTTAACAAATTTATTATAATTTTGTTTAAATTTTCTAATTTTACATTATTAATTATTTATTTTCCTATTTTTATTTTATTTAATTTTTTTATTTATTATTCTTTATAAATATCTCAGATATTACAGCAGTGCAGGTGGCGGTGAAATGTTTATTTGGGCATTTAGAGTTTTATCTTTTTTTATAGAGAGAAGAGAGAATAGTGAGAGTTTTGTTTACTAATTTGATACACTATAAAACGCGTTTCCAACCCCCTAGGCTCAGAAAATTTTAAAATTTTTTAAAAATTTCCCCCAGAGTACATGCCAAGGGTGCCAATGAATAGATCCATCCCTAGTTAAACAGTTATCAGATGATTGAATAAATAACTATTGATTATATATATTAGGAGGTTAGTATCAAAACTCTATTGATCAAAATTAAAATATTATTGTTTATTGTTTATAAGGGAAAAATAAACAATAAGCTATAAACTTTTGAACATCACATGAGCCAATAAGCAAGGGCATTAGTATTCATCGTTACCCTTTTCCTTATGTTGACACCTTTTAGGCTTGTACACATTGAATTTTTTAAATTGCTCTTAACTCATTTCATTTTTCTCTCTCTATTATCTCTCTAAAAACATACATTATCAACTAATATTCAACTTTGAAACAATATGAACAACAAATTCAACCCCAAAAATGTTGACCTCGCTTATGACATGTGAAAGGTGCTGATGTCAGGTAGCCACATGACTGGGGTGTAATACTCACCCAATCACTGTTGTTTACATACCCACGTTTTCTAGCCCAGGGAGCACTACATCTTCTATTAGGCTCTCTGGTGGGGCTTCAGGATTACTAGAAATATCAGATTCAGTGCACCTGCTTTCTACTCCGTGTAATTGTTCAATCTACAAGTTGTCCCACAACCCCTTGTACTCACAATGTCTTTCCTTCTTATTACTAGACCCCAAGTATCTATGCGTGCTAATAAAGTCACCTATATGTGTACGCACCTATTCTTAGGTGCTAGACTATTAAGCCTAATTTTGTCAGACCGCCTACTCTTACTTAATACGACGGACAAACCCGATAACCTACACGTTATGTTTGGACACAAAAACACTTATTTTTAGAATTAAAATTTGCCAAAAGCTTATTTCAAGTATTTTTTATTTTCATATAAAAACATTCATTTTAGAGAAAATTACAATAAACTACCTATTCTATACCCCTCTTTGCAAAAAACTACCTTATCTAAAATTTTTTGCAAAAAACTACCTTATATAATATATTTCTTTGCAAAAGACTACCTTATAACGGTTTTTAGCATTTGACCGTTAAAATTAACCGTTGACTATCACGTGATAGTCACGTGACCTTAAAAAAAAAAAAAAAAAAATAATAATAATAATAATAAAATTAATAAAAATAACAAAAATAAAAAAAATAATAATAATAATAAAAATAAAAATAAAAAAAAATAAAAAAAAATAATAAATAATAATAATAATAATAATAATAATAATAATAATAATAATAATAATAATAAAAATAAAAAGTAAAAATAAAAAAAAATAGAAAAAAAAATAATAATAATAATAAAAATAAAAAAAAATTGGAAAAATAAAAATAATATTAATAATAATAATTAAAAAAAAAAATAATAATAATAAAAATAATAAAAATAAAAATAAAAATAAAAATAAAAACAAAAATAATAATAATAATAATAATAATAATAATAATAATAATAATAATAATAATAATAATTTATAAAAAAAAATTTGAAAAAAAATTTATTTTTTTAATTTTTATATTTTTATTATCATTATTTATTTTTTTTATTTTTACTTATTATTATTATTATTATTATTATTATTTTTTTTTTTAATTTTTTTTTAAATTTTTATTATTATTTTTTTATTTTTATTATTATTATTATTATTATTATTATTATTATTATTATTTTTAAAAATTTTTTAAGGTCACGTGACTATCATGTGATAGTCAACGGTTAATTTTAACGGTCAAATGCTAAAAACCGTTATAAGGTAGTCTTTTGCAAAGAAATGTATTATATAAGGTAGTTTTTTACAAAAAATTTTAGATAAGGTAGTTTTTTGCAAGGAGAGGTATAGAATAGGTAGTTTATTATAATTTTCTCTTCATTTTATTCAATTTTTCTCAAAATTAAAGCAAGCGAGGGTTTAGCTGTTATTGCCATTCCCGATTACCGGCTATAAATTATGAATTACTCCTATTATTTTTATTTTATTATTAATCAGAACGGCCGAGAGAAGGCAATAGAGCTAGAAGGGTTTAGCTGTTATTTCTTGTTGGTGCCTCTGCAGTCTACACCGTAATGGAATCCCAATTTTCAATTTAGGGTGCGTGGAAAGAGAGATACACAGAGCGATGGATTCTGACGAGGAAGATTTCCTGTTCGTTGGAACACCCATTGAAAGAGAAGAGGATGTCATCAGTCGCAAGAAAAAGGCCGTCGCTGAAGCTTCTTCTCAGCTCCGTACTCTTCCTTCATGGAAACAAGAGGTTTCGCTTTTCATTTAAATTTTTTTATTCATTTATTTGTATTTAATCTTGATTCTTCCATTCAATTTTTTTTACCCCTTTTTTGGTTCATTATATATCAATTACTACACTTTTTATATCAAATTTTACTTGATTGAAGTTGCATTGTGCTTTTTTTTTTTTTTTGAGTTTGTTATTTGGTTGAATTAAATAAGTTGATTAAGATTTGATTATCTGTTTGGTGTTGCCTAATGCATTGATTTTGTAATTAGTCTTGTAAATTTACTTTGATAAAGGCTCAAAATTGCTGGTGTGGCAATGTGTGGAAACATCAAAAGTGAGGTGTTGAGTTGCATATTATGAGGTGTTATCGTGTGGAATAGTATAGTGCTGCTGCTATTTTACCTCTGAGGAGACTATTGAAAGTTATGGATTATAATTTATAATTAGTCTAAGCTTTGCCGTTTCAGTTGTATTTTCAATGCTTCAAAGATGAAATATCTTTCAAATGATTAATATCATGGGACTCCATAGGTTTTCACCACAAGTAGATTAAGTTTTAGATAGCTGTTTTTATTTAATGTTCTGGTGTAGTATTGGAGTAAGTGGGTTTCTTTTGCTTCTTGTTGAGTCATGTTGTTGTAGCTCATTATAGGGAAAGTTGTCGAGGCTTACATTTCATTATCATAAACATGAACACGTATGACTACTGAAGTTGCTCTATTGCCTCCCTTTTCTCGACTTAACTTATTTAGTAACCAAATAAAGGAAATTGGATCTATCCCTCTCTCTTATCTCCTTTTCCTTCAAAATCAGTCTATCCAAAGAAAGTGTTGGTCTGTTGATTCTAATCTCTTAAGAATTTCATCCTCTCAAAGAATGAATCTCCTTTGTGAAGAAACTTGCATTTTCCATGCAACATAGCCGAGTGCTTGTGTCATGTAGCTTTAGAAAGAATTCAATATAGTACAAGCTCATTGTTGAGCTCTTTGGCTCACAATTTGTATTCAGAACTAGAATGTAGATAGCTTGTGTTAATTTTTCAAGTTAACAATATATTTAGGGCTAGATTATGGGCTAGTTGACATTTATTTCGAATAATACATGTTACTTGGACTCGATTTTGTTTCCCAGTGTTTGACTACGCTTATTCGTGAAGATTTTCCATGATATTCGCTCAAAATAAAGTGTTCGATTTAGAATGTGAAATTGGTGCTTGAAGTGAAGTGAGATGTTCGAGTCTTGTAGATTTCCATGTGAATTGGATTCTTTATTGCACTTCTACTTTGTGCTTTGTTGTTCACTTGATGAGTAATATTTGAAAAAGCATGAATTTTTCCGGTTTCTTTTGTAATGAGCTTTTAACATCAGAGTTTAGATGCGAGTATCTTATTATTTTATAATTGTAATTCTGGAAAAATGAAAATGATCTCAATCCTAAGTAGGAACCATGGTGTAAAAACTAGGCCGCATTGCATCGGCGCGTTGTAAAGGTTTTAAAAAAAACCCTGATATTTCAAGCGTGTAAAGGTGTAAAAAGGCTGTGCGCATAGCTTGTTTTTGTTTCTTTGTTGACTTGATATTGCTGTAGCATGAAGTATGTTTTTTTAGTTCTATTAATTTAAATTTGAGCATTATTATTATATTGTATTGTTAATATCATACTCGTTGAAAACATTTTGAATCTTACGATTGTAGGCCCTTCATAAAAGAATCCAAGTGTTATGCGTCAAAAGTAGAATCCCAATCTTATACATATTCAGTCTAGAGTAATTTGACTTTTTTTGGGTTTGGTGTTGTGTGGTGTGGCTGTTCTTGACTTCTTGTGTATGTACTTTTGTTAGAAAGAAAATTTCAACAATAGTTTTTCTAAATTGAGCTCTGATCAAGTCTTATTTTTATTTCTTTAACGCTGTTGGTAACACATATTTAGCAAACCCCAAGCAGCTTAGTTGGAAACAAAATCTACATTGTCCCACTCTTTCCCTCAACATCAATCTTTCTTCCTAACAACAACAACCACCCAAAAGTTTGGGTCAAACCAATATAACAGTTTCAATGGTCGTCCACATAGATTTTATTTCTCTATTTGTTCCGGATATTCCATCTTGATCTCTAATTCTAAATTTCCATATCATTTTCTGTCCTAAAAAATATCCCTCTTTGAGTCTCCGTCAACAATAACCTAATATAATGACTTTCTAACTATTTTTTTAATTGAAATGTATGACTGCTGCAATTTGAGTAGTTTTGAACTACTCTGCTAAATTTTTTCTTTCGTATTTTATTTTACCAATTTCTACCATTCTTCCCCACCTCATCATCAATAGTTTGGTATTTTCTAAATTAACTTTTAAATCAAATAAGGTTTCTCTGTAACTGATATGTTGTGGTCTAATGTGATGTTATTGAGTTAAGAATTTATGACGATTGAAGCAAAGTTAATATTATATTACCTTAATCTTATACCTTTCCGTACACTGGAAAATAGACTTGAGAATTCTTTTTATGTTATTTATTTATTTATTTTACCATTACTTCATCTCGTTTTATTTCCAATTTATGTAGACAAAATAATGTATGCAATATAACAGTATTTGTCATATCCTAATTATCTACTCAATATCTTAGTATTGATTAAATGAATTTTAGGTTAGAGACGAAGAAGGGAGGAGAAGATTTCATGGAGCATTCACTGGAGGGTTTTCTGCGGGGTTTTACAATACAGTGGGATCAAAAGAGGGTATGGAGTGATGGTTTTGATCACTTTCTAAATATTTTCTTTGTCTTTATCATTTGAGCTACTATGCAGGATGGACACCACAATCATTCTCATCTTCTCGGAAGAAAAGATCTGAGGTCAAGCAACAAAGTATTTTGGACTTCCTGGATGAAGATGAAAAAGAAGTATGTCATGTGTTTATGTTCAAGTCTCATATCACTATCATATATTGCTTGTATAGAATTGTAATTGGATCCTTTAGTTGTGAATGTATCTTATATATGAATAGAAAACCGTATCTTTATGATTATCACACTGTTAATTTAGGATAAATCAAGTAACCAAAGTGGATGTATAAACTTGGTTACAGAGAAAGTAGGATCACGAGTCTCACATAAAAGAAGATGAATAAGCATTTTTGAAGATCAATTTGGGCTTATATTTGGATGTTTGATCATAGAAGCTATCTATCTAATGCAACAAAAATTGAAGTGTTATAGGGTAAGAAAAAGGATTTGCATTTTTTTTTTAAATTTTGGGAAAGCATATGACAAAGTACCTAGAAAAGTATTTAGTGGATTATAACAAAGAAAGATATGTTATGTGATGTGAATGTATTAGACTATAGTTCAAGAGTGCCAAATGTTTCTGCTTAGAAACTAGTCAACTTGATTTGAGAGGGGAAGGTCTGTTGATGAAAGGGATTCTGCTATTGGGGTCAGAATGTGAAGAAATGGGTTCTGCCGTTGACCTGCAAAACGAATAACGAGTTACTTATTTGGGGGTTGCTTCCCGGAAAGCCTCTCCGACGCTTAAGTCAGTGATCGGAATTACGAAACGTGATTTGGATGTAAGTAGTTGAGAGATTGAAGGCATACCTGATTTGGTAATAAATGAGGGTATTTATAGGGGTAGTTGAGACTTATTTTGAGTCACCTAGGGGTATTTTAGTAATTTCATCCCTAGGAATGGGCCTTTAGAGGCCTTGACGGACTTTGGTGGAGATCTGGGCTTGTTGACTTGGTCCATCTGATTGGGGGGCCCTCTGACCCCATAACAAGAAGTATTAATAGTAATTAAACATTGGTTGTGTAACAAGACATGATTTCTTACCCATGTGTTGAAAAATAAAAGAAAAAAAAAATGAGAAGTAGGTTCATTTCCTTTCTTCATCTTCCATGCCCTATTTCTCTATCTTCCATCATCCTTTTTTTTTATTCATATTCATTTCTAACCTTCTTTAACAATGGTGATCATAAACTTTTCATGGTGACGCCAACATGTATGTGTTATCTTCTTTTCTTTTCTTCTTCTTTCCTAATTCTCTTTCTCTTTGTCATATTCTGTTTTTCTCTTTAATTTTATTGATTTTTATGGGCTCGCTGGGTTGATTGAAGTGATGATCCATATTGCGTATCCTAGCAATCCAGGTCGCAAGTCGCAAATGACCCGCGATTGGGATCGAGCGATCCTGATCGAGGTTCGCTTGCTAAATCATCGATCCCGGCTACACATGTCAAAACATAAGGGATTAAACTAAAATGACATAAGATTAAGTATATGTCTATATAAATCCGTTTTGGCACAAAAAATCATAACATATATGTGTAAAGTTGGATACAAAGGATCTCCTTTTAAGTTCTAATTGAGTGTTCTATATCTTGGCTTAATTAATCACAAGAACGAAGCTATTTATCAAGATTTTTAAGTATGAAATATAGTGTGAGTGGCTCAAATGGAGAGATAAGACCTAGGATCAAAATTTGATATGAAACGGATGTGTGCCACTGAGGTAAGAGGGTGAATTCTATTAAACTATCATTATTGTATGAATCAGAATGTTGGACTTCCAGTGGAGATCATTTTAGGAAAATAGCATAGCTAAGATGCATATGTTAAGATAGATGTATGGATATACCTTGAATGATAGAATTCAAATGAAGATATAAGAATGCGTCTCGAGTCACAAATATTGAAGACAAAATGAGAGAAAGTTTACGTTGGTTTAATCATGTGCATAAACAAAAGACACACTAGTTAGAAAAGTAGAAGGTTGTTTTGAGAAGCATGGTTGAGAAATACGTAAGTTGAAATGATGTGGATAACAGGAGGGAACAATGATATATATATATATATATATATATATATATATATATATATATATTTATATATTTATATATGTAATGATTTGTAGGAGTGTAGGAGAATATATATGAATAAGTAGAGAATAAATATGTAGATGGTCATTTACAACGATTAGTATTAATAATTGGGCCAAATAATGCATATTCTTTGTTTGTGACAATCTCTCATATCAATTTGTTTTGGTTCATGTGGTTGACACATTAATGTAGAGATTAAAGTTTGTGATAGTTGTAGTAATAAGTAATAACTAATAGCAAAGGGACATAAAATATATAAATGGACATAGAGAAATATAGAGGCGAGAAAAGGATGTAAATAATAGAAAAGAGGTGAGCATTTAGGGTGAAAATGAAAGTTGGGAAGAAGAGTGAGACTCGACAAGTAAAATATTTAACTTGGGAAGTAGTGTACAATTGGAGAGCTGTTAGAGAGATTTGAGAAAATAAAGAGGATGGACTCATATATGAGGAAAAAGTGGTAGAGAATGGTAGGGCTTTGGATATTTAGCGAGGGATATTTTGGTTATTTGTCTTTCCGACTGTTAGTCTTTGACTTAAAGGTCTTGGTTAGTTGTCTTTGAAATTTGAAGGCTATGTTTGGGTCCATGTTCAAGTCATATTTTTTATAGATTGAGTGATATAGATTCCCGCAAAACTTTTTATCTATCATTTTGTTTTAGTAGTCCGTTATTCTTTTTTTTGGAATGAAAATAAGAGACTCGGTTCCATAATACTCCATAGAAAGATAAGCCCGAAAAGAAAATTGTGAGAAAACTTTGATCTGGTTTAATGTTACATATATAAACTTGGTCGTTAATTGATGTAATTAATTATTCCAAGCCTAGGTGATATGCCTAGGCTGCCAATAAGAACATTGATTAGGTTCCATAATAGGGGCCAAATTCCATGTGGAACTTATGACTTTAATATAAATAGTGCATAAAAGAAAATAAGAACAAGAAGAAATGTTTTGCTATTTTTGGGTTCAATTTTGTGATCTTGCTAAAGTTTACTTCATTCAAAATACTAAGCATGATTTGGAGGACTAACTAAATTTTCAATTTACTAGGAAATGGGAGGTCAAGTTTTGGGAACATCATCAAAGTTCGATACGTTTGGATTTACAGCTGCAGAGCTTGCTCGCAAACAAGTTGAGAAGGAGCAGAATCAGAGGTAAATTGTCCTTGGTCCCTAGCTAATTTTGTTTTGTATTTGTGGCGTTTTTTGAAGAATATAAGATGTGTTATTGTCAGTTGATGTACTTAAATTGTGAGTTCAAGTTCCTATCTATATGCTGCTGAGGAGCTTTGATTTTCTCTAGGATTCTATGTCTCATTTCAATCTCCTTTGTACTCTCTTCATCACCTTGGTACTCCCTTTATCTGAACCTAGTTTACTAACTCTCCATATTTAATTATTTGGATTATTTCACCCATTTATCCCTTATTTTAAGAATAATATATAGAACATGTTCCCATCCACCTACTCACTTTATTGGCCCCATCACCCTCTTGCATTTCTTACATACCTGAAATACAATACAAGTTCTATCTAATAGGAAATCTTTCTACTCTTGCTTGAATCCAATTTTCATTTCATCCGGGAAAAGCCATTCACATCATGCTATGATTTGCGAATAAAATTGAAACTGAACAAGTTTACTCAGCTAGATCTACTTATGTTATTTTTTCTGCTTCTATCTTTGTACATGAGGTATTTGTCTCTAGTAAGCATGTGAAGTTCCCACTTGTCTATTTTTCTTACTCCATATATCTTTTCATTATGGTTTTAAGTTAATTAGTGAGCTCCAGCAAAAATCTTATGTTATTTTTTTTGATTTTTGTACTTATGCCTTGGCGTAGTTAGGTAGCTTAATTGAATTGCTAGTCTTCTAGACACAATTAGTTTACCCATATATGTTGGCTCATTGAGTTGGGAGAGTTTTTAGCATGTGGTTGTAATTATAGTAATGAGTTAAATTAGATGAGAGGTGTGAATAGGGCCCTTTCTTAATAAGGATATGGGTAAACTATTTGGGAACACATGGAAAATAGAAGTGGATAATTTCTGAAATGTAAACCGAAGGAATTTAGATAATTAACAATTTTTTTATAAAATTTATATAAATAATATAATATTTTTTTACAAAAATGTAAAAAATAGAAAAGAAACACCAAATAGGAAACCTTTTGCTTTAAAGTTTTACCGTGGAACACTGATAAATTGAACCATGTTTCTATACATGCTCCATTTCATTACATTAAGGCTCTTTAGTATAGTGCAAAGTCCCGGATATGATTGTGGTCACGAAACCACTTCTGCGGTTACAATGCATGCTTTTGTGCTTGTTGCAGCCTATATTATGGTTGTGGTAATCTCAGAAACCTTTACACCGTAGTCACAGTGCATTGGATATTTTGCATTATGCTGTATACACTATATTCTATACACCGTCTCTTGTGTCATTTTCAACCAAAGATGGTGCCAGTGATCTCTAAGTTTGGAGAATTAGTGCAAAAATATGGTTTCAGATCCTGTAATGGTTGCAAAATGACTTTTGCTATCATGAGGATGGTTTTGTGGTTAGTGGGGCCGATATTTTGGTCGCGCTAAGCTCAAAACATAACATTGTAAACGTTTATAAAATATTTGAATTGATATTTCCCGTGTTATAAAGGTGTAAAAAATGCGTTTTAGGCTATTTTGAGGGTTATGTCATGTTTTCGATTTACGTTTGGTGTTACGATAACCGCATCACTCCCGTTACCACATCACCATGTCCTTTACCGTGACCATTACTATTGCTTTGCTTTTAAAACCATAGTGCAAAAACAAGGCCAAATCATGTATCGGTCACGTCATAAAGGACCATTATCACTTTTTTGCATTATGCTCAAAGCCATTAAGAATACGGATGTGCGATATTTTGCACTATGTTTTGGAGAGCAGTGAGATTGCTTGAATGTAGGTGATATAGTAATATGTGTGTTATGGGTGATATTTTACCATTACCACGATATTTCGCCGTTACAACGTTATTTGTCATACCCTTTAACTTTAATTATTACCGATCACTTAACGTATAATTACTAGAATTTTAGTTAAACAAAACAATTTACCAGTAAGTTAATTAATTAACTTCGAAAAAAACTTTTAAGCTAATTAATTATCCACTAAAAAGTACCTCATATAGTGCAATTCTAAAAGGTACGGGCATATTATTGCATAATAATAGTAGTTCAACAACAAAAATGCAATTTATAATCTTATGAGCCCTTATGGAACATATTCCTGACTTTAGACTTTTTTTATGAGCCCTTCATATACTAATAATTGTGTAAACATTTTAGCTTAACCTGTTAGTTATTTTCAATTCGCTGCATATGCCCATTTGTGAGTACATATGTGATGTTTTCGTCTCTATAAATTGCATTTTTCTCTCTTCAAGTATGTTTTGTTTGTTGGACAACTGATGTTCCGGGTAAGGATGTCATACCCTTGGAGCTTGGACACAGGTAAGTAAGGCAGGATGAATATTCGACGATATAGCTCGGGATAATACGGGTGTTAACATTTGATTTTATGTGTTTTTTGGTTTACTCGATAGTTGATTCACAAAGAAGATTTGGGAACTTGTGGATGTTCTTTTTAGTGGGGGAGTCAAAACTTAGAATTGGACTGTTTATAAACTTGAAAGGGGAATTAACCATCAAGGGTATTATTCTTTTTTCCCTTTCGCAATGTATTTGACCTATCAGCACTAATTATATCAAATATTCTTTGTAAGCAAAAGGTTTCAGGCATCCTCTTTTGCTTCCTGGATGGATGACAATTTGCTGATGAATACATTCTTCCCAAGGACAATCTCCATTACTACGATAATTTAATTAATTATTATTATTTTATTACAAGACTAGTACTTAATTATTATATAAATGAGAATAGTCACAATCATGTTTATGAATTTGTTTGCAAATATCAGGCCATAATTAAGAATCATCACAATTAACAATCAAATAATTTAATAGACTTCTACTCTAGTTGTTTTCTTGTGTATAAGAGGTACATTGTTGAAAAGCTTATGTAATAACGAATGGTTATGTGTTGCAGGCCATCGGCTATTCCTGGTCCTGTTCCTGATGAATTAGTTGTTCCTGTTATAGAATCTATTGGTATGTCCATTAATCCTTGAATGATTTTTGAAAGGAAATTATGTATTGTCACTTTGTGCTTACTGGCTGTTATTTCTTAGGTGTAAAGTTGCTGTCGAAGATGGGATGGCGACATGGTCGATCATTAAAGGAGTCATCTATTAATTCACTCAATGGTACGTTGTTGGAGTCAGATTGTCTCTGTAAAATGATCTTTCCCTTTTTTGATTGTGGAGTTACATAAATTGTCACATCCAGAACCATAACTTGCTCTGCAAGATCACCTGTATATGACTAATGTGATAGTATTTGGGTGTCATGGACGCAACAAATTGGGTTTTATCTGGATCTTCAATAATTAGATCTGCCCCTTGTCGTACCACCACTAACACTGCCCATGTTGTATCCGAAAGAATGCCATATTTGGATTGGCACTGATCATTCAGGATCACCGCACATGACTCCTCCAACTATAGAATTTGCCATCATTGTATTAGCTTTCGGACGGATCTAATTTGTGGAATCCATGTTTTCAGTTTGAGTTTTTTCCTAGCAACTAATTGGTTTAAGGTAGTCTCTCAACTCATTTGGGTTAATGTCGGCATCATTAGGTCATGTCCCTTTAAAATGCTCATTAGCCGTGATATATATAAGTTGTTTTACTTGATTTTTGATACTTCAGGTTTTATCGTTGGATGTAAGAATCATAAGTATCTATTTTCAGATGTTGCTTTTGGTTGCCGTAAGATCATGAACACAACCCATGGTTGTGTAGTGGAGCTCTTATTACATTAGTTCTATGAGGGGGCAATGCTGTATGAAATATTGCTGTGGGAGGTAGGAAATTGTGGTTCTTGATTTAGAAGTTGTGGATGATGTTGAAACTGGTTATACTGAACCAAGTTCAACCACCAGACTACACAGCCATGCACAACCCCAAGTAAGCTGGATGACAATGTTTACATGCTCTCTAAGATGGAGACTAAAATTCAAGTACACTTCAACTTCGCAGCAAATAAAACATGTGTGTGATAGATTTTTTCAGTCTAACACACATTCCCTTCACAAGTTGCTACAAGAAAGGAGAAGCAAATGAGCTAGTGACTTGGTAGGTTATTGTGATGCTGATTATGATGGTTATCGGTATACATGATAATCAACTGCCTTATATGTAATAGTGCAAAAATGCAGTTTCACTCACAAAATAATGTGGTAACAGGGGTGATGTGGTTTTGTACTACTCAATACCGACCTAATTTACTTGGACATGCCTAAAAGGTGTATCCAATGTGTCATGAACACGGGATTCGTATCCGAGTCAGCATAGTGCACTTTGACTGTGCAGACATGGACAAATGCAATTAGGGAGTAGTTTAGAGAGTAGAGAGGACAGAACACACCAACAAAGAGGTGCATACAATACTTTTGAGTGATTTACTATGAAAAGCTTAAAGTGAGACTTGCCTAATTAAACTTATATGCATTCTATAGGATCTTTAGAAGCTTTGTTTAATATTCTTCTGTTTTTTTGTACTTTTCTTTTGATATCAGTTGGTCATGGTCTTTAGAGCTAGTGTTTGTTACCATGTCATGTGAAATGAAGATGGACCACATAAATTTCTAATGAGAAAAATGCTTTACTTCTGTTTTTAAACTCTATTAGAATTGGTGGCTAGGGTTTAGCATGAAGAATTGAAGATTGAAGAAGTGGTCTTTAGACCCATAATAGATAAATGGGCTTATCCTTTTATAAGATGTTGTCTATACTTCTTTAGATTAAAAAGGACTTTGTTTTTTATTCTTTGATATTCACTACAACGCAACTACAATAAGATGTTGTCAATACTTCTTTAGATTAAAAAGGACTGTTATTTTATTCTTTGATATTCACTACAACACAACTACAACATTCCATTACCCCAATGCCATTTAGTGGCTCCCACTTAGGATGGAGTTTGGGGGGTTGGGGGTACTTGAACTTACCCTTATTAGTGATAACACTTAAAAGAGGTTGTTCTCTATTGGCCCTTGGTAGCAAACATCGTGTGCAACTTTATATAAATAAGAAGTGCATGTGATTTAATGAGGCATTTTACTACAACCTATTATAATCTGAAACCAAAGAATTATATATCATTGGCCCCATCAAAATAAGGGGACACTTCTTTAATATTCATTACTGATAAGAAGTTCAATATATATACAAACACACATATATATGTACATACATATATTCAGATGGCTGATGATCAATTAAAATATAATTAATAATCGGAAATAGGAGATTACACCAAAAAGAAAAAATTATCAATGTCAATCAAACCCAAACAAGACTCTCCATTTAGATGGCATCCGTATGTAAGCCCTACCCAGCTTCTAGGAAGGTTTGTTGAACCATATTACCATACTCTTCATATGCAAGGAGAGCCAAACAAACATCATATCCAATATATATATTGCTTACATTCGAAAACTATGCAAAATAGCCTCTCTAATCTTAAATGCCTCAAACAAGCCTCATATCTAATCTATACATTACTTACCTTGGACCATATCCTGATGATAAAGATGCATTTGGGAGATGATTTGTTATTGTATATTAGTGTTCTCCAATCAAGCTTCTGGCGACCTTCTAGCATCAGCTTGTAAGCTTTGTGGTTGAGCATGCATGCATGTAATTTTCTGTGTGAGGCAGTGTATTTCTTGACATTCTTGTTTTATGTAATTGTCTTGCTCATAGAGGTTCGTCGAGAAGCTAGAAAGGCATTTCTAGCTCTTTCTTCAGCTGAAAAGACAGCTGATGGCAGTGGCTCTGAGCCCAATCAGAATTTACCTGATGATCTCACAGAGGAGCCTGCTACTGACGTTGCTCAGTCTACTCATGGCATACCTGTAAGTCTATATTTTATGGTATAATTTAAATTGTCACCTCATGCAGAACAGCACTTTGAGTATTGTGTTGAAGGATTTGTTGCTTTTTTATGGATGGGATGACATTTTAGCTTAACCTTGGTTTTTTTATGTTAATTATTTGAGCCTAAAGCAGTGGTGAAGCATAAACTGCTCAATATGTTTCTGTACTCAATGAGATTCTTAAATAGGTAAAACCTTTCTTTGATGGGAGGATATGTTTGTGAGCCCTATGATCATGAAATGGTGCTCGATGAGATTGGCAAGTGAAACTTATCATGATTAGATCTTTTTAAGGATATAGTGAGGTAGATATAGGCTTGAGCCCTCACCAAATTATAGCTCATTGACACACCAGTGATGCCTCCCGATAATAATCTTGCTTGACTAGCATTGATGTTGATTGAAGTGCCAAAAGTTATCGAGTGGGTACTACCAACTGGTAAAAAATTGTTTTTGACTCGCTTTCTTGAAGGTCCTTTGTATAAGATTTTTGAATTTTCTTTAGAAAAAAATTTATAGCTTAGAGTTATTCAAATTCTAAGAGAAGACTATTCCCTAACCCTCTTCTTCCATCTTCCTTCAGACCTTCACCCCGAAAACATCCCCACAGTCTCTTGAAACCACTCCCCCGTTCCCCTCCCCCCACCAAAAAAAAAAATAAAAAATTCATCAACCCCTAAACAACCTCCGTTAAATCTTAGTGAGGGGGTGGGAGTGGGGTTTGGTGATGAGGGTTTTCTTGGGAATGGGGGAGGATTGCGAGGGTGGGGGATGGTGGGGGAGATGGGGGCCGGTTTTGGGGGTTGGGGCTATTGGAAGGGAAGGTGTTGGTGGTATCAGGGGTGTGAGTGCTTCAATTAATTTTGATTTTTTTGATAACTTGGACAATTTTACAACTATTTTTATATTCAAATTGATTTTATTAATTAAAAAATGTTTCAAAACTATAACAAATGTTAAGTATGGGGTTACTAAATAGAAAAAAGTGTCCTCCACCTTGATTCTTGAAAAACACAGGGTTTTTATTAATCAAAAAATGTTTCAAAACTTTTAAGTCCAGATTGCAGCAAGTGGTTGATGTGTTGGATCTAGGTCTGTCAATTTTGTTTGCATCATACTTAACTTCCGTTTTCCTCACTTTGTTTCTTTTCTGAGCAATTCTGAGAGCTCAATCAATCCAACAGTTTATAGCACTGCAGAATGTGCTGTTGCTATGAGTTTTGGTCTGAGTTTTTCTGCACAGTTTCTATGCACCCTTTCTTCCAGTCTCGTGCTTTGCGTATTGCATTAACATGACCTTTTGGAGGAATGTATTGATTAATACTGCATATTTTTGGGTAAATGCAAAAGTTAATTGAGTTTTTATTTGCTGCTAGCGTGATATTCTGTCAAAAATTCCATGTCTACTTATTTTGCTTGTTTCAGGTGTATGTACGTCAGCCAAAGCAGGACTTGTACGGTCTAGGTTATGATCCATACAAGGATGCTCCAGAGTTTAGGGGTTGGTGATTTCTCTTGGTTATGCTTTTGTTCTGTCCTTCACGAGACTGGCTTTTATGTTTGGTATATGAACTCTGAAGAGTGTTTATTTTCAGAAATGAAAAAATCACGCTTATCAAGGAATGAAGAGTTTGCTTTCAGAAAACCTTTCACATCAAGACATGATCTTGTCAATGTCAAGTGTAATTAATCTCTTTTTTCAACTTTTTTTTTTTTTTTTTTTTTTTTTTTTTTTTTTGCATCAAATCTTGTTTGACATTGAGCATATGAAGTTGCTAACGTCCACTTTAAACTTGCAGCAGGAAGGCTTGCTCCGGGTTTTGGCATTGGAGCCTTGGAGGAACTTGATGTTGAGGATGAGGATATCTATTCATCAGGTTAGTCGTATGTTAAGGATGCTCTCTTCTTAGGATAGTGCTTTCTATGGGATTATGTTGAGCTGTTGACTCTGGTCAGCAACAGGAACAATAGATTGACCAATTCTTAAATGAGTGTAGAAATACCCATGACAGAGGGTGGATCATTTTCACTTCTCATATTTATGTGGTTTGAGATGAAATGCTTAGGGACATCTAATGATTCTTTGTTTACAGTTAATGAATAATGAAGTTGTATGCAACTACGTGCATATTTGGAGATACTTGATGCAAAAATAGCCAATAGGAGAAGACTAATTTCTTTTTTTCTCAACGGTATCTGGAGTGAAGTGTTTCCTCCAAGAATGTTGACTTTCCCAAGAATTTCTATGGGACAAGTTAACTCTACTGGATCGATTGTTCAACTTTTAGTTATACAGTTGTCTTCTTCTTGCTTAATATTAGCAAACCTGTTTTAGTAGTAGCATCTTTGACTTTTCCTGATATCCAAAAAATTGAACTCCATAGACCACATTGTTAGAAAATGGTGAAACATCACTTGAGCCTCTTCGACCCCGTACATTATACAATTAAATTAGTAGAGGTGTTATGGTCATCAATTTAGGCAAAAAAAAAAAATAGGATCGTTAAAGCAAGCAGGCTTTACATTTTAGTCCGAGGGTAATTTTTTAGTGGTAAGCCTGCATTATCCGTTCAAGCCCGGCCATGAACACCTCTACCTAATTTCGTAGAGAACGTAGCTTATATTCTTCTATCATTGTTTGTATGTTTACTTGAGATCTTTCATGGACCTTTCAGTTTTCATCCTAACATTTTTGGTGTCTGTTGTGTAGGATATGATTTTGTTGAGACTTATCTTCCTAATGATGATGACGAGCTTTTGAGATTGCCAATAGATGATGGGAAAAAGATAGTTGGTTGTGACCAAGGCTCCGTTCCTAGGTTTAGAGTTGCATCTAAGTCTGAGTATCAACTAGAGAGGTAATTTCTAGAGCGAGAAATATGCACATTTCTTGTTGATCGCTCTTAATATTTCATTTTGAATTCTTTACGTATTCCTCATTGCATGTCTCTCTCTGTTTTCTTGCTTTCCCTTTTAGAATATGTTGAGTTATATGCATGTTTCTAAATTTTTGTACGATGAAATTATTTATTTTCATTAGCTCTTCATCGCAACTGCAACCACTGTTGCTATAAGAGGCACTTGAAATGTTTTTGCAATCCACACGGGTACTTTGGTTACTATCTAAGGAGAAAGTATTCCATTTGTGCATTGGCGGTATGGTCTTGAATTTTATTTTATTAGAGTTAGCTATTACAAGATTAAATTCTCGTACGGAAATGCCTCCTATTTTTGATCACTATTCTCGAAATCTCAGTTGTTTGAAATAGTCTTAACTCTTAAGTGTGTCGCCTTGCCCTTATATGTTTATTGAATACCATATTTAAAAGTAACTTCTAATAGAGGTGTGCATTTGGCTCAGTTTTTGAGTTTGGGTGGAAAAATGCCGAGTCAGGTAACAATCGTGTCTTGTGTTTTTTTTTATCATTGAAGCCTAATTTGAAGTCGGTTTGAGTCTATTTTACACACTTCTAGCTTGTTTTTGGGAATCATGACTTGCCCATCCAAACATACATGTTAAATGCTCTCTATTCTCTCCTAGTTAGAACCTTAATGTAAGAGTGAGGAGAATATTGCAAAGTACAAGAAATCTAAAACCAAGAAAAAACAAGTTATATTAGGAAAAGTTAAACTTAGCGTAAGAAGAGGTATGTTACAAGTTAAACTCGAGAGAAGGGTATAAAGATCTATTTAGGATGGTCAAAAGGAGACAAGTGCGTAAAAAGGATTTTTGTAGAGTCAAGTGTACCGAGGATAATCAACATAACATTCTTCTTCAAGATAGACTAATCAAGGATAGATAAAACAAATACATTGACGAGTCCAATGGATGTTAAGGGGCGATAGGATGCATCTTCACACAACTTATATGGATATCAAGTTATTTATGAGATGAATGAACAAAGTAGTGTTAGAGGAAGCTTTCACGAAAATGAAGCAAAACGAAGTAGTAGGGCTTGGAAATATTTATAGCAAAAATTAATTGAATTGGTGTACTAAACTTTGTTAACAAAATGTGAAGAACAAACAAGATGCAAAAAGACCGAAATATGAAAATTATGGTTCCTATCAACAAAAAATAAACCAGATGTTCTAACTATTATATAATCAAGCTTATGAGTCACACCATGAAGATTTTGGAGATGGTCGTAAAACATTGCATGAAAAGATGCACTAGCATTTTCGTTAATCAATTATGCAAGGACAACATTTCATAGAAGCTATTCATGTGATGTGGCACTAAATGGAAAATGTTTTAGTAGGTTATGTAAAAAGAAGGGTATATGACGTACGTATTGGGTGCACAAAGGTTGGTTTAATGTAAACCAAACGTATGGTATGGTTTCTAATCCCAAAACAACCTTTTTTTGGCGGTTTACAGTTTGGTCCGACTTAATAAATTTTAAATATTATCAAACAGTACACTAGATATCGATTTGCAATTTATTAATAAATAAAAATAATTAGAGTTTCTTACTCATTCTACACAAAAAAAAAATCAATTGTTGTAATCTAAATATTTTATTAAATTCAAAAATCATTTTTTGAAAACTAAAAGTTAGAAAATAGGATCGTGCCAAACTGGTTTATAACGGTTTGGTCCAGTTTGGTTTGAGGGCTACACAATTTAGTCTTATTTGTGAAATTTTAGAAGTGAAATTTTTAGTTTTGCTTGTTCAAGTGTTGAAGAGGACCTAATCAGACTATGTTTACGCATAAGTATAGCCTAGCTGTATGAAGAAATTCTAATTGTTGTAAAGTCATGTGGTGGAGCAATTAAAAAATTTTCCAATCGTGATTGGTCCACATCAAGTATATGCATTGAGTTCTTTCCTATATGTAATGAAATAAGAAGGTTTGTCTGGGAAAAGGTTCATTTTTGCATGTTGTTTGCAAATGATATTGTATAAGTGAATAAAAATTAAATAGAATCAATGCTTAGCTATAAATGTGAAAGAATACGCTAAAATCATAAGCGTTTATAAACTCATTCGAAGTAAGACAAAGTATATGGAATATCAAAGGTTCGTAGTAGAGGTTTTAAAAAGTTAAAAATTTGAAGGAATTCTGCCGAAGTGAATGTTTCAAATACCTTGGCTCAATTTTTCTGAAAAAAATATTTTTGATCAAGCCGTGAAGCATATAATTCACTACTAGTGGTTTGAATTGAAAATGATTGAAGTATTATGCGAACGAGGCATTCCTTAGAGATTATAGGGAAGCTCTATTGATGTCATTAGATCAACGTTACTACATGGGTCAAAATATTAAGCTTTTAGAAGAGACTATTGTAGGAAGATGGAGGTAGATAAGATGTATATGTTAAGAAGGAAAAAAGTGTTTGTTAAAAGAGATTATTGAAGGAAGGTCTTATATACGATTGCTTGGCCTATGGTTCGGGCATGGTGAGTTCAAAATCTTTATACTAAACTCATAATACGGTGATGCGGATAATAGTTTGCACCATGTCCTATAGGATTGATTTTAAAATGCAGACACAAGAAAGATGTTAGAGTTGCAATTATTGATGACAAATGAGGTAAACTCTTTATGTTGGTTTGGTCATGCTCAAAGAATGAGGAGATTCGACGAGGAAGAGGTAGATTCAATATAGTGGAGAACAAGGGTAAAAAAAATAACATGAAAAATTGGGTTTCGTAAGAGCATATGCCAATATATTATAATGACAAGAGGAGGAAAGTACATATGCTAATTGAAATTGATTTTCCTAGTTATGGATTAGTATTAAACAATCGAATAAAGAATAATATTTATTTTCGGCAATCTCTTATGTTGATTTGTTTTCTTTCATGTAGCTGACCCCATATTTTGGGATTAAGACTTTGGCGTCAATGTTGTCAGGATTCTACTCTGGACTGATAAAACTCATAAGATCGCAAAATCCTATAATAATATAGAAATAAGATGTTATACCATCACTTACCTATGTTTATTATTTAGACAACACTCAAAGGCCAAAGCACATTTATTTTTTGAAGTATTTCCAATAATTTGCAAAACCATTTGTATATTAAGACATAAACTTACCAAATATATGATATAGGTGGATTAGACGTAAAAGTACCAAACTTATAAAATATGTACCATTCATACATTAATTAGACATAAACATACGAAGTTATCCTGGTTCAATATGAAAGCGTGAATGATGATGATGAAATGTTGAACAACATCACTCAGTTTTGCTCTTTCGATTGCTCGCTTGTAATCTCATTTGATAATGCTCGAGTGAGTTTATGAATGATAAATTCTACCACCTTTAGGTGTTGTTTATCCCCTTGGGTAGTTCAGAGGCGTTTTGGGCTTATTTTAGTATGGTTTGTGTTCAATTTGTACTATGTAATGAACTATCCAAACTGTATAATATCGGCACATTTTGACATGGACTAATAAGTTGGTATCTTTGGACACGAATTGTAATTAAATATGGGAGTAATGAGGTCAAGGAAGCTATTGCGTAAGTTAGGAGTTGATTTGAAATACATGTTCATTTTATAAAATACATTTTCAAGTCCAAAAGGTCATATCTCCTAATATACAAAATATTTTGTAATGATTTAAGTGGGAGATAAAGGCGTTCCTGAGGCCCACAAAGGCGAGCACAGCCCCTTGCGTCTTACTGCGCTTCACGCTTTTAAAACGAAAATGCCACTTAGTGTTTGATTTCTAAACTTTTCTGTGTGGTTGGTGAGTGAAGTCCTTCCACTGATTGGGATGGTCTGCTCATTTATGTTAAGTGTGTAACACTAAGAAGTGAATGGTTTATAAATTGAGATATTGAGGTGTCTACTTTATCCTTCAAATTCAAGTTTTATTGGCTCACAGCTCACTATTATACTTATTGTCACTTGAATGCTGTCATGTACTTCTAAATTATCTTAGAGCCTCTTTGTTTCTTACATGCATAGGCATGCTTAGTTCCTTATTGCTCTATCAACCGGATACCTCACTATGTCAATGTGTTTTATGTTTGCTTCTGATCTTTTCACCGTATTTAAGCTTCTTGGCTTTTTTTGTGATGGGAGAATTCACTTCAAATTTTGTAATTGTTAAATTGATCAAACCATGAAATTACCTCTGAACCTTTGTCCAGGTTTGATCCTCCGACCATTCCGAAGGATTTTGTGCCATATCACAAGTTTTCTGCTCCTCTTGAAACTAATGACATAAAGAGTGATCTCCCTCCACCAGAAGTTCCACCTCCAGATGATAATAACCTTAAAGTATTGATTGAGGGAGTTGCAGCCCTGGTAGCTCGTTGTGGTAAATTATTTGAGGATATCTCTAGAGATAAGAATCAGTCCAATCCATTGTTCAATTTCCTGAGTGGTGGAAGCGGCCACGACTATTATGCAAGGAAGTTGTGGGAGGCACGGCAGAAGTGTGATGTTTCAATCAGGTTGCGGCCAGATGAAAAGTTATATTCCAATGTGCAGAAAATGACTGCTGAGAGTCGTGGGAAAATGTTAAGTGAGAGGCCCCTGGAAAGGACATTGAAGGACTCAGGTTCAGACGCTACTGCGGCAAAAGAGATTTTTTTTCAATCCAATTTATCCAATACATTCACCAAGCCTGAAGTCTTTGTAAGTACCATGTTCTAGTTCACTGTTAATTCTTATTGATTACTGAACTGTTGTGGGCTTGGTTCTTGAATCTGATACCCGCTCTAGAATTTTGAGTTTGTAAGTTGGTATATTGCTTGCCTTTGTCGGAAAGTGTTCTGTTGCTGGCTTTGCACATCTGACACCTATGGTGTATGCAAGCTTATTACTTGAAGGTTGCACACAATCTGAGTTTGTGAGGATGAGGGCATGACAAGGAAGGGACTAAAAGGGTTTACTTTTGACGTTAAAAAGGGTTTTTGTGACGACAAAAGGGTTTACTTTCTATTTTAAGCATTCTAATGTAATAACATGGAAGCCATATGATAAGATAGAGGGGCATGAAGCAGTAGGTAACTACGACGCTTGATACAGCAACATCACAAGCACCATAAGTAGGATGATGCATATGAAGTAGGAAAGAAGGATAGGTTGTGATACTTTGTATTAGAAAACATACAGACACCACTACTGCAACTTTAGTTCCTTATGTTTAGCAACTTTAGTGTAAATTAAGGATTGATGACTTGTGCTTAAAAGGGGATCAATGACTTGGAAGATAACAACTTCCATGCGTCACTTAGGCAGCTCCCACTCAGCAAAATAACCTCTTGAATAACTCCCCATGATCTTCATTAACTTAAGTTCCACAACTTGCATTTTAACATCCATCACTTGCAACTTCCACAACTTTTTCTTCAATCCTCATAACCGGCTCTCTAGGAGGAACATGGGAATAACTGTTGTTGGTTGATAACCACCTGCTCTCCCCATGTTCTAGTACGTGTCTTAAAGGGTCTTGCAACCGTTCTTGCAACTGTTCATACTTGCTGAATCAATCTCCAACTCCTCTTGCAATAATCACCCACTTCTTTCTCTTGACTTGGATGACTCACACCAACTGCCCCTATCTTCCACGAATTGCATTTGATACCAGCTCATGACTTGTTAGCTAGGATGACTTGGAGCCTATGATAGTTTTGCTTCCTTTATTTGTTGTGGACTTGGTTGATCTTGTCTTGACTTGGACGTGTAGCTCTCCATTGCTACTTCATACATTGTTGCACCATACATATAAAGTTCTAATAAATCTTCCTACGTTTGCGTCTTAGGCTTACATGATTAAAAGTTCAAACACACAAATAAACACACTTTTTAGTTCGACTTAAAACACACGCTCACGCTGAAAAGTCTTTAAAAAACAAACATCTAATTAGAGAACTGTAGCTTGTAAAGATAGGTTATACTAATTGACTTGAGAATGATTGAATGGATCCTCGAGTTTGGACTTGATGGATATGAACTTGGACTTGGACTAAAATTTGAGGGTGGAGCATCGTAGCTAACAACCTATGACCTGTTTTTGATTCAACCCTTGTGACATTAGCATTGTTGCCTTGATGTGCTTGTTTTACATATAAAGCTTTAGGAGAACTAGGATAACCAAATTGTTTTTATCTATTTATTTGTTCTCATTTTCCTACTATGCAATGTCCATTAGATGGAACTTCTTGAAAGTGCTAAACCGTACAAAGATGATCCAGCAAAACAAGAAAGATTTGAGCAGTTCTTGAAGGACAAATATCGGGGAGGACTTCGCACGACTGAGTCAGGTAAAGCAACTGATATGCCAGAAGCTGCTCGAGCTCGTGAGAGATTGGATTTTGAAGCTGCTGCCGAGGCAATAGAGAAAACTAAATTGGCCAGCCAAAGCAAGCTTTCTGCTCAACAGCTAATGGACTTAACTATGGCTACTGGAATGCAGTTTACTTCCGGTGGATTTGAGGTTTGTATAAAGAGCAATGGGAGTTTATTGTCAAAAACCATTGTTTATTTAGATGATCTTATTATGTTGTACGCAGCATGGGAAGGACAAGTCTACTGAAGAGTTAATATCAAAGAAGATGTATCCAAAACGGGAGGAGTTCCAATGGCGACCCACTCCTTTATTATGCAAGCGTTTTGAAATTGTTGATCCTTACATGGGGAAGGTGAGATCCATTTTCTTCTGTTTTCTTGTTTTTCTTGGTGTGCCTCTATCAATTGTACAATACCTAGACTTCATTGTACTTGTAAATTAAAAATTTTAAATTCAATTCTTGTAGATTAGTGCTCATATCAGGCTTTTTGGTGGGAATTATGCAGGGGATTCTTTGTCTTACTGTATATTTTAAAGATTGATGTCTTGTACTCGATGAAGTCCTGTGCAGGTCCAATATCCTATTTGTTTTAATGTCATTGATTGTCTCAGAGCTGGTGAATTGCTTTTGTTTCTTTTTTGAATAATCTTGTCACACTCGTGTCCCTGGGTTAGTTATCAGTAGAATTGTGCAAAATAGAATCTACCCGACTTTGGTACGTCCATATTATCCTAAATGAGAATATGTCTTGAATTTCTTGCATAGTAGGTTTTTCAGGAACAACTCTTTTTTTTTTTTTGATGAGTGTGTGTGTGTGTGTGTGTGTGGAAGATTGTGTGTCCATGCTATCCTTTTACTTGATGCTTTTGTGTTAGTTATAGAACACTTGTTTGTATAGTTTTTCTTGGTGTATTACATCATTCACAAGTCACAACTTTGTTTCATTTATTCTCAATGATCTATATGGTTATGATCTGATTCTATCAGGAACTAAAAATTGATTTAAAACTTTTTGTTCTATCTTCTTAAAAAATTTTTTGTTTTTTAAAGTGTTTCTAACCGGTTTTTATGTTATCTCTGGTAGCCACCCCCTGCCCCAAGGATGAGAAGCAAGCTGGATTCTCTCGTTTTCACCTCTGATTCTGCAACTAGTACAAGGACCAAGGATGCTACCATTTCTGGTGATCAATCGTCTTTGGTTCCAAAAAGTAATTTAGAGACGTCTGCAGGCATGGGTAGCAAGGAAGCTGAAGTTGCTGTAGAAATTGAAAATGTTGAGCGGCCAGTGGACCTTTACAAGGTTTTTGCTTTTCACTATAATATATGCGGTATCTTAGTTGCTTGCTGAAAAAGCATTATAGCTTAGTAACTGATTTGTTTTACTTCTTTCAAGCAATTTCCCTCTAACTTTCCCCCTTCTTCCTTAAACTCTCCCCACCCTCTTGATACTAAATGAGAGAATATTTCAATGATTAAAATCTTGGTGTCATCTGAAACTTTTTCAGTGTTCTCTTTTTTGCTTCTTTCAATCCCTTGGTCTAAAAGTAGGCAGGAGACAGCCCTTGAATCGTTTCAGCTAAATTCCTGTGTAAAAATATCTAGAATACATATGCAATTGATCATGGATACTGGCAGGAAACAACCTAGGTGATGCCAAACCCTTGTTTATAAAAGATGGTATTGGCTAGGTGAAACTAAACAATTTAATATATGCGATAGTCTGCATGATCTTCATTTGTCAGTATCTAACGTGTTGTGATCATGTCCTTTGTCAACATCATCATTCAGGTCATTTTTGGTCTTCATCTCCCTCTATTATGTTCATACGTGCAACTCTTTGACTTCCTTGAATGGAGCATGTTCTGTTCGTCATCTTGCATGTTTTAATTGATGGAGTTGATTCACCATTTTATCCACAATATCTGAAACTCCAAATTTCATTTATATATCTTAAAAATTGGCAGGGTTGGGGAACAATGGATAAGCTTACTCTTAGTTCTTGTTTTAAAAGTTTCTTATCTTTCTCTTTGTAGTATTGCACAGTTAACATTAATTTTCTGACCCGTAAACCCTGTTGTTTCATTTTACTGTTACCTAGGTCTGCACATGTATATGACCGAGGCACATGGGTAGCTAGGTGTATCTAAATTGGTAATTTTCTGATAGTTGGGCTATTCTGGAACGAAGTCTCACCCGTGGCATCTCAGAAAATAGCCCTTCAGCTTCCTCCCCCTCCCTCCCTTAACACATTATTTGGATATCAATTCAGGAGGGAAAGGAAGGGGATGGAATAGGAGGAAAGGAGAGGGAAGTGAGAGAGGATAAAAAAATATTTATTAAGGATGTGAAAGAAGACATGGAAGAGGAAGAAAAAATCCATCCCTCATTTGGATTAGAGATTGAGTTGAGAAGGAAAGGAAGGGAGGGGGTACTTTTTTTCCTTATATTTATAATAAGCAAAATATTTTCCAAAGTTCAAAAGATTTGGAAGAAAATCATGAGTCTTCCTCACCTCTTTATTACTTAAAAATGAGCATTTTATACATTGTTATAGAAAATTTATCACTTGATTTCTAGAACAGTCAAAAAGATGTATGTAATTATAAGGGGTAGAGTTTTGTCAAGTTACGAAGCCAAACAATATTGAGTTTTCCTACCTCTACCACAAAATTTCATCCATCAATATCCCTCCAAATCCGTCCCTCTCCCGACTTGTTATCCAAACAAAGGATTCTTCATCCCTCTAAATCCTTCCCCTCCCTTTCCCTGTATTTCCCTCAATTCAAACAATGTGGAAGTGTCTTCGTCCCGAACACTTAACACTTATTTAATGGCGATCGTGATTCTTCTGATGATTTAAGAGGTCTTAATTCAGCATTATTCTAAGTCTAGAGATGTCAAAATGATCTTAATGGTTAGACTTGACCTACTAAAAATTACATGTTTTTTGGTCTAGAATGAAGTACTATCAATACTAAGTCTGAGTTTAGGTTTTGACAAAAATGTTTCAGACGAACTGAAGAGGCCATGCAACATGCATGTTTATGTGTAGATCACATTATTTTACTCTTCTCATGATCACATAATCACATTCATTGCCTTGTATACCTTCCCATTCTTTCTAGTGCTAACATTATTTGACATTTTTTATTGGATAAGATGAGAGTTCTCTTGTTCTCTATGATGGTTTCTCTTTGATCTTGACGCTTCACTTTTCACATTAGTCAGAGGAATAGTTTCCTAGTGGAATACTTGGATATCAATACTGGTATTATGTATTATCATTTGATGATTGTGTTAGCGGTTCATTTGTCAGGCATTATATCTCATTTTGGAGTTTGGTGAATTTTGCACTTTCTGAAATGAAATTCCAAGAATTTCTTTTTTTATACTTTTCTACTCTCTTGATGGGTCTATCTCTGCCTTTGTTACTACTCTCTTTGTTTCTGGACTCAAATTCAGTTTTTCTCAAAATGAGTTCAGGTCGCTGTCTTGGTAATCTATCGTTAACATTTACTAGCAGCATTTCACATTCCTCTTCCAATGGCCATTGTCTGTAAGACCATTGCTAATGGTTATTTGTAGTATAGTTTAAGGTTAGATTGATGTTAATCATATGCTTCAGAGTTATATAGTGGGTGTACATATATTCTCCAGATATGTGTATACTGATTTTGGTAGTTATAAATCTTGCCTTTATTGTTCTTGTGATGATGCCATTTTTTATTCCAGTAGTTATGGATTAATTTCCCTTGTGCCTTATTATATGGGTTTTGCAATTCTGTTTACTTTCATTATTACTTGGTATTCAGCATTTGATATTTCACATGTCAACTTTCAAGGACAGAAATGGTTGAATGCCAGAGTACATAATAACTAGTTTTTTGTAAGCTTTACATTTTGTTTTCATATAGTCCTTGATTTAAACTTTGCATGTTTTTAATCTTCCCCTTGTCATCTGCTCTATGCTCAGGCCATTTTCTCTGATGACTCTGATGATGAAGAGGAAACATCTAATCAAATGGATGACCCACAAAAGAAGACGGAAGCTGCTAGTGCTGCATTAAGTCGTATTGTAGCAGGTGACTTCCTTGAGACTTTGGGTAAAGAGCTTGGATTAGAAGTTCCTCCGGATCTTCCTCCTGCAACTGCTAAAGCTGGGACTTCTGTGCCTCATAAAGATGCTACTCAGGACCCTAAAGATATTGATATCAAGATTAGTAATTTGCCTTCGTCTCCTGCTTTAAATGCTTCTGCTGTCCGGGAAGCTTCCGACAGAAAGAACTTGAATCTGGATCGAACTTATGAAGAATCACCTATGAGGGGAGGACTAACATCCAATTCATTGAGTGCTAGCAATGTAAAACTTGAGAAGGTGCATCAAGAGGATAGAAAGGAGAAATATAAGCACAGGTGTTCATCGTCGGAAGATGAAAGGAGTAAAAAGCGCTCTAGGAAACATCGCCATAGACATAGCAGTTCAGATTATGATTCTTCTGATGAGTCAAGAGGTCGATATTCTTCAAGGTCTAGAGATGACAGAAAACGGTCTTCACGGAAAAAACATCGGAGGAGAAAGCATTCACGGCATCAATGAGATGGATGTGTGTAGCATTTGAGACTGTCCCTTCCTATATCACGGAAGAAACATCAGAGGAGAAAGCATTCACGGTCTTCCAAGTCATATATCTTATTCAACTTATAGAACATGTTTGAGTCTGCCGGGTCATATATCACGGTAGAAACATCCAAGGAGAAATCATTCGCGGCATAAATGAGATGGATTTGCCGGGTCATCTATCTTGTTCAACTTCAAGATATTGCAGGCGGAGTTGTTGCTACCATTTTGTACCAACGAAGAAATGTGTGTTTCATGACTCTACCTTCGAATGACTGCCTAGGATTCAGAATCTTGTATATTCGTTAATAACGCTGCTTTTGACTCGTCACTTACCCCCACCCCACCCCTCCCACACAAAACACGAATCTTCACCGCCACAACATCACACCAAAATCTCCCCATCCGAATTTATTTGCAATATCGAGTTACCTAGCCCAGTCTATCCTGTAGGATTGGGATTTGTGTAAGAATGTTTTCCCCAACTTACCTACATGTACCTTTTTGAGCTGATATCTTTACTATTGGATTCCTAAATGTACAGATTCTGATCACTGGTCTATTTATAGCGTACTGTGAACTCTTATAACTTATGCCCATTCTTTGATATACTTCATCCGTTTTCTAATGTTCTTTCTGTATATTTTATTTTAAGGAGAGGGAAATTTGATTAAGGTTTTGAAACATATATACGAAAAATAAAATATATTCATATGAGATCTCGTTGATTCATCATAATGTATACTTTTTTGTTATATATATCTATGTTTATTTTTTATGATGCGTAGTTAGAGATATTAAGATTCAAAATTTAATTGAAAATTTTACAAAAGGTAAAAAAAACAAAAAAGAATAAAGGGAGTACTTCTATTACCCAAAAATTCTAGTGAAAGTGAACAAATGCGCCACCAAAAGAGTGATTCAAACATCAACTAAGAAAATAGTCCAATATGATACACTACATAGATTTTTTTTCCCTAAAGTAATGCATAAATTGACCCAAATTCATCCTTGTTTTTCATCAAATTGACTTGTTAATGAGTTTAGGATCAGAATATGTGGTATTGGAACGGTTTGGAAGAAAACAAGGAGGAAAAAGTAAAACTGTTAATGAGTATGAACTTACATGGAAGCTGATGGATGGACTGTTGCATAGAAAACTATACTATTAATCCTGGTTGACTGACACAATCAAAATGAATGGAAGAGAAGTATTAATGTGAACGACTTATTAAACTTATTTATTAGTTCAGAGTTGATCCTAATATTTTGTGATTAAGCCTCTTACATTGTTGTTAAGTTCAGTCCAGAACTTAACGACTCAAGAGCTAAGTTTAGAAGACAAAATAAAGGATATTGACGATGTGAAACAGCAAAAAAATCAAAATAAAGTTTTCTAACTCAATAGCGTCAAAAATTTATAATTCTTTAATTTCAAATTATAATTGCATTATATTTAAAAGACTTATAAAGTTATATTTACATTTTTTATTTATGTGACATATGATGTTCGTGACTGCAAGTCAATCAAAAACAACTTCTTGGTTATCACTAACAAGAATACAGCTTGTTTAAATTTAACATTATACTCCACCAAACACTGCATAGGTGGACGGCCAGTTCATAACAATAAATAATAAAATGTTATTGGAAGAATAAAGATAAAATTCAAGTCATATTTAAATTTGCATGAAGGAACGTAGAATGTTCTGATAACTTTTCCTGGCCATTTAGTCCTTTATAAATGAAGTATTAAAATAACACAAGTTCTTGATCTTCGTTGTACAAGGTGCATTGAACCTGTCTACTTTTACAATGAAAATATTCTCCCTGGAATTGCAAATAATTTAGGATAATTTGGGGTCCAGATCTCTTGAAGAATTATAAAAACCAGGTGGAAATTTACATTTAATATGGCAAATATCTATTTTCACAATAACAAAAAAATTAAAAGTCAAAGCTAACTCCAATATTAGATCTCCCAAATCTAAGACATACACAATAAATACCCTTTAAATTACAGCATTTTATCCAACTAACACAATATTTATGCTCCCGTTTGGTTATTTATGGTAAAAGATAATAATGAGAATGATTTTAGTACTCCCTCCGCTTTTATATGTTTTTCTCAAATAGAATGTACAAATTTTAGTGTTGAACTTTGACTACGATTTTTTATCGATCTATAAGAAAAAACATATTCATGTGAGATCTTGTTAGATTCGTCTCAATATATACTTTCTAAATATCAACTATTTAGAAACAATAAAAATTATTTAATTTTTAAGTTTGCATTGAAATTTGCGAAAAAAAGTGAATGAGATGAACATATAAAAACAGATAAATTATTATTTTTAATTATTTTTATTCACAATTTTTTCATTATCACCTTGCCCAGTGGTAAATGATGAGAACGAATTTTGAGGAAACAAGTGATTAATAGGACGAGCATCCCCATAAACTTCGTCAACTAATTTTCTAGCTAAAATACATCATATTGTCGCCATCATTCTCATCGTTTAACATTAACTACCAAACAGATAGTGAATAAAGAAAATGAGTAACTATAAAAAAACACAAAGGAATTAAGAGGAAAAAAAAAAAAAAAAAAAAGTTAAGAACTAGGAAGACCAAGAAAATCAGCAGCAAATTTAGCCATAATAGAAGCAAATTCATGAAAATTAATAACACCATCTCTATCACTATCAGCTTCATTAATCATTTTAGTCAACTCTCTATAAGTCAACGGTTGACCCATTTTAGCCATGGCTCCAGCTAACTCAGCAGCCGTTATAACGCCGTTACCATCACGATCAAATATATTAAATACTTCTAAAAGTTGACTTTGATTAATCAATATCTGTTCTTTCATTTCAGGCATTATTGCACTTACTAGCTCATCAAATTCTATGCTTCCATTCCCATTTGAATCCATGGATGTTAGCATGATTTCCAGCTGTTTTCCGGATGGTTTCAAGCCCAGGGATCTTAGCAATGCAGCTAGCTCTAACGCCGTTAAGCTTCCGTCTGAGTCCATATCAAATCTTTTGAATATGTCTTTGAGTTGCTTCATTTGATCAACCATGATGATTTTTTTGGTATTGGATGATATGGGTTTTTTGTATTTGTTTTAGTGTGATGGTTATATATTGATATATCAATATATATTGATAATAATAACTTACGGTTTAAGATCAGCCACTGACTATCAACGAGGATAGATGAAATGGGTATGGTTATATATTGGTAAAACAATGTATGATGATTTGGTTTTTTGTTTGGATAATAACTTAGGTGTGTTATCTGATCGACTTATGGTTTAAGATTCGTCACTGATCATTAACGAGTATTAATATAATTGATGATTGGAAGAAGAGGAGGAGAAGAGTTTTGCCTTAGAGGAATGAAATGGGAGGAAATGGTAGTGTTTTTTGGTTATGGAAAATGTAGACTTGGTGAGTGTTTTGACATGGTGCATGTGAGGTAATATTAATAGATTGGATAAAGAAAAAGTATAAAGCGCGTCGGTGGTTAATATGGCCTGTTTTTTCTTGCTTTAGGTCTTACTTTTGGCCTTATGGGTGTTTTGGTCATTGTTAATTTGTAATCTAGTAATTTAATCTCATTGATTTTTAGTACAAAAATTAAAAAATTTTGTATAATGAATTAAAATAGTGGAGAATTAAAAAATAAAAAAAATAATATAAATAGTAAATATAATATTTATTAAAAATAAAAATACAGCAAATTTATTAATTAATATAAATTAAAATGATAAATTTGACAAATTGAATGGGACCAATAACTATACAAGTGGAAGTGGCAAAATGGTGCACTTGCATGATTGGATGAGCAAATGGGCAAGTTCCTTGAAGAAACTAACTATTCATCAATATTGAGAAATGTATACGTTTGAATTTGATTGGTCCGAAGACAAAAATAAAAATACTACAAAGATTCTTGCTATGAGATGTTTGAGTTAATTTGTGTTTGAGAATTAAATAATGGAATATCAATAATGGTTATAGTCCTATTATTAGAATATATCTATTAGAGAAATTACATTTAAATGAGAATTAAAGTTAGTTCCATTATAGGAAGGAATTTAACTAAAATTTCAATTTTTTCTCTTAGATTCCTACTGATAGTAACATGTTATGAGGAGATATATCATTATCAACAACAATCTCAAATCAATATAGCATTTGTAAACTGTTAGAAATTGATTCAGATTATAACGTTTGTTTCGAAATTAATTTGTGAAATCATTTCAAACCAATAGTTTAAAAATTAAAACAAATCAAATTCAAACTCTATAGTGCTCGTCTTAACAGTTGGTTAGTTCAAAATGATGCATAATTTATGAAATATCCACAAATCTAACTTTGATAGGCTCAAACAAACATTTAGTTGACGAACAGTCTTTTTGCAATTGTAGAAAGCCTCACACGAAGAATTCTGACTTCACCCCCACCACCCCCCCCCCCCCCCCCATTTTTCTTGCTCGAGCAAGTCTTACATGAAGTTTTCTGACTTCACCCCTTCATCTTGCTTGCTCAAGCAAGCTTTCAAGCAGTTATCCACATTAACCTATCAACCTTATTCATCATCATGGCTCATTTGAGCCATTACTTACCTATCCAAGCACTCATCAATCCAAGTCATAACTTACCCCACCAAGTGCTCAAACTCATCAATATTATCATTCATAGATGACATAATACTTAGCTCAACAATTAGTCATCAAGAATATCAAATGTTTTTCATCAAATCATAAGTAGACATGCAATATAACATCCACTACTCCTATTTTATGATGTATGTTTAGTAGGGATGCAAACGGGGCGAGGCGGGGCGGGGATTGGAATTCTCATCCCCATCCCCATCTGTTAATGCAATACCCATCCCCGCAGCGGGTAAAGGCTATGTTACCCAATTACTCATACTCTATGCACTGAATGAATCTATATCACTCATACTAACTATGTGAACCCACCAAACTTTAAAGCCTAGCATAGTTAAAACTTAGTATTATTCCGAAATCTTATGATTCTACCCAACCTAGAATGAAGTTCTTCCTCGAACTTAACTTTCTAAGACTAAGGAGATGCAATAGTTATAAAACGATAAGCATAACAACATCAAAGCAACAACCAACTGTAACAACCAAGAATAATCGCATTTCATGACATCCTTTGTCTCCCAGGTGGCTTCCTCGGTAACCTGATTAAACCATAGCACCTTCAAAAAGTGCTACGCTACCTTGACGACTTTACTTTGTATCACGATGACTCGCTTTACTTTGCCTTCTAGCTCTTCTTCTATATCACAAACATTCTCAAAGTTCAAGTCACCTGCAACAGAACACTATCGATACCTCACAACTATGTAACGTTGATTTTTATGCACCAATATAATCACAATCATGGATTGACAAACAACAGCTGATAGGAAAGGGCTAGCAACAAGGTGACACGATTCGCAATCTTAGGACATACTATTCTAGCTAATAAAACGATAATCGACAAGGAACAATGATACGCAACAAGTCATTGGCATCATCAGAAAACAAATTCAAACGTTGCATCATCGAACTGAATCTTCTTGCCGTCACGATCAATCGTTAAGAGCGTTTTCCCGTTTTACCCCGTAGTCCTCACACCTTACATCCTACATTTTAAGAACTTAACTAACTCAAACACCTAGGTTAATACCATAATCATATTCATTTTTGTTCCTATCTCTTATCTTAAACATCTAAATCCTCAAATCACGTTTTTCCTTAATCCCAAGATTGTATACCCACTAGATGAACTAACCCTAGGGTTAGCCATGGTCGCGGGTTGGCTCTAATACCAACTATAACAACCCGACTTACCATTGACTGGGTAAACAGGGTCATCACTGGGTTCGTTTCCCAAGAAACCGAAATCACACTTCCAAAACTCAAGCAAAGGGGGTCACAAGCTCTTCAACGTGACTAGCTCAGCTAAGTCCCAAAACCAACATCTAACTAATACACAAGATAATCATACAATTCTCTACAAGTCCGATATAACCAGCACAGCCAAAACAAATTTACATTTATCCAAAACTCCTAATACAAATCTATAATTCCTAAGTACTCAGCTCAATTTACATCCTTGGAAACTCTATTCACCTCCGCTAATCCATTATTCTCGACTGGTTTCGATCTGTAAACAAGCTAAAAGATGGAAACAACAGAGGATCAGATTAAACTGAATGAGAAGTAACAATCCAAAACAACAAACACAATAGTTTCCAAATAAGGGTTTAAAAGTAACATCAGTTCCCTAGATCTATGTGCGCACAGGGAGTCTAGTTTGAGAGGTGCCCCATAGCACTAAGGCTATGTCGCTCTCGGATGAAGCTAGTCAATATCTCAATGACAATTTGCTTCAAAACAGGGAGCGAGGAACAATGTTCCTCAACTCCGTCAATGACCAGCTCGCAAGCCCGATCCATTGACCATAACATAACATCAACATAAACATTCACAACAACATTTGTCTCAACAATTTCCAATTCAAAAGAGCTTTAGTAAAAAGTTTATTTCAAGAATGTAGTCTGATCAGACCCTTTAAGGGACTGCTACTACTCACCAAAGACGACGCTTCAAAGAGTCAGGTTCGATTCGCAGCTATCAGCTAGCAGAGAAATTGTCTCCTGAAGCATAACAATAAACACAATCACCAAAGAGCATTCGATGCTACTATACTACATATAACATATTACATCTCCTCCTAACACTCAAGATTCTATTCTAGCAATTCTAATCATTAAAGAATTATGCACATTCTGATTAATCATTAAACCCAAAATCAAGAATACCCAAAAGAATTTAATAATCTCCTCAAGAATATCAAATCATCTAATCAATATAAACAATAAGTATTTCATCCCACAATCAATGATTTTCCAAAGTATCTCCTAATTCATTCAAGACCTTCAAATCATCATTAACCCTACGAATAATAAACATTTTTGACCAATTTTCTTAATTTCTATGCTCATACATTTGATACTAATCATCAAGATCCACCAAACTCAATCCAACATCAATTATCTTCCTATATAAGTTTCCTTAATCGCAAAAGTAGACATTCAAATTCAAAATCAATAATCTTCCAAAGAACCTTATAAAACTTTCAAGAACATCAAATTGACCCATACTTTATCAATAATAAACTTTTCCTAACAAATCCTTGATCTCAACATCAATCCACAAGACGCATCTAATAATTTAAAGAGAACTAGTATGTATATAATAATTTCTCAAAACATCCAATTAATCTCAATGTGGGGATAATATTATAATCAGCAACAATAAGATAATATAATAACATAGAAAAGATTGATAATCTCGACATTATGAGGATTATAAGACAAGAATATCAAAAACAGAATAAAAAATTAAGAGGAATACAATTTTTACCTCTGAATTGGCAGCAATGAATCAAGGGAAAGATGAGGCAGTAGCCACTGCCTTCTGCGAAAGTCAGAGAAATGGGGAAAGGGTAGTTAGGTTTTGGTGGCTTGAATGGAATGCTTGGTTATTCAGTTCTTGATGCTCAATGAACTTAGTGATTTATGGTTTGGTTATTTAATTCGAAAATCAGATAAAGAAGGCAAGATGAATATACCTGCTGTTGCTTCAAAAAAATCAAATGAAGAAGATGGATTAGGGCTCTGCTTCTTGAAAGAAATCACGAAAGAGAGAAGAATTTCGCAGAGGGAAGAAGATTTCGAATCTTGTTTCAACGAAAATCAAGGGCAAGAATCCTTGTTCACCTTCGAAAATCAGACAATATAATGCAAGGAAGAAGTATTTTGTGGCACTACTGAGAGGAATACAAACTGATTCGATGGCGAGGAAGGAGAAGAATGGTTTGTGCCCTAGCACCATTGACGTTTTCTTCATAGAAATTTAGAGAAATAAGGGTTTGAAGATTCAAAGAGGAATGTCGTGAAGGGAAGGAGATCGACTATTAGTTGAAGAATTTCAGTGTGGTTCTGCCATTTTCTGAGGGAATGGCGAGAGAAAAGGAGGAAGATAAGGGTTTATGCAAATGGGAGGAAGAAGGAAATGGTTGTTGACTTTGAGTTCATCGCGTGAGAGAGGGAAGGAAGGGTTTGGGTACTTTAATCAAAAATAAAAGAAAAGGAAAAGAGGGAAGAAATTAAATTGAGAATATTCTATGTCATGTGTATTTAGGATCATTCTCGCACTGATAATTCTCTTAAACTTACTCGTCTTAAAATATTAATTTCCCAAATGTTACACTATGTCCACCTTTAGAAAACTATAAGGAGGACAACTCATGGAGGACTTGGGCTTGTGATACCACATACACCGAAGATGGAGAGTTTGAGAAGGGTATGATGTTTGATAGCAAGGAAGCATTTTTGGAAGCTATCAGAGTGTATCATATTTGCAGAAATGTGGAGTATAGAACGGAGACCTCGAACCAAACTGTCCTTACCTTGAAGTATAAGTGGAGTTGTTCGTGGAGACTTAGGGCTACGTTTGATTCTTATTTATCTTCATGGCGTATTATTACGTATAAGGATAAGCATGGTTCTTGTGTATTGGGTAGTGACACTGTTTCGGCTGGACACATTCACCTGACATCTTCTGTCATTAACAATGTCATTAGAAATTGTGTTGCTAAAGACCCATCCATTAAGGTATCTATCGTACGGCAGATGGTTAAAGATCGTTTTGGTGTGGATGTGAATTATAAGCGAGCGTGGTGTGCAAAGCAACAAGCCTTGTTGTCCATTTACGGGACCTGGGAAGGTTTTTACTCTCTCCTTCCACACTTTTTAGAAGCTTTGCAACATTCCAACCCGGAATATGTAATTGAGTGGTATTTTAAGGAGGACCATGACACAAGTGTATATGTGAGACCTAATATTAGGACCTTCCAACGTGTCTTTTGAGCCTTTAAACCTTGCATTGAAGGCTTCAATTATTGTAAACCTCTTATCGCCATTGACGGCACACACTTGTATGGTAAATATCATCATACCTTATTGACTGTCATTGCCCAAGATGGTGATAAGGGAATCTTTCCATTAGCCATTGCCTTGGTAGAGAAGAAGAATATAAGTGCATGGTCGTGGTTCATGGCTTGTATTCATAAGCATGTCACACATAGGATGGGTTTATGCGTTATTTCTGATAGACACGCGGGTATTTTAGCAACCATGGAAGAGCCGGAATGGCAACCACCTAATGCTTATCATAGGTTTTACTTACGCCATTTGCTTAGCAACTTTAATCGTGCTATGGGTAATGTTCAGTGAAGAAGCTGTTTGGTAAAACAACTGAGCAAAGACAACAAGTTAAGGTAATGAATGGTTTAAAGGCAATTGCGACTGCAAAACGAGAGGCAATTTTCTAGATTGATGATGTGGGTGATATGTCTAAGTGGTCGTTGTGTCATGGTGGAGGTCATAGGTATGGAGTTACTAACACGAACTTAGCTGAAGTTTTCAATTATGTGATGAAGGGTGTACGTTTCTTACCTTTGACAACACTTGTTGAATTCACCTTCTATCGGGTAAACGACTACTTTGTTCAAAAACGTGAATGTGCTAGCACATGGTTACTTGGAGGTACACAACGCATGCCACCAGGATTATCAATAGAAATACTGAGAAGGAAAATTTCCATGACATAATCGCATTTGATTATAGAAGAGGTGTATTCGAAGTTAAGACTGGGAGGGGAACTAGAGGATCGTCCAAGGGGGGTACGATTCAACATGTAGACTTGAATCAAATGAAGTGCACATGTAACAAACTTGAGATATACCACCTACCTTGTTCACATGTACTTGTTGTTTGCATCAAACGATACCTTTCATATGAGAGGTTCTTGGATCCGTGCTATACATCTCAAAGTTATGCAAGTACATACGAACATTACTTTATGCCAATGATCGATAGGAGGTCATGGCCGCAATACACGGGCTTTGAACTTAGACATGATCCCGATCAAATTCGGGGTAAAGGGAGGCCTACGTCTAGGAGAATTGCCAACGAATGGATGAGGGTAGAAAGAAACGATCTAATTGTCATCGTTGCGGGAGCGAAGGTCACAACATTAGAACTTGTAACTCAAGGTAATATATTATATATATTATACTAGCATGATAATCTGTAACTCAAGGTAATATGTTATATATATTATACATAATTACATAATAGTAATATTAACTAAAGCTACTGCGAACACAGCAGTAGAGGAGAGGGATCCAGCAGCTCCAGGACCCCTAGATCCTAGTGTCTTGACTATGCAACATAAGCACAGGAGTACTCCTCTTTGGGATGCCCAGGTTAGGTGTACGATAGTTGTGATTTGCATTTTACTAATGCTAACATAAAATTAACTTATTTATATGTCAATATTCATAGGTGTTCGATGCAGAAACGCTAGGCACCAGGCATCCAAATTCCGTTCCATGGGTGATCGATAATAGAATCATCCCGTACTTGAAGCTAACGAGGTTATACAATTTTCACCTCGTTGCATACGATAGAGTTGACCGTGCCATTATCACAGCATTGGTCGAGAGATGGCGTTAGGAGACGCATACATTTCATCTCCCTCTAGGTGAGGCTACCATCACATTGCTTGATGTAGCCTTACTAACGCGGCTTCCCATCGAGGGATGTGCTGTGTGTACAGTCGGACGCCAGCTATTAGGCTGGCGTGACATGGTGCATCGCATATTGGGAGAACGCCCTCCACCGGAAGTGATCAGGGGGAGCGGTTTGCGCTGCACGTGGTTAGTTCAGACCTTCTCGCATCTCCTCGAAGATGCTGATGAAGGCACCATTTTGAGGTACGCCAAGGCATACCTCTTATACTTGATAGGAGTTGTGTTGTTTGCCGATAAAACAAACAACCAAATACATCTCCTTTACTTAACTTTACTTGACGACCCATGGGAGCGCATCGCCGAGTATAGCTGGGGCTCCGCAGCCCTTGGATACCTGTATAGGAGGCTATGTGGTGCTGCCCACAATAACATCAAGGAGATTGCAGGGCGAGTAGTCATATTACAGGTAATAAAAATAACATTTAACTCTAATCCGCTGTAGTTGAATTACATACTAATTACATTTCCAATGTTCAGTTGTGGGCGTGAGAGCATATTCTTATCGATCAACCTTACAGAACCGTTGGTCATGGTGATACTGCTCCTCCACCACAACCCCCACCAGATGCTGCGTACGGTTCAAGGTGGAATTTTGCACGCCGGACGCGCAAGCACACCGGCACCGGTCTCGGATTCTACCGAGATCAGTTAGACCTACTACGACCCTACCAGTTAAATATTTCAGTACTCATTAACATTAGTACAATTTAATTAACATATCACTTACATTTTCATAACATGTATTTTAGTTTTTGTGGGACCCATACCTTGTGGAAGCCTACACAGCTGTATCCGAACACTCGAGGATTCATTCATGTGCGTGAAGGGCTTCTGTGCCACTCATATGCTTCGACTTTGTCGAAGTACATCTACCAGAGCGCGTACTAAGCCAATATGGGTTGGTACAGGGCATTCCACCGCCTTGTGACACTGAACCTCAGTTGCACCGGATTTCGCGCAAAAATCAAGGTACGGCAAACTGGATGGACATCAACTGGCATCACATCGCTCGTTGGGATGGTAGACTGGAGCTGCTAGTACAAGGTGCGCTGATCAATGTTCATGGCGCACCTACTACACCAGATTACATGCCGTGGTTCCTCTCCATCCCGCGCCGATGGATGACACCACGTGCCATCTTCGCAGCAGCACATTACGCACCTGCTGCGCCTACGATGACCCAATTTGTAAGTCTTCATTTGCATTTATATGATTAAGTTGTCGATTACATAATATAATGTTACATTAACTAAATATTAATTGCAGGCACAAGGTGCGGCAGCAGTGATGCGGTACAGCCACGAGGAGCTGGTGAAGGAGATTTCACATGGCATGCTCGTCGGCTCGCAGTTTTAGCACTTCATACCGAAAGTCGCTGCAGAGTCCTCATCGACTACCGCCCATACGCATGTCTCATCTTCTGCTTATGACTATCATTTGGAGGAGATGGACCATTCATACCCCGTTGACGTTGCGGGGACCTCGCAGGCTAGGCCATCACAGCCATCACAGTACCAATCCTCTCCACTGCCAGAGCAACACCAGAACGCCTCTTACTATCGTAGGAGGCGTAGGAGACCAACTCAATTGGATAGGATAGATAAGGGTTGTGAGCGTTAACGTTTAACTTTTGTGTATTTGGATCGACTATATATATATATATATATATATATATATATATATGTTTATTTAGTTGTATATTTCAAACATTTGTATATATTTTGTTGTATATATATGTTTAATTACTTTATCATAGCCTCCAAGCTTTCACTTTCGAATGATCGGAGTTTTGGAGATGAATCATACCGCCTGAAATATACATTGACTTGTAATTACTTATTCTAACTTCTCTAATGCAAATACAACAAATAACAACTCAAAAATTAGCAAAAAAAAATTATGTACATAGTTATTCGCAGTTAGAAACTGCGAACAGCTATTTTGTCCTGTTTGGCTGTTCGTAGTTACTAACTGTCAACAGCTCTTTTCACGCTTACTTTTAGAATATTTTTGAAACTTAGATTATTTGGTTCATTTTTTTTATTTTTTCACTTATTGATTTCAAATTTTCACGTTGGTATCGCTGCACATACAGATTTGGAGACTTCGACAATATTGTTGCAAGATCAAAAAGGTGGTTTGCAAGTTAATTGCCATGGAAAATTGGTTGATGTGAAGCCTCTTCATGGTGCTTTGGTTATTTCAATTGGTGATACCCTTCAGGTAATTATCTGAGCTACTCTTGTGAGAGACCATATCTCAATGAGATGACCTCAAAACAATAAGCCCATATGTTAGTCTTTGTATTAGTTGGGTATTCGACCCGTGTATGGAGAATGTCTCATGGTGAAACCATCTCACACAAGCATTTGCATAATTATCTTGCTAAAACTAAAATTCTTTTATTTGTCGGCTACTCTTGTGAGTGACCGTCTCCAGTAAAACGGCCTCAAAACAAGAACCTCATATGCTAATAATTATATAAATTGGGTTGTTTAATCCATATTGAAGAGTGTCTCACTGTGAGACCGTCTCTCACAAGAATTTTTGCTACCTTGTTCATCTAGCTAAGAATTGTCCATCGACAAAAGTGCAAAACTAAATGGAGCATTTGATTGGAACGAGTATGTTTATCAATTAAATTTACTATTGTGCTATTTTTGAGGAATATGTATCTACAGATGATATCAAATGATAAATGCAAGAGTGGAGAACATCGAGTCTATGCCAATCCTTTATGTGAACCGAGAGTGTCTGGCGGTTTTCTTTGATCCAGGCATCAGTAAAATGTATATGGACCTCTGTTTGAGTTAGCTTCACCTGAAAAACCAGCTTTGTATCGACAATTTAAATTTAAAGATGTATCAGAGAAAGGTTTGGAAACGGAATTGGAGGGCGAGGGCAAATACACCATCAACTACTTTCGATTATAATCATCGAAATGCATTCTATCTTAACTTGTATATTACTTAAATAAACTCTCTGGAATTTTGTGTTTGCAGTCATTTTAGCGAACGCTCATGTAATTATATCCAGAAAAATCTTGGTACAGATCATTTGATTAAAAATCTTATTAATACTTTTATATTATTGTACAACATATAACACAGAAGGATGACAACCAAATTCGTTCGGCGTACAAGATCGGATGAATACTCAACTAGTAAGCACTAAGCAACACAAGTTATTTTGAAGTTAACCATTGTTTGGGAACAATAATAGACCAAAAAGGGCATAAATTGAATGATTGATCAGCTTCTATGACTGTTGCAAGCACATAGCAGAAGGAACATCAAAGTATATGTGATTTCATAGGGTAAAAGGAGGGGTTACCAAAGTAAAAAGTCGGCCAAAACTCAAAGGTCTGTGTTGTAGTTTTCAGGCTTAAACCACCAGGAGAAGTCAATGCCTTTCTCTTTTAGTGTCTCGGTTGCAGGACCGATCTTCTCTAGAAGCTGCAAATTTACGAACATCAAGAAATCATCGAAAAAGTTGCATCTTAAACCAAGAAACATATTGAAGATTTATAAAAGCAAAAGCAACAATTTATAACAATCATTGTAAGCATCCTAAACATGCATCTCTTTGATTATCAAGATTCTAACTGTAGATAGTATGCAAACTTGCCCAGGATGAATCGGAGTTGTATATAAGGGAAAATGTCTGAGCACTCAGCAGACGGATCATCCCAATAGCTAGCAAACACCCTTACTGATCCCCGAAACATATTTTGATATTATAATTCTATTCCACCATTACTAGAAAGTTCAAATTGAGGGTTTCCTCGAGAATTAAGGAACTTCCATTATGCTCCACCTTACATCAACATCCCTTGAGGGTTTTAGAGAGCTTTATGCATGAGAACAGAGATCCTCTCGACACTCATAATGCACCTGAGCTTGATGCGACACAAACCAGGCATGCATACATCAACACTATCACTGTGTTTGGATAGAGAGAAATGGAGGGAAAGGAATGGAAGAGATTTGAAGGATGGAGGATCCCTTATTTGGATAACAAAGAGAGGGGAGAGATTTGGAAGCGAGAGGTTTAGAGGGAAAACATGGACAAATTTTATTAAGAATATAATATCTCCTAAAGTAGAAAGGTTTAGAGGGTAAATACTCATTTTTCTTCTTAGGAGGGAGAGTAAAGAAAGGAGGGAAACGGAACGAAGGGAAGGAAAGGAAAGGTAAGGAGGGAGATGTACCTTGTTTGTTTAGAAAGGAAGGAAAGGGAAAAAGAAGGAAAATAAATGTTTTCCCTTTAAATCTTTCCATTTTAGAAAAGATTGTGTTCTGAACAAAATTTGTCCATGTTTTCCCTCCAAACTTCTCTCCAAATCCCACCCCTTTCTTTTTTATTATCCAAACAAGGGATACTCCATCCTTTCAAATCTCCTTCATTCATTTCTCTCAATTTCTCTCTTTCCAAACACAGTGTAAAGAATGCTTCATATTTTCAACCCTTTATCCGCTAAACAAATATGGCATCTCTAAACATTTCTTAGAAGAAACTCAATTGCACTTTAGTCGCCAAAATAAATCTTAATATCAAAGTATGCCTACCTCAATTATGAATCTACATTGCCAACAAAAGAACGATTTGAATATGAAAAGTGACAATGGGCATTATTTTTTCTTCGTTTCAAAAATAATTATATAACCAGCAAGGAAAACTTTCTAGTTACTAGTTTAATACAGAATTTCTCCAACAGATAAAAGGAAAGCAAAGAAAAGTAGGAAGGAGCACGTAAGAAGCAGATGACAAATGCAAAAATCACAACCGTTGGCTCTTGAAGATCCTCAAGTTATACTTTATTAAATTGGAGAAATGAAAAATATGAAAGGCGGAACTTTCAAGTTTTATTGAACGGCTAAAACAAGACCATCAACATGATGCTGCCAAAAAAGCACTCCCAACCTACGGAAGACCTCTTGCACAAATATGACTCATTTTACATCAACCCACACATAATAAAAGACAAAACCAGAGCTACAAGTATTGCGGTAAATCAAGATTCAAGCATCTTAGAAGGGTAGGGACAGAACGAACCTGCGAATGAATCAATCCATTAGAAACAATAACAGATCTATCGTATACACAAAAATTTCCACCATCCATGCGTGTCACAGCTCCACCAGCTTCTTCAACAATCTGTGCGGAAAAAACTATGATTAGATGAAATCAAATAGAGTTCAAATTTCAGAAGCAGCCAGTATCCAATAATTCCTTGTACCAATAAAATATAAAGCAGCCAGTAGCCACTCGAATCTGATCAAAGATCATATAAACATACACAAAATGCTTATGTATAAGTTTTCCCAAGGCCACTAAGTGGCTCTCGCTAAGGCGGGATTAGGAAATGGTCGAATGTGAACTTACCCTTGTAATTACATTTAAACAGACAAATATCATTTTCTTAAATCGGAACTATAATTTTACTACTCCCTTAAAATATCTTACCACTAGTTCTCTAGACAATTCTCTATCTGATCCAGCTAAGATCCACCCCAAATCCCGCTCTTATTAGCTAATCTCAAGCCAAGGATACAGCTAAAAAGCATAGGAATGAATACAACCCTCGAGGAGACCAAATATGAAGACAAAAATGCCATCATCATGTGAGATAGAAATATAGCCATACAGTACTTCACAGCCATTAGACTAGCAACAAGACAAATTGGCAAAATCACAGGAAAAAAAAAAAAAAAAAACTTTTTTGGTGGGGTGGTTGTATCCATACAGCTAGCCCCAACCCGTAAACAAAGGCTCCAAAATAGTGAAATTTTTTATCATCATGGATAGTGTATCCAACTAGAGGTGTTAAGCCAAAAGTTGTACTGAATAATGGGTATTACACTAGTGTGTAGTCAATAGACTTGAGGCTTGAGAACAAACCTTTTAGAAGAGTATATCCCTTAGAGTTAATTTTTGGAAATCCAAAATCCCATTATCAAGGGATCGTGTAATATGTATATTGTATCTGAGGTGTTCAAAACAGACCCAATGATCCAATATCCACCCAACCTTGTAACCGAACCTGACTTACCCGACTTCAAAATGAATTTAAATTTATATAAAAATCAATGTGGGCACAATAACCCATTTTAAACCGACCCGAAACACTTGACCCATAATCGACCTGATAACCCGAATAAACACCTCCAATTGTATCCCACAAAAAAACGAGATCGACTAAAAGTTGTACTGACTAATGAGTATTAAACCAGTGTGTCGCTGTAGGAGGCTTGAAAACAAACTTTCTAGAAATGTAGACCCCTTGAAGTCAGCTTTTAGAAATCCAATTATCAGCAACAAATAAAAGAAAGTAGGAAATGCTATTCAAAAATGAATTTACTGCCGAAGTTGGTGAAACCTGTCTGCAACAGCACATGTGACAGGATGAGTTTTTAACTCCAGCGGTCCAGCCTCTAGGCCTAGCTAGGGTATATTTGGATCTGTAAAGAAAGCCCCTTAGACTGCTGTTTTGAGTTTGAATTGACATTGAAATAAACCCATCAGGATCACGAGTTTTCTGCTTCATCCTCCTATAACAGGAGTAAGAAGTATTTAAATGATGCTGCAAGGAGAATCAAACAGCTAGAACATGGCAAAGGCTGGTTCTAAATGTGTTATGTACCCCATATGGCTGTATTGACATGTAACACATTTGACACTTGACATTACATTTCTATGTGTACCTATTCCTGTAACTAATCCAACCAAAAATCTTGTAATCTCATTAAAGAATCAAGCAAGACATTGCAAAAGTTAAGCCTAAATTGTTCTGCTAGACTGTATCTAGCAAAACCAAAAACATAGAGACGGAAAACTGTATTACCAAAACACCAGCAGCCATGTCCCATGGTTTCAAACGATATTCCCAATATGCGTCAGCAGCACCTATAGCCACATGGCACATATCAACTGCTGCAGCACCAAGCCTCCTCACACCCTGCCCATTAGAGAGAGAATCTTTCAGTCATAACTCAAATCAGAGTGCGCAAATTATCATACAAAAACATAAGTGTTCATACCCGACTAATGTCTGTGAATTCCTTGAACAAATCAAGATTTGTTAACCACGCATCATCATGTTCATAGCCGAAGCCTGTAACAAGAAGTGATCGCTCCACCTAAGCAAATGCAAATACTGCAAACTAGACTCAGAGTTCTAAAAGATATTGTAAAGATATAGGAAATGATAAGGAATTCTCAATTATTAGATACAAAAGTTGTAGTAGTAAAGTACCATGAAAGTTAAAAAGACATCATACCTAGGTGTAAGATTGTTACTTATACAGTTATGAAACTCAAACCAATAACCCTCTTCGATCAACACATAACATACAGGAGACATCATCTTTTTGACATATAATCCTATACCAATTAATTTGCTCGAATAACTTGCTAAAGGTATTGAAGGGGCATTCTAAATTTAGGCTCAAGCAAAATAATTAATCTTTGCTAACAGACTTATGAGTACGTATTAACACTTACCAGATCAGTTGCACTAACTTGAATCTGTTGTCCATTACAAAATGCTCCCCCACCTAACAGATAATTACAATAATGGTAAACAGCCAAAAAGGGGAGAGCTAAATGAAATCCATTCAGTAAACCACTGACCAGCAACTGCTGTAAATGTGCGGGTGTTCCAACACATAGCTCCGCCAACAAATTCAACCTAAAAGGTGGAAACCAAAAAAGGATGTATTTACTCACAAGAGAGAAATGAAAAAGTAACTACAATACCAATGTTCTTTATTTCCCCTTTAGATCCTTTTAAATGGTAAAAAGAAGGTTCATATTTAGACGGAGACGGAACATCAATTTAAGACCAGAATACCAGATAATTTTAAGATTTTGCTTATTTTTATTTGTTTTACAAAACAAACTTAAAATTAATTGTGCCTGAACAGTCAATGACTCCCCCCCCCCCCCCCCCCCCCTTCAGCTTTTAAACAATACAGCAACATAGTTTCACAGCTTCTACTACTACTGCAGTTACGTCCTGAAGGGTTTATTCAAAAAGCCAAATTAGTTAACAGCCATGCAATTTAAAAGACTATTTACCACAGCAGCAGCTATTGGCTTCCCTCGGAACAGAACACCCACAGAAACAGCAAAACTAGGATAACCGTGAGCAAAGTTTGTGGTTCCGTCTGTGGATTTGATAAAATTCACATAAGAAGCAACATCAGATGGCCAACAATGGATATTTCTTAAAGAAAATATTAGATTCCTAAAAAATGTGAATCCACAAAAGAGAAACCGTGAACAGCATTACAAGATCTAAAAATGGCATTGATATTCAAACTTGCATGCAACTTAAACCCAGGTAAATTACAAAGAATTGCAAAGGATACTGCATCGCAAGATTCATATTTCGTTATATTTTAGAAGAGACGGACATATTCTTAAGCAATAACCACTTAAATTGTAGAATTAAAGGCACCACCTTTTTTCTAAACCATTAAAAATTTGCTCACTCTTCCTCAAGCCCCTTTCTATTAAATGTTTATGGTCAATAAAGTACATTGCATGGGCATGTTCTTTCAAACTACTAAAAGTTCCGGTCAGCCCACTTGAGTTGTGTTCAGTTCAATTTGGTTCGGTTTAGTTCAGTTTCTTTCAATATTTTTAATAATGATCTTCATTATTCATTCACATTGGTTCACTTCAATTATTTTAGTTGTTTTTCAGTCATGGGGTATAGGCCCTAAGACTACGTCAAACCTCAACACGCAAAAATTGCTTTCAATTCGCCAAGCCGCCAACTCTATTGCTAGCTCAGAATTCAAATCATTTTCACAAATCTACCCAACTAGAATGCACAAAATACCTATGTGACTCTCATCAAACCTTCACACAAAGTGACAAAACCAAGACCACCTTCATAACAAGAAGCTGATGGCAATGATACTAAATACAAATTATGAGACCAAGGCCAACTCTAGTTAATAAACTGTGCATGTCAATTTAAAAGGCATTACAGTGACAACAGTATTCCATACAAATTCTCCAACTTGGCAGTAATGCGGCAGCACGGTGCTATGACTTTTCCTTTAAAGTAGGAAGAAAAGACAAACTAATACTTTGAACAGTATCAGAAAGCTGAACCTGCTCACTTGCATATCGCAGCAATAAACAAAATCCCATGCAACAGAAACAAAATGTTTTGTCATGCAACTCACAACTCTAAGACCAAATATGTAGAATAGAGCAAATACGATAGCCACATGTCATGAACATTGAAAGTCATAATAAAGTGGGAAAATCACCAAGTGGATCAATGCACCAAAGGTAATCTGAAGAAGCATCTCCTATTATTCCTCCCTCTTCACCAAGAATAAGGTGGTCATTGAAGTTTGCCCTCACAACTTCTAAAATAGCATTCTCACTCATTTTGTCTGTTCTGCACAGAAAATCATATGATGATATATATCTAGTCAAATGTATGAAAATATAGAGTACCAGTGGCAGTGTGCCACAACATATTCAGGATTTGAACCAACAAATTGTCATAAACATAAAACATGTAATACATTAGTGAAGGATGAAGGGGAATGGCTTAGGAGTCACTCAGAAGTCAGAACAACTGATTTTATGGTGAAAGTTTAGACTTTACATAATCAGATGTCACCTTTTCTAGCTTTTCTTCTTGATGAAAATTTCTTAAGGTAGTGTTTGGCCTTAGCAGGAAGGTCGTGAAGGGGGAAAAGCTATGCCGGAAAAAAGAAAAACATAAAGAAAAAAAATTTTGAAGAGGCCTTAGCATCATTCAACTTACAAATATCTTTAGATCCCCTTATCTATATACTACATGACATGAATTCACCAAAGTATGTCATCAGTTGAAAAGACACACCACGCAAAAATAGTAAAAACCATTGATACATAATTCTACAAGTAGCAGAAAAAAATCATCTAATTAAGTTATTAATGATTAGAAAACCATTACTCAGTCACCAGGTCAGTGAGTCCTTTGTAAGAAATTTTCCTAGGCTTGTTAACAGCATCCATTACTACCTGAAAGAGTACCACAAAAAAGTTGAAATTTAGAAAGGCTACCAATATCAATTTTAGCAACTTAGGAGCAACATACTGAATAATTCCACAAAGAGAAGCTCTGTATAATGCATGTAAACAAACAAACGACAGAAACCAAATACAATTCCATTTTGTATGTACATTGTACAATAAAATTTCCCGGTAAGCACCGTACTCATGATGGATTATATAACATATCACTTCAACGGCCATTGCTTAATCTTTTGATTGAGTTGGTCTCTTGACATGGTATTAGAAGCCAATGTTAGAAAAAATCACAGGTTCGAATCTTATTCACCTCTCATCTCAATACAACATATATCGGGGCTTAGAGAAGAGCCTGACGCATCCACCCTTCTAACCAAATGGCTCTCAAAGTCTCTTGTGAGGAGGGCGTGATAGAATATACAACATAACGTGAGATTACAACCATTAGCTTTAAGCTTTTTGCTTTTAGTTGAGGAAGTATATTGACAAATCAATGTAGACTACAATCCATAATAATGTCAAACTTTGACCTCTACTTTGATAAACTAAGAACATACTAGATCACAAACTCCACTATAGAGCTAGACACTATAATCAATGAATACTAAAAACTCAGTCCCATCCATTGTGCTACATTTACATTAAAAAGTTCTCACAAGTCACATCAAACACTGCAATGTAGTAAAATGAAAAAGAGTACCCTTCCAATTTACTTTCGGTATATGAAAGGAGAGAAGAGAGAACCTGGGCACCAGTTTTAGCAGCTTTTTCAACAACCCCAATAAGTTGATTGGTGGGAATTGAACCAGTTGATTGAGCACCCGCTTTGGAATATCGGGTCTCAGAAGAAACAGCCCTAGTGCAGAAACATACTCTTGACAATGAAGATGAAGATAAAGAAATTGGGTTCAACCTTACTGCCCTTCCAAAAATCTCATTCCCAGCTTTTAGGGATTTTGAATTTTTGAGAGTAGAGAAGAACCCAATTGAATGAAGTGTTGGGTAATCAGATGTTCGAGCTGAAGTGGGTAGTTGATGAGATTTTAGGAGGGTTAGAGAAGATGAGATCAAGCACCTCCCCATTTTTGAAGATAATCTGTGACACTATAATTTCTGAAATTTCTGAGACCACTTACAGTTACTGATACTGATAACCGATATCGATATATGACCGGCTTTTTTTTAACTCGATTCATCATCGTGCTGATCGTCATCATTTTAGTATACGTCGCTCATAGAAATTTAGATGCTATTTATCGTTTATTTTTAATACATATTTTATTCTCAATTTACAAACTTAAACATAATTTGGTTGGATTTTGTTTGATTTATTTAATATAAATTTTAATGATATTGTTTTTTATATTTTTAATTATGTATAATTAGAGATATTTTAAATTAAAAAATACATTAAATAAAATACAAAAATAAATAAAACACATATAACGAATAAAATGAAATATATTTTTAGATGTAAGGCTAAAAAATCTCCTACACACTACAGCCTACATATAAGAGCAAAGAAAAATAAATCTTTATTTAGGCTTTAAAAATTAAATTTTCATTCACAAATATTATTAACTATTAGACTAACTCATTAATTATCTCGACATATTACCATAAAAACCATAGAAAATCATGTTGTTAAACGCTCCTCTTATTGTTAACACTTCATAGGTTAAAAGTTGTCTTTTATATAATGCCTTTAAATGTTAGGCAATATCAAAAATAATTGATGCTCAACAATATTTTTTTTCTTTAACTAAAATTGGTGCATATCTCATTTTGTTTTGGTTAAAAATTCTGAACAAATAGCTAGTTGTCCCTTAAATTACATAATAATAATAATAATAATAATAATAATAATAATGTTATTATTATTATTATTATTATGAATCAACAAGAAAGTCTTTATTTTATATTGTTTCTTTTTAGATTTTTTCAAAAAAAATCAAATATATATTCCTACATCTCATGAGTAGCCTACTAAAAGTAACCTATTATATGAAGAAATATCACCTTTAACAGTAAAATTTAAGGGACAGTGAATATTGAGATAGATAGAATTCAATCTCAAAACCTTTCAAACAAACATATTAATACAGATCTTTTTAGAAATGTGTTATTTGTGAAAATCAGGTCTTGTCTAAGTTAGAGTAAATATTACTTTTAACAGTTAAGCTCTTAGGTTCGATTCTCACATAATACTCTAGCTTCTATAGGGGATCAAACCAACTACTCCCTCTGTTATGCGGCTTTTGCCATGAACTATTAAAATAAACTATTTTCTAATGGAATATCAAGAACTAAGATAAACGAGTAGATACGTGGAGTTGAGGACAAAATGAGACCGATGCAACTACAAACACATGAACTATCAGATTCATATGCTGCTCCGAACAGCAATTTCTTGAATCTCCTAACTACAAACACATCAAGCGATTCGATTGTATGCATACATCATCTACTTCCTACTTAATTGGACATTAAGAGACGGGGACCAACTGTGTTTAACTTGTTACAAATAATAATGCAAGAATTAAATACTACAAATATAAGCTGATTTTTGTAGTGTCTCCTATGTGTATGGCATTAGACTCTTTACTTGAATGAACCACCAATTAAAAAACACCGTAAAGATGAGTAGTTTGCAACGGTAATGTCACTTGGAAACCTTGATATTAATTGAAGGTTTTCTATTGTGATACTTCCCCCAAAAAAGTACTTGAGTTATGATAATGGAAATTCACAATGAGATATAATCATCCACTCCAACCGATTAATACAAAGCGATTGAACTAAATGATTTATGTGTTTATGAAGAAACTAAATATCAGAAAAACAATAAAAAGTTTATAACTCTCTTTTATGTTTCAAGAGAATGGGAGAAAGAAAGAGTGCGATCAGAAAATGATGTTCAAGTGTAAATGATATCCACACAACCACTCCTATTTATAGAATAATGTGGCATGGCTTCATCCAAATTCATTCATCAATGATAATTGTTATTTATCAGTTAATCATGACGTAAAACATTTATTTATAACACAATGCTCCATGAAACAAAGTTGCTTCACGAACAGTCGCTCTGTTCCAAGGTGCTCGAACGAGCATAATATGTGCTCAAACGAACATATGTCAAAACACATTTCAGAAACTTCCTGATGCAAAAAATTCCTAAGTGCTCGAACGAGCAAATGCTCGAAACATCAAAAGAAGCTTTTTGAACAAACTGCCTGACAAACAGTCGAGCACAAAAGTGCTCGAACGAGCAGTCCAGTCGAGCAAGCTAGTTTTGGTTCCGTTGTTACTTTCTTGCTTAGTTTATTACTTAGGTTCATTGGATATGGTCCTACAACCTCTAAAATACTCAACATATCTACTGTGTGGTTTCTCGTCGTGACTGAACTGTAGCTGAAGCCAAAATTTCTCAGGCACTTGTCAATTAGAGTGTGTTCATCAACCTTAACGCCGGGAATTCCAAGCCTTCTGCGTTTTCTTTGCAAGATACAAAGCAGATCTCGCAACCCCTGCCGCCAAAACCCCAGAAACTGCCTGTCTGACACTTGAAACCATAACTTTGCGTCTTATAATCCTTTCCAGACAATTTGCTGCTTCTGCTCTCGATTTAATGATAACTTCGTGGGGAACTCGACCTGTAGATACAATAAAGATAATGCCAATCAACCTGATGGTCTTCATATTGTTTTCAAAATTTGAATATTTTGATGAGCCACTGTTATAAGCCACTTTCTGAATTCAGTAAATTTGGATTTTTTACTCTTAGAGCATGTGTTTGAATTGGAGAAAATGGAGGGAAAGGCAGCGAAGTGAATCGGAAGGATGCATTTTCTCCAATTCAAACACATGCTCCAAGAGTAAAAAATCCAAAGTACTCAATTCATAAAGTGGCTTATTATAATGGCTCGGCATATACATATATATTGGCTAGGAGTACTAATTAAGGATAAAGGTAAGTAACCAAGTAATGTTTAGTTCAAAAGGACCCTGTAATACATTGACTACTTGGGCCTCAGATGCAGGTCATAAAGTTAGCTAATGAGAATTTCATGAATCTGCAGGCTAAATAAAGATCATTGATTTCTTACCAGATTTCTTTGTTTGCTGGTCAGTTAATTGTGTGCTTAAACTGGATCTGATTGCTTCAGGGAGACAAGAGACAAGTGACTGAACAGCAGGTAAACCACAGTCCTGGAATTCAGGGTAGCAAGTCAGAAACAGAATAATTAACTACCATCCAACTAAAGAAACTCATGTACTTTCTCAATTAGGAAGAAAGCTTTGTTTCCACATGTTTCTGTTATTCTCACTGACTAGTATGGGGAGTATGAAGAATCAAACAGCAGTAATAGCCCATGATGAAGTACGAGTATTGATATTTCTTAACATACAATTAGCATTTGCAAAACATAATTCATCAAATAAAGACACATGACAAATGAGAGTGTTTTGAGTGAACCCGTCAAAAGCATACATCAAGTTAGCGAGCAACAGCACACTTTCTTTAACTTCAATGAAGCAACCATGATTTGAAAAATATCAATCAAAATTAGGGGACCTTGAGAAAAGAAGAATGAAGAGGCTTGGTTTTACTAATCTGCAATTATTCAGTAATACCAAATGGAAAGAAAAAAATGTTGAGGTTTTTTTTTCTATTAAGAATCAATGGTATCAAGAACTCAATTTTTGCTGGAGTTTGATTCACAATTTCGAGAAAAAGCAAATCACGAATAGTTCCAATATCTCCCCCCCAACCCCCCACCATACTCCACATCCTCTCTCCCTGTCTTTATCTCACTCTCTCAAACATGGACAAATGCACCAGTGTTCTCCACTTATCTTTTATTCACAATTTGCCAACTAGTTTATGACCTAATCATACCAACATTTGGCTAATATCGCAAGCAAGAAACAAACGTGTGCAAGGAGGATGAGAATGTCACCTACTACTGGAATGAAAACCTATGTTACTAACCGTTCGGCATCAATTATCTTCAGCATCTGAAAATTACAGTATGTTATTTTTTTCTTAATAGACAAAGTTTATCAAAGTCTGGATAACCAGCAACCCTTTCGGGTTTCAACAGAAAAACTCCTAACCTAGAGTACCACTTTTCCCTATTTACAAGATATATTTAATCATTTTAGAGCTAGAGCCTAGAGGGTTGTTTTTTAATCTTTAAGATGCAATAAATCTAATGCAACCATTTTAAAAAAAGGGCATCTTTGCTGAACCTGAGTAATATTTTCCTGTTGATCCCCAAACAATGAGAAACTTAACAAATCTTTGTTGGAAAATTCCTCCAAAACTGGTTTATAAATTCCTTTGAACAAGTCAAACTGCCCTTGCACAATCTTTTGCACCTGCGTCATAGGGAGAGATGAAAACCCACTGAGCGTCTATAAGAGAAATTAGAAGCATGTATCTTGAAATGGAAAAAACCAGTATAAACAATAGCATTGAATTAGGAGGCATATACTGTCCGGCAGATAAATTAGCATTAAGATTAAGTAGAAAGAAACTCAGCTTACACATATATTCCACAAAACCATGATACCCCAAAAAATTATTGTATTCTGGCAAACTACAGTGCAAAGGCAATCAACCAAATCAAACCATACCTATGATGTAATGATGTGACCTCAACAAAAATTAAGTAGATTAATATTCAATCCAATTTCACAGTTTGCATAAAATCTTTAGTGGTATGAAGTATGCTTTCACATAGTATGAATGGATATATATGAAATCAGAAAAATTACAAAACAAAATGATTAAATGCCAAAGGCATAATTCTAACAATACGAGGTTGGCTACAACAACATCAGCAAAAGCAACATTTCATTACCACAATGCCACTCAAAAGACACACACTTCAGATAATCTGCACCTTTAAGGTACAACCTTCAACACATATAATGAGCCCAATTGTACCAGAGATACCGCCACGAAAAGGCATAACCTTAAAATATCAAATGCAAACTAAAAAATGACATGAGAAGTTAAGAGCGTGAAAAAAGCTAGGAAAATGGACATACCTTATGCTTGTCCTCAGCAAAAAGCATTCGCATATCACCGTTGTAAGAAAGGCTGCAGATTTTTGCATAAAGATCCTTCTGCAGTAGTACAAATACAATAAAAGAATATATTAGTAACTTGGTATCCCGAAACAGTTGAGCTAGATGCGACAACATCAAACTGTACCTGAGTGAAATGGGAAGGTAAAAGCAGTAAAGCTGCTGATGTTGCAGCTCTTAAATTAGAGGAGTTTAGATCTTCAACATCCAAGCTATCCACAAGAACGTTGATCTGTAATTAGAATTTTAAGGTTCAAACGAAAATTATCTCAGGGTTCAAGACCATGTCAGTGTAACATAATTCGTCGGCTAATTCACTTATAGAATCCGCAATTTGCTCAAAATGACCCAAAAAATATATCCCAAAACCAACCATAATTCACTTTTTTCAATTCATAAGTCGCGAGGAGACTAGTGATTCATGTGACAGTGAACCATATTTTAATTGGTTCGATCACCATCAACAGTTTCTCTATATTATTTTTATACGTCTAATTAAATAAACATACAGGCTTTTGAAGACGACCACTCAAGTAGAAGGTTTTCCAGTTAGTAATGTCGTCAACCAAGTCATGCATTCTGACCACACCATACTTGAAAGTCTGTCAACAGAAAACGTACACATACTGAATAAGCAGCTAGGAAACTTGTCAAAGAAATATTGTTATGCTCTCTTGTCACAAAGCTCACAATGCAAAATATACTCAACTATGGCCATACAACATTATTAATTGAGCAATACCTTATCATCCCAAGAAACAAAAGGGTTGAAGTGCACTCCGACACCGATTCCCTCTGCAACTTTAGTAATCTAATGAAGCAAAATTCACCTTTTATAGTCCCATGTAGAAAGTGAAGAATGTGAAAGAGATATAAAGTCAAAAAATGCACCAATTTCGCACCGCCAAAGCGCAATATCCATGAACTATAATGGCACCTGTTCATCTTCAAATTCTAAATCAAAAATATGGTAAAAATTTTCAGAAATAGGGAAATAAAACATTTCAATTGAAAAATAATGTGACTGAAAAAAGGACGGAGAAATTGTACCTGTGAGTGCCATTCAATAGGATCTCGAACACCAAGAATATAATCAATCATCCGCGACTATTGATGTAAGCATGGTAATTAAAGTTAATCAAAACAACCCAAATATGCTTAATACTCCTGAAACCTTAATTGAGATAAAAAGTTACCTTGTCGTGATTGTTAGGATGAAGGATAGAGCCATACACACAACAAAACTCCACAGGAGGGAGAATAGTTAGTAAACCAGCTAACTCTTCTCTTTTCTTGTCATCCATCTGTAAGCTGCAAAATATGTATCAAGCAAATTCAACAATCTTGTTTGTCTAATTCAATAAGGCTTATCATGAACTTCAATTACAATCTTGTTTGAAAACTCAATCTTTCATCTCTAAACCTAATAAAAAGGAGATGAATTTGAATGTGAAGTTATAGAAATAAGGAAAATGAAATTGAGTTTTATCATGAAGAAGAAACATCAAATTTTGAGAAACCTTTCAGGAATGTTTGTCTAGTTATTGGTATTAAATGATATTAAATGGTGTTACTGAGAATGAATTAGTGTTAATTGATGTGATAAGATTTTGGGAAGAAGAAAATGTAAGAGAACCAACAAATATGAACTTGTAAAGTGGCTTTCCGAGTAAAATCATAACAAAATTTTCATTATCGATCTCACCATTTTAATACCAATTATAAAATATGTCATTGGAGTCAAGCCAGAGCATCCAATTACACAGGTAATAAGGTAATAATTCAACAACAATCACTTTAATACAATAATAATAACTATACTCAACATAAGAATGATAATTACAACGTGGTATAGTCCATAGGCTATCTAATCGTGTTTCTAAGATTCTAACATAAACAACATATACCATAACAAGAACACAAAAATGCAAAATAAGTAGCATAATAAGATCGTTAACAAAATCAAAAACTTCTATCCATTTCAAGATACTTCAATTGCGACATTTTACATGCAAATAAATATTTCAATCATCCACAATTTAATCACAAATACCAATCAATTGTCTGTATACCAAACACACAAAAACACAAAGCAAGTAGTTTAATGAGATAATCAATAAGGCCAGAAAAATTGAATCCACGAAAAACACTTTGATTATTAACATTATAATCATAATTTACACATGCAAGTACTAAGAAACATAATCCTAAATCCTAAATCAAAAACCTAATATAGACTAAGACTTAAATAATTAAGCTAGTCACCTAGCTTGAATTTGGAAGGAAATGATGACGCTGGCGGCGGCAGTTGGATTGCTTCTACTACTCTTTAATCAATTTCAGTGCCCATAAATCAAATTAAACCCAAGAAATACTTGATATACTAAATAAATTTTCAAAGAAAAACGTTTGGGCAAGAAGGAATAATTTCAGGGATGAATTTTAACGACGAAAATGGGTGGTTTGCGCGGGCTATTGGGGGTCACTAATTCGGCTGAATGGAAGCGGCTCAGATCGGCTCGGCTCGGCTGGAATGGGTTGGGCTGCGGTGGTGCAGCTGGTGGATGAGGAGCAGGCGATCGGTTTTGGTTTCTTTGGGTAACATAATGACGTTTTGGTTTCTTTATTTTTTCCATTTAATACATTATTCCTAATATCCTTTTGTTCTTATTTTAAAAAAGTTGCATTTCTCCGGAAAACTCTCCCGTTACAAGGAGAAGTGTAGCTATTAGAAAATAGAAGTAGTAGTAAATTCAAAAGGAATAATAATCATTATACGAAAATAAATAGAAATGATTGAATTGTGATAAAAGAAAGAATTATTAAAATAATCATATAATTGTTGATTGAAGTGATCAACTCTAAAAACTTTGTTGATAAATATCAATAGATTGTTATTTTGTGATTTGTCATGTTTGTGAGTATGATCCTTCAATTCCGTTTTACATGATATCTTGTTGGGAACTATGGTATGAGAACCAACACTGGTGAATAGACATTTCGAAAAACGTATCTATAATTCTCAAATAAACTGACATCTTTAAAATCAGAAGTAAATAGCAGCAATTTAGTTTAATAATAAAATATAAGATTCTCTTAATTTAAGGATGACAGTATATTTATACTAGCTTATTATCTGAAAGCATTGAAACCCAATGATTGAAAAGCCCATTTTAACCTTGGTGAAAACCGTTATCTGAAACAATTATTTTCCACCTTTTACCTTGGTGAAAACATCAAAGTCAACATCTATTGACGTGTCTTTGTTCCGTACCATTAGCGTGAAACTAATGCATTAAATGCAAATGTTGTCTATTTTCCAAAAACAAGAAGCAAGTTACTTTATCCGTCAAAGTAACTTTCATATCATTCCACTAGCGAGTGCATGACATTATAGCTCCATTGGTCACTCACATATAGTGCTACATGCTTTATGATATATAGTAAATGTTCGAAAAATTGAAAAAATGTCTTTTTTGAATAAAAATAGCCAAAATCCAAGTTTTGGGCAAACGTTAATCCCAAAATAAGCGTCAATTGCTCATAAGTAGATTCGGTATGTATTCAGAGTTAGTAACAACAAACTTAGCAAGCAGGTCGAAAAAAATCAACATCTTTGTTCACTGTTACTAACAACGAACAAAGATGTTGACTTTATTTTACCAACGTCTCTGTTCACTGTTACTAACAGCGAACAAACACTTGACTTAATTTTAGCTGCTGCCTTTCTTCACTATTATTAACAGAGAGTATATACCAAACCTAGTTTTAAAGGCAATGACGCTTATTTTCATATTAAAGTTTGCACAAAGCTTGAATTTTGACTATTTTTGTTCAAATGGCTCATTTCTTTTCAAATTTTCGTAAATCTTCTTCATGTGGTGGGTTAGGACCCAACTTAGTCGTTAGTAACAGCATAAAATTATTTTGACAGGAAAGAATTGATTTACTTCAATTTGTATGCTTAAACCTATACGCATCATTCGATCATGTTATGCAAGCTGACCTCACTTGACTTTAGATCTTACAATCTTTTGGTAATACAGATCAAGACAGTGAAATAGACTACACAACACTTCAGCAAAGCAATGGCAGAGACGGAAGAGACGATGGGAAGCTTCGAGAACAGAATGCAAGGTAGACCTCTATTTCCCATGTTCCTTATAGTTTGCTCCATATACTCGAATACATGATTGCGTTTTTAGTCAAACCGTGCAAAAAACAAAGGACAGACAAATAGTATAAATAATTTTAAGTAAAAAACTATTGAATTGTGGTAATTCTGATAAGAGATAACCAAGCCAATCTCATTTCTGATCCAGTAGTGCACAGTACTGTAAGTTAATGATCTGAAATAAAATATAAACCATTACCATTCAATCTTCATATATGTACACGAAATACACGTTTTAAAAATGATTCAACATAATGATTCGGGTGAATAAGGGCGTACACAATTACTTGATAGAAGAAAGTCCGATACTCCAGTCTTGCACATATACTACTAGAACACCTGATTTCAAGAGTTCATCTAGGCCATAAACTCTTGAAGTTCATCCAATCTGAACTCAGAAAGACCTGCAACGAAAATAATTCAGCCATCTTTTTTTTTAATATTCCAGTACAAATAAAAATTGCAACGATTACCACTTCTGAAGTTAAGGTCCGATATATCGTCTTTTGCATTATAAGGTCTCTCCCTCCTGTTCTGCTCAACGTCTGCCATCTGTTTACTCTTCAACTGCTCCATTTTCTGGCGAAGTTCAGATCCAACTCTTAACATCTCTGCAGAAGGTAAATGATTCTTTTAAAATTCATGAGCGGGATAGATATAAAAGAGACAGTAACAATAATGATCGCCTACGCTCGAAGCTCTGCATCGTATTACATCATTATATGACCAGATATATTCGATAAAACTTTTGTGACTTGTGTTGAACTAGTCTTCAGATGTGTGACATAGTAGATCTCTTGCTTCTTTGTGATCAATACCAGCCGTAGAGCAAAAAAAACACATCATATTGTATCAGCCGGGTCGTAAAAGTTTTCAAATCTGTTGAGTTGTTACTGTCCGTAGTGTAAAGATTAAAACAGTCGAGTTTTAGTCCGGTTCAAGGAATATCTCATGGTTTTGAATTATATTTTTTGCAGTACAATCACATCACCCTATTATCGCATTATTGAATTTGAAACCGTTACCATTATCACAATAGAAAATGCATATTTGCACTATGGCAGCAACTGGTACGTCACTTATATCTCTCTTAAGGTGTCCAGCCTGACTGGCTTGATTTCGATACTATGTTCTGTAATTAGCTTTTACGTAAATAACACTCACGAGTTTTCCTGTTCCAATCTAAAAACAGCAGAATGTTATCCTGTTTCACCTAGATTGCTTGAAAATTGCAGAATGTTATCCTGCATTCCTGCTTCACCTGCGAGGCTGCGACAATAATCTCTATGGCCCCCATCCCAACTCTAATATTATGGATCAACTTTCTTGTACATGACCATTTGAACACAGAATTACCTCCATAATTTCAGCCTACAAGCACCAAATGCATTATAAACTGGAAGCAGCAAGAAAAAGCACTTTATTACCTTGAAACATATCATGTGCAGAGCATTGGTCATACAGTTGTATTGCCTCATTCACAGATGGGATATGCTGGTTGCTTGTGGAAATTTTTCCTTCTAGATTTTGCAGTTCTTGTTTTAATTCAGCATGCTCTTTCCCAGCCTTGAATCACAGATTGAAGTAGAAGCAGCATAAGACAATGACATCACTGCAATATTGGATATTATACAAACACCAGACCATCAAAAGTTTTCCACCATAATACAATTTTTGCTTACCTTTGCAAGTTTATTCCTCAAAAGCTCAAGTTGTACGCGAATCCGCTCATCGTTAAGATCATCTTGGTTCATTGAGTCATCACCAGATGCTTCATCCTGACGGGAGATAAGAAAGTTATTCTAAAAAAATCTGAGACAAAAAACAGACCTAGACCTAGCTAGAACTAAAAAAAATCTGACACTAAGTTTCCAAAATATGCAAGGCCTCATAGTTGCTGCAGCAGTATGTTAGCCAAATACTTGACAACATTAACAAACATTCAGTAATGAAAAGAGTGCAATTGAGACTACAAAAAGATGGTGCAGAATGATTCAATTCAACTAAAACCAGGTCAGACATAGATAGGGTATATGTCTAAGTGTAAAATGGGTTTTATTTTGTGCAAAATTTTCAGATTCCGACCCAATTTGATGTATCAACTAGTCAATACGACAAACACCTATTATATTAGATTGTCAAGTATCTTTCACAGATACTTTAGATAAACTAAAAAATTGAGTAACATAATGTACTAGCCATACCATAGTTTGAGAAACTACGTCACTAAATTGATCAAGGCACCATCTAAAGACTTGCTAGCAAAGTGTGATCCATTGGTAGACCAGTGACAAATGTAGTCAAAGCTTCGAGTAAAAAACATCACATCAACACAAAAATATGAATGTGTACATGTGGCCAACATTATTGTTCATCCATTGGTCAAGCTTAGTTTTAAAAGGCACAAGACCGTTTTAAAAGGCACAAGACCGCAACAAAGCAGAAAATGGTCATGGAGCCTAAGCGAAAGCACAAGCTTTTCACAGGCAAGTACCTTATGGCTCAAAGCTTATCAAACAATTCTAGAGAATGTGTTATATTTCAAATATTCATATTATGAATGTATCAAACAATTCTAAAACATTTGTTATCATTGTGCTAAGCTACTCGTATAGTGCGAAAATAGCACATGAGGGAACCAAAATTTACATTGTAGAGCAAACCTTCTAATTTTCAAGTCATGGTGATCATGCTTTAAGCAAATTTGAAGAAGAGGGAATTGAGAGAAGAAAAAATTAAGAAAATTATAAGAAAAAAAGTAACAAAAGGCAATAGACAAAGTATTGAAGAAAAGAAAATTTGAAAGAAGAAAATCTATAAGACAAAAGAAGAAAAAAAATCAATGAAGCCATTGGAAGCGTAGAATCTAAAAAAAAAACAAAAAAGATAAAGATTCCACAAGAAAGATTGGAAAAAAACAGATTGTACCTAGTTGTGTGGAGGCCCCGGAAGAAAGGTCTTGCAATTTTTTATTTTGCCCATTTTCTTTTTTCTCTATTCTCTTTTTGTAAACATGAGAAAATATTTCTTCCGTTTTCTTCTTTCTCTTGAAAGAAGACAATTTATTTTCGAATTGTTATACGAAAAATTATTTAAAAAATATATCTCCCATCAAAAACCAAAAGTGCATAAAGCACAAAAGGCTCAAGGAGCAAAGGCCGCATAAAAGCATTATATATCACTAAGCCCAGACCAAAAATGTTTTTTATTTGCAATGTTTGAAACTAACTGGTTGAGTCGTGCAAAAACTAAATAAAATACTTGACAAAAGTCACACCAATCCTAAAGTTGATTGACTAAAAAAATAGGCGTTCAAACATAAATATCTGTTAAAAAACTAATGTCAAACATTCCAATGAAATTCCGTGCAAGCATGATTACATAGAATAATTATGTCCAGTTAAATTGTAGTGTTTTGATTGCAAGCTAGACCTGCGTACAAAACCAGGCGGTAATGTAATCTATAGTTCATAATCAGAGTAATCTCAATAATTACTTCAGTCATGTTCTGATGACTATCTCTGTATGCATGAATTCAGAATGATCAGAAGCTGGAAAATCTGAAGTTTGGGACCATGAAGCATATAAAGTTAGGTCCCTAATTCTGCCCCATTAGATGCCAGTTTCAAACAGCAACCATGGATATGTAAAGGGTATATTCATAAATCATTTCTTAATCAAGTAAACACAATTCAACGAGCTTCCAATTCTTGAGCAAAAAAAGGAGACCCAATTCTATTTGTGGTAAGGACTTTTTCTTGTCTGGTTACAATAGACAATAAATAAAGGAAGTCTAGCGACCATAAGAAATAAGCAAACGATTGATAAGCCTCATCATAAATACACAAGCATTCTCCTGCATAAATTCCCCAAAAGTGCATTCTCAAATGTTGTTGTGCAGCTCTATCCCAAAAGGGCAGGTAGACAAACAAGCCTCCCTCAGGAAAATCATCTTGTCCACATGAATTTAGAAATATACATGCTTCTCTAACAAATAAGCAAGACAACTGAAAATCCATAAAGCCAACCCAGGACTGTATCACCTAATTTCTAACTCCATAGATATAAAGCTTTCTAGTCTCAATTATCCTTCACATAAAATCTACTCAACGCATTCTTGTCTATTGCCATGTGGAATTCTAGGCCTTAATCTCTCATATCCTTCCTCACTCTTGGTGGTTGGCATCCAAGTCATCTTTGTTCTCCTTTATCTTTTGAAGTCTCTATGGTTCTAATTTTCTACCTTTCGTCCTCGTTGTTTCCAACCTTCGTCACACATGCCCCAAGCCCCAAACCAAAAATGATGATTTACCTTCATCTTATCCTGAATATTTGAAACTTCCAACGCTTTATATATGTCCTCTTTCCTAATTTTATCTTTCAATTCATTCGTTGTAACACATGCATTTCATCTAATAATATTTGCTTACTACGATACTTTTAAAAGGCTAACGTCATAACCAATATAATAGGTTATCCGGTAAGATTTTTCCTTTAGCTTTAGAGGAACTCCTCAATCACATAAATCTCGGTTACACTTCTTTTACTTGAACCAACCACTATGCGTCATATCTTGGTCAATATTTTGGTTTCCTAGGAAGATTGACCCCACATACTTGAAACCTTCAAGCAATTTCTAATCATACCACACCTTTACGTGGCTCCTTGGTATTAAAAGAATTCTCCACCCCATATAACTCATATGGATCCTAAAACTAAAGAAATTATATCTCCCCTTAAGTTTTTTCAACAAGCTTTTAACTTCCTATCTTTATTTTTCTCATTAAACCAAACAAGGGAAATAATCTTCAATGTGTTCGCAACCGGAAAATATATTTTGTCAAACCACATTGACTAAGTAAGAGTTTAGAGTTTAGACGCTAAAAAAAATTGGGAACTAATCAAAAAGAGTAATATTGAGGCAATCAACAACAATGATATGTAGTAATAAACCCCAAAATTTAATTAATCATGACCTATGCATAAAAGATCAATCTACGTTAGCAATCTAGATAGAATATGATGCCTACTTAATTAGTACACCAAGTAAACAAGACTATCACATACATACCAAGAGCAATTAAATGTCTCGAATTGCATTTTATGGTTCTATACTTCTATTCAATAGGAAACAAAGGAGCAACATTCACGAATAAGTGATAGAAAATTGATTAAAAATGCTACATTATGTCCAAGTCCCCATTCAAGAATTAAGAGGTTTAGAGTTTTAAATTTTGACAGATCATCTATTCTACAACTCTCTACTCTCTCCTATGCTCTATTCTATAATATGAAGTATATAAAGTGCATCGAAAAAGGGGCTATTGGTAGAATGATTATGAAATTGTGGATAAAGTTGACAAGTTCTAAAACATCTTTCAAAGATTCACCTTTTACCCAGAACAGCCAAATTGCCCTTCCATGAGTACCATAGCAGCAAGAAAAATCCAATTATCTACCCAATTTCCATAGTGCCCCCTGATATCTCATAAAGCAAAGACTACTTAGTTTCTTCGGCAGTTAATGCTTCCAAGATTCATTAAATTTATATTTTTTGAAATAATAATAATTTAAGCAAATCAACCCTCAAAACCTCCTCCTTAATCACAACTCACAAACAATGAATACTTGTGTAATAAGGTATTCCCTTTTAATAACTCATAGACAACCAAAGATTTAACTTATGTGGAAAAATTTTGTGCCTTCATTATTGTCACTCCCCTTATAGAACTCGGAGTCCAAGATTCATCAAAACTCCTCAAGCTATGTTACTTGAACTCAGCAACTGATGTCAGATATTAGTACGTGTCCAAGTGTCGGATGCGTCTAAATATTCAATTTTACGCCTAAAATAAAGTGTCTAAGTGTTATACTAATGTCCAAGCATCAAGGATAAAACACGGGTACGTGAAGCAAAATGAAGAGTCTGAGTAACATAGTCCTCAAGTACCTGCATTACATCCTAGACACTCCATCATGCGTGAAGGCTCTTTTTGAGCCAGCATCTTGGAAATTTTCGATGCCAAAAATCAATATAATACAACTGGCTTAAAATATTGTAGTTTAACAGAGTGTGCACATAAATTGAAGCTCCAAACGCAGAATTGATAGCAATTGGGAATATGCAACACCGACTAAGTCTAAAGAAAAGCAATAGATTCAAGTGAACCATGAGAAAGGATCAAGAAGACAGAACCTAAAAGGTGGAGTGTAATTAAAACATATTGAAAAGAAGAAATCAATTAAAAAAAAAGCTTCTGATCAAGAAAGCTACCTGAGAAGGTAAGCAAAAGCCAGTCGGAACAGTGAAGCAGTGACGAAGGCAGTATTTCTCCCACAAACTAAGTCTCTTGTCCAAAGATGCTTGAATTGTACCATGAATGTAATCAATACCCTAGAGTTTCATAAAAAGAATATATATTTAGATAAAACAAAACAGACCGAACAATTATGCAGTGTGCCAACAACGAAACCCTTCACGAGACAGCCCTTCAAAAATCAGGATAATAATTATAAGTTGTAACTATACCCGACAAAGAAAGACCGAACCATAATGTCTATCAACCATAGTCCCAGAAGATGCATGTTAGACAAACATGGCATTACAAATAGATCATCACTCAATTCCTAAGTTGCCCTAGCCTTTGGTCCACAAAAGGTACTGCAAGTAATTCCAGCATAGTGGTGAAAAGCATATAATTTTTTTAGGACTCATTTCCAATTCTATTCAAAGTGACAACTGTTAAACTAGCCAGATTCTGCTTCAAATAGTTCTATTAATATATTTTTCTGGCACCCAACTTACCATTGTATTTTAAACCATGAAACAGGAAGATTATCATCAGGTCAGATAATTGGATGGAAAGACATGTCGTACTCCACTAAATCAGGATCAAATTACCCAATTTTCACCCAATGAATACATAATCTACCCAAATGACACCATTAAGTTCATCAAAATACGAAATACATACCCTAAAACCTAGGGTTTATAAGTACAATCGAAACAAGCAATAACCTTGAGGAGCACTTAGAAATTACTTGCACAACTACTTCCTCAGCAAAATAAACTGTCAAGAACTTCTAAAAATTTCCATATATTTAAAACAGAGATAAGTGCAAAAAATATAATAACCTTTCTAAGGTCTTGAGATCTATCGGTGCCATCAATTTTCAATAATTTCGAAGCTTCTCTGAAAAGTCATATTACAAATTAGGAATTTAGGGAAAAAATTGCTCGCAAAATTTGCTTAAAATAATTGCAGAAAGAACAAACAAAAGAGAGATTTACAAATGAAAGTAACGGAAAGCATCGTCCACGACATCATCGACAAGATTGAGGGTTTCATTGATGAAGAGCTGAGGTTCAAAATTCAAAGACTTGAAGACTGCCATGCTTTCACTGTCCTCCATTTTCGCAGGTTCTGCGCTATCTTTTAGACAAAAGTGTAAATTAGATTGCCTAATGTACACTAAATGGTCTCATTATGATGCTGCGGATTAATTTATTTTCGCGCCAATACCATTCTAAATCATATTTTGAAATGTTTGGTTTATCCGAATTGGTCCACTACTAGTTCGGTTTGATGTTTGGGTTGGACACTTGGATGTGTATGGCAACGGTTGATAGCTAGTTGATTTGATTAATTGATTTTGTTAATTAGTTTAACTAAATAACTTATTCGTAATAATAAGCTGAGCTAATTCACCGAATATTAACATTAGATACTTTGACCAGTCAACTTTCTATTTATATCAAAGTAAGCTAAGATTATCTAATGAGATATTTTGCCAAATACCCACATATATCTCAAAATAAAAATAATTGTTAATTTGTGAAATATCTCAAATACAATCAAAATATAAAATAAAAGTATTTAAAGTTTTAGATTTTTGAAACTCAAAAGGATACCTATTCAGAATTCAAAAAATAATCAATTTAGGTCCAATTTTTTAGGGTTTTCTTTAATAGGATGTTCAATGCGGACAATATTCGATTATGGCTTAAAAATTGTATCATAACATTTGGTTGAAGTCAAATATGAATTACTTAACAACACTTACATCTTAAATTCTGAACAAATCAATTAATTTGTATTTAACTAGGGTAAAAAATCATAAATTTATTAAAACCCTTGTGAGAGTACAAATATTTTCAAAAATCACAATACAGCGTTAAATAACAAATGCCTTTACTTTTTATTTTTTTGAAAATTATACTGATAATTAAAATACGTGTATTTATGTCATTTTATATTATGGTATGATTTTTTTTAGATCTCAAGTATGGTATTAATATATTGTTTTAATGTTATTTTGTAAATTTTTAAAAACATTGTGCTATCACTAACATTTCAGCAAATTTCGGTGTTAATATGTAAAATATCTCAAAATAAGATGGTTGAGGAATAGATTGTGCTTTGACTTTAAATTTTTCTATTTCAACAAGTCAATCCTCTACACCAGGTCCATTGATAATCACGTTGATTATTATTAATTTGCAAGCATTGCACATTCATTTAACTCCCTTTTTATTTTAAGTTAGATTATCTATAGGTATAATTATAAAGAAAATTAAAATGTAATCTCACATTTACTTTGTTTCATAATAAAAATTTCACATTCTGATTAATATTTAAAAATCACACATTTGAGTAATTTATCCATCGCTAGTACTTTTTGATTATTTTACCTGTTAATATCAATTTTTTGTAGCATTCATTGATGCAAATATAACGTGCAGTAAAATAGAGTCTACGTGCAACAATACAAACTTAATGATACAACAAAAACAATCGACAAAAACTTTTGATGAATAAACAATATAAAATGAGATTTTTATATTCTAATAAAATTCGAGATAATTTATCTCATAAAGGTGGGATATTTAAATTTTAATTTTCTCAATTATTAGCAAGTAACAATATTCCATATCCATATTGGTTTAGTTATCCAACCATCGGTCATCCTTCAACTTAAATCTCCGACCCGAGCCACCATTTGATTTATAACTTCATATTGGTTACAATAACTCGTATGATCGTATCCATATCGAGGCAACCAAAAATAGAACAAATACAAAGAAAAGATTTAGCCAACTTGTGAGTTATGACAATACATGGAAAGTATAGTCTAGGAATATATAATTAAAATACTATTGACATTATTACTAATTAAAATTGCTTACGTGTCACAACCTCAACAAAAATTTTTCCTCCAACACTCAATTATGATGTCATTGTTTTTATGACTACTTTTTTTATCTTTGACTTTATTACATCATTTAATGTAATAGAAAATCACATATATTATTTCTTTTTTCAATTATTTATAAAATCTTATTTATTTATTTATTAAATGAGTATATCATTTTGTGTATTGGATATTTTGAGATGTTAAAACATAATATACCATAATTCTAATATAATTTAGATTGTGACTATTATTATGTAAGTCAATTATATTTTTCATGACAAAAACTATTTTTTTCGTTTAAACTTTTTATAAAATAATTTACATATTTTTGGGTTAAATTTGATTTTGAAATGTGTTATCAATAGTTGTAATACTTTATATAAATTAATGTAATTTATGTCGAAGAATTTAATAAAACCGTAAATCACACGAGCATTATCTAGTTAGCATATATGACAAAATCCAGTAAACCAGGCACGTAGCTTGCAATTCTCAATTTCAAGGGCAAATTTCTCCACTAACAAGCAACTTTCTCAACAACTCTATAGGAAAATAACGCAGATCATATATCATAGGAATGTAGCCTATTCTGATCCTAGTAATATCACGAAAACGCACTTGACTTTCTCATTTTAAACTCACGTATTCTCCAACTGTCTGAAAAATTGAATTCTACCGTCTGCATAGCCTTTCATGTTGGAACCGATTATTGTATAATAGGACATGACATCTCACTTCTCTATGGTGACCTAAAGGCTTCACCAGCATAACGTACACTACCAAGTTCCTCTTCGATGCGCAAAAGCTGCATTCAAGGGCAGAACAATAAAAAATTCGTCCTAATGTGATTTTTGAGGCGATATATCAATTACTTGTAACATTTCATAAATACGTAAAAGCTGTAGTATTGTTTAAAATAGCCTGTAACACACATTCAAGAATGGCAAGTAGAAAGCCGACAAACAATTACCTGGTTGTATTTGGCTAACCTCTCACTGCGACAAGGAGCACCTGTCTTGATCTGGAAATATAATGACAAAATTTCAATTTCTAGCTTTATAAGACAGTGGATCTTTTTAAAAAAATAGGATAAAGGAAAATACTGTGTTCTACCTGTCCACTGGCCAAGCCAACAGAAAGGTCAGCAATAAAATTGTCCTCAGTTTCACCACTCCGGTGGCTGACCATAACACCCCATCCGGCAGTTTTGGAGTCCAGGGCAGCTTGAATGGATTCACTTACAGAACCAATTTGATTAACCTGAAATTCATAAGCTCACAAAGGCTTCACCAAGTGTTCAAGAAAACTAGAATCATTCATTTACAAGGTTGAGAGAAAACAATCATCATATTTCCTAGTTCAATCATCAATGTCCTATATGATAAATATCCAAGACTAAGAGGTACTACGACTAACATTGCTCTCCTCTTCATGGACTTGAGTCTACAATTCCATAACAAAGTTTGCCATGCTATTGATGTAAAGCAAATTTCGTCATACTTTTTTCCTCAGATAGGAAGATTATATGATTATGTAATACTGAAAAAAATAATGATAGACGATTACCTTCAACAGCAAAGCGTTACAAGCTTCTTTCTCAATCCCTTCGGCTATTCTCTTTGGGTTAGTGACCAAAAGATCATCTCCTACCAGTTGGATGTCTACTGAAGATTGTAGTGAAGCCCATGAACTCCAGTCATCTTGGTCAAATGGATCTTCAATTGAAACAATGGGAAAATCTCTGACAAACTCTGTGTAAAGGTCACAAAGCCCTTTAGCCGTATGCACATGAGATCCATCATTTGGCTGTTTCTTGAAATCCAAATCATAATTCCCATCCTCGGTATAAAACTCAGAAGCTGCTACATCCATCCCAATTTTGATCTGCATGATTCACAATACACTCATAAGCACCTCTTGAAAGAGACATATACAACGAAAGAGCTTATAGTAGCACTAAGTAATGCCATCTTACTTTGCCAGTGTACCCAGCCTTTTCAATTGCTTCCATAAGTAATACAAGTCCCTCACGGTTATCTTGGACATTTGGTGCAAAACCTCCTTCATCTCCTACATTGCAAGCATCTTGTCCATACTTTGCTTTAATAATGCTCTTCAGTATGTGATATACTGCATTATAACTGCTTGTTAGTACAATAAGATTGAAACAACTGTCAAAAAATGTCTAAAAGACTTTAAATAACAGATGACACAACAATCAAAGCTCTAACTGCAGTCCGAGTATGCTAATCACCTAAACAACAATGGGAAGCAAGAAAAGGTGCACACGAATTTTAGTGGACAAGATACACCGCACTGGATGATAATATAGCACAGTTGGAGCATGGTAATGAAAGGGGGAATAATGCTAACCTTCACTACCCATACGAAGCGCTTCTGCAAAAGATGATGCACCAACTGGTAAAATCATGAATTCTTGCATGGCCAAGTTATTGCCAGCATGGCTCCCTCCATTAATCACATTGAATGCTGGAACAGGCATAACAAGTTCCTTGGTTCCTGATATTTCCTGAATGTGCTTGTACAAAGGTATCCCCTTTGCCCCTGCGCCAGCTCTACATACACTTAGAGATACACCCAAAATAGCATTTGCTCCGAATTTTGACTTGTTTGGAGTTCCATCAAGCTCTAACATGAGGGCATCAACATTAGCTTGATCTCTGAAAGAAAGCTAGCGAAAATCAGATTTCCCCTCAACATAAGTCATACTCACAAGGTAATTTTGAACACAGAGAGAACAAAGTAAACAAAAAAAAAGAGCAATATACTGTTGTGCTCCTACATTCACGTTGCATTGTTTTCCTTTTAAATTCTCATTGAGCATAGGTTACCCGGTTAAGGAACACTATATTAATACTCTCCTTGTCCCTTTGCTAGTTTGCTCTTGCAACCCTATGTATTTACGAAGGATCCTGTTACTTTATACACTATACACTTAGATATTTGGACAAAGTCAAAGTCAGATATCGGAGTTGGGTTGGAGTCGGATTACTGGAATTTTCTGAGATACACCTCTAATCCGACTCCCGTCTGAAGTCATTATATCATCCAACTCTGAGTGGAATTTGTTTTCCATGGATTCGAATCAGATTTTTTCCTGGGGTTGACTCCAATTAGATTCAGATTCGGATCAAATTGTCATCCCTAAATTTGACACTAATACCAAGTAATACGAAATAACCAACTGCAAATTTTTAAGATAGTTTGCACCTCTGCACTAATCCCTCTTTTTTGTTTGAAATTGCTATACTAGACTTTATAAATCTCACGGTGATCTGCAAGTAATCTCAGTGGGATAAAGAATTTACTTCTACAGTTCCAAACACTAAGGGGTGTATGGCGGCAGTTGGCCTTTTTAGCCAACTAAAAGGTCGTCCGCAAACACTCTCTAGTCTATATAAGACATTATACGTACCAAAAAATAATAGAAAAACAAAAAAAGTACACTTGACATTTCATTCTTGCTAGCCCTACAGACTAGAGTATAATTCCAAATCTCTGATTTCGCTATCAAATGATTCAACGTACTACAAGTTTCACATGATATTGCAATTACGCTCAATGATATCGATACATCAGGAGTCAACTATGAGAAAAATAGATTCATCAGACAACAAAACAGCTTATACAAATTACAAATATCATACTTCTATCATCCATCAAAAACGCACTTCAATAAGCCATAAAATAAATAAACAAACAAATACTAGAAAATCACCTAGCATCGACGCCAACAAGTTTAGGGCCTAAAACCTCATTGATATTTCTCACAGCATGAAGAACACCTTTCCCACCATAAACAGATTTATCACCATCACGAAGCTCAAGTGCTTCATAGATCCCAGTAGAAGCACCACTAGGAACTGCCGAACGGTACAGACTGCCGTCGCCGGTGAATAGGTCGACTTCAACGGTAGGATTTCCACGGCTGTCGATGATCTGTCTCGCCTTTATTGATTCAACGGCGTGATCTTTGATAAGTTTCAACGGAGTTGGAGTGGCGGAGGTTGTGGCGGCTGCTTTGATGGAGAAAGAGAGTGAAGAAGGAGGTGAAATGGTAGTTGAAGGAATAGGAAGAAGTGTTGAGATGAAGGGTTTTGGGAGGAGAGAGGTCGCCATTTTTGAGAATGGTGAGTTTATCGTCTCTTTGGGATGACCGTCGAAGGAAGAGAAAATGGTGGTAGTAGACTGGTAGTGGGTTAGTGGAAGCCTGGTAGCTGGTAGGTATTTTTCTTTTTGAAATAACGGGTGGGTGGTTTTAGACTTTTAGTCTACGTTAGTTGAATTCACTATTCACCGTCTAATATTGTCTAATATTGCTTAGTTGTTTGAAGAACTTAATAATGATGTCATTGTTATTATGATTAATATTTATATCTTTAATTTTATTACTTTTGAATAATTATGACTATAATATTATTCATATTGATTAATTTTAAAGTCAAATGTATTATAAAACTATGTATTTTATTTCATTTTTTTAATTATTTGTAAAATCTTATCCAAAATTTTTTTATTAAATGAGAATTATTTAAGTGTATTGAATATTTTGAGATAATTAAAAGATAATATACTTTTATTATGATTGTTTTAATTTATACTATTATTGGTTACTTAAATGCAATGCTTAATTCTAATATGATTTAAGTTGTGACTATTTTTAATGCAACTCGTTTATATTTTTTATGACAAACAAATTATTCTTTTAGTTTAAACTTTTATAAAATAATTTTACATTGAAATTTATGTTAAACTTGATTTTGAAGTGTGTTATTAATAGTTGTAATACTTTATATAAATTATATAATCATATTTTTTGTCTTTTGTTGTGATTTATTTGTTATGAACTAAATTTTCAAAATTATCTACACACACAATGCAAAGTAAAATACAAATCAAACAATTTATGTAATGTATATATACAACTATTTAGAGTGAAATGAGATATAACTATGATGTATAATTTATTTCTTAAAATTATAATTTTTTTAATGATACAAATATATCGAGAAATTTAATAAAGTCGTGCATCGCACGGGCACTATCTAGTACAATACTATAAAAACTGAAAATAACTCCAAATAACGATTTTATAGAGTTTGCCAAATGAAGTTTTTTTATAGATTCAAATGTGATTGACTGATATTTAAAAGACTTTATTACATTAATTATGACTTTAAGTATTAAAGATAAGTTTTCAAAAATATTTTATTAGATGAAATCATATAATTGTACACTACTATTAATGAACAGGAAAATTGCAAATGACGTTTTATAGAACTTTAAGTAAAAGCATTTTTACAACTTAAAATATGATTGTGGGACATTCAAATCATGTTGATTATAATATATAATTGCATTTTTCTTTAAAATTTTATTTATATATATTTCCATTCTAACAAACTTCGTGCATTGCAAGAGTTTATATATTAGTTTGATATAATAATAGTGTGTTTTCTTTAAGAAACTATAGATATTTGATAATAAATAAAGATAATGATTAAATTGTATGGATAAAATTAATATAGAGTTACAGTATAGAGATGAGAATTGAGATTAACATAAAGTTAATTGATCCATTTTTTTAAATATAATGTAAAGTGAAAGAGACAACTTAAAATAAAAACTAGCACTAAATGAGATTGATTTTCGGAGGGCTATTCAAGGAGTCAACGAGTGATTTGCGCATGGAGGGAATGTTTACCAATGGGAGCATTAACGTTAATAAATCTAGTCTAATTTGTTTAAATTAACGATGCTGATATAAATATTGGTTTCTGTAACTGGAAACGTAACTCTTCTTGGTGCCAACTATTTTTTGAAAGCGTGGAACACCTGCTAAAACATGAGACAGAAACAAAATCATTTATGATGAAGAGATTCTGTTTCTCCATCAATTTGACACCAATTACAGAAGGGAAATGTAAGGAAGACAACCCGTGGATCTTACCTTCAATCAGCGTAACAATCTGCACTTATTTACGTTTTCTGGCATTAAGCTGCAAGGGAACTTCTTCTGAGAAGCTTTCAACATGAATAACTCAGAATAGGCCTGTAATAAACATTGCACATAACAGTTGAAAGTATCAATATCAGATAACTGATGATGATAGACAAATTACAGTCATTGATATTAGCCAAAAGGTCGATAAAGGTATGGTTTTGTAGCATTAAACGACCTCTTGCGTACTTGAGGATCACTAATTTCCATCTTATATGCAGTCACACATGCTTGAACTTTAGTAAATTTCACAGTAATTAGAATGCTGAGGTTTTGAACAAAAAATATAATGAAAAGTGCATTTTTGAAGTGCTACTTTAATTTGGAGTATACCGATAAGCGAAGTAGGTTGACCAGAGATTACCATGTTTCTTAATGCCATAGCAATTGACTGTGCAAGAAAAAATGAAATTTGCAGAACAAGACCCTCACTAATTCATCAGTTGTTATTGAGAGTTTGATACTTATAACTACTTTTTGTAGATTGAATGTCAAATGCTGCCTGCAAGTTTTGTTCATAATCAGTTATTCTTTGCTTAAATTCATCAAGAATATCCAAATCAGCAAACCCCAAAACTGAAAGGGTGATTGTTTGATACCAAAAAATATGTATATATACCTCACTAAATTCAATACAGGCGTACAGCTAGTAATGATAAAAGTCAGTTTTGAGAAAAAATATTGTCCCATATCGTTAGACAACAGAGTGCACATGACAAAGGAGAGTATAAATAAAGGATGCAGGACATTGGAAAATTCACTTACCTGGACGGGGTCTATGAGTGATCATGAAGACTCATGGCCTAGGGTGTTGACCTCCATTGCACTTTGGTAGGGGCAGCAGCCTAAGATCTCCCCAAGTGGGAGAGTCTACGTCATAATTTGTGGTAGTGGAGGCCTGCGTTCGCGCGGCCTCTGTCCAATTCATAATTAAGTTTTATTATGTGCTTGTTACTCAAATAAATCTATATAAAAATGCAGCTGGAAACCAATTGAATTGAAATGACTAGTAAAAATCATATAGTGATATAAGATAAAAAGTAAATAAATTTGTTAGAGGAAAGAAATTCAAAAAAAAGGAATATTTGAAAAGAAAAAAATCCACAATCAAATTCTAAATTTGATAAAAAAATGAAGTTAGTTAAAATGTATTGGAGGGTTAGGGGATTTTAACATTTTATTTTTTATTTTTAAACCTATATATCAAAAATCCTAATATGAGTATGGAGGGTTCATTACTCAATCCAAAGGGAATTTTAACATTTTATTTTTTATTTTTAAACCTATATATTAAAAATCCTAATATGAGTAATAGAGAAAAATAATGGAGATGTTTATACCTAAAAATGGGTTTTACTGTTTTACTTAGATGCTTTTTTTGATTTAATTCTTTTCAGAAAATGGTGGAGTAACAATTTCCTTTTAATTATTTGAGTTAATATTCTAACTAAAACCTATTATATATACTCCATTTACAATAACTTGTAATAAATAATTAAAATTACTATGTATCTATAAATTGATATTTGAAGATTTTAAATGTTGAGACTTTTATATTTCTACGTTAAAATCTGAATTTTTTATTTTGAAAAAAAAACTTATTAATATAGAATAATATTGGGTAACTAGTTTATATGACGTATCAAACTCATCATCTTTGTTTTTATAAATAAGTTTTATTATTATTGGTGGTTTAGGCATCTTTTATTATTGGTGGTTTAGGCATCTTTTATTTTCACGCTTTTTAATGCACTATTTTAATCTTTAATATCTTTAGCTGAACTTCGAGTATTAAAATTATACAAAGATGACATTATGAAGTTTTAACTTCAAATGAATAAAGTAATATTTCACCCGACTATGTTTTACCATATATATGATAAAAAGATAAGACAATATTAAGAAAAAAAAGTAAAAGACAATATAACTTATGAATAATTCTAAGTATAACAACTACTTCCTCCTTTTTTTTTTATTTACTTTTTGCACAGTTTTCAATCCAAATTTTAAATCTCAATATTCTTTAAATACACGTAATAAAAAATTATAAAAATACATAATAAAAAAGTATACATTAAGACAAATCTAACGAGATCTCACATGGATATATTTTATCATCTAAATATGTGTTAAAAACATTAATTAAATTTATCTTTCCTTAAGGTGGAATTTAATGGAGGGAGTATTAAATATTAAAATAAAAAAATATTGGACCAATTGAGACCTTGAGATCCAACTATTTAAAACTTGTACATTTGATTTTGAATTTGAGCCTAAGAACGAGATTCAGAATTGAAGGTAGATGTCAATTAAACTTTGACCTATATAACATTGTAAAAATCAAATTCTTTTATAAAAATGAAAGAACTTTAACTAGTAAAAATCAAATTCTTTCTATATACTTTTCAAAACTTTATGTAAGCATTTAGCTTTAGAAATTTTTAATACTTTATGCGCAATCGATATGAAAAATAAATATTTTTTTATAAAAGTGAGAATTGAACTCAAATATTGGTACTATAAAGAATAAATCGCAAATCATATCCTAAGGCTAATTATTATTTTTTTTTGCAAATTATTACCATAAAACTATTAATGATTATATTTCAGGCCATTTCATCAGATTCGACCACTCAACTTAAAATTTTTGCTTACTTAAATGGTCAGAATGCAGCGAACTAACGTGAACATTGTAGACACTAATACTTTAATTAATTGGAAAAAAACATAAAAATAGTAATTCATTAAAAACCTTAATCTTAAAAATTGTATTTCAAATTTATTCATTATTATAATACTAGGGTTTGGATTTTAATTCTCACTTTAGCCGAGTTTTATTTCCCATTCCCAATTTTTTTTTAATAAATTTACAATTGGAAAAAAAAGGGGGGGTGCAAAATAGATTAGTAAAAAGTTACTATTTGACATTTGTAGAGACGAGAAGATCTCTACATTTTTCAGACTGAGGCAGTGGGGAAAGACATCGAAATAGAGACAAAAAGTGCGATCCCATTCCAAACAGTACTACAGCCAAGAATCGAAACATGGGATGTTCATTTTCAGGGCTAAATGCATTATATGATTCTGTTAATGGTGGTGGAGATGTGTGGATCAATGAAAATAGATTCAAAATCGTACGGCAACTTGGTGAAGGTGGATTTGCTTATGTCTATTTGGTCAAAGAAGTTATCACCGACGCTTCTGCTGCTACTGGCGGTTTTTCTAACAAACTTAAAGACCCTTCCTTTGTTTCAGGTTTCTCTTCTTCTCCTTCTTCAATTTGCATGTTCTTAGTATTTTGATTGATTGGGTTTTAATTGACTTTTGATTTGTGGGTATTAGAATAGATCTTTAAATTATGTTTTAGGTTGAATTCGGTTGTGGGTCTTGTATTTTGAGGTGTAAACTGTGATTTTATGAATTTTGGAATGTTCTTTATTATGATTAATCGAGTTTTGATTGATTTTTGATTTGTGGGTTATTACAATTGATCATTGGATGATTTTTTTGATTGAATTGGGTTGTGGGTTTTGTACTTTGAGGTGTAAACTGAATTTTGGGTTGTTTCTTAATTTGCTGACTGATTGAGTTTTATTTGATTTTTGAAATGTGGATATTAGAATTGATCTTTGGATGATTTTTTAGTTTGAATTGCGTTGTGGGTATTGTACTCTGAGGAGTAAACAGTCATTGTTTTGAACATATGTTTGTTTGATTTTACATTTTGTGGTATGTGATATGAGTTGGAAATGGGGTTTACTTTTAGATGATGGAACTTATGCTATGAAGAAAGTGTTGATTCAAAACATTGAGCAGCTGGAGTTAGTGAGGGAGGAGATCCGTGTTTCTTCTTTGTTTACTCATCCCAATCTGCTTCCCCTTCTTGATCATGCAATCATCAAAGTCAAGGTAATTAACTACCTTGTTTCACTGAAATTCATGTTATCCCTGTGCTTCCATTGTTGTGTTCTTCCGTAAATTTTGTTGATGCCACCATGCCACAATTTATGGACTGGTTGTAGCAATAGCGCAATGTCGTATCACTTTGGCTAATAAGATCCAAAAGGTTTATCGATCACAAGGGGTGCAGATACATAATACCATATAGAAATTATTGTACTTTAAACCCTCCATGTTTTGTTGAGTAAATAACCAGCCTTGTTGTTCAACTTATAACCTGCTTGACAACTTTCATATCACTAAATAGCGTGTCAAGACGCTAAAATTGACATCACTGGTATGTTATTCATGAGATGAAAGTCTTGTTGGGTATGTAGTTTCTATTTAAACTATATGGGGGCGACTTTGGAGTGTCATTTTGAGCCCATGGAATCACGTTAAGTCGCCATAATGCTATGCAAGTGTCCCCAATAAGCTATTGTACAATGCTTTTGAACTGTAATTACAAGATAGATCTTTGTGTAGTGTGGTTTCCAATCGTACTGGTACATCCGTTGTAACCTATGGTGTTAAATCATATTTTACAATTTATTATCCAAGTTTAACGTTGATGATATTGTTAAAGTTTACATCTTGGGAACTTTGTGACTTACCTTTCTTTGTTGACAACTCACAAGTGTTTTGGACTGTCTCATTCTTCTATATTCTTAAACTTATCAGAAAAAGGTGCTGCAAGTGCGTTTATATGCTTGGATAACATAAGTTTTTTTTAATGAAACTTTGAATATGCATCTGATGAAATTGACCATTTAAGTATTTGTTCACATTGACTAGGCCACTCAAGATCAGTCTTGGAAACATGAAGCCTACTTATTATTCCCAGTTCATTTGGATGGAACATTGCTGGACAATACTACAGCTATGAGTGCTAAAAAGGAGTTTTTTTCGACTGCGGAAGTTCTTCAAATATTTCGTCAGGTGAACTACATCCATACTCATGAACAACTATCTAGTCATATTATTGCTGTTACACTCACGATACTCTAGCCTCGACTCTCGAGAGAACATGCAGCTGATTTACTCTATTTGTTGATTTTAATGCGGTGCAAGCAAAATTTTGTAATTTGAATAGTCTTTTCTTACATTCAGGTATAAGCTGCATATCATAGATTTTGTTTTTTCAAAAGGTCTTATCAGTTCGAATTTTACAAAATGTGCTAAAAAACCCTAACCTCATTTACCCCCATTTTGATAGTTGATCTTGGAAAAAACTACTATATAATATATTATATATATGACCGTATGATGCATTCCATTATGTGCTGTCTTGTCGAGGTTTAATTTGGAATTGGAGTATTTTGTGTTTTTGCTCTGTAAATTGATATTAAACCTGGAAATTCTAGCTTAGTTACTTATTCCTCTGTTTGGTTGTATACAACGCACAATGAGAGGTTTATGGTGGAATACTTGTTTGCCAGCTTTGTGCAGGGTTGAAGCACATGCACAATTTTGATCCTCCATATGCACATAATGATGTCAAACCTGGTAATGTTCTTATCACACACAGAAAAGGACAGGCACCCTTGGCTATATTGATGGATTTCGGAAGTGCTCGCCCTGGTCGAAGGCAAATTCAGTCACGTGCAGAAGCTCTGCAGCTTCAGGTGCTATTTCTTTCATCTCCAGCTTATTCAATCATTTTTCAGTATACTGTCTATTTTATGTCTTTTTCCTTATAAGAAGGCTATTAATTTTAGCTGATCATCAGGTGTTCTCATTTAGAATTTCTTACACTAATCTGACTTCTTGATCTGATGAACTAGTCTTCGTTAAATTTTTAAAACTCAAGTATAACAAATGACTGAATAATAGGTTTATAAGCAATTCCTTCAATTTCTTCTTCGAAAGGCAACCTTTTGAAACTTTCAGAAGTTTTTTTTTTCAGCTACTGTACTTGATTATTCATTCCATGGTTACAAAGCTTAGTTTTTTCAGTACCTTTTGGCTTACACGTGTATCTTTCAACGATGCATGTGTCTTCCCTAATCATGTACTTCTCCAATCCTTTGAGTTTGCCCTACACATGTATATAATTTCTCACATTGAAAAAACAAAATGGGGCATGTCAATTTCATAGGATAAGAAGAGATGTTGCACTTGACACCCTTCATGTCTGATGACGCCAACCACTTTTTGACAATGAAATGCATGTTTAGTGCGAGATTTTTATACGCCCTTAGACCCAAGTTTTGATGGTGCTTAAGTATGGGTCCAACCAAGATTCATTACACCTAAATCTATAAAGGTAATATATAGCATTTGTTATAGCTATGGATCAAATTGTTGAACTTGTCGGAAGGATCATAGGATGATAGGGGTAGCTGAAGTGCGCTAGATTGTCGAGTTGATATACTTTGAAGGACAGAGTTCGAATCAAGGATAAAATAAGAGAATCGTATAAGGTGGTTTGAGCACAATTGGCTTGCAGTGGGCACGGGCACTTTGCCATCTTTTATCTTTTTCTTTCCTTCTTACTTTGCTTGATGGACTTCAGGGTGGATTGATGTCTCGATGAACTAGACGACTTGTTTTTCTTGGCACTTCTTTTGAGCCTTTTTCTCCTTTGGACTCTCCAAATTAGGCCAACTTCCTTAGGCTTGCTTAGAAGTTGTCCTACATTGTTCCAAAACATTAAACCTAAAATTGTAGCCCAAACTTATCAGAGAATTGTTCTTGTATGCCACTAAATGATCTTAAAGCTACATGAAATATGCATCCTAAATCCTAATAGTCTTGGAAAGTGGCTTTAAAACAAACTTATGCTCTTGAATCATTTGATTGATATTGAATAGTATGTGCGTAGTGACAGAATAGTTTGGAGCTAATCTTTGCTGCAACCAAGGGTAGATGGTAAAGAAAGTGCTTGCCTATCATCATAATATGCATTTTTTATTTCCCAAAGTTCCACACACTCACGATTGTCACTGCAAATATTAAGAAATACATGAATTATGCGTGGAAAAAAGATGAAAATTATCAAATATCAAAAATACATTAAGAACTTTTCTACGTTGATCTCGTGGCAACTAAGATGCTCGACGAATGAGGGAAGGAGTTTTCTTGGATATTATACTCCATGACAAATTAAGCGCCTGTCAAATCTCCCCAACAATCATCTGTGTCAAATTATGTACTTCCTCTAGATTTTATTAGTAGATAGTGACATCTTGTGAGGAGAAATGTACTATCTGTAGCAACTAATAAAAACCAGAGGTAGGAGTTTGTCTGCTTGTTTCTCTATTATGAAATCAATTGTGCTTGTGTAAGATGCATGAGTGGGTAGGCCTTTTGCTGCATCGTAATGACGGAATGTCAGTTATTGTGCTCGGTGATGAGGATTTTTCAATTTAATACCTCTTACAATTGGATTCGGGAATCATATTCATCTGTGAATTTTAGTCTCTAATTAGTAGTGTCGTTGAATGATTGGGCTATCATTTTGCAGGAATGGGCATCTGAGCACTGCTCTGCTCCCTATCGTGCTCCTGAGCTGTGGGATTGTCCAAGTCATTGCAATATTGATGAAAGAACTGATATTTGGTCGTTGGGATGCACGCTGTATGCTGTAATGTAAGTACTATGCCTAACGTATTTCCGTGGCTTCTTCGAAGTTCAACTATCTTTATTATAACACTGCTTGCGCTTTCCGTCTGCCTACTACAACCAGTCTTTGAACATTGCACGCACTAGTTGCGAAAGTGAAATATTTTCTTTAAAATTCCATAAATCGGAATTATTGCACCCTCTCGATCAACTGTGAATGGTGATATTATGTGGAAAAGGATTATTCTTTCTTACCTCCATTGTTACTTGAAGGTATGGTGTCTCCCCTTTTGAGTATGCTTTGGGAGAATCCGGAGGAAGCCTACAATTGGCGATTGTAAACGTCCAGATAAAATGGCCAGCAGGACCAAAACCACCATATCCCGAAGCACTTCACCAGTTTGTGACGTGGATGCTTCAGCCTCAAGCTGCCGTTCGACCTCGCATTGATGACATCATCGTTCACGTCGACAAATTAATATCCAAGTACTCTAACTAGCACAGAATTTCCGTTTATGGCTATCAACTGAACGCATACGCCATACCTGCAGGTGTATCATGAAGGTCTTTTTACACATTTTGGTGATATAGTATAGCAAGTTTCGCGGTCATCCCTATTTATGTTGTCGTATCCTCCCGTCCTTCTCGATTGAGAGGGGTGTAAGAGTAATAATTATTTAGATACATTCATTTGGCAATAGATAATTTAGTGTAGTGTATTCAAAGAAATTAATTTGCTAAATTGTGTACTGCTTATACAAGTACTGATGTTTATAAGAGACTTATCTTGGACAGTAGTGTTGTATACTATTTTGGGTGTATTAATTTGTTTTTTATTGGTGGTGGACTTTGGGATTTGTTAGCACATCTTACTGATTAGTGATTACATTGCAAATATAATTTCTTAACATACTTTTAATTGAGAATTGATCGTAAACAACAAAGAGAGAATCAGTTTGTGGATGATATCAAAAGATATGGCGTGAGATTTACTTAATTACAAATCACAGGTGTCTATTTAGGTCAAACCTGAGTTGATCATGTACAACTATGTCGACTTGAAATGATCACAACCATTATTTCTACCAAACATTATTAGATTATCAAACAATATACACAAATTCTTATTTAAAAACCGTCTCTAGTAGAGACCCCCCGTTTTTGGTTTGTCAAATGTCTCATTTGGTTTGTCAAGAAAAAGGTTGAAGGACCATATGGAGAAATGAATAAGGAAAAAAGTGATAATTGTACCCAATCCTTAAACTTTACAACCCTTTTTATTATATCGCCACCCCTTTTTTAATAAAATTACTAAAATGCCCTTAAATTCATTTTTAATTTTAAAATTAACCATTATTATTACTAAAATAAATTTATTAATAATAATTGGATTAAAATAAAAAAAAATTACTTTTAAAAAAAATAATTTTTTAAAATTGGAAAATAAACCTAATCACATGTTTTGTGTTGAAATTTGATACATAATCACTCTTTTGGCCAAAACTTTTGATAAGAAAATCACATTACTGCAATATTTGCAGCATTATAACCTAGACTTTAAGATCTTTCCAATGATATATTACATGCCCAATTTTGATAACCGAGCAAAAAATAATGATCGTTGAAAATTTTCTTGTATTAAAATTTAATGTATGTTCAATCTTTTGGGCATAAATTTTTTTTAAAAAGTCTTATTAATGCAAAGTTTACGGAATTAGAAACTAGACTTCAAGAGCTTTCCAACGACATATTATATGCCAAATTCCGACAATTGAACGAGAAATGACGACCGTTTAAAGTTTGCAGTGGTTTCTAACATTCAGTCGCGTGCGGCTAGATGTTAACGGTTGTCATTTCTTGCTCAATTGTCAGAATTGGGCATATAATATGTCGTTGGAAAGCTCTTGAAATCTAATTTATAATTCCACTAACCTTGCATTAACAAGATTTTTTTATAAAAAGTTATGCCCAAAAGATTAAACATGTATCAAATTTCACCACAAACAAACTTTAAACGATCGTTATTTCTCGCTTGATTATCGGAATTAGGATATAATATATCATTGGAAAGATCTTGAAGTTTAGGTTCTAATGCCGCAAAAATTGCAATTATATGATATTCCTATTTAAAGTTATAGCTAAAAGAGTGAACATATATCAAATTTTAACACAACATATTGATGCCGCAATCATATTGATGCTCATTTTCGTTGGCCATTGTAATTCTATTTTTAGTTTTAGTTTGTTTTAGTTCAATGAGTGTTCGGAGAGAGTTTTCAGAGAAATGTTAAAGATTGAAGGTTTGAAAAGTTATCGGGGACAATGTTAGAAGTTCAATATATAAAGGGTGACGATAAAATGAAAAAGTCTGTAAACTATAATAATACTCTAATTTTATGACAATTGTTTTTTAAATAGTTGAATATCATGATAACATAAGAAAACAAGGTTACCAAACAAGGAAACGAGATATTTAATGTTAACATATCAAAAGAGAAAAATGAGACATTTGAGACTTTGAGTAGAGTGGCAAGACATATTAATTTACACATGTAATTAGACAACTTAAGAAAAAATCTAACCGTTTTAACTATACAACTTAATAATCTCGATTACTTAAACAAATTACAACTATCCGCACAACCACCTTATGCTCAACAAACCCTTCATTAGTTTATCAATTTACTCTTACTTCATACTTATATTTTATCATTCAAATAACTAGAAGTACTTCAAATTTAGTTCTATTCCTAGTTTCCTACTAGTCTTAAGTCTCCCTTTTCTTATTTCAACAGACAAATACTCGTATCTTCTCCAGTTCTCCATTTCCATTACAGAACTCTACCCTTTTTTGCAATTGGCCATGTTATTAGTACCTTCATTTTCATGTCATCCTCCATTTTCCTTTTACTCAATCAACAATCAACCTTACATAAACAATCATAATCTTCACCCAATCAAATACCCTGAAGTATCTCTTTCTATCTCCTCTCCAAAACCCCTCCAAAGCCCACAAATTTTGAACCCGAAAATCTCCTTTTCCCAATATGTCAACAATCTCTGCTACTCCCAAAACCTCACTCAAGTATTGTCTATAATCAAAGAACAATTACCTAATTCATGTCATCATTCAACCCAATTAGCTGAGGCTGTTAGTTTGTTGGTACAATCATGTGGGCAGCAAAACAATATTGAAATTGGTAGAGAAATTCATGAGATTATCTCAACCCATTATAGTAATGATCTTGTTCTTTATACCCGTTTGATTACAATGTACTCATTATGTGGGTCTCCTGTGGACTCTCGTTTGGTTTTTGATCAGTTGAAAGATAAGAACTTGTTTTTATGGAATGCAGTGATTAGTTCTTACACAAAAAATGAACTTTATGATGATTCAATATTGATGTTCTGTGAGTTAATTTCAGGGTCAGGGTTGAAACCTGATAACTTTACTTTTCCTTGTGTTATTAAGTCATGTGCTTTGGGTTCAATGTTTGATCTTGGAGTGACAATTCATGGGTTGGTGGTGAAATTGGGATTGGTTATGGATGTTTTTGTGGGCAATGCTTTGATTATGATGTATGGGAAATATGAGTTAGTTGATGATGCAGTTAAGGTGTTTGAGATAATGCCTGAGAGAAATTTGGTTTCCTGGAATTCATTGATTCGAGTGCATTCGGAAAATGGGTATTATAGGGAGAGTATTAGTGTATTTGTGAGGATGCTTGGAAAGGAATGCTGCTCGGTACCGGATGTAGCGATGATTGTGACAGTATTGCCTTGTTGTGCAGAGGAAAACAATGTTGGAATGGGAATGATTGTACATGGTATAGCTGTAAAAACGGGTCTTACTCGTGAAGTAACAGTGAATAATGCTCTTATCGACATGTATGCGAAATGTAAGCTTTCATTTCTTGCTGAAATCCTCTTCGAAAAGATCGAAAAGAAAAACACGGTTTCTTGGAATTCTATTTTATGGAGTTTTTCCAAAAAGGGTGATGTTTTAAAGACACATGATCTACTTAGGAAAATGTACTTGCAAGAAGATGAAACTAAGATCAATGAGGTTACTATTTTAAATGTGTTACCGGCTTTCTCCCATACGTCGCAGCTAATGAGCTTAAAGGAACTTCATGGTCACTCATTAAAACATGGATTTCTCCTTAATGAATTGGTTGCCAATGCTTTCATTGTTGCCTACGGAAAATGTGAGTCGCTAAGTATTGCAGAACGTGTATTTCGTGACATGGACACTAGGACCCTGAACTCTTGGAACGCGATAATAGATGTTTATGTACAACATGATGATCCAAGAAGAGCTTTAAACTTATACCTTGAAATGAGATCTTCAGGCTTACATCCTGATGGGTTTACCTTAAGTAGTCTGCTGTTAGCCTGTTCTGAAAATGGTTTCCTTCCATCTGGGAAAGAGATCCATTGCTTTGTGCTACGAAATGGAATAGAAACTGATCCATTTATAAGTGTTTCTCTACTTTCTTTTTACTTCCGGTGCCATAAACCTCATCTTGCTAGGGTTTTGTTTGACAGAATAGCGAATAAAAATCGAGTTTCGTGGAATGCTATGATATCTGGATATGCACAGATTGGATGCCCAGAACAAGCCCTAAACATATTCCATTGTATGCTCGAACAAGGAACTCAACCCGATGAGATCACCATTACAAGTCTCATCGGGGCTTGTTCACAGCTATCATGCTTGAGGCCGGCAAAGGAAATCCATTGTTTCGCCTTGAAGGCCAATCTGAGAGAAGATTTGTATATCAACTCTTCCATCCTAGATATGTATGCAAAATGTGGTTGCATAGAACTATCTCGAAGGTTCTTCGACAGCCTAAACAACAAGAACCTGACATCATGGACTGCCATGATTTCAGGATACGCAGTCCATGGGCGTATAGACGAGGCCTTATTACTATTCGAACAGATGCGGGTACAAGGACTAGAGCCCGATCATTTTACATTTGTAAGTATACTTATGGCGTGCAGCCATGCCGGGCTAGTTGAAGAAGGCCTGAAATATTTTTATCATATGCCCATTTTATACGGGATCAATCCCAGATTGGAGCATTACACTTGTGTTGTAGACATGTTAGCACGTGCTGGACGACTTGATGACGCATTGGCGCTTGTTGAAGACATGCCCATGGAAGCTGATGCTAAAATATGGAGTTCTTTGGTTAGTTCTTGTAGGACACATAATGATCTGGTTCTAGGAAGAATAGCAGCCGAGAAACTTCTTCGACTAGAACCAAACCGAGCAGAAAACTACGTATTAGTATCGAATTTGCTATCTCAATCTGGCAAGTGGGATGATGCGAGAAATATAAGGAAAAAAGTAAAGGAAAAAGGTCTTAAGAAAAATGCAGGGTGTAGTTGGTTAGAAATAGAGGGAAAGATATATAATTTCGTAGCTGGCGATCAAATGCTTTCGAGATCAGATGAGACTCGAGAAATGTGGATCGGGTTAGAGAATAAGATCAGAAAATATGGGTACATTCCTGATACAAGTTCAGTGCTTCATGATATAGGAGAAGAAGAGAAATTGAATGTATTAAGGGGTCATAGTGAAAAGCTTGCAGTATCTTTTGGTTTGTTAAAAACAGGTAAAGGTATGACAGTTAGAGTCTTCAAGAACTTGCGTATATGTAATGATTGTCATAATGCACTTAAATTGGTGTCCAAGGTTGTTAGAAGGGAGATTGTTGTGAGAGATAACAAGAGATTTCACCATTTTAAGAATGGATTTTGTTCTTGTGGAGATTATTGGTAAAAGAGTATGTAAAACGTACAAGGCTATTCTTGTGACAGACCGTCTCTCGGTGAGACGACTTCAAATAAGGAGCCTGACCTTATTCTCATAATATGTATTAGATGGGCTATATAACTCATGTATAAGGCAAGTTTTTCGGTGAGATTGTCTCATACAACAAATTGTGAAACATATATGCAGATTTTTGTATATGTATTGTATATATTTCGTTAATGGTTAAAATCAATAATGTAATACTTGAAAGTAAGATCGTTACGTTTGATTTCGATAATAAACTTTTGATTCTTTTTGTTTGTCCTTATTAATTTGTAGAAAGTTTCAAAAGCTTGTCTTCTATGTTAGAAAACTCTAAAGGTCATAATTCTAGTTCCCACATCGTTCATGGCAATGTTATCAATTAAATTTATATAGCTTGTTTTTAGCTAATTATATATATAGAAAAAATTATCTACAATAATTTATTTCTTTATTGATTTTTTAATTATAAGGAGTGCTTGTTAGAAGTAATCTCTTACCTATGCATAAAAAATAATTAAGTGAAAACAAATTTAAATTATGAAAAAAATTGTAAAAATTTTAAAAGAGAATTTTTTTTTTACTTTTAATTATTAATATTTATGATTTTAAATTTTGTTTATTGTTTTTCTTTTATATTAATTATCCTGTAGAAATAGGTCAGCATTTGGGCAATAATATTCTTGGGTAAGTGACTCTAAAATTGAGATTATTCATAATTAATCAAAAGTTGAGATTATTTTTAAGAAAAATCAATAAAAAGTTAAATTTTTTAAAGTAATTTTTCCTAAATCGTTGGTGCAAAATGACTATTTTTTTTATATCTAATAAATGCTGCATACCAACACCAATAAGTAGAGAACTCGATTTATTCTTATTATATAATTCTCTGTTCTAAATTACTTGCAGTATTAAAAATAATATATTATATTGAGATCTTATTTCATTTGTCTATGTAAACATTATTAATATTAATTTCGTATGAAGTCTAGAAGGGAGAAAGTATACACATATCTACAAATAGTTTCGTATGTCCTCTTTCTTGATTACTATGTTACTTGGATTTGGGTATTAATGTCGCATACTGATACAAGTTCAAGTGTTAGATATGTTCAAATATTAAATTCTACGCTTAAACTGTTGTATCTAAGTGATATATCAATATCTAATTGTATCTAAGTGATATATCAATATCTAAGCATCAATGATATGATACGGGTACGTAAAGTAATATAAAGAATCCGACTAACTAGGAGAGCAATGTGATTCATTGCCAATATTGTTTCTTCACTAATGGTTGTCTATAGTTTGTACTAAATATGTGATTGATCGTGTTTCATCACAAAAGCAGATCACGCAAAAGCTACTAATGAAAAATTGTCAGTGAAGTTGAAATTTTGGTTAAGTTTTGCAAAGCAAAAATTCTTAGTACTCCTATCTCTACTAATGAAATTAGCTCTATTTTTCTATATATTATGTCTCATTTATTTTCCCCATATTTTTTATTACCATAATTCATACTTTTTATTAATTCCCATCAACACATTAAACTTAAATTTTCATCCACACATTTCTTTCACTAATTACTTTTACTCATTTTTTTTCATTTTCAACCCATTTATGTTTCAAGCTACTCCAACCATCTCTAAGAGATTGTCACACTTTTCTTTTTAGTATATTCATTATACTTCGCTATAATTTTTTATTGTTCCCCACTAATTTCATTTATTCGCATTCACGCATCTATAACTTTTATAGTATCATTCACAGTTTCACATAATTTAAATAATCTTACAATTTCTCAATTTTTGTACAATATATAATTGTGAAAATCAATGGCATAGACTAATGACATACTTCTAACATTTGGGTAAAAAATGTGGATCAAGTAAAGCCATACTTCATTCATCTCATTATACTTGTAGAAGTAACTGATAATAATATTTTTTTAGGTATATTTCCTAACCCTTTTATAAGAGGAAATTTAGTAAATAATAGTGATTTATGTAGTTAACAAATCACTTTTATGCAATAGCATTTTATATGATGAGAATTTTGTAATTTTAATTTATCTTTTTTTAATTATTTTTATTTTATTATTGTTATTTTTGTCTTTATTGATTAGGAATTATTGTTCCTATAAATAGCTGACACTGTCACAATGTCTAATCAGTCTCTCTCAGTCTATCTTCTGTCTTGTCCAAGTCTCATCTCACCCTCTTCCCAAAACTACAATTTCCCAAATTCAATTCATCAAAAAAATAAAATAAAATCCTTAAATTGGGTATAAATGGAGGTTGAAGTACAAAAATCCATGGTAGCAGATACTGAAAACACACCATCAATTCAAAATCCCACCCAGAACCAGAATCAATCCGAGTCTCCATCTAATTCACAAGGATCTTCCACTCATCCTTCTTTATCTCCTCCTCTACCTTCTCAACCATCCAAGGTTTGTATAATTCCTTCTTATTTTTCTCCTTTTTTTAGGTTTACTTGCTATTTTTATGTACTTATAGATGGGAATTTTTCAGAAAGAAGTAATACCAAAAGAAGAATTTGCAGTTATGGATAATGATGGGCCTGCTTTGCCGGACAAGAAGCCTCAGTTTGCTGGCAACACCGTCCGGTATACTCCTTTTTTCTCATCCTATTTGATCGATTTTTAAAATTTGTAATATGTCAAACTGATATTTTAGATTTTTATGAGGGGTTTTGATGGAAGGAAATAGAGGGATAGAAAAGGACGGGATTTAGCAGGATGAAAGATTTTTGTTTGGGTAATAAATTGAGAGGGGCGATTTGGAGGAATTAAGAAAGATTTTGTGTTTGGGTAGTAAAATGGTAGCGGATTTGGAGAGAAGGAATTTGAAAGTTTTGAATGAAAGATTTCTTCTTTGGGAACACAATAGGAGGGGAATTTAGAGGGAAGCGGTTTGAAAGAATTAAATAATAGATTTCTTATTTAGCTAACAAGATCTCTCTAAAGTCGAAAAGATTTGAAAAGAAAAGTCTCATCTTTCGCATTTTCACTTCCATTCCCCCTAAACAAACAAAGCTACTTTCCTTTCAATTCTTTTCCCTTTCTTTCCCTTTTCCCCTTCTCATTCCATATTTTCATTTCTTTATGAGATTGTTATCCAAACATAGTGTTAAAGAAATTTAATGTGTTAATTTATAGAAGCTATTGCAAATTCTCGAAGTATATAAATTTAGGTGCTGTTAGTTGACGACACAATGAACTATGTGTCTTTGGTAGGCCATTGCTGATTTATAATAATGGTAGCTCAATTTGTAGGGTAATTTAATTTGTTTTCTGAGTGGTTTGTCTTTTTTAGTACTACATATTGTTGAAGAACAACAACTAAGCAATGTAAGGAGTTTTGGGTTGCATATATTGGAAATCCATTGTTTGGGAGATTGTTGTGAAAACGTTTTGTTTTGGTTGTAGTCTTATAGAGGGCTTATCCTTTGTTTGGATTACTAACTAAGACATAATTGTCCTCAAGAATTTTGGCCGGAAAAAATTGCATGACAAGATGAGATGTATCAACTTTGATTTCTCTTTTAGTTGTAAATAAATGAATAATTTGTAAATTACAGTCTTAAAGTTTTGCATTTTTGTGAATTACAGCCTCAATGTTTATTTTTTACAAATTATAGCCACCAAAGTATCAAAGTTTACAGGTTTAGGCCATGAACACATAACTCCGACCACTTAATCTAAAATTCCGACGACCAAAATGGTCGGAATTCTATGTATTGGCATAAACCTGTAAACTCTGATACTTTGCTGGCTGTAATTCACATAAAATAAACACTGAGATTGTAATTCACAAAAATACTAAACTTTAAGATTGTAATTCGCAAATTATTCTAAATAAATTGATGATGATAATGAGTTGGTTTAACGTCCATTTTGTATGTGGTAATTCTATTTCGATGCCCTACATGGAGCTTATAAGAAAACTTTGTTCTCTGTTTATGCAACTTAGTTAGTAATTAAAATGCCTGGACAATGTTTAGAGACAAGGCTTACTAAGGCGATAGAGTGGGTCATAGACCATATTCAATTTAGGAGTTCAAGAGAAAAATGAAGTTACATATGAGAGAAAATGGTGTTGGCCTCTTGTATCTTGAGAACCCATCTTCTCAAATGCTGAGTCGCTGACTTGGCAGCAGCTGGTAGGTACTAGGTCGTAGTGAGGTTTAGTTACTGTGGCCTGAAATGTAGAAAGATAACCTTTTTTTCTGGAGTACACAGTAGGCAGAGGGAAGGGGGCAACGAGAATATCACATGCTTCAACTGAGATAAGATTTGATTCTCCAGACAAATAGACCCTTTTAATCGTTATGAAATCATAGCAGCTGTAACTTGTAACTGCATCAAAGAGTTGAAAAAAGCGAATGAAGAAACATGGTTACATAGATGACTGAGGTTGTCATGTGGATTGTGGAGTGATGACATTGTTCATGGTTTAGCTACCCTTCTTATATTATTATTGGCAATTTGCTGTAACTTAGTTTTATGTTGGTTGAGAGTGCTAATTCGTTGTGGAAACTTTGTAGGTGCTTTACGGAAAATGAAATCTTGAAGTATGACAAGTATGAAGCGAATTATGCTAGTTATTTGAGAGAAAAATACTTCTCCGACAAGGATATAAATGGAGGTTAGTAAACTCTTATCTTATGGATTTCAATGGCCTCTTAACAGGTTAGATTTATTTCTGTTACTTCCGATTGTCCAATCCTTCATAAAAATCATTCGTTGATTCAACTCCACAAACAAAATTATTTCATTGAATGTATCCTTGTTAAGATGCTCAAAATCTCAGATTCTCTGTACACATCACTTTGTTTCTTGACTGCTTTCACTGCCTCCTTATATTTACTTTGTGCCACTATTACACCGAAATGTGAGATTTTGCTGTGTAGTGTGTACCTTTGGTTAGTCTATAGATTGTCACTTCTAGCCTATCCCGTTTTACTTTTATGACTTTGTAGTATGCTGTACTATAATGTCCTACGTAAGGTCTAATGTACTGTTGACTGCTTTGCACTGCACCGTTCTCGGTTGTCAAGTTGTCATTTTGGACTTTGTCCCCTGTAACCTTGGCTCAGATCTGGAATTTGTCATCTATTATTAACCTGGACTTAGCTCTGTAAGTACAATGATGGAATGGTCGTTTAAAATTTATTAAGTATACTCCCTTAAATTATAAGTGTAAATTCTACTACTATCCAGTATCCACAATGAACTGAAATTATGGAAAGACACAATGGTCCATCTTGTGTTGTAAGACGCAGACTCGTGCGCTCAGCTGCACTAAGTTTTTCTTGTTGCAGTTTCTCTCTATATGGGTTTTTCTTGAGCCGAGGGACTATTTGGCTGCATCCTCCTTTATGGGTATGGGTTGTTGTCTTCCATTCCTCCCCAAACCTTGATCATAGTTACTATAAGCGGAATACACTAGATACGATGATAACGACGACGACACATTGTATGTGTTGATAAAAGGTGTAAACACAATGTATATCTTGTGCTGTTTTGTATATTTGATTATTTATGCTGATATCTTATTTCGGATAAAATACTATGTATAGGGAGCATATTTGATCTTGCAGTCACTATAGACAATGAAACCATAAAATCAAGCAGGTGAGAACATTTTTTTTCAGTCAATTTTTCAACATTCCAAGTTTTATAAATGATAGCTTAGCCTTGATTGGTGGGGGTTTCATGGTCTAGATTGTCGCCTACTCGAACATACGCAGATCCTGCTCGAGGTTTTGATGAGCGTAGCAACGGTTTGGCTTCCAGGGTTGTCGATATGTCTCCAAATTGCACAAATGGGGATGTAAATCCTCAAAAGAATAGCAGCTCATCTTAATTCTTACAAGTATTTAAGAAAATTTTCCTGTTATATTAGTTACTATCTACTACTTATTTGTATTAGGGGACTTACTTTTGTCCAAGTTTTGCTCATTTGGAATTTATTTGTAAGTGAACTTAAAGGTAAGAAAAACAATACATCGATTAGCAAGGTACATTGAACTCTGTTGAAATTATCATCGACGATTACCACCTTGCTTTTTCGATGAAAGCCTCGACAACAATAATATACATGGATGAACAAAGTACATGGAACTCTATTGAAATTACCATCGACGATTGCCCATCCTGCTTTTTCGATAAAAGCCTCGACAACAACAATGTCAAACTTTTAATACCTATAGACCGAGGTCGTCTTTGATCTTGCTTTCTATTTAACTCCTCGTGCTTTAACTTTCTATCTATTTTATCACTTTTCTAATAATTGTTTTTCACATGCTGAAATCATCTTAGACACTTATTTCTTTTTATCTTTTTCTCAATATTGATTTATCCTTATATATTATTGTTACGGCGCGTTTGGTTAGTGGCACTAAATGATGGTGATGAGAATGATTTATAGTGTAAAATTTTATCAAAAGTTTCATATTATTTCCATGGTAATGAATTTTTTATCACAAAAAAGTTTTTTTGTTTATAAATTTTCATTACCACCTAATACCACCTCTCCCAATGGTAATACATTGGAATGATTTTTATGAAGAAAATGAAATGATTGAAGTTGGACAAGCATGTCCATCAAGGTAGCCAAGAGATTTTTCAATTAAAATTACACTAATTTTTCATTCCCATTACCATCATTTATTATCACCTACTGAATGGGCCGTTAAGGTATGTATCAGTATCATGGGTTCTCTGAATTGAGTTGAACTTCAATCGAATTCAATCCTTGTGTGACAACTAGCAATATTTCATTGAAAAATAAAGTCTCACCAACACATTCAAAGCTTCTTAAACCTTTTTAAACCCTATAAACATTATCATATCTAGTATGTTTGTCCATACAAGTTATGATCAGATTTGATTAACGACATATTTAATTAAACGAGATAAGGTGATTGCGGCCATTAAAATCCTACAAGATGAAAAAAACCCAAATCCAAATATATTTGTTATTTGCTTTTTTTAATTGACGCAAAATAATAGAATGAAAATTTAAGTATATATATGTGGTTCAAGTATTTATGCAAGTTTTAACTTTATATTTTTAAATAGGTTTTAATATCAATATAAAAATTAATAATTGAAATTTTAATTAGTTTTTATAATTATTTTGCTTGATTATTTAACTATAATTACTTTGCAAGTACATCAGACATTCAATCCTTTTAAATTTGAATTTTTAAGCTTCTTTCCTAGTGATTACTATTAAAGTATTAACGTCTAGCATTCAAGTTATAACTTATAAATTTCTTCGTATTAGGACTCACATCTATGCTAAATTAATATTAAGCCAAATGTTCGGGTCGAGTTCAAGTTTGATTGTGTAAAATTCATAGTGTAAAAATAAGACTGCATTGAATCGTGTCAATCGCATTATAATTAAAGATTTTTAAAAACAACAAATTGATTTTTCCCGCATTATTAAGGAGTAAAAAACAACGTTTTAGATCGTATCACGGGATATCTTTTGGTTTTGACCAATATAATGATATTTAGACGTTATGATTAAACGCATCACTCACATTACCTTATCACCATTTTATCACCCAATCGCGATCATTAATTACCGCATTTTTACTCTATGGTGTCAATGCTTTATCTATACACTAATTAAGAATATTGTTTAGAGTTTAAACATTGTTTTATAGTAAAAGTGCACCTATTCTACTTACATTACTAAAGTACGAACCAACGTGAATTAAAATCAAACATAATCGATTTATTATTGATTTTGCGTAGATTTGAACATATACGCATTGTATGTAAAAGTGTAAATACACTGCACTTTAGGTCGTTCCAAGCGATATTTCATAATTTAGACCGTATTATCGAATCGGTATTCCCGCATTACCGAGTCTGATAATATTTTTGCACTATAATTTAAACCAACAAAAATCTAAACTAAAAATCTCACAAAATAACAAAACATAAAATCTTTTATTGATTGAAGTTGTAATCAATAATCATCATACAAAATCTAATTAAAGTAGCACAAGTTAAGAGTGAAAAACTTGTATCAACAATTCCAGAACCAATAGTGTAATTAAGAGTGCATGATTTCTCAGCAAAACACATAGCAGCAGCCTGGAGAAATCTAGATCATCATCTTCATCCTCTCGTACGCAGGATCATCAGTAGGCAATTCATACCGACAAACAGGACAAGTATTTCGAATTCGAAGCCAAGGGAAGATACAATCGCCATGATAAAGATGTGAACATGGCAATTGCTTTGCATTCTCCCCTGCTTCAATCTGAAAAGTACAAACAGCACACACAGCTTTCTCATTAACCACATCCTCTTTCGTAATCACCACCCAAGGAAGCTTCTCAACAACAGAGTTCGAAGCAGGGGGCCGCCCAATGTTGGGAATTTGGATTCCTGCTACGATGTCGTCAGACATTAACGACTCATCATACTGATGATCTCTAGTTCGATTATCAATATCATCAATATAGTCAATTCTATGTTGATGGAATGACTCATCCAAGTTGTATAATTCAAGTTCTACCTCGTTTAATAACACCATCCAATTCAAATATCTCTGTTCTCCAATCCATTCTTCGTCCGGCCTTGGAAAAGTAAAATCTGAAAACCACAATTCGTCGACAGGATCAACCAATCGCATAGTCGAAACTTGCCTTTCATCAAGTACATTAACCTCTCTTTGCCAATCAAAAGCGTTATTAACGACTCTGCGGTTGAATCCATCAGAATCATGAGGTCTTGACAATCGACTATCCACTTCATCAAATACACAAACATGATCATCTAGTAACCCTAACCCTAAACTCGAGTTAACGACGACTGAATCGTTAACATCAAAGTCATCCAAAATTAATTCATTATCCATATAAACAACATGAGATTGTTCAATAACACAACGTAACTGATTATTTTGATATCCAACAATGTCGTCGGTGAAAGTGGATCGATTAGAAGGTCCAGACATTTCAATGGATGAATCAGAGAAACAGTAAGGTATGGAATCGAAAATGAAACAATCTTCAGAGACGACTACATCGTTTCTAGTGAAGAATTCATGGTCTTGTTCGTGGTTATGGAGGAAAAAAGCATCCGCCATTGATATGAACTAGATTAAAGGATCTAGTATTTATTTTTCGATCAAAGGTAGAGTCTGAGAAGAAATTTAAGAGTTACAAAAAAAAGAAAAAAAAGTGACAATACTTACTTATTTATACGAAAGCAGTATATATGGCCGGTTACTTAGGGTTTACGCAAGTAATACTATCAAATCTACTACAAATCTGTCAAATGGGTAAATTATGGAAAGTTTAATGTAGAATTGTACCGATCATATACACTTACCAAAATACTGAATATTTGATTTGATACGTAATCTATTACAAATCTTTTAGATTGTGCAAATTAAGGAAATATTTTTATGTAATAATTATCAAAATAACAAGGCAATATATGGTATTTTATTAAGGAAAATTTATCCAGAATAATCCAACCTATTCACGATTTTCCTACAATAATCCCAACTATCGATTAACCATGAATAATCCCAACTATCGATTAACCATGAATAATCCCAACTATTGACTCACTTAACCTGTGCTGTTGTTGCTCTTGTTTTTACCGGTGCAACAGGTAATTTTCTGGCATTTAGTCAATAGTTGGGATATTGTAGGAAAATCGTAAATAGGTTGGATTATTCTGGGTAAATTTTCCATTTTTTAAAATATTTATCTTTTTTTTATATTCAAAATGACTTGCTACAATAGGTAGCAGGTCACCCGGGTGTACCCAAGGCAAATACCCACCTAAGTTCGGATTATTTATGGTTAATCGATAGTTGGAATTATTGTAGGAAAATCATGAATAGGTTGGATTATTCTGAGTAAATTTTCCTTTTATTAATTATTATCAACGCATATTTTTTGATTATACTATTTTATATCATAATATACCATATTTACAGTTATTAGCAATAAATGGAAACAAATTATCTAACTTTATTTTTAAGAATGTTTATATTTATTATATAAAATTTTGTCAAGATTGTGATCGTTTTTTAGTTTAACTCGTTAAATCACTATCATATAAATAACTTTCTACCACTTGTACTATTTGAATTTTTACATAATTTAATTCATTAGTTTAATCTTTAATATCTTTAATTATGTATGATAAAAAATTATAAAAATTTAATATTAATAATTTTTGTATTGAGACGAATCAAACAAGATTTTACTTAACTATGTTTTAACTGATAGGTTAAAAACTAATCACAAATAAAAGTGATTAATGAATAATGTATTATCTTGTAATGTTGCAAGTAATTTGGGAGGGGAAGTTTTAAATATTTATGCAAATCATCTTAATAGAAGAATGCACCATTATTCATTTTGGTTCGTCCCACTTGATTTGTATCATTTCTAATTTTGAACGATGTTCCATTATTTTCTTTTAATTTCATTCACACATTTTAACTTCTTTTTAACTTTATCCACACAATTTATTCTCTCTTTTCATTTCTTACCACTTTTTAAAAAAAATTATCATTTTTTTTCTTTAATGTAAATTAAAAAGGACAGATGAATAATCAATTAGAGTAGAATTTACTTAAAATAAACAACATAAATTGCTATAAATTACTCTTACTTGGTCATTCATCTTTATTTTAATTTCTAAACAGATTAGACACATTTTACTTCATTCTGTGGTGAAACATTACTTATTATACTTATTTATAACTAAAATTTTAATGGCTATTCTAATATATTTTTGTTTCTTTAATAGACAATAAGGAGTTGTTTGGTATAAAAATCAATAATGAGATGGTACGTAAACCATTTAGAAGAGTAAAGGAAAAGGATAAGCTTTATGATTATTAGTTGTTTGGTATGAACATGTAACAAAATGACTTTTGCTTTGTTGTTGTGGTGGCTCAAAGGATAATTGAGTTGAACTTTTGCATCTTGAAATTTATTATTCCTTCCTATTCACCTTAGGAGTCTTATTTGACTTTTCACGGATTTTAAGAAGAGTCAAAAGTGGGACCCTAAGGATAGGAAAGAGAGTGGTATTATGGGTTTTTAATGTAAGAGAGAAAAATTAGTATGGGTAATGGAGGATATAATTGAAAATATGATAAAACTACTAAGGGCATAAAAGTCAAAAACCCATACCAAAAATAGAAATGGGACAATTAAGGTGACTTGACCATAAAAGGAGATGAGACACATAAACTGAATAGGAGGGAGTACTATTTTTAATGAATAAAGTATTTGTTACTACTAGACATACTTGAGAGGTGACCAAATAATATAATTTGTCAATTGTATTAATTAAAGTGCAATTAAGGTTAATTAATTTTTACCATAATGCTCGATGAAGCTGTTATGATTTCCAAAAGTGCTTATTTTGTGATACCGTCTCTTCGTGAGACGACCTTAAAATAAGAAATTCATATGATAATAATTTGTATTATTAGGCTATTTAACACATGTATGAGGTTTCTCTTATGATAAGACCATCTCATAGAAGAATTTGTGTTTTCAAAATCCTATGAACATACTCAATATATTATGTTCATACAAGGTATGATTAGATGTGGAGAGAGTTGGTCAACGACATCCCTTTTTATCAAATGAGATAAGGAGGTATGCGGTCACCAAAATCCTACAACTTAGAGCATGTTTGGATTGAGAGTAAATATTAAGGAGAAAAAAAAAATCAAAGTTGAAAAACATAAGTAGTTAGATATTGATTGTTGGAGAGGTGAAAAAATTAATTGCAGAGTAATGAAAAAGTGATATAATATAGAAATTAGTTCCCTCATTTCAGAAGTATAAATTTATCCTATGGGAGGATAAGGTAATACCTTTTCTCCGTATGAAGAATATCATTTTTTTTTTCATTCATCTTTTTTAGTTTATTTTCATTCTATCTATTCTGCAATTATGTCAATTAGTTCATATACATCTTTATTTACCTTTATTTTATTAGTTTGATGTTTTTTACTTTATTTAACATTTATACTCAATTTATATCCGGAAAAAAAAAACACAAATCCAAGTATGAATGGGTTCATTTGTATTTTGACTTTTGCCCAAATGCTAATGTTGTAGTCTTAGGCTTTTTTTCCTTTTCTCTTAAATGTTGTGGTACTTCAATTAAGAAAATTGTCTGATTGTTTTATTGTTTAGAGTTTAATTACTAAAAATACTTAAAAGTCAACTTTAATCTAAGTCAAAGGGCTGAGTGACCCAGCTTGAACTAAAATCAAACATATTGACTTGATATATTCAAAATAAAATAGTAGTAGTTATTAAATACTTATCTATTGTTCATAACAAACCCTACTATTTAGGAAGGTAATTATAATTAGCCTTATAATTCAAATTATTTCAAGTTTATAAAACGTAGATTAGCCGTTAAAACCCGTCAAGGCTCAAAGCGTCAAGTTCAATCATGGAAACCCTAGACCCCAATTCCGATTTTGATCTAAATTCCCCAAATAAACGTTTGAAAACCGAAACCCTAGCTTTGAATCCTCCAGTTCCTTCCCCAATTGACAAAGGAAAAGCCCCAATTATTGCTGAAAACAACGACGAAAGTGAAGATGATTACGTATCTTCGGAGATCTCATCTCCACAAAACTGCGGTATTTGCTTCTTGGAGGAAGGAAAAACCACCAGAGGCCTTATTGATAGCTGTGGACATTACTTTTGCTTTCTCTGTATTATCGAATGGTCGAAAATCGAGTCTCGGTGTCCTCTGTGTAGAGGTAGGTTTAGTACTATTCGTCGAGTCAGGAAAGATGGGAGTTTTATTGGAGAAGGTTCTGTTCGTGTCCCCGTTCGTGATCAGGTCTGGTTTATGTTTATTCTATCGATTTGATTTCTATTGTTGAGTTTGGTTATACTTCTATTTTACTGTTGTTCAATTTAGTATTTGGGGTATGATTGTTTAGCTTAGGAGATCTCTTTTGAGCCAGTTTAATGTGTTTTAGGCTTCTGAAAATGTTGCTGATTGAATATACTTCCTCCATAATTTTAGTTGAACCATCTTTGGTTATACCATGATGATGCCTAGTTTTACTCTTAGATGATGGGAGATACTTATAGTGAAAGTTGAGAGTTTGTAAGCCCAAAAGTCCAAAAAATATGGAGGAAGTGCATAGTAGTCATAGCCAATCCCTCAAAGTTAATAACATATGTTGATTTTGCTAATTGGTAACAAGAAGCATAAGTAGGGAGAACGTTCTAGCTGTTAGTGTTTTGGTATACGGGTACAAGTGAGCCGACATTTTTTATGAGAGTAAGAGCAAGACTTTGGTGTTGTATGAATAAGCTATTGGTAAGCATAGATGACAAAATTTTCCTTAATTTTCCGCATGAATTGACCATTCGAGCTTTCCATTAAGTTAAGAAATTTTAATACGTCCTTAAAAATGAATTCCCTAACATGCTGTTTATGTTTTTGTTCCAATTGGGGGGCATAGGGTGGCAAAAGTATTTATAATGGTATTTCATGTGGAGTGTGAGGAATATCTTTACCTTATTCCTTGGGTACTAATACTTTTATGTAAATGATATAATTGTTACTCGCAGTTTTATGATCCTTTCGGGGAGCCAGTTGACAGATACGCACAAGCAAAGTGCGGTGTTTGCAATGGTGCGAATGATGAGAGTCTTCTTCTATTATGTGATCTTTGTGACTCCCCTTCACATACTTATTGTGTTGGCCTTGGTGCTACTGTACCTGAGGGTAATTGGTATTGCCGGGACTGTGCTCTTCTACAGGCTGAACAGGAGGATAATGAAATGGGTTATCATGGGGTTGCTTCAACTGTTTTAGATAGTGGTGATGAACTATTGTCAACTTCAGCTTCAGTGTCAATCTTTGATATCGTGAGAGACCCGTTGTGGAAGTTATCTGACTCTGGTACCAACAGGCTTCTCAAATTGGTGTCTCAAGATCCTACCAAGTTTTCAGCCTCTGCTATCATCTCTGACCAGAGAAATAATGCTTCTGATGGATTGCGTGGTGCAAAAGCTAATCTGAAACCTTCAGCTGATGTGTTGGATGAATCAAGTGCTAGAACATTGCAGAATTGTAGAAATGTACAGAGACACATCAATACTTTACGTGAGAACTGGGATGCTGTTAGGAGTGGATCCGTGAGCTTCTCTTTTGCCTTGTCAGATTCATTTCATCATGGTAGTCAACAAAAGAATGTGGTTGGAACCAGTTCCAAAAAATCTTGCAAGTTGCCAACTAGTTCATGTGATGCCTCACATAGTAAAGAGCCCTATAATGTTGATAGAGCTTGGAAAATGATGAATCTTGCAAAGACACCGACTAATAAATCAAAAATTTCATCTAAGCTTGCCCAAAACAAAGCACCTAAGGTGACGAGAGATAAGTTTGGACGGAAGTGTGAATTGTCTGGAAGAAAGGATCTAATGTATCCTAGATTGGAGAAGAAACATTATGACAAAGTAAGTGAACAGCCTGTTCAGAGTCTAGGAATTCATCAGTCGACTAGTATTGTCTCACAAGCTCCTTTAACATCTGGTAGTAAGCATCAGAAATTTTGTGATCCTAAATTTTTAGAAAGGCCTAGAGAAATACAAACAATTACGAAAGCAAAATTTACTGACAACAGAGCGTACTTAGCATCATCGGAAAAGCTGCATGGAAGACTCTCTAGTGTTGATGGTTCCGCTTTATCAGCATCTTTGTGTGGGCCAATAACAGGAGGTGATGATGTATCATGTTCTAGGTTGAAGAAGAGGAAATTATCTTCTGTGAATCAAGTTTGGAATTCCGAAATGTCTGCCTCCAGCAAGGGGCAGCTCCGAGCTTTAGCTCAAGCTGATATTTGTTGTGATGAAACTGGCTTGCTCTCTCCTGCAAATTTAGGAGGACGACCATCAAATTTATCTGATTTCCCCTGTTCAACATCTTCATATGAACCTATAACCAGTTCTTATGCATCTCTTAAGAAAAGAACTTCTTGCCCAGGGGAAGTTAGTAATAAAATAAACAGCAAAGTTATGAAGGATGATGAGGCAAAGGCTGAGATTCTGTCCCTAGTCAAGCTTAACCTGAAGCTCCTTACTAAAAACAAACAAATAGGTATGTTTAAGTCTTTTTCTTTGTATGGTGTTCAAATGTTAGGATCTTTTTGCTTTATAAAGTTTTTGAAGACTGTCAATTACCGACCCTACGACGAAAACAAAAGTAGGAAAATCAGAAAATAAAGTTGAAAAGATTGTTTGAAATATGTAGAATCGGTAGAATACTATTTTTCTAATACTGCTACTTGCTTATTTATTGTCACCCTAGTGTTAGAGCTTGTGAGGGGTATTTTATTTACTTGCTGCTCTTCTGATGAGCAATATATACCGTTGGTTGTACCCGGCTTCAAGACTTGTAAAGGATTGCCTCACCTGGAGATGAATAAGAAACCCTGACCAAACGATCCTGACCCGAAATTGACCCAACAGAAAATGACTTGACCCAAAACTCTCCCGCCCTCCCGTTTTGACTGGTCTACATATATGTTGTTTGCTACACTGTTAACTAGTGCAAGGAACTAATAGGGACATGGAGAGAGTCTCATTGTACATGAATGGCCCGTTTGACTAGTGGTATTAAATGGTGGTAATGAGAATGATTTATAGTGTAAAATTTCATCAATAGTTCCATGTTATTCCCATGTAGACCTGGGAAAACGGTCGGTCGGTCGGGTTTTGGGTCGGATCAATTTCGGTCGGGTCATTTTCGGGTCGGGTCAGTTTCGGATCAGGTCAGTTTCAGGTCGGATCACTCTGTGTTTCGGGTAGGTTCGGATTGACCCAACGGGTTACCATAAAACATTAGAATATCCAATCGACTAATTCAACATAAAAAAATCATTAAAATGTCTAAAAAAAATCATTAGAGAAATTACATGTACGATTTTCAAAAAATAGTTGGTATGTCAGGTTCATTTAAGTGCAAGAAAAATAGGGGAATTAATACTTATTTTGAAAGACTTGTAAGATACGCGCTTTATAAAAGTTATTTTGTTTATTATAATTATAACGTTACATAAAAATGACGTTAAAATTATTTTCACAATTTTCATGTTGGAAAGATATACAATTAACTAAGTACTTATTTCGTCTTATAAGATACGCGTTTTATAATTTAGGGTAGCGACATTCGTTTTTTGAAAAGCTCATTCAAACGTGCGAAACGTTCGTATAAATTATAATTATTTGCTTACTGAAATGTAGAAGAATTAAAAACTCATTTGATTGATTTAACAAGATACATGTATTCAATTAAGATGATTATAACGTCCTGTTTTTAAAGAAAAATAATTACGATGGCTAAAAAGACGTTAAATACGTGTTTTTTGAGATTATTGATGAGTTTTAGGGTTCAAGTGATATACTCAATATGTTGAGATACTTTGAAAACTAAAATTTTATTTGAAATGAATTCTAACATTGAAATTACTCTAAAAATTGATATTAAATCGGTCAAAACGGGTCGGTTTCCGGTCGGGTCATTTTCGGTCGGGTAATTATCGGGTCGGTCATGTTTCGGATTAAGTCGCTTTCGGGTCGGTCGGGTTCGAGTTTTGTCGGGTCGGGTCCGGGGTTCATTTTCGGGTCGGATCAAATTTTCCCAGGTCTCCCATGGTATTCCCATGGTAATGCGTTAGAATGAAATTTATGTGAGATGATTGAAGTTGGACAAGCATGACCATCAAGGTAGCCAAGAGATTTTTCAACCAAAATTACACTGGTTTACATTTCTATTATCACCTATCAAATGGGCCGTTAAGGTCTATCAATGCCCTTTTCATTGTCATTAAGGTTACACTGATCACATCAAACCCTCAAGAAATTGCTTTTCTAGATGCATCAAAGTATTAAATTTGTCTAATGGTTGGTAAAACATACAAATATACAATCTTAGTTTCTTATTTCTTTTCACTTTTTGAATCCAGGTGTGGATGCATTCAAGGAAATCGCCAGGCGTTCAACTCATATGATTTTAGCTTCATGTGGATTTGAGCACCGGAAAATTGTTCGCTCCCTTCCAACTTTAGTTTGCAACCATGCCGATCAGACTCAGCATCGCGGCAGGTCTACAATTGTACCTAGTTCTTGTAGAGAGTGCTTCTATGTCTTTGTTAACGATGTCGTTAACTCAATCTTGTCTGAAAAATTGAATGATGTTGGGTAATTTACATTTTGATCAAATTGTAATTGTTTCATAGTCTTTCTGGCTAATAAGGCATCTATCCTTTAATCAATAACCTATTGATAGTGGTAGAACCGAGAATGTTAGATCAGATTCATTTTTTCTCGTCTATCACTTAATGTGTCAGTTGCTTTTTAAACACTATTCATATTATTTTGCATTTAATTTGTATTTAATTTTTATTTTATAACGTCAAATATACCTAAGTGGGATATTATATGATTTGTCTCAACTCTCAATGTGAAGTTTAATAATATCCAATAGTTTTTAATAATACACAATTATAGATGTTATGGATTAAATTAATACATTAGTGAATGTGTAAATCAGATATCAATTTTAAATTACGAGTAGTATTTAAATTTGTATATTTAATTCAGAATTAGAACAATTAAATAATCAATTTTACAAATATATAGAATACTCTTATCTTACGTGAGATGCTTTCCATATATATTTGACTTTCCGAAAAGAGAGAGCAATTGAGATTTGATTATTCATTTATCCACTACATTTCTTCCTTTCTTTCCAGGTTTCATATTCTACTTCTATTAATTTAGGTTTTGAATTCTATCTGATTTGAATTTAGTTGAATTTTTCAGGATTGGATTTTACTGAAATATGATATTATTTATATAGAGGCTAGTTTTTTTTAATGAATTATATATATATACAATTGCAAACATTCTTAATGAAATTTACATATAAATTAATAAATTAAATCATTCGTACATTGCATGAGTTTTTATATTGTTACGTATATAGGAGTAGTATTAAATGACACATTGACAATAATAATTAATTATATTAGTTTTACAATAATAATTTAATTTGTTATTATATACTTTTTCCAATTATTTTAAGTTGTCCCATTTAGTTTTAGCACACTATCCAATGCACTAATTCAATTTAAAATATCTCTAATTGCGCATAACTAAAAGTTATAAAAATTTGATATAAAATTTATATTAAGATGAATCAAACAAGATCTTACTTGACTATATTTTAACGTCTAAATTAAGAATAAAAAACAAATTAAGAGTGATTGATGAATAGTATAAAAAATGAAACAACTTAAAAGAATTGGAGGGAGTATTTAATATTAAAACATTTCAATAAATTTTTTACTTTATTTATTTACAATAATATGAAACATTAGATGTTCTTATCTTGTGATCACAACTCATAAACCGATAAGAAAAATGTAGCTATTAATTAAATGAAAAAAAGAAAAATGTAAAAAAGCAAATACAAAAATTTAAGCACTTTAAAGTAGTGGACATATTCAAACACACAAAAAATGAACTAATTACATGTAAATGTCCACCGCTTTAAAGTAGTTGGCATATTCAACTAGTGATGCTTGCATTGTGTAAATTGTTGTCGTATCCAAGTCATTTTTAAATACAAACTTTCTTATCTCTATGTAAAGTTCTTTTGTTGCAATCTAAGAAAACCGAGGAAGTATTAAGTTATAGCTTTTCCCCTAGTTATTACTATATTCTCCCTGTTTTCATATGTTCTTCTCAAATAGAATTTACGAATTTTAATGTCATATTTTGACTATGATTTTTCATCGATCTATAAGAAAAAACATATTTATGTAGGATCTTATTAGATTTGTCTCAATATATAAAATATCAACTTTTTTGTATTTTCAAAAACTTACAATTAAAATTATTTGATTTTAAAGTTTGCGTTAAGATCTGCAAAAAAAAATAAATAGAAAAAACGCTTGAAAATAAAGGGAGTATTTTCACAAAAACTTGGACGAGACGGTCTCATTTTGAAACAGTCAATTAGGGCCGACCTAATTTGCTCTGTAGTAACATTTTAATTTTTTGGGCATTTATTAATTTTGACTTTAAAGATATCAATTTTCAAAATTATTACAAGGTCAAAATTAATATCTTTATAATCAAAATTAAAAAATAACAAAAAAAAAAAAAAGCCCAAGATCGAAGTAGGAATGAAATTTGAGTGGAGTCGGCACAGAATTTTAGTTGAATCAAACGGTTCTTAAATCTGTAACCTCAAGTGAGATTCTGGTTCCTTGAGAGTTGAAAGTTGAAACCATATTACATGCTTCCACGTGTTTCTAGTGGGACCCTTAACAGTTCTGAAAGCAGCCTATCACCATTCTCTTGGGCATTATTATTCATCACCGTCCTTTTTATTTTATCGTCACCCTCTAATGAAATTATGATTTTGCCTCTGGACTTAAAATTTGTTTAACAAACGTAAATCTCACTTAATAACACTATTATCACTTTAAAAACATTAAATTTAAAGTTTAAACGTAATTCCGAACATTTTTATTGCGATCTTATATATATTGAATTTTCAATAACTTTCATGATATACGAATTCAAACACGGTATTATCTCTCTAAAAACGTTTTTTGATATTAAACAAGCTGATAGCTGGAATCGATTTAGTATGGCTAACGAAAGCGACTATGAATCGAATTGGGTACGTACTTTAATTGATTTGAATGGGTGTTTTGTTTTAAAAAAAATAAAATTATTGCAGTCGCACACAACGTGCGAGTGGACCACAGAGGAGTCACACAAAACGTGGTTCAGTTGCACAAAACGTGCGACTGAACCGCGGTCCAGTCGCAGGTTTTGTGCGACTCCTCCTTGGTCCACTCGCACTTTTTTGCGACCCAATTTTTTTATTTATTTATTTTTGATTATTTACATTATTATTATGTAAATTATATAAATAATTTTTTATTTATTTAGTAATTTACATTATTATTATTTAATATAAGTTGTAGTAAATTATTCTATTTTGTAATTTATTATTATTTTCTTATTATTATTATTATTATTATTATTATTATTATTATTAGTATTGTTTTTATTATTATTATTATTATTATTATTATTATTATTATTATTATTATTATTATTATTATTTTATTTAATATTAATTTGTTTTATTATTATTACAATTATTTTATTTTATATTTTGTATTGTTATTATTTCAATAATTAATATTAAAATAATAACAATACAAAATATAAAATAAAATAATTGTAATAATAATAAAACAAATTAATATTAAATAATAAGAAAATAATAATTATAATATATAATTATAAATTATTTAAATTAATAAAAATAATAATAATAATAATAAAAACAATCACAATAATAATAATAATAATAATAATAATAATAATAATAATAATAATAATATTTAAAAAAAATTAAAAACAATAATAATAACATCAACAATAATAACAATAATAATAAAAATAATAACAATAATAATAATAATAATAATAATAATAATAATAATAATAATAATAATAATATTATTATTATTATTATTATTATTATTATTATTATTATTTCAAAAAATAAAATTTTAAAAAATAAATAAATAAAAATTGGGTGAGTTGCACTCGACTCGGCATGGGTTTCGTGCGACTCACTCTTTTTTTCTGTTTTTTTTAATTTAAAATAATACGATTCGAATAAAAATTACCTCGATTATTTGTTTGCGGATTGAATTTCCTAGCTTTTGGTCCAAAAATTTTATGTTGTAATTTCGTTTTTTAAGTGTGATAAAGGTGTTATTTAGTGAGGTTAGAGTTTATGAAAGAAATTTTAAGTCTAAGGGCAAAATCGTAATTTTATTAGGGGTGGCGATAAAATAAAAAGGTTGGCAATATTTAAGGATTGAGTTCTTTTAAATTTTACTCCTAAATTTGCTAACTGCCATATTAAAATAGAAGTACAAACTACACACTTTGTTTTATAAATCCTCCCTTCTTATTTACTTGTACTCAAATATTTTTTTGCGCATTTTAATGTGTTTGTTGAAATATTTATACCTAGAATTATAAATGAATAAAAATTATAAAAATTTAATATTATGAAAATACGCGACGAGATGGATAAAATAAGATCCCATATAATTATCTTATTTTTTATATGACAGTCAAAATCGGAATATGCAAAATACTTCAAATGATGAATAGTGTAAATGTTAATTTTTGTACAAGTAAAAAGAACGGAGAAAGTATATTATTGGGAAGTACAATTATTTTTTATGATTTTTTTATAAATTGTATTTATAGATATTAAGACTTGAATTATACTTGAAAAATGTGAAAAAAATCATATAAAACCAACATTGAAACAAAGGAGGTACTACTTTGTCCCTTTAAATTTGCTATATAACGTAAAATAAAATAAAAACTTGAAGACTTGAAATTCTCAAGAAGATAGAAAAGAATAAATATAATAAACAAAGAGGATGATGAATTGTATAAATGTAACAAATTTTGAGAACATGAGAGGAGAGTAGACAAGAACCCTAAAGAAATAAGGAATACAAAAATATGAAGGATGGATGAGTTAAATCAACCTCAAACACCCATAATTTAATCAAACAAATCTATGTAGCCACTCCCATGTACACACCAGAAGCAATCTAACTTCACCCCCTGAAATGCCAGGTTGTGTTCTATACAAGACTTTTTCGGTCATTCGCATCTACAACATCATCATCATCCGTTCTTGCGCCCACATATTCCTCGAATCTTTTTTTCCCTCGAAAATTAACCGCTCAAATATATTTATATATTTATGTACGCAACCACCATGATCCGTGTAAGAGGGTAGCCTAAAGAAAAGTCGTTCCTGTTAGTCTAGCACTGTAAAATGTGCATCGGGATCTTCGGTTACTTGATTATTGCTACATAGCCGTTACAGAATAACACGAGGGTATGCAGATCCTTCTCGGGGCATATAGATCACATGCTACTCAATAGGTCATTAGATTGGAGACACTCCTGAGGATTAGAGTAGAAATAGTCTTCCTCTTTCGGTCTGTCGGGTATAACTGACCTCTTTGTTGGTTGTCCATTGCGATGTGCGTGAGTTTCCTTCACAGCGGCTGAAAACTCATCCCAACTTAGTGACCCAACAGTAAGCTTGTCTATTAAATCAACTAACAATCTTCTGTCCAACAAGATAGTCTTTTTGTACCCGAGGTGCCTGAAATTGCATGAACCACCATATTTTAGATTGTTTCCCAACCTGACAAAAAGAGCATGAGCATATCCCATGCAGGATCATATATGCAAGCCTGAACACTTTTTCAACCATGATGACGGAAAGAGAACTTTTCATATGTACTAAGGCGGATGTTTGGTCATCGATATTAGATGATAGTAATGGGAAAGAATTTAAGTTTAATTTTTATAAATTGTGTTGTCATTCCCATGAAAGTGGAGCTCTCGCCCTCAAACATGTGATTTTTCTTCATAAATTTTTATTATCAGCTAATACCACATATACTCAAATATTATTAGATCAAAACGAATTTTGTGGAAGAACGATGATAAAGAGGAGGCTAAGCATGATCATAAACCTTCTCATGCTTAATTACATTAGAATTTCATTACCATTCCCACCATTTAATACCAACGTCTGAACAAGCCATAAGTGCTTATATTACATTCCATTACCCCAATGCCATTAGATGCCTCCCACCTATTGTTGCGTCTAGGAGGGTCGGATGTACGCAACCATACCTTTGTCAATGATAAAACTAACAAAGAGGTTGTTTCCAATTGACCTTGGTAGCCAACACAGGTACAACTTCACATAAATAAGAAGTGCACATGATTTAGTAAGACATTTTACTTTAGTCCATTATAATCCGAAATAAAAAACTACAAATATTTGGCCCCATCGAAATGGACATGAGTGCTTCAATTACAATAAACCAAAAATTTTATAAGGCACAAAATGCACCAAATCTATTAGAAGCACATAAAAGTACCTGCGATGCCCCTCAACAACTTTAGCCATGTTTCCATCATAAGTAGGAATGAAGATATCACTCTCTAACGAAACAAGATAATCCAATGCGGCCATCTGAGATGAGTGATTTTGAAAAAATCTCAAGTCTTCAGGGTTCAATAATGTTTCTTTTCTCACCTATTGAAGCACACATTATAAGGCATGAGACACGATTTTAACAAAAATTCAAATCTAAGTGCCAAAATAAATGATGACTGTTAACAACTTCCATAAACTCACCAGCTTTGGGTAAGCCTCAGCAAAACTGGCCATTCTCCTCTTACCACCATATATTTCACCGGCTGCAATATATATTTGATAGCTAGGATCAATGTCCAAAGCCCGAAGTGCCAAAGTTGTTTCCTCTGGGGTCAATGGGCAAAGTCCAAATTTCCTTTTTGAAACCGAATTTATATCCTTGTCTTTCCACCATGGATAGTCATATCTACCAACAAATTAATGGGCAAGTCAAACATCCAAAGAATCAATAATGAAGAGAGGAAACGTAGAATCACCTTCTAGTTCTACATTTCACAGGACTCGATATGTAATTAGTATTCCAAGAATGGGATAGTAATCAAAGTACCTCATTCGGGTCAAATTAACCACCTCCTCACTATTGCAACCCTGGGTACAGCCAGAAAAGGCTAGCATATCCATTTCATATCGTAAATGAAGAACAAGGAAAGGACCATTTTGGCGCAGAAGTTTGACTACCCTTGTTCCAAGTTCTTCGATTTGTGGGGTAAATCTCAAAGCATTGAAATTTACCCTACATCTAAGTTTTTGAACTTCTCTAGGTTGACCATTATTGGCAAGCCGGGCATCAGTTCGGTTTAAATGTACAATCTTGTACTTCTGTATCAAAGGAAGTATCTGCAATAACCCAAAAGACGGTAGAAAGGACGTAAGAGAGAGCACAAGAACCCGTGTAATGCAAATAGTTGACAGAACAATGAAATAACCTGATTTTTATAATAAGATATATCCGACCAACTAACGGGAGCCATAGTATGGACTCTTCCTTGCTTCACTCTTTCTTTGAGCCTAGGAGGAAGCTCCTTAAGAATCCTAACCTCATCTCTCAAGGATGTAATAAAATGGTCGACATCAAATATATCTTCAAACTCACTGCCATATGAAGAAAATTCAAATCATGAGAACTTCGTAAAATACAGAAAGAATGATTAAAGATAGAAATTTTCAGACTACAAAGTACAAAGGCTTAAAATAGATTCGAGAGTAAAGCTGTAACATGCCTAGGATCATTCCAAAAAGATGTTTTATCGAGTTCAGGAACTATAAGAGTGACATTCAGATATCTTGCAATCGCAACCATGTCACATATCTACAAAACAAGCCAAAAATCAAATTGAGTTAAGTCGATTAAAGCACTTCACTGAAACGCACTAAACGAATTATCATCAAACCAACTCCAAGCACAGCAATTATAAATACAGCTAACACTCACAGCTGATCTCATTTGATTAAGTCCTCCATTGCACGAAACCATCAGATAACCGTTGTTCTTATAAACCCCTGATAACATGTCATTTTTTGATTAATGATCACTTTATTATATCATCAGTCAAAAAGAAAATAACAGGGCATTTCACCTACGAAAAAGATTAAAACCACATGTTTCGACAATACAAGCAAAGCGTGCCCAGAGTAAGGAGTAAAGACAAGCACAAGATCATGGAGGCCACAAATAGATAAGACATAGCCTCCCTATAAAATCTTGAATATAAATAGTTAAATAATACTTGAATGACACACTAACTTTAAAATTGTTCCATAAATTTCACTAAAATTTGGAATTTGATCATCAAAATAGAAATTGCCTAGAACACTAACTATTATCATCCACCAAACTCAGCTGCCAATGAGAGGCATTAATGTATAACTACACCAAATCCGAAAATAGAAACAAAACTAAAAAAGCACATGATATAGCGCACTTCATATTTATGTGACGTAGCATATGAAGTTTACTATCAAAGATTAATCGAAAACAACATCCTGTTATAAGGTTGCATACAACGGACCCCCCAGCCCTGCATGGGTGAGCCTCTTCATGGCATTAAGAGTGATGAAATGCAAAACTACAAGCACAAAAATATAAATAAATGAAGTTGAAACAATTTTACTAAAGGTGGCTAATTCCTAATCCAATACTTTCAAGTCATCAACCTAACATCAAAAAATTCACAAATAACAACTGCAAATTAGGAAATCAAAATCTTGCACATACCCATGAATTGTTGTAAAGCAATAAAAGAGTATCAAAAAAAAAAAAAAAAAAAAACTCACTCTTAGGAGGAACAACAGGATGAGGAATAGAAACAGAAGAAGACAATTTGAGATCCATTGAAGCTTCTTGAGTGAAACAAGAAGGCCAACCCTTCAAAACTCTAGGACCCCAACCATCTCCATAAGTTGTTAAATTAACAACACATGTCCATAACAAAATTGTTGTTGCTGCTTTTAAAATCCACATCTTCATTCTAGACCTTGATGATCCAACCCCAACATTTGTGGATGAACATATCTTAGATTTCTCCTTTTTATCATCACTTACAACAATTTTAACACCCATATCAAAACCAGTACCGATCCCCCACCACCTTCTTCTACTTCTATCTTTCTCTTCACAGTAATTACTATTCTTCTCTAATTTACACATATCCCCCATTTCCTATCTTCTGTCGATCCTCTCATCTCAACCTCAAATCCAAGAAAAGATACCGTTTCAATGCCACAATCCTTTTGCAATTTGCAACTTCACCCACCAAATTTTTTGGGGTTTTTTTCTCTCAATAATGCTGCATACAATTGGTTACCAAATTGTCAACTGCTAAAGATCCGTGTAAACGTACAAACTAAAAATCCAACACTGTAATTAAAATGTAAAAATAAAATCCAAAATGGGAAATAAAATGAAAATATAAAAGTTACCCAGGAAAGAACATCCCAGAATGAGATAAATCGTCAGAAATTAAAAAGAAAAAAAAAAAAAAGGAATAGAGTATGGTTGAAACATACATTACCAAGAACAATGAAACAAGATCTTGAAACCCTAGAAAATGGAGAAAATGCTGAACCAAAAATGGATCTTCGGAAACGTATTCAGGATCCGAGAAAACAAAAAATAAGATTCTAAAAAGAAGAAAAAGATAAATGGGGATTGAAAATCAATGAAGAAAGAAGAATAAGAAGAAGATGATGAAGGTTGAAAAAGAAAAGAAAAGAAAGGAAAGAAATTAAACGGTAGGAGAAAATTGAGGGGAGACGGAGATTGTCAAAAATCCTTCAATTTCTCTCGTTTTGCGGTGGAAATTCATGAGCCGACATTCGGTGTTAAAACTCTAAATTTTTTATTTCATGCTTCCCTTTTTATTCGAGTTGTATTGTATGGTTGGAGTATAAAGTAAATTTGAAGGTTTTTAATTTTTTTAAACTTTTTTTAGCTATTTTCTTTGTCAAATTTTAGTTAATGATTTTATTTGTTTTGTTAAATAATAATTGAATTTGGAATTATGAATACCGTTTTGGTAGTTCAATTTTTATTATTAGTGAAATTTTTTTTTTTAAATAATTTTGTTTTTATGCTGATGCAAATAATATCAACCAAACAACTATACACATATGATTGTCAAGTTATAAGACTTAGAGCATCAGCAATGGGGTTTACACATCTTGAAATGGGTAACAAATGAGTATATTCAAGCATTGCCAATACCCTACTCATATATATATATATATATATATATATATATATATATATATATATATATATATATATATATATATATATATATTGAGACAAATTTATCAAATCTTACATGAATATGTTTTTAAGATAGACTAATGAGAATTTGTATCTAAATTTAACTCTAAAATTTAAATTATCTACTTGTAAAGAACAAATAACACTAAAGGGGTATTTTTTTAAATTTCTCTGTCACCTTATACTTACAATATACCATTTGTATCACACTTTGAAAATAAGATTACCTAGTAAATAAACAAATTAATTAAAATAAATTAAATCATAATAATTTAACATTTGCTTTGATTGTTGATCAAAATTTTTTCTAGATAATATGATTATTTACACTATCTCTTCACTTGTTTGCGTGCCTTAAGTTATGGACTTGATTATAACCTTATATAAGATAGATTAGTGATCGTATTGAAGAGCTATTCTAAGTTATGGTAATAATAATCTAGGATAGTGTACAACAGGAAAAATTTGATTCAAAACAATTTAATTGGTCTAAAAATTGGATTCAATTAGGACAAAAGTTAACTAAAAGGGTATTAATGTTATGTACCCATTGTTCTTGAACTGTTCATACGATTTTACGATCAAAAAATACGTGAATAATTCAGATTATAGATAGAATTGTTATATTTGTAGAATCTGACGATCTTAATTGGAATAAATTTTTAGTGATAGGATTATGACATGATTTTACGATTCTACAATCCGATAAAGCAAACTTAGTCTTAATTATAATTAATTTTTCTTAGTTTATTCAGATACATACATAAGTTTCAAAATATTTCATAATTACAATCCAAAAACTAAAGTTGGAGCTTTAAACTAACAACAAAATTCCCGTGCGACCATTCATAAATCTAACCCATAATTTAAAAATCTGTCATTTTAAAGCTTAAATCGGACATTTTGAAACTTTAAATATGTATTTTAAGTCTTGACAAACTTTGAACTATTGGAATAGACATTTTAAGTCTTGAAATGAATATTTTGCATTTGGAGTAGGTATGTAAAATATAAAATTAAGGGTTGGAGCAGAGGATTTAAGAGTTAGAATTGGCATTTTAAGTGGTGGAATGAGTGTTTTTAAGGGTTGAAGTCGATAGCTAAAAAATTAAGTCTCTGGAGAAGGAAGATTGAGCCTTAAAGTAGGGATTTTAAGTGTTAGATTTGGCTTTTTAAGTCTTAAAATGAGTGTTTTAAGGCTTGAATTTGACAAGTATAAAATTTTTTTGGTCGCATGCGTGAGGCGGTTGTATACAAGTTTTTGTGTTATCCTAATATTTGAATGAATTTCTATTTCATTTCGAAAATTGTAAATCATAAATTTAAAATTCTAAAATGAATAATTACGACTAGAGACTAAAATTTTTAGCATATTTAAGTTTACTTCTAATATGTATAATTTTACAGAATAATTTGCCTAATGGGTGTTGGAAAATAAAAAATTTCAATTTTTGTTTCTCTAAAACTTAATTCACATAATAGTGTTCTTATAAGTAAGGAGTTTTACTAAGCTAAAATATTTGGTTTGGAAATCCTATGCTAACAATTAACTTAATAAATTGTAGTCATGATGTTATTTATCTTGTATTTTTTGTCTTATATTTTTAGATCTCTATGAATAAGAATGTTATTGAGTGACTTGTATAATCACAAATTTGTAAATCGGCTCAATAGTAAACGGTTGATGTTACTATACAATGTCAATAAGAATATTAACATATGCTATATTGATGTTTAATTTGTTAGCCAATAAGAATATTACTATATTATGTTGATGTTTACTTTGTTAGTCAATTTATCAATTGACATTGTTATGCAATTCAACAATTGTCAGTAAACTATGATTGCTACTACACTTTATAATCCATTGTTAATGCACTTACAGTTTATTATGATTGACAGTAAACGAAGAAGATGGAAGCATTCACATTAATTTTCAACTGTACTTTATCAAAGCTAATGATTCACATCAAATTGCAAATCAAGGATAGTAATTTCAACAAACATCTTTATTGATTTTGACTCTTGGACTTGATTGAGATTTTAGATTGTATGTAGAAGTATTTTTGGACGTTCGGCTCTTTTTATAAGACTTGTGAGATTTTTTTGAATTTGTTTAACGCGTATATTTGCTTGATATAACAGCATTATCCTCTTGCAGGTTTGAAATTACCAACTCAAAAAAATTGTAGCTTAATAAAACTATGTAATTATATAAACATTATTTTGGGAATTAAGTTTTAGAAAACACCAAAATTGAAATTTTTTTATTTTTCAACTTCAATTAGCAAATCACTCAATTTTACAATTCAATCTTTTTAATTTATCCTAACTTTATTACCTCTATGAAATTTTTTGTTGATAAATTAATCACTAATAATAAAGCATCATTAATTATGATATACCTAAACGCCGAAAATGGACCAGCTTGTTAATTACCCAAAATGAAGTAATGATAAGGCATCAATAATTATGACCTTCCTTTTAGAAAAGGGTGTTCCACTTGGCAAACATTGGGGAAAGACCGGATCCTTTTTAAAAGTGTGAATCAACATTGTTGGGATGATAGAAGCAATAGCCTTGTAATCTCTCCATCATATCAAATTTGTCTGATACTATCTCCGTTCCAATTTAATTGCAACATTGAAAGAGTATACAGTATTTCCTTAACTCCCTTAATTAGTGATTAATTTTTAATTTATAAGTTAAAACATAATCAAGTAGGATCTTGTTTGATTCATTTGGTGTAAAGATTATTAATATCAAGTTTTATAATTTTTTATTATACATAATTAGAGATATTAAAGATGGAATTAGTATATTGGACAGCGTGGAAAATCCTTATGTTGCAACTAAAACGGAACGGAGGAAGTAAATATTTAGTAGAAAAATAAAAAGAAGAATAAATTAATATTTTATAAAAGTATAAAAAAAATGTGTGAATAAAAATTTAAAACGAATTCAATAAAATGAACTAAAATGGAAAATAAGGCAAATTTGTGAAACATAACATCACAAATGGTCCAATCTTGGACCCCTTAAATCTCTCGTGGGGCCCACAACCTTAAGACCAAAGCCAAACTTCTGTTTGCTCAATCATCAAGGACCCCATATCATTTGGGTGCTCTACTCGGTTCCTTTTTTTAGAAAAAACCTTGGAAATGTTTATGGAGCATACTTCCAAGTTCCATCAAGCTTTTTCTCTAGTGTCGTTCGAATATTAGTAATTTTGGGCGATGACATATTGTTATTAGAAAAATTCTTAATATCTTATGGTTCGTCTTCGTAAGCACAAATTCTCGTGTGATTGTGTGAGACAGTCTCATCGTAACTGTAAGACGTTTTCCATTCATTAATTAAATAGCTTAATCAATACAATACAATTGTTGGAATGTGAGCTCCTTTTTAGTTGTCCGAAAGACAGTCTCTCATGAGAATAACTCCTTTGTAAATTAGAGCATTACAGTAGATGGCTGCTTTCGCACTAGAATGCCGGCCTTTCCGAGGGAAATAGAAAATAGATATAGATTCTCTTTCGCCATTTTAACATGTTTGCTTGAATTGATCTCTCATTGAAAACCACAGAGTACTTTGAAAATCAAAAATATGTCAAAATTAAGCGAGACAGATGAGTAAGTCAACCGGTTTTAGCCTACCCTTGAATCAAAAAAAAGTGGGACGGAAGAGTTTATATCATCTTTATCCCTCTTCATTAGTACCACTTTTGGTTTTAATTTGTCTCATTGATTTTGCACCCTTCTCTTTTTCAATAACGATCTCACTCTCTTTTAATTCAATCCACAAACTTCTTTATCTTTTCATTTTAACTAGTCATTTTCCAAACTTATCCTACTTTCCACAAATTTTGATCCAAAAGCACATGGTGCTACTTAAGGGCAGAGGCAGTATATAGGAGGGGGATGCTTCTAAATTTCTAATCTTGACAATGTACATGCAGAGCATCAGCATCCAACACATCATTCTACTTCCAAGAGTCAACATTAGAATTTACACAAAAGAACCCTAAGAAAGCATCAATTTGGATAGATAGAGATGTCAATGAACGAGAATTGGCAAGAAATAGACCTACTAATATTGATTGAAAGGAGGAAAAACTTAAGTAACATAACACACCAGTGTTGGAGCTCAAGTGCTCAACCCAAGACTAACAATGAACAATTAATTCCTATACAAGAAGACTGTAGCACATGCCAACCCGATCTTCTGGAAAATAGAGCAAAAAGCACAAATACTTCTATTAACGGAAAAAATTTTTACCTAAGAATGTTATGTATATCGAACGCAAGAAAAAGAAGATTTTTGCAGGAAGTTTAGCTTCTGACACTTTGGAGTTCTTTGTTGCTGATCCAAGTAGTCATCTTTGCCAAGAAAGGAATACACCTTTCTCAAATCTTTTTAGTCCCATTGCCAAGTATGCCTCACTTTTTGGAATCTTTGGCATGTTCATCATCCTGTAAAAGCGACATTTTTTTTCTAGGTCAGGTTCACAACTTCATTTCAGAGCATATTATCGACAGGTTTACATGTTCGAATAAGGTGGAACCGAATACATATGTAACACATCAATCTTCACATTTCAAGATAAATTTGGCAAATAAAAAGTGTTCTTGCACTATTGACATAAGAGAAAAGAGTAACAAAAGTTATTTGTAAGCCTTATTGATGTAAAATAGGTTATTTGGGTGAAAACCTCTGAAAACTAAACTTGGGGGGAGAGTGATAAAGAAGGGGAAAGAGTTTGAACTCACAACTCATCTTGTTTGAGACCGTCTCACCATGAGACGGGTACATATAATTAGCTGATTTTTCTAATTGATCATTTTAAAATTGTACGTGATCGCCTTCAAAACAAAATGTATATGGGTCAGCCCAATAGAGATAGTCTCACCATGAAACGTATCAAAAAGAATTTGTGCATTATATATTATATAAGGAAAAAAAGGTTTGGGAGGCGACGCCCCTTCCTGCCCTAACTATGTTTTGCTTATGTATACAGCAAGAAATTTCTCAAAATTCAGTACTACTTCACACTGGATAAAGTTCGAGTCAAACATAACTATACAACTCACAAATTCATAATAGACACAATAAACATCTGAAGAAGTAAGGAAAACAAATTTACGTACCGAACTATCACCAATCTTGTCAAAGTCATCATCAAAGGCATCGTCACCATCATCACCATCTTCTGTATAACGCATTAAAAAGAAATGTTTAAAAAGGACATACAAAATCAAGATCTCAGATAGAGCACAAAATGTGATAGAACAAGGAATTAAGAATCATATACGGCAGCAAAAAGGTCAAGAGTAAGATATCTGAAAACCGCAAGACTGTAGACTAGTCAACTTTGTGCTCTCCAAGATTGCTTCCTTACACAGGATTTCCTCCGTAACATGCAATGCTAATTTCTAAAAGTTTCTTCCAAAGGTAAATAGCTACCGTATAATGAAGAAAACATGCAGGCATGACTCCTATTTAAATTGGGAAAGAAAACAGATATCTGGAAATCAAACACCAAACTATAGTTTTAGAGCTCATCATAAGTATTGATCTTCCCAAAGCTAACATCCACTCAGAATGTCTTACTTAAGAGAAGCTGCCGCCTTCAAATGAAGAATCCAACAGGACAAAGTGTGGATATTAAGTTAGTAAAAAAATGATCTACACGAAAAATGACCTTAACAAATCCCCACCTAAACTTCCCCCAGTAAGTACAGTCAGAACCTCAATCATTGAATAAAACCCCTCTAACTCTATCAAGTGGCAGCCACCAGAATTGCAATTTCAAACTATGACCATTAATCAACATAATGTTAGAGACACGAGTCATGCAAAGAAGACAGATGGAATAAAGAGAAAAGCAGAGCTAAAAGAGCGCTCATCAGTGTAGGAAAATAGCGCAAGTCTTCACAGAAAATTAGTTATTATTTGAATTAGTCTCCTTAGATCCTTTATATTAAAATATTTTGTTTTTTCTAGTAATGTTATATAGGAGCGTCCATTGTACAGAAAGTTTAATGAGTTGGGTTTGCTTCTTAGAACATAAATTTGAGGTCTTTAATGTGTTTATTTCATTCTATAAAGTGCTGACTACTCAATTCAAAACACAGATCCAGATTCTTGATCAGATAATGGGGAGAATACATAAACCTTGACATGAAACAATTCACTAAAAACCATGACCTTGTTCACCAAACTACTTACCGTGACACACCTCAACAAAATGAGGTAGCCGAAAGGAAAAACAAAACAAAATCCTTCTTGAAATCACCAGGGCGCTAATGATTGAGTCTAATGTACCAGCCCACTTGCCACTGCTATTTATACGTAAGGAAAAAGAAAAGAAGTAGCAAATTTCATGAGAGATTTGGGTACGAAGGAGAAGACAAACCAGGAGATTCATCCTCAAGCAAGAAAGGTACAGAAGAGAGGAAACAAAAGGGCAATTGACCAAAAAGTTTTCTCAGGGACCATTTACTGTCCAGAAATTAGTTGTTGTCCTATTTCTTACTATGTTATTGGGACTTGTCCTAGTCTATTTTTTTATGTGCACGTGAGTGATAATTGCTAATTCACCAAAACCTTCCTTTAATTAATTAATTTACTCTTCTTCAGTATGGAATCTAGACTTAGGAGTTTCTCACACAACTGTATTTTGCTCAGTTCTTAAAACTCTACCAAGAAAAAATCAAGTTTTTTTTTTAAAAAAACTTTTTCCTTCACAGTTGATTTGCCACCAACTCAATCTCTTTTGTCAATCTGACCATCATTACTCGGTAGGTGTCCTACTGCACATGACCTAATCCTATTTCAATCCCAAGTTTATTAATGAGTACATGCATGCTAGAAAAGCAAACTGATAGAACATAAAATAAAGTATTCAGTTGATAATAACAGGATTTGACTAAAAGATAATAAATTTCCCAAACAGTCAATACAGTGAACTGGAAAAGCACCTGGTCCTTCATCACTGTCTCCAAGGTCACCCAGAAGAAAGACATCCAGATCTTGTTCAGCAGATGACGTTGCTGTCTTGAGTGGCCGAGTTGATTCTGCACCATCTGGCTTAGACACAGAAACACTTTTAGCAGCTTCCTTTTCCTTTTCTGCTTTAGCTTTCTCCTCTTCTGCAGCCTTTAACTTTGCCTCCTCATTGTATCTTGTCTCGAACCTGATTTTAACAACAAAAAGTTGGGAAGAGCGAAACTGGGAGAGGCAGCAATAGAATACTGAAACCACAAATAGTGCTAAAACAAAATTTTATAGAAAAAGATTAGACACATTCAAGCTAATATAGAATTAAGCAGACTTCTGGATTTAATTTTGAAGCTGGAGATTGTAAACTCAAGCATTCTGTAATGATGGGTTGAAATCTGTGGTGGTGAGGTGGTTGTGTACTTGTGTATGGGTGTTTGTAAGGGTTGGGGATGGGGATGAAGCTGCAGTTTGTACTTGGTCAGATTTATAGCAATTAGGAAGAAATATGCAGAAAATATTGATATCTGTATCACGAAAAATATATAGAAGAGCTCTTCGAGACTCGAGTGGCTCTAGACTCCCATAGTGTACGACAACACTTTTCTCAATACAAGCAAGATTGCCTTCATTCCCTCCCCTTCATTATATATGCAAGAATATGAGGGTAACTCCCTATGCATGAAATAATAAACTCACCATAACAAAGTAACAACAAAATAACAAAATATATTATTTATGTTTAGTTGGGTTTTTCAAAAGTCTATTGTGCCCCTTGTGTAATTTTCATGCATGATATCTTCCTATTTAATTCACTCTCAAATAAGTTTACATTTCTTGGGTGGAGAATAGGAGAGAATTGACAAGTTACTTTTTAATTGAAGTCATCCATAAGAATGAAAAGTTCTCCAAATGCCTTTAAATAGAGCTTCACAGGGGGGGGGGGGGGGGGGGTTGGGACTGGTACTCCGAACTCGGTATTCAGTAGCAACCCCTAAGAAATGATGCATGATAACTGATATCTATTAAAAGTGGGGAAAAAATCATGGCTAAGGTGAATGCTCAAAGAAACTCATTGATTGCGCAGACTAAGAAGAATTAAACGACAGGAGCTCCACCAGCTCAAACTCCAAGGGCATAAGAGATATCTAGCAGTGCATACAAAATTCCAAAAATTTAAAAGACCATATAAATTCGTTGTATGAGTACATACCACAGAAAAGAATTGCAGAGAAAGTCTTGAGCCAAAAAATAAGGATCAATCTACATTTAGTTTATCTGAATATCTACTCTCATAGAGTAGAAAGTATTAGAAAAGTTAAGGTACTTACGGAGCTATGTGGCTATTCACAAGCATAAAATAAATTCTCCAAAACTTCCTTTCTTTCATGATGCGAGGGCACAACTCATATCGTAGCTTAGAGATTTCCTGCCAAAAAAGAATACATTCATACAATATAAAAAATCTTCCCACTCGCATGCACCTATAATTTATATGGATGAATGTGTGTGTGTGTGTTTCCAAAATAGGAAATGCCACAAACGAAGAAAGTAAATTTGTGCCTAGTTGAGAATAGATATGGACAAAATGGTGGGAAGTTGACGTTCAATTAAATACCAATTGAACAACAAAGTAAGACTCAAGAGAAAAATGGAATCAGGCAAATGTTCATACTCCCACTGTCCATTAGAAAAGAGATGCAGACATCTTTGTCTTCCATCACAGGTTATCTTCAATTCTCTTTTCAGAGTTCAGTTACAGTAAATGTGCGGAAGAAACATAGAAGCCATTAAGGTATATGATTGCAGAAGTGTCTACTTGTATATATTATGCAAAGCCAAATAGAAGAGAAGGAAAAAGCTGTGTAACCTTTACTGTTGACAGCACAAGAATTGCATGTCTTGCCTGCCACTCTGTAAGATCCTGCCGCACATTTGAGACTGTAGGAACATCAGACATTGGAGCATCATCTGTCAAAAATGCAAAGCTTCATATTAGCACATATTACAATTTTGGAAAGTTACAGCAACATGACAATCTAAATTGTACATCAGATGTATTCTAATACCAAGTGTAAGTTTAAACTTAGAGCCTCCGCTCCCTAATCCCACAGCCGAAACGGAGTACAACAACAAGCTCAAGAAAAGGAACACAGGAGAGTAATGTGGGTGGTGCAGGAGGAGGTGAAGTAACAAAATTCTTGAAAAGATGAAATAAAGTACTCATATAGAAGCCAAGCAGGGGAAAATGAACAGCCCAAATGCAATTACAGAAAAAACAGTATTGAACTCATAGGTGATGCCTAAAGAAAACTAGAGCAGACAATTTTTAGAAGCATGATGAACATAAATGTCAAAGCAATAAGCTGGAGTCTTGAGAGTGAGAAGCTCCTTAACCAAATAACTAAATCTTTATACAGCAATCAATTTCATTTTACTCCATCCATCCCATACAAATCAGAAATGTGGAACTACCTATTGCTCCATGTTAACAGAACTTCATCCCAAATTGAGGAAATATTTGGCTTTCAAAATTTTGTCCCAAGTTTGAGGCTTGAAGACAGCATCTTGTTTAAAATGTAGTACTACTATATCAATACATATTTCAATAAAAATTATATTGTACTCGTCATTCAGGAAACTTTATAGATAGTGTTCCACATATTGTGTTTCTTCGTACCACGTTTCACAGCGTACTTTTTCCATGTAACATTCCAACCCACAATAAAGCCCTTTAGCTATTTGGCACCATCCAAGGAAGTTCTTTCAAACAGAAGTATATTACTTTCTACAGAATACCATTTTATCTTCATCGCATGAACTCCTGTACACTCTCTATAATTATACTTTCTCTCAATCCTTTTCCTTTTCATTAACTTTTAAGAATATTCTTAAAATACCTACTAAAGTTCGGTAACAAATTCAAAGTGGGACGAAGTATATGAACACAAGAAGATATTTGGAGTAAAAAATCAAAGATGAGCAATTTTATGATACATCTCAAAGAAAATGCTTCAGAACTGTAAGAAATATTCTAAAGACAAAGACCTGTACAACAAGTTTTTTTCGCTTTGACAAAGCAACAAAATCCAGAGCTGCACATACTCAACTGATTTTTCCATAAACATTAGTGAACTAACAGTATTCTTTAAAGATCAGTCCTATACATACTTTTTATCCAACCAATCAGCGAGAACTATGATAACGAATTGTTAAATTGGGCTGAACTTATTGTGAATGTGGAAAGACAAGGTGCACACACTTCGTAAGGCAAGGAGATATTATCCCAAAACCATATGACACATCTCTATTGACAGCAAGATCACACTTATTTCCAACCAGAAGTTTGTTAACGTTGTCACTAGCATAACCATCAATTTCATGTACCCATTGCTTCATATTGTTAAAACTTCCCATATCTGTAACATCGTAAAGAACCTTAGATTGTAACGGGTATGAATATCTCCGAGTACTAGCGATGAAAGCCTGTTCTACATTAGCAGCATCCTTTGCACTAGTCTCCATAAAAGGTATGCCAGTTTCATCAGCAAAAACATTGTCACTAGTCTCCATTGCTATTTCTCTTCTTCACCCTTCCTTTCCATCCTAAACAAACAAGGGAGACTTCCCCATTATTCCCTCCCCTTTCTTTTCCCTCTCTTCTCCTTTCCTTTCCTCCCTAAATTGTTATCCAAAAAAAGATATGATTTCATCCTTTCCCAGCCCTTTCATGATTTCTATATTCAACAATCATAATCTTCCTCATGCTTTTCACTAGCACCATCAAACTCCTTTCCTGAGAATTCATAGTGCACTTTTGACATTCTCCATTTCAAGATCTTTAGAGACTCCTAATATTTTCATATTCACAGAAGCCACATCCAAAAACTTTCACCAATGCAACAAAATGTACAGTTAAACTTAGTGTTTCTTCCATTCATGCTTGGCCAGATACTGCCTTATTTAATTAAACATTACTCTAGAAAACACTTTAATCTTGCAATGACCCTTCTTTATAACAAACGCAAGGACCAAATTTATGCAATGCGTTATCATACAGAAAAGTCATTACAGTGCCTTTTCTCTTACCCCATTTTCTAAGGTTTTACTTTTATCATGACATTTTCCTTGTTTAAACAACATAAATGAACATTCAATTAACCAATCAAGATCACATAAAATCAAAGGCACAGCATAACAAGATCCAAAACGAACCCACCAAAAAAAATCAAAAACAAAAATAGCCACATTTCCGAATAAAAAAGATCCAAAATCAGAAAAACCCATACCCGGAAGTGGAAAATCCTGAAAAGTACTCATAGTAATCTCCTTAACAAATTCCCTCAATTCATCAGTAATTCCAAATCTCTGAAGCTCATCAACCGAAACTTCGTCCTTCTGAACAACAGACAAATTAGAAGAATCAAGGAGAGAAAGAGACTTGATCTGATCAGCGCGTTTCAATGCTTCAGCTTTTATTTGATTAGAAGCTTCAGCAGCTAACTCCTTGGATCGTTTAGCAGTCTCAGACACAATGTCGGCAATCCGAGAACTACCACCGATTGTAGAAGTGAGTTCTTGGGAACGTTTTGCAGCTTCTTTGGTAAGTTCTTGAGATCTCTTAGCAGCTTCTTTGGTTAGTTCTTGAGATCTCTTTGCAGCTTCTTCTGCAAAGCTTTTGGCTTTGCTCCAGAAGTCCATTTCTATGGCTACAATGTGGATTTGGGGTTTTGATTATGGATGTGAACAATGGAGTGTTGAATTTCTGGAATTTTTTAGAGTTGACGAGAAAGAAAGAAATGATATTTTCGAGTTGATTTTCGCAGGGATACGTGCGATTAGCGTGAATGGGGAAGCACAGTATAATTATGGTCCGACTCAAATTCGACTCGATCCGACAAAAAATTGATTTGAAATTGAGCTAGAATAATCTAACTTGAAGTGTGTTTATAGGTTACAAAACATATGACAAGTTCAAACCTTTACTTAACATTCACCAAATGTGAACTTCATCATCGGGAATCACCATATATCGAACAGAGTAACAAGAAGATTTTGTATTTGCACTTGATATTAATTCTAGGCGAGATCTCTTTCCTAAATCATCACATTAAATTCCTAGCACAAGGAACTTAGAACGAACTAAAGTGGAAAAAGAAATGGAAATTTACAATCGAGGGTTACAAGTTCTTTATATAAAGTGCTAGAGAGAATAAGAAATTCAGAAATTACATGTATTTCTCATATAAATCTCATGTTTATAGAAAAGTTTACAACCATTCATGAAGTAATATGTCACTTCATGAACCGCAACATCGATTCACAAATCAATGTCGATATTAAATCAATCCATCTCAATTATTCAGTTAATATAACCATATTAACCGTAGGTAGTTATAACATAACTAACAAAACCGAATAAAACGAACATTGCAAAAACCAGCACGAAAGTCGCGGACCGCGACAAAAGTCTCGAGCCGCGACCTGTGCTTATACCAAAACAGAAACCTTTGCAATCTTGGGATATTTCCAATTAATTATTGATTCAATTAATTATTTGATTTAATTAATTATCATTTTCGATGATCATTATACGCTCTAAATGACAACAAAAAATCAATAATGCAACTCGAATGTGATTTTGACCTCCTCAGATTCAATCATTCGAGTTCCAATATTTAAGTTTTTAGTTTATTTTAAGTTTTTTTATTTATTTTAGATAAAATTGTGCAGTCTAAAATTAGTAGACTCATTATTGCACTTATTTCCATAGTTGTTTTTGTGTTCATCATTAGTGGTAGTTTGTTAGACCCCAACGTATAAGTCTATAAGTCTTCTCCCTTAGAATCTGATATTGTTAATAATTTTTTTTTTGAAAGAATTGTTAAAATTTGGGTGTGCCCTAAATGTATAGGCGTATAAAATTTAATACTATTTATATTTATATTGGCATTTCGCTATCAAAATGTACATATAAGAAATGGTTTGGCAATATTATCAATTGAGAAAGAGTTAGCAAAAATTGATGCAGATGTTATTATTGATGATTTTGCTTTACGAAATGTTCTTAGAATTCACTTATTATGATTATTTAGGTATGTTTTTTAGCTGATTTCTTTTGTATGTTTGTAGCAAACACTTTTTGTTATTTTTTAAGATAATCATACTATTAACTAAAAGAACTGGAATATTTCATATGACATCCTTACAAAGATTTGCTACATGGTATAATCAAATTAATCAATTGCTATATTTATTAAACTAAATAAGATAAAGTTAACCTTATTTTATTAAACTAATATGAATCCACCTATTGTTTATAGCCATTTTCAAAGCTTCTTTGTGACCAAGCAATCATACTATTTAGTAAAAGAACCGAAATATTCCATGCGCCATCCTCAAAAAGATTTGACACATAGAATAATCATACTATTAACAAAAAATAGAAGATTTCAGGTGGCTTCCTGACAAAGATTTTCCACATAGAATAATAAATTATACTATTAACTAAAAGAACAGAAAATTTTCATGTGACATCCTCACAATGATTTTCCACATTGATTAATCAAATTAATTAATTGTTATATTTATTAACTTAAATATGATAAAATTGATTTTGACCAATATATCTACTATTAAAAAGCTTGGAAAATTTCAAGTCTCACAGCTAGAGAAACTTTGTCAAATAGAACACATTTATTTACTAAAGAAAAATGACATTGTATTTGATCTTGACCAATATCTCTACCATTAAATTATCTTTGACTAGCATGTAATTATAGTTAAATCATACTATTAACTAAAAGAACTAAAAAATTTCATGTGGCATCCTCACAGTGATTTGTCACATTGAATAATCAAATTAATTAATTAATATATTTATTAAACTAAATAAGGTAAAGTTGATCTTGACCAATATCTTTATCATTAAAATTAAAAAGCTTAGAAAATTTCAAGTGTCACAACTTAAGAGAGTTTGCAATTGGAACACATTTATTTGCTAATGAAAAATGATATGGCATTTGATCTTGACCAGTATCTCTACCATTAAATCATCTTGATTTGCATTTATTTATAGTTAAATTGAGTAAATTAGAAAATATATATAGCATATACTACCTCCGTTCCAATTTAGTTGCAACATTGGAAGTATATTTAGCTCCCTTAATCTGTGATTAATTTTAATCTATAAGTTAAAACATGGTCAAGTGGGATCTTGTTTGATTCGTCTCGGTGTAAAGATTATTAATATCTCTGGCTTTATTTTTTTTTTTATATCATATGTTTATATACGCCGATGCTAAATAAATCGTGCATTACACGGGTTTCTACACTAGTATGTAATATTTTGTGAACACATTTATATACTACATTTTCTATATTTTTCTTCATAAATTTATATTTTAGAAATATTATTGAAGGGCCCCAATTTTATAATTTTCTTAGGGCCCACACAATGACACACACTAATCAACTAAGAACTAAGAACCGAAAAATTACCCAAAAATTCATACGAAAATCATGAAAAAAAAAACCTAAAAATATTACTCATTCATACCTATAATACACGAAAAAAAAATCAAACATAAACATGTAAATAATCAACTAAGAATCGAAAATAAAACAAAAAGACCCTAAAAAAAACTCAAAATAATCATGTTCATATTCAAAAAACTGAAAATCAAACCAAAAAAGGAAAAAAAAAATCCTATACATTTCGAAAATCATACAACGTTAAACCCTAATTTCCAATACTCATGTTCATACTCAACATCATTTTCATTTTAAAAATACTAATATTAATCACTTAAAAAATTCAAAAAATCAAGACTAACCTTTATAGTCGGAGAGTAGTAGGAGATGTAGTAGTCGGCAATCGTCGGAGTGTAGCCCAAAAACCCGTCGGAGAGAAAGACAAACCCACAAAGTTGTCGGACAGGAAGAAGAGAAAGAGAGGTAAATTAGAAAATGTTTTATTTTAAAATGAAAATGGCGTTTTCTGGTGAAATTTTCATCTTTATATCAAAAATTTACTGACTAACAAGTAACCACCGACTACCCGTTAGTCGGAATATAGTCGGTGAGATTTTTTTTATTGATTTTCCTCCTTACACTCAATGCCCTTAGTAACTTTTCAGACAACCTAGGGAAGGAAAAACGACTTTTCAGTATACCGACTGAATTCAGACTACACTCTAGTCGTAGTTTAGTCGGTATACTGAAAAGCATGTTTTCCTTCCCAAGGTTGCAGTGCTGTCAGTCCACCTTCCAATAAAAAGTTGAATTTCAAATTTTCGACTGAATTCCTACCAACTATCAGTCGGTATTTAATCGGAAATATGAAAAAACTTAAAAATACGCACCTTTTGTTTTTATGTTTATTTGAGTATTATTATTTAATATTATTAATATTATTTTTAATTTAGTTAAAATAAGAATTATTATTGTATTATACTTATAATTATTATTATCTTTAATTTTAATAATTACTAGAATTGAAAATCGTTCCAAATTTAAAAATAAATGTACTTAAATAAACATACGACTAAAAAAAAGTATTGGATAACAAAATATTTATTGGGTTACATAATTGTCATCGACATCATCGCCGTCAGTTAATACAAGATCTTCGTCGGTGTCTTCATTTTCATCGACATCATCTACCGTTTCGTCTAACACTAACAAATCACCAGCTGGATCACGCAACGGTGCGACTATTTCATATGAAACATCTTCATTTACCACAAAATCCGATGATTTCTCTTCCACTTGAAAAGCACTTTCCTCAAAATGCTTTGATCTGACTTTGCAAACAGCTCGCCAATCTTTCATGTTTTGCTTTAAACTAGGATAAGGTAGATAATAAACTTGGAAAGCTTGACTTGCCAGCACAAAAGTATCGTACTTTCTATACGATCGACCAATATGAACGTCAACCAACTTGTACCGTGGATGGATTCTCGTACCATGGCCATATCCGGTGGTAGTTTGATCATACCATTGATATTTGAACAGTGTTACTTTTTTAATCGGAAGTGCCCGATACTCAAGCTCAATAATGTCCTCTAATTGTCCATAAAAGTCTGTTTCATCCGGACTGTTATCATCAGATTTAACGCACACCCCCCTTTTTCAGTAGATTTCTTTTTAGCAGAATGGTACATAGTGTGAAATCTATAACTATTCACGTAACAAACATCATAGCGACGTGTTTTCTGCAAAGGTCCCTCGGCGACGTCCTTTAAAATGTCAACATTCTCTACATCATCAAGAAACTCTTCCCTAGCCTGCACATTATCTTATTTAAACACAGTCTGTAATACTATTGACATTCAAAATTACGATGTTAAACGCGTACTTACAATCTGTTTAACCAACATGCAAATTGGTTTTGGACCACATGGCCAACCTGCTCTGGGTTTAAATTTGGTTCGCACTTTTTGATTAAGTGCACAAATCGATCATAAAAGTGATTGACCTCCGGAAAATTTCGCAAAACATAAGTCTGAGCAATGTTGAGATCTGCTTCATCCATTATAAGAGTCGTACCCCTCCCATGGAATTTGATTGGATGTGTGAATATGGACAAAACACCCAATCTGACGTTATTAAAGCCTTCGTCATTGTTTCTAGGAAGATCTCTAACTCTACATCAAACGTCTTGCCCAAAGTAATGCAAGACAAAGTATGATGCTTCTTCTGTAAGATATGCATTACAGATTGAAGCCTCAACATGCGCTTTGTTTTTGACATTAAGCTTTAAAGTCGAAGGTACCTCTTAAATGGATACATCCACCTATATTGAACTGAACTAGCAATCCTTGCCTCGTAAGCTAGATGAACAGGAAGATGTTCCATGACATCAAAGAATGTTGGAGGAAATATAGTTTCTAATTTACATAGCACCACTACAATTCCTCATCCAACCTCCACATATCAGCTACAGAAATCTTTGGAGAAGTAAGACTTCTAAAGAACAGACTAACTTTTGTTAGAGCCTCCCATGCTTTGGCTGGCAGCAATTCTCGAAACGCTATGGGAATTAGTCATTGCATGAACATATGACAATCATGACTCTTCATCCCAAATATCTGATGTTTAGCCATGTCGATGTTCCTGGATAAATTTGAAACATACCCATCAGGAAATCTTAGAGTTTTTAGCCACTCTAAAAGAACAGCCATTTGTTGTCTATTAAGTGTGTATGAGGCCTTAGGGATGGTTGAACCAACTGGATGCAATTCCGATCGGATGCCGAGCTCGGCTAAATCTTGATGTGCCTTCAGATGATCCTTAGTTTTTCCCGGCAAACACATTAATGTGTTGAAAATGTTGTCAAAAAAGTTCTTCTCAATGTGCATCACGTCCAAGTTGTGACGGATCATTTTTGTTCTCTAGTACAGTAGATCCCAAAAAATGCTTCTCTTCTTCCATCCAACACAGTACTTACTGATTTCAGCGTTGTACTCAGATGCATCATCTTCAAATACCCGTAAAAACCCAAAACAAGCCAGCTCCTCTTACAGCTCATTTCCTGTATTTATGTCGGATCTAATATCCTTCTCAACAACTCCATGACTGAAATTTATCCGATTTCTGCGGTACGGGTTCCTCCTATCCAAAATCTCCTATGCGAGTCAAATAAACTCACTTTTCTGCTGTGTCTTAGATAGATGGCTTTGGAATCATCCATACAGTACGAACATGCGTGCACGCCATATGTACTCCACTTCGACATCATCGAATAAGCTGGAAAGTGATCACATTGTGTCATACTCACTATGGGGCCCCAATAAATCATACACCCATTAATACAACAATCAATCTTCTCTACCGACAATCCAAGAACCAAAATTTGTTTCTTCGTATCATAAAAACTGGATGTCATCCGATTATCTTTTGGCAACACTTCAATAATCAATTGACAAAATTCAAAATAAAGTCTCTCGGGAATACGAAAGTCCGTCTTCAGACTCGCCATTCTTCCTATTACCGACATCTGAGTATGAGTTTCGCAACCAGGGTACATAGGTAAGTTGGCGACTTTTAACATTTCAAAGAACTGTCTTGATTGAGGGTTCAGATCATCGTCACTATGTAAGGGCGAGTGTGGTACATTAGCGACGACATCATCACAATGAGGTATAAAATGATGATGTGTATCAGGAAAATTACTCGCTGGCTCGTTGCTGCATCGTGCAGCATTTGTGCATATGGATTTTGAACTGTGTTCTGCTGTTGCTCTACCGAAGCCAACACGTTAATTGGTGCACCTTCAAAGCATTTATGTAGGTACCAATCGTAGTAGTTTTCAACAAAGCCCTTCTTTAACAGATGATCTCTAACGACTTCTGGAGCAAACAGTCTACGGTTTTCAGACCGTTTACACGGACATCTAACCTCATCTGGATTTTTTTTTTCTTTGCAAATTGTATAAATTCTTTGATAGGGAAAATTTTATTTTAATAACCGCAAGCGCACGGTGTACGTGTAGCTACGGGTCGAACACAAGGAGGCGAGTTAACTAATTTGTTCGATTTATGACTACGAGACACGAATTAATAAGTAGTTGGGTTGAGAAACTAATACTACAATGCAATTAAAACTAATAATTAAAGCTAAGACAATGATTAATACGAAGATAACAATAATATGACAAATCTAAGGCGTCGAAAATCTCCTAATTCTAACATGGGAGTCAATTACACTCATAATTGTATGAAATTGAGTCATTGGCATAGTAAAACGTGATCTAATTAACCTCAAACTTCCGCTCTATTGATCAATATCGGTTTAAAACCTTACTAGTGTTAATCCTCAAACTTCTGTTTTATTAGTTAAACTAATATGGGTTTAACTTAAATATATCCTAATCCTAAATTAATCCTGATCTCAAACTTTTGTTTTATTGAGAAGGTTAATAAAGATGTTTAAACTAAGATTCATTAAGCATAGGTTTAATCGTTGACTCAAATTTCACACAATTAATCGATAAAATATCAACCCATGCTTCGAATTAGGGTTTTTACCCTAACCTTAGAGAGGAAATCTACTCACTAAACATGAAAATGATGAATAATTTCAATGCGCAAAGATAAATAATAAAGCAATAAACAAGAAAACTTACTAATTGAGAAGAACGTAAATATAAATCGCAAGGAAATTTAACGTAATAATGGAGTTTAACCACAAAGAGCTCCAAGAAGAAGAGCAAAAGAAAAGAATGCTGAAAAATTAAAAATTAAAAACTAACAAAAAACTGCTAACAAAAAAAAACTACTCTCTAAAACTGCTAACAAAAACTACCACTATTTATAGTGGCTCCAACAAGTAACTGTCAAAACGCACGAAAAAGGCCGATGTGCTGGCGACGACTTGTGACATCAGGGGCGACGGGTTGTCGCTTTTGTTCTGCCTCTCTCACTTCGTTAAACCCTGAAACCAGCCAACCTTCCTCCTTGTTCATTCCTTTGAGACTTTGAATGCCACAAGCAAGATTCATCCTCAATTCTCGCCTTGATTTTCGATGAAGCAGAACCTTCATTCTCTTCCTCTGATTTCTTCTTCCTCGAATTTTTTTTTTCTTCCTCTGAATCCTTGATTTTGATTTTCGCAAGAAGAACAACAATGGTCGTCGTCTTCTTTGTCTTCGACCTTCGAAGGAAGCCACAGCCCTAACACCATTCCTTTCATCTAATTTCGAAACAACAATGTCGTTATTCATCTGATTTCGCTCCTGGTTCTTCAAGAAACGTAGTCCTTCGCTTGATTTTTCTTGAAACGTAACGAACTAAAGCTAATCAGAAGCAGCCGAAATCTTCCTCCCTTGACTTGAATTCTGCCGATTTGGGGAAGGATTGAGTGAGTTTTAGTCCTGTTGATTAAACATCAAATCCAAGCCGAAAATAAAGCATTGAACCTGAATTTTTTCCGTTTCTTGCTGCTGCAAACAGAAGGTAGTCCTTCTTGATTTCTTTCCTTGTTTTTCCTTAATAATTATACTCTTATTCATATACTTTCCCTTGTATAATCTTTCATTCATATGTTAAACCCTAAATGTTGTTGAATCTTGGAATGTGTATGAGTTAGTAGATGAGTCATTAAATTGGAAATTCATGGAAAATGTGTTATTAGTGAGTTATGTGATGATGAGAATTTAAGTGTGGGCTATGATTTTAGTAGTAGATTATTCGAATGATTTAGTTGTGGTTAGTTCAGTGTTCTTGGATGTAATATTAACCTTTTCAAATTATGGTAATGGTTAAATGTTGATTGATTGGTTGTTATTGAAGGTATCTAGGGTTCGTGTGGAAATTATTGGTTGAATGGATAGACTAGCTGAATCTTTCTTTTGGATAGTTTGTTAATCTTGTTTAGTTTCTTGGTTTTGAGTCTAGATGAACATAGAAGTGTTTGAATTGGAAATGCAAAGGGGATTGTGGAGACGTACGATCTTTACAAGAATATACGCTAGTTTTAAATAAGGTTATATATTTTCTTATGAATTTGGGGGTTAGAGTTAGAACTTGCGCAATCTTTGAAATTAGAAATATTAGAATAGAAGATGGAACTAAGATGCATTCTTAGGATGAGATGCAATGAGCTATATGAACCTAGTTGTGGTATCGTATGCTTTGTGGTGATGCTATATTTGTTATGCTTCAGGAGGCGACATTATCGAGGAGCCTTCTAGTGATCGCGGAGTACCGGACTTAGCTTCTTGAAGCGTTCTTTTTGGTGAGTAGTAGCAGTCCCTTAAAGGGTCTGATCAGACTACATTCTTGAAAATAAACTTTTTACTAAAGCTCTTTTGAATAGGAAATTGTTGAGACAAATGTTGTTGTGAATGTTTATGCTGATATTATGATATGGTCAATGGATCGGGCTTGCGAGCTGGTCATTGACGGAGTTGAGGAACATTGTTCTCTGCTCCCTGTTTTGAAGCGAATTGTCATTGAGATATTGACTAGCTTCACCTGAGAGCGACATAGCCTTAGAGCTATGGGGCACCTCTCAAACTAGACTCCCTGTGCGCACATAGATCTAGGAAACTGATGTTGCTTTTAAACCTTTGATTTGATTCACTGTGTTTTGTCGTTTTGGATTGTTACTTCTCATTCAGTTTAATCTGACCTTCTGTTGTTTCCATCTTTTAGTTTGATTACAGATCGGAACCGGTCGGGGACGATGGGTTAGCGGTGTTGGATAGCGTTCCAAGGATGTATATTGAGCTAAGCACGTAGGAATTTGTAGTTTTGCATTAGGATTTTGAATAAATGTAAATTTGATTTGGTTGTGTTGGTTATATCAAACTTGTAGAGAATTGTATGATCATCTTGTGTTTTAGTTAGATGTTTGGTTTGAGAATTAGCTGAGTTAGTTACGTTAAAGAGCTGGTGACCCCTTTTGCTCAAGTTTTGGAAGTGTGATATAAGTTTCTTGGGAAACGAACCTAGTGATGACCCTGTTTACTCAGTCAACGGTAAGTCGGGTTGTTACACTTTTTGTGCGACTCGTAATTTTTTTTTTTTTTTTTAAAAAAGTTTGAATTACATTAAAATAGAAATTACCTCGAGTTTTTTTTAACGACTCCTCCAAGGTTCAGTCGCACTTTAGCTCCGATTAATTTTATGTGTAGATTATGTGTTTTTTGAAGTGATTAAAGTGTTATCGAGTGAGTTTGAGGTGGTTTATAGAAGTCTTAAAAATTTTAAGTCCAAAGACATTTTCGTCATTTTATTAAATTAATTTAAAATAGGGATGACGATAAAATGGAAAAGGCGCCGAAAAATAAGGATCGAGAAGAACAAATAGAGCCACAGTTGCAGGTTATTGGAAAACTACAGGAAAGGACAAACAAATCTTTGGCAGTGAATTGCTTATTGGAATGAAAAAGACACTTGTTTTTTACCTTGGAAGATCACCCAAGGGTGAAAAAACTAATTGGATTATGCATGAATATCGCCTCACCAATAACAATAAGCCTTCCTTCCAACCCACCAAGGTACCCACAGTTGCAGGTTTGTTCAATTCATTTTTTAGATTTTGTTGCTTCAGTGTTAATTTTTTTGGCTTTTTGGTAGATTTTTATCAAGAATTTGTGGCTAACATTTAGTTCTATGGGTTTAACCCTAAGCTCATTAGGAAGTTTTTGGGAATATTTTATAAAACATTATTGGCTTGACATGAAGGAGCTGCATAAAATTTGGGGTCTGGACATGAATGATTAAGTCACATCAAATCGCATCTCGAACTGGGTACTTGAGAATACCTCCTGTGGTTTGATGATGTTAAATGGAGTAAGAATACTATACTGTCTCGAATTGTATCTTATGCTTGCTAGTTCCTTCATGGTTTAGCATTTCCGTCAGGATTTTAGTCGAAAATTTGTTGTCTAACAGAGGGTTTAGAAGTCCTATTTCACTTGATTATTTCAAATCTTATCTTGGGCTTTGGTTGACTGTTAAGGCATTATACCAAAGTATGATGAGGCAGTGGCTATTAACCATGGAAAGGCTCTATTTTTGTGGGTAACACAGTGAATTATATCAATGATTCATGCTTAGACATTGACGGTTTGTTTGGTTAGTGGTATTAAATGGTGGTCATGAGAATGATTTATAATGTAAAATATTATCAAAAATTTCATTTCATTCCAATGGTGATGAAACTTTGATCATAAAAAAGTATTTTTGTGTACAAATTTCCATTACCATTTAATACCACTTCTCCCGATGGTAATGCATTGTAATAAATTTTATGAAGAAAATGAGATGATTGAAGTTGGAAAAGCATGATTTTTAAGGTAGTCAATAGATTTTTCAACTAAAATTACACTAGTTTTCATTCCCATTACTACTGTTTAATACCACCTACCAAATGGGCAGTGAAAGTATTAGAATTTTCTTGGAAGGAATGCAATTTTGCAGTGTTGATCTACCTGAAGTTTCCGTTTCAAATAGTTTTTGTTCCTGTGTAATTCTAGGTCTCTTTTTATTCATGCTGCCAATGTGTGCATTTTCTCTTATAGCTTGAGTATTCAGATTGGTCGATAACATAATTACTCCTTCCATCCAGGTATTAAAATTGATTTAAAACGCTATAGGATATCCGGTAAATTTGTCGTGTATCTTGAACTAGTGAGGGTCACAGAGGGATTGTGATTTGTGATTAGTCTACCCTTATATTTAGTGTGCACTTACTTAAAGCCATCTTTGAGGAAAGCTAAGAATTGTCGTAGTGATAGCATCGCTGGAACTGGCCTAAAATCAACCTTAGATGTCTGAAATGTAGTTGCAGTGATTGAAAGTTGAACTCCTTTGACGGATTGACCCGGAAATGAGCCTTTTTGGCGTTACGAAATGCTTCTTGGGCCGTGCTTCTACGAACATATTTCAAGCAAACAATGCTTTATAGATAACTTATTACGTTTGATAGATCAGGTTTGGTTTTGGTACGTGTTACTGCTTTTATGTTTATATAGTTTTTGGAGTTATGGTGGAATGATGGAAATCGGGTTACACCATGTCTGTATACCGAGTTTTTTGGCTTCTGAGCATGTGCAATTGTTTGAAGTTTTGTATGTAGGAAGAGCCTTCTTTTCCTGTTCGTGTCTGACTGTTGAAATCTGTATATGTCAAGGTATGCTTGAACATTGGGAACTTTCATTGTAGGAGGCGAGTCCACAATCGATAATTGTCAGATTCTTCAAACTAGGGTGAACCGTTACAAAGCTGACAAAGAGATTGATCCCAACATATTAAGAGGCTATTCTTGTGATTTGAAATTCACTGGTATGTTATACTGCTTTGCTTTTGTCATATTGTTTGTTATTATTGTAAATTATCGATGTTCATATTTTGTTCATTCGAGCCAAGCAATATTTGTATGTTGGGAATAATTTGCAAAATTTATGGCTAAACTTGTGAGAAATTGATCGATCTATGCAGACAAAGAACTTGACATAATCGAGATGGCAGTGTATGGGGACGTGATAAGACCAGGGAAGCAATGTCGTTGCAGGTCTGTTGCTGAGATGCTCGGAAAATTCAAGGGCAAAGATCATATGGCGCCTTGCAAAATACCCGACTCTGAAAATTCATGATCTTTTATTTACCAAAAATGGTTTGTTGCGTCAATGTAAAACCACAACACCATCATCATTCATCACATTCTTGTTGTTCGAAATTGCTACTTCATTTCTTTTGTTATTGGCTATTGTTTTTTGCTGCTTGGATTCAGGTATACACTTTTGTTCACATTTTTTAAAAATCTTTTTTGTTTTTGAAATACTACTAAAGCAAAAAATGAAATTAAAAACAACAAAATTCATTATTTTCATCCTCTAAAAAAGGAATAAATACAAATATTTTTTTATATAACTTTATCATCCCCCCACCTTTATATGTTTTTCTATTTATAACACATTTGAAAATAAGGAAAGGAAAAAAAGTCATTTTAAAGTGCTTTTTTTTCTTCCTATAGTAATTGGTATTAAATTTAATACATCTATTTATTCATTGTTAAATTTACTATTAATTTTTTTATTTTATTTTGATGACCATACTATCATTCATTTATTAATGTATGAAATATAAAGTTAATCAATTATTTAATTTTATATTTATTATTTGCTTATCATTTTTTATTTGTGATCATGATTATCAATATCTAAATTTGTTTTATTATAAGTAATGAAATTTTAAGATGGAGAGTAGATAGAAAATTTCATGGGATTTGTGATGTGGAAAATAGAGAAATGAAGGAAAATTGAATTTAAAAGATTTTATTTTAAGTGGTTAGTTTTAAAAAAATTTATTCTATTTTATTCTTTCTCTAGCCAGGGGACTTATTTGGCCGCGCTCTCCTTTATGGGTATGAGTTGCTGCTATCCTTTCCTCCCCTGACCTTGTCCATAGTTTTTCTATGAACGGGATATATTGGGTAGGATGAAATATATATATATATATATATATATTCCAGTGAAAACCAAGCTTATATGAGAACCAATCATACTCAAATGCTTTCTAGTAAATGAAATTTATTTCACGATTAAAACGATTTAAAATAGGAGAAATTGTAAAAAATAAACTAATTTCTACTCAATTCGCTCAAAATAAACTCAATTATTTGTTTAATTAAACAAACCCACATATTCGATATAATTGTTGAAAATAAACCCATCTATTGCTTATTACTAATTCTTGACTTACAAAAAATTGATATCAATCATCGATACAAATGTCCACAGCAGAATTGATATCAATCACAGTTTGTCCAAGCTCAATCTCTGCCACTGGTGGACTTCCATTATTGCTCGCATCTCCCACAGAGATTTTGAAGAGGCAACAATCAAAATTACAATTAAATGTATTATTCCCTGTTAAAAATACATTACAATATACGTACACAAACACAAAACAAAGTCATATACATATATAAGTCAATTAGTATACTTAAGATGATGAAACATAGTATATGATGTGCTTAGTGCTTACCAGTATGGCAGTATTTCCAGAGTAAATAAGCAATGAAAATGAGGATGACAAAGAAACTCGGTACCCCAATCTTGGCAAAGCCAATGCTGCTTAAAAATGTGTTATTGTCTTGAGGATTTTCCATGTTGGTTTTCGCGTCTGAGCTTGGTTGCATAAACTAATTTTTTGGGCTGAAAATGGATGAGTAAATATCGAAATGTGCGTGTATATTTAAAAGCACAAATAACCCTTCAGACCAAAAGAAAGAAAGCAGAGCAAAATTGCTCTGCTTTCTTTCTTTTGGTCTGAAGGGTTATTTGTGCTTTTAAATATACACGCACATTTCGATATTTACTCATCCATTTTCAGCCCAAAAAATTAGTTTATGCAACCAAGCTCAGACGCGAAAACCAACATGGAAAATCCTCAAGACAATAACACATTTTTAAGCAGCATTGGCTTTGCCAAGATTGGGGGTACCGAGTTTCTTTGTCATCCTCATTTTCATTGCTTATTTACTCTGGAAATACTGCCATACTGGTAAGCACTAAGCACATCATATACTATGTTTCATCATCTTAAGTATACTAATTGACTTATATATGTATATGACTTTGTTTTGTGTTTGTGTACGTATATTGTAATGTATTTTTAACAGGGAATAATACATTTAATTGTAATTTTGATTGTTGCCTCTTCAAAATCTCTGTGGGAGATGCGAGCAATAATGGAAGTCCACCAGTGGCAGAGATTGAGCTTGGACAAACTGTGATTGATATCAATTCTGCTGTGGACATTTGTATCGATGATTGATATCAATTTTTTGTAAGTCAAGAATTAGTAATAAGCAATAGATGGGTTTATTTTCAACAATTATATCGAATATGTGGGTTTGTTTAATTAAACAAATAATTGAGTTTATTTTGAGCGAATTGAGTAGAAATTAGTTTATTTTTTACAATTTCTCCTATTTTAAATCGTTTTAATCGTGAAATAAATTTCATTTACTAGAAAGCATTTGAGTATGATTGGTTCTCATATAAGCTTGGTTTTCACTGGAATATATATATATATATATATATATTTCATCCTACCCAATATATCCCGTTCATAGAAAAACTATGGACAAGGTCAGGGGAGGAAAGGATAGCAGCAACTCATACCCATAAAGGAGAGCGCGGCCAAATAAGTCCCCTGGCTAGAGAAAGAATAAAATAGAATAAATTTTTTTAAAACTAACCACTTAAAATAAAATCTTTTAAATTCAATTTTCCTTCATTTCTCTATTTTCCACATCACAAATCCCATGAAATTTTCTATCTACTCTCCATCTTAAAATTTCATTACTTATAATAAAACAAATTTAGATATTGATAATCATGATCACAAATAAAAAATGATAAGCAAATAATAAATATAAAATTAAATAATTGATTAACTTTATATTTCATACATTAATAAATGAATGATAGTATGGTCATCAAAATAAAATAAAAAAATTAATAGTAAATTTAACAATGAATAAATAGATGTATTAAATTTAATACCAATTACTATAGGAAGAAAAAAAAGCACTTTAAAATGACTTTTTTTCCTTTCCTTATTTTCAAATGTGTTATAAATAGAAAAACATATAAAGGTGGGGGGATGATAAAGTTATATAAAAAAATATTTGTATTTATTCCTTTTTTAGAGGATGAAAATAATGAATTTTGTTGTTTTTAATTTCATTTTTTGCTTTAGTAGTATTTCAAAAACAAAAAAGATTTTTAAAAAATGTGAACAAAAGTGTATACCTGAATCCAAGCAGCAAAAAACAATAGCCAATAACAAAAGAAATGAAGTAGCAATTTCGAACAACAAGAATGTGATGAATGATGATGGTGTTGTGGTTTTACATTGACGCAACAAACCATTTTTGGTAAATAAAAGATCATGAATTTTCAGAGTCGGGTATTTTGCAAGGCGCCATATGATCTTTGCCCTTGAATTTTCCGAGCATCTCAGCAACAGACCTGCAACGACATTGCTTCCCTGGTCTTATCACGTCCCCATACACTGCCATCTCGATTATGTCAAGTTCTTTGTCTGCATAGATCGATCAATTTCTCACAAGTTTAGCCATAAATTTTGCAAATTATTCCCAACATACAAATATTGCTTGGCTCGAATGAACAAAATATGAACATCGATAATTTACAATAATAACAAACAATATGACAAAAGCAAAGCAGTATAACATACCAGTGAATTTCAAATCACAAGAATAGCCTCTTAATATGTTGGGATCAATCTCTTTGTCAGCTTTGTAACGGTTCACCCTAGTTTGAAGAATCTGACAATTATCGATTGTGGACTCGCCTCCTACAATGAAAGTTCCCAATGTTCAAGCATACCTTGACATATACAGATTTCAACAGTCAGACACGAACAGGAAAAGAAGGCTCTTCCTACATACAAAACTTCAAACAATTGCACATGCTCAGAAGCCAAAAAACTCGGTATACAGACATGGTGTAACCCGATTTCCATCATTCCACCATAACTCCAAAAACTATATAAACATAAAAGCAGTAACACGTACCAAAACCAAACCTGATCTATCAAACGTAATAAGTTATCTATAAAGCATTGTTTGCTTGAAATATGTTCGTAGAAGCACGGCCCAAGAAGCATTTCGTAACGCCAAAAAGGCTCATTTCCGGGTCAATCCGTCAAAGGAGTTCAACTTTCAATCACTGCAACTACATTTCAGACATCTAAGGTTGATTTTAGGCCAGTTCCAGCGATGCTATCACTACGACAATTCTTAGCTTTCCTCAAAGATGGCTTTAAGTAAGTGCACACTAAATATAAGGGTAGACTAATCACAAATCACAATCCCTCTGTGACCCTCACTAGTTCAAGATACACGACAAATTTACCGGATATCCTATAGCGTTTTAAATCAATTTTAATACCTGGATGGAAGGAGTAATTATGTTATCGACCAATCTGAATACTCAAGCTATAAGAGAAAATGCACACATTGGCAGCATGAATAAAAAGAGACCTAGAATTACACAGGAACAAAAACTATTTGAAACGGAAACTTCAGGTAGATCAACACTGCAAAATTGCATTCCTTCCAAGAAAATTCTAATACTTTCACTGCCCATTTGGTAGGTGGTATTAAACAGTAGTAATGGGAATGAAAACTAGTGTAATTTTAGTTGAAAAATCTATTGACTACCTTAAAAATCATGCTTTTCCAACTTCAATCATCTCATTTTCTTCATAAAATTTATTACAATGCATTACCATCGGGAGAAGTGGTATTAAATGGTAATGGAAATTTGTACACAAAAATACTTTTTTATGATCAAAGTTTCATCACCATTGGAATGAAATGAAATTTTTGATAATATTTTACATTATAAATCATTCTCATGACCACCATTTAATACCACTAACCAAACAAACCGTCAATGTCTAAGCATGAATCATTGATATAATTCACTGTGTTACCCACAAAAATAGAGCCTTTCCATGGTTAATAGCCACTGCCTCATCATACTTTGGTATAATGCCTTAACAGTCAACCAAAGCCCAAGATAAGATTTGAAATAATCAAGTGAAATAGGACTTCTAAACCCTCTGTTAGACAACAAATTTTCGACTAAAATCCTGACGGAAATGCTAAACCATGAAGGAACTAGCAAGCATAAGATACAATTCGAGACAGTATAGTATTCTTACTCCATTTAACATCATCAAACCACAGGAGGTATTCTCAAGTACCCAGTTCGAGATGCGATTTGATGTGACTTAATCATTCATGTCCAGACCCCAAATTTTATGCAGCTCCTTCATGTCAAGCCAATAATGCTTTATAAAAATATTCCCAAAAACTTCCTAATGAGCTTAGGGTTAAACCCATAGAACTAAATGTTAGCCACAAATTCTTGATAAAAATCTACCAAAAAGCCAAAAAAATTAACACTGAAGCAACAAAATATAACAAATGAATTGAACAAACCAACATATATGAACTTGATCAATCAAAATCGAGCAAAACCCAGAAAAGAATATATACCATGGAAATCAAAATTAACTAAATTACAATACTTGAGATTTATCAAGAATAATCAAACAAAACCCATGAAAGAAAAGGGGGAAATGACCTTTGGAGAAAGGAACAATGTGATCATACTCAAAGCAAAGACAACCAGAACAGTTGCAGAAACGTTTGCAGACAACGTTACCGGCAACATCCTTTCTCCAACGGTCAGGGTGACGGCCGGGGACAGTATCAGCTTTAGCCCAGCACAGATTCTTAGCCTTCTTATCGAAGAATCTTGGCTTTCCATTTTGATTGTTGTTTTCCTCTTTTTCACTATCTCGATCTGCTGCATTGCTCATTTTTTTTTCTCTGTTTATCTGATATGGATGCCTGTACTGTATCCATTCACCAATAAGGCAAATAGGCAATATGGTTGCTATCGTAATTTTGGGAATGTAAAAAAAATACTCCATATTGTTTTATCCCTAACATTTTGATATATTGCATTAACATTATTTTAATTAAATTGGAAGTATATCATTTGACTACTTATATTTTTAGTTATAAATTAAAATTGATTAACTATGTCGAATAACAACTTAATAATATTTTAGGAGATAGTGAGATATATGTGTGAATAATCAAAATGTCATAGAAGTATTTTACCTAGTTAAGTAGTAAAAAAAAAATAGTCATCTCAAAAGGCTTAAAAGACAACTAAATCTATGAGTATGATTTTTTTAGTAATTTTTTCATTGGATTTTGACCTATTTCTCCTATATTAAATAGTCTAACAATTAATTTTTACTGTATATCAACATAATAACTAGTTTAAAGAATTTGTTTAATAGCTAACAAATCAGTTACTTTTATTATTTTCAGCTTGTCAAACCAACCGACAATTATATGTCGAACAAATTCATAACCAAAACAATCATCATCCAAAATCAAAAAAAAAAAAAAATCATCTACGATCCAAATGGAGATATTTACCGTATACTCACCTTTATAATTATATAGACCACAGACTTGTGTAATATACACATGACATTTTAAATCGTTTATTAGTATAATAAATTTTATTTTTTTTTTGTTATATTTTAAATTATGACATATTAAAAGAATTAAATATATATTTTATGTTATTAATTCATTATATTATACATTAATTAACTAACATTTCAAATTCAAGTTTTAGAAAATACCAATATAACTCGAGATAAGAGAAAAATAAATGGATTTTCTATTAGCCATTTTCATCTATTAAGCACAAAAAAGCAATTGAGTATAGATTTTTTTACAAAATTGATCAGTTTAACGTCAAAATTGATCACTTATAGGTTCAAATTGAAATTTTACTTTAATTGATATGTTTAAGTATTACTTTACGTTGAAATTGATGGTGTATCTTTTCACTTAAAACTAATCTTTCAATCGTGTATCTTTCACGGGTTTGAACATATATCCCTTATATAAGTGGAATATTTAACACATGTCAAAAAATCAACTCAACAAAAAATTTACCGTATACTCACCTTTATAATTATATAGACCACAGACTTGTGTAATATACACATGACATTTTAAATCGTTTATTAGTATAATAAATTTCATTTTTTTTTGTTATATTTTAAATTATGACATATTAAAAGAATTAAATATATATTTTATGTTATTAATTCATTATATTATACATTAATTAACTAACATTTCAAATTCAAGTTTTAGAAAATACCAATATAACTCGAGATAACATAAACATATAGTAGTGCTTGCAATTAAGTCATCTCAAATTTTAATATTTTCAAGTTTTGTCAAAAATTATTAATATACTACGTAAAAGTATTAGATATCATCATATCATGTACAACAATTGAAGTTCCATTAATTTTGATTATCTGATCTCAAACTTATTTTTACTTGTTAATTTTGATGTACAACTCTTATAACTCTTTTATCAATACATTAATCTTAGTTTAAAAGATTTTGAATTCTTATAAACATCGTCATGGGTTGAACTTGTGATAGAGCATTTTTATTTTCACTTTTGTAATAAGAGTTTGATTCTTATCACCTCCAACGAGAATTTAATTTATACTCTCTCCTCCCTTGCACGTAGAAATTCTACAATTTTCTTAAAAAAATAGTGTTTGACAAATGATTTTTGAGTTGAATTTTTTTTTTACTTAACTTTTAGTATTTAAGTTGGTTAACAAACTAAAAATGTGTTTGGTAATGATTTTTTAATGATTTTTCACATATGATTCATTTTTTTTAATAAACAACCAACATCTAATACCTAAATTTACCGAATATTTTTAAAAAATAGTATTATCTAATATTTTTAATTCATCAAACAAACCAACAAAAAAAGCTAACCATAAAATATTATTTGTCAAAAACTTTTCAATATTAAAATAAATACCACCAATAATTTACAGAGAATGGCATCTTTCAACGTCTAATACTTGGAATTTATAAAATTTGCAGAGCTAGAAAATCATTTTTGGTTGAGAATCAAGCAACAAGCAGCTGTTCCTTGGGACCTTGAGACATGAATCAGAACCAGTAAAACTTCATTACATTTTCATTCTCATATATCATCATCATTATATCCAATAAATTAAATACATTTACATCCCTCTCAGAATGCTGCGATTGCATTTGGACGAAATTTAATGTAAAGCGAAATTGAAGCAAAGAATAAGAGAAAAATAAATGGATTATAGCAATAAATGGTCAAGATGAAAAGGAAAGTGAGTCTGTAGATACGATTAAAAGAATAATAGTTGAATAATTACCAAAAAAAATACATAAATAGCGGGATAAAAATGAAGACTATTTACCCACAGGCTCGATTTTTCAAAAACCCGCCTATTATTGTGGACCTAATTTTTCTGTCGCTATTCGCCTTTTTTTAGTGAGCTGAACCCGTAGATAAATGGACACAATCAACATTCTAAAATACAATCTTAAAAAAATAATACTACCTCCTATTCAGCTGAATTGTCCCATTTTTTTTTTGGCACTATTCACTTATCACTCTTAATTTGTATTTTACTCTTAATCTATAAGTTAAAACATAGTCATATGGGATCTTGTTTGATTCGTCTCAATACAAGGATTATTAATATCAACTTTTTATAATTTTTAATTAAGCATAATTTGAGATATTAAGAGTTAAAATGTTGCCTCGACAAGTGTGAAAAGTCAAATGGGACAGTTCAGCTGAATAGGAGGGAGTACTACTTCATGTCCAAAATATCCCAAATACTGAAATATTCTCATAAAAGGAGGCATTTGACGGTGCATGAAGAATAAACCAGTGAAGTTAAAACTCTAAATGTGGACAACGTTGGACTATTTAAGTAAATAAAATCTAACCTTAGAAGTTGAGCACTTGGTGTATTATATCAACTCATACAGTTTAAAAATAAAAATTAGAAAAATTGTACATTTATAAATAAGAGAGCAGACGGGTTTAGCCGTAGGTATTATTTTAATGTGGTTAACCATCCATTTAATTTAGCGAGTGGATTACCCGTCCAATTTCAAATATTAAAAATATTCAAAACTGATCTCCAAGCCCACCCATTTTTCGAGCCAGGCCTAGCAGATAGTCCACCCATGAAAAGTTGCATCGTTTTTATACCCTCACAAAACCAGAAGTATTATGTGTGTAAAACTAGCTTATTACATTTCAGGAAATGAATAGCACAAAATAAGTCATGAATTGATGTCAAAGCAAAAACAAATGAGGACCTCAAAGATAAGTGATCAACAAAAGCAATATAAAGTGTATTAAGACTTCTACTAGATCGGTTTTATGTATACCTTATCACTTAACGCAAACACAAAACGATGGAAATATTATCATAAAACAAACGACGATTGGAGCAACATACAAATGCTCCCGAAAGAAACCGTTCAATAATGTGGCCTCGGGCATGACACAACAATATAGGAGTTCATCTTAGGAGCGAGATTAAACAGTAAATACTCTAATTTCCTATGCTTCACTTGCAACACACCCAAACTGATCGGAACAGGCTACTTATTGTTACCAATATCCTTGACACCACAAATTTGCTCCTCTCCCATCGCACACATCACGCTCACGATCATGTCCTTCCCCTCCGCAAAACCATCCTTGATCTGATCAAAATAATTACAATATTACGCAATAGAAAAGCATGACAAATCAAATTTAAATGAATAATTTGCAAATTACAGCCTTAAAGTTTTAACACTTTTGCGATTACAGCCTCAATATTTATTTTTTACAAATTACAACAACCAAAGTACAATATTCCATGTCTCATATTTCTCTTAGGTGGAGACCGAGTACATGATAAACTTTAAGGCTATAATTCTCTGAGTATTCAATTTGAATATTGAAGAAACAGTCTCTTATCGAAAAGAAGTGTCGCTGTAGGGAGGTAAATGGGAAAAAGACCAACCTGCTTCAACAAGGTCTCATCGGTTGGAAGCCTTAGGTCATCCTTGGTGCTACCACTCTCGGTCAGCAAACTCACCTGAAATCACACAAGTATAGTTGTCTAAAAAACAAATCTTACATTTAGAAATCGTTAATCTGGCAAAATTCTTGAGCTAAACATTAGTATAGTATTCCAAATCAGATAAATTCTCTTAGGTAGAGACAGAGATAATTAAAACAGACCCGATGAACCGATATTTACCAAGACCTTAGAACCAAACCCAACTCAACCTGACTTCAAAATGAATTTATAATAATGTAAAAAACCAATGTGAAAACAAGACCCGATTCTGAACCGACCAAAACAAAACACCTACATCAAATGTTTTTTCTCCTACTCCCAAGTCCACATGTTTAGAACCATATTCCCATTGAACAAAACCTAATTGACCTAATAACCCGAATGAACATCTCTTGAAGTACCATGATAAATGATGATATACAACTATACTAGTAAAAAAACTTAGGCTGTATAACTTACAAATCCATCCTCGGAGATATCAATCAGCTGGTAGTCATTACGAGAAACATGGGGCACCTGCAAACACAAAAGAAGGCCATCAGCACACGACCGAGACTCGAACACAATACAGCCTTGAAATAGATCAAAACAACATTCATACATCACAGTTATGGGATGATGGGACAATATCTTCCAGCTTCTTCCCATTGAAGATGTCGATAGCAACGAAGTGACATTTGGCATGTCCATGCTTTCCGGTCTTGGAGGTTGAAACCTCAACAACCTGCAGAAACAAATTATCAATGAGACCTTTCAAAACATTGTATTCAGCATCATAACTAATCATATAAGTAAATTATAATCAACAATCTAATGCTAAAGAAAATAATTTCACCGCCTGAACATTTAGGCAATTAAATGATAAAAAATCATCATCATCAACACAATATCCCACTCGAAAACAATTAAAAGATCAAAAATGATATCATAAAATTTCTCCTACTCCCAAGTCCCAAGTCCACATGTTTAGAACCATATTCCCATTGAACAAAACCTAATCCACTGCTTTGGAGAACACTACATCAAATGCTTTTTCGTCGAAAAACTTTTTTTTGTTTCATTTTACTTGCTGTGTTTTGACCAATTGGATTCTGTAAAACGAAATAATGCCACACAAAATACCCCAAATCTGCAAATTAGGCCTACAAGTATCACAAGAACAGAGGGAAAACCCTAGAGAAACCCTAAATAACAGCGAATCGAAAGAACATAAAACTTTTAAAAACCCTTAAAAATTCATAAAAAAAAACAAACTTAAAACCAAATTAGAAAACTTTGAAACAATTAACCAACAACTCAGGTGAGAGCTTACATAGAAGACACCAAATAAGAATCAACAATCAATATATCCCACAAAAACCGATCTTAATCCGATCTGAGAGAAACCCATAAATTACAACAAAATTAGACACTTACAACAAAAAATCATCAGAAGAAAAGCAAAACCCATTAAAATTAGACAAAAATTAATCAAAAAGAGATGAAAAACAAACCTTGCAAGGACGGCTCTTAATGACAATATGACCATTCTTACGGATTGTTCCTGCTTGCTGAGGGTAAGTCTTGGAGGCACCAGCATCGGCCTTGGATTCGAAATGGTGCTCCTCGTCAGACATGATCTTGTTTGATGTTAGGGTTTTTTCTCTGTTTTCGACGGAGTGATGACTTGAAGGGATGGAGCTGAAGAGGGAGGGTTGTGGCGAAAGCCTCCTTTGAGGTTTTTATTGTATCCTTTGGGATTTTTAGTTAATATTTATAAATTAATTCTTCAATTTCATATTAAAAATTGACCTAATATGAACAAATTTGTAATTAAAAAAATAGCTCGTTTGGTAATTGATATTAGACCATCTGAAGTCTGAACAAACTTCATATAATTACCTTTTTTATTAATGATATTTTAAAATTAGAATTGGTTGTATTAACATTCTAAATGTATGAGTCAACCCAATGAAGATGATCTTACCATGCGATTATGCCATACTTGTATTAAAATAAATCAACTTTTGTGAGTTGTGAGTGTATATCGGTGAGGTGGTCTAAAAATAAAGAGTTTATATTCTAATACTCCTTCCGTTTTTTAATGAAGTTTCCACAAAGAATATTTATGAAAATTACGAAAATAAAATCTTTTAAATAGTATATATATTATTTTATTAAATAATAAATTTGATAAGGAAAAAGTCATGACCATAACACATTAAAAAAATTATTAAAAAAAAGTTCGTAGAAAAAATATGAAACCAGACTAATAAAAAAATGCTTTTATTATAAAGTTAGTAGAAAACATATGGCGACCATAAAAAATATAAAAATGTTAAAATAAAGTAAGTAAAAAATATATGGAGACAATAAGCATTATTAAAATATTAAAATGAAGATAAATAGAGTTAATTTTGTCTAAAACTTCTTTAAAGAATAGAGAAAGTAACTTTTACTGATTGTATTATTTAGCTTGCTTATATTAACATAGTATTACACAAGGAAATCGTCTTATAAAATAATATGTATTTAAATAATAAAATCGATTTGCCTCTTTCACATTATTGGGTTCAACTTGTCATTTTTTTTCTTTGATTAATTGATTCAAAGCAATTGTCATCATTTGTTTTCAGAGCATTTGTCATCATTTGTTTTTTTAAATATTTATTGATTACTTTTAATTTGTATTTTCTTTAAATTAAAGTTGAAATATAGTCAAATTATATCTTAATTGATATGTCTCAACGCAACGATAATAATGTTTTTTTAAAAATTTTAATCATGTACGATTAGAATTTTTTAAGATTGAAAAATACATTAAATATATTATAGATTGCAAAAAGTAAATGAGATATTGGCAATAGAGGATTCGATCGGGCATGATCAAGACTTGGTCGAGAACCCATCAGATCTTATGCAAAGAGAAAATAACAAGTGATGTCTAGGATTACTTGGTCTAGATATCTCATAGAGCTGGTTGAATATTAATGTATAAAAATGACTTAAAATTTTCGAATACTCGTTAGGTATCAACAAGGCTATACGGGTATGCTATATTACCCTCAAAACCCCAAACCCTCAAAATTTTCAATTGGCTATGTTCAAAGCGAGTCTGTCAAGTCTTGGCTAGCTTTTCATTACGATTCCCATTAATAGATATCGACAAATAAATAGGCCATACATGACTTCCATGAGTTTCTCCTATAATGAGGTATAACTGTATAAGAGGCATAGTATACAAAATCTTACCTACAATTATGATAATAAAAAATATATTTTTGATAAATCCTTAATAACAATTATTATAAATAATTTTATAAAATAAAAATCACGTGAAATAATAAGTTATTTTAGTTATATTCGATTTTGTACCATCATCATACTTAAAAAGTGGTGGTCACTCACTTCGTTTAGTAGATTTGGCTTTCGATCAACGCTAGCTTGGACACTAGTGGACGGTTCTAAGCCTTTAATAATAAATTCTTTTTAAGAAAGTTCAAAGAAAATTCTATTTTATTACCAACAATGTAATGCAAACTTTATTGGTGCATATAATTTCAACTATAATATCTTATTTTCCTCCCTCTCTTTTATTTTTAAAAATAAAATATCTCCTAATATTCATTTTGGGTAATTATACAATTTCAACTTTTTAATTTTTATTAGATTTCAAGATAGACTGAAAGAAGGATAAGTTAGATGAGAACGAACTTAAAAATTAATTATGAAAAAAGCGTATTTGCTACAACAGAGACAACACCTAATTCTCAATATCAACCTTTCAACTTAAAAGAAAATACTTATTATTGCTTTTTTATAATTAATATAAATATATTTAAAGTTTTTATATTAATTTTTTATTTAAGCTAGTGAAAGTGAATGAAAAATTGAAAATGATTTGTAGATGAGATGAAGAGAGACGAAAAGTTAGTTCAATGTTTTAAGTTTTAACCTTGAAAAAGGAAATACCTTCATCTTAATTTAAACATATAAATTGAGAAATTGTGAATAATTTAAACTCAAAAGTATGGCATTCTTGATTTTTCAGTGCGGATGTGTCATCATAAGTCTTAATTAAAGTCTTTCAATTTTCATTCTCACCTGCCAACCACCCCCAAATAGAAAGCACAAACGTTTAAAGGCGTGATGGAGAGATATGTGGTCATGGTGTTGGCATATGTTATGCCTTTGTACTTGCCATATAAGAAACTATTGTTCATGGTGTTAAAGAAATAACAATGACCAAATCAACATATATAATATAATAACAGAGTTAGAAAATGACAAATATCATAATTACAATACTTATCAAATGGTACAATATTACTAGCATATAGTATTTTATTATGAGCATGTATTTATTTTCATACCATAAAAAGTTTGGAATGGTCATGATCGATTGTTAGGACTTAGGAATATGTTGAATAATATCCTAATCAAACTCTAACTTAAAGGTTTTGAAACCCATCAACTATGCTATGTGGGACAAGAATACAAGATGATGGGATAGAGAAAATGAAATTTTACTAAGCATTAACATATCAAAGTACACAATCATGGAGTAGCACAGCACAAAGTTTGATCTAAACCTTAACCTGTAAAGTCGATAGCGCGTTAGTCACATTCTGACATTTACCTCCACACAATTTTTTTTTGCAAAACTGTTGTATTCACAATGTAAATGGCCGTGTCGAAATGTTCTAGTTCTCAGCAAACATAAGTCCTTTAATCAAATTCAGAATCCCGCCACGCATTTCTGAAACAGACGAAGGCGTTACCTGCTCCTTTACATCAGAATACCAAAGATGTTCCCCATCAACACGATTACTGCTCGTGTACCATTTGCATATAACTTCTGCAATGGCAATTACAAACAATCCACAGTCATAGCCATTTTGTTGTTGAGGGGAGAGCTCGTTCTCTAAATAGGGGATATGAGAGTCCGAGTTACCCATGTACCTTGCTACAGATTCATAAAGCTTTCTGGAATACGCACAGTTTGATCCCCTTAAGCTATCATGATGAACAAATACGTTTGCAAATCTGTAAAATACAAGCAAACTCCAATGAGTTCCAGCCTCAGCTGCAGTAACATCGTCGTTGTTGTTGACTGCAAATATGACTAGGGTTTTAGCAGGTAGATTTAGAGGCTCAGCGAAATCTTTTAAGGTTTCTTCATCTGTACAGTTTTGCAACCAGAAAGCAATTGAAGGTGGTACGAGATAGATGTCATTGGAAGGATAGATTAAGGGTAGATAGCTGAAGTAGAACTCGATAATACGGTCGTTGAGAAAACGTGGTCCACTAAGGATGCTTAAGTCAGAGCGTCGAAGCACCAGGTCATTGTAGCTAAGGATAATTTCGTCTTCAAATGATCTCACCATGTCCGGAAGCTGATAAAAAATACAGAAAACATGAACATATAATAATGTCAGGTGATTTTTCAGTTGAAATATGATTTGAAGACATGGAAACTAACAAGAGGACATGGATATCCAATAAAATGTAGGTCAGATGTCGGGCTAATGACTAAGAAGGCTCCAAAAAAAACACAAACATTTACAGACTACACATAGGACTTGGGAGTTGTAAGTACTCTAGCAGTCACCATCAAAATGGATGCTAATTGGGTATCGTCGATGTCCATCTACTAAGGAAAAACAAAGTATGAAATATTAAAACAATATGCATGTAAGAAATATGCTCCTAAGACTGTATTTCACTTCAAGTATCCATAACAGATCCTCTCATGTACATTTTAGTTTCATTTTCGACAAGCATACGAATAATTTCAGTAAAATAGCCATGTTCGACACTAAATGCAAGACTGCTTCAATCATTATAACCCATGTTCAGTAACAACATAGAAAGCTGGTCTCAGATTGGCTGAGGTGGTAGCTTTAGAGTAAAGAAGGATGCAGGTTATAACAAATGAGAGACCAGAGCTAATACTTTCAAATTAGAATCAACCGATTTCTTTTACGACAAAATTGTGAGCTAGAAGCTTTCTTGACATAAAAAGAGAGAATGCACTACACATGGGATATATCATATCAATAGTACATAAATACGGTCGCGGTAACGGTCGCAAAACGGATTTCATGGCAATCAATGCATTGCAGCCTGTATATCGGTCTTAGTAAACTGAAAAATCTATACTATACACTTGCGATAAGGTGATGCGGCCTTGTTGTTTGCACTATGGTACAAATATACACCAAGACTAACCAAAGGTTCACACTCACCCTCACAACAAGCTAGGATGGCCTTTCTACAGTATACTCATTGTCTTTGGATGATAATATGTGTAGAATGGTCTGTCTGAGCTAGAATAGTAGAAAGGCCTTTATACAGGCAATAACAAATAGAATGTAAAATTGAACCACCCCCTAAACAGCCACTTACAATCAGGAAGGATTCCACCACTAAGTAACATCCCCAATAAAAATCACCATAAATCAGAAATACTTCCGAAAATTAAACAGTGTCAAATGGTCATAATCATAAAATCGCACTTCAAACCAAAAACCTAGCCAAAAAGGCCGCAACCGTAAAGATGGTCGCACTCTCACTCGCACCTCGCGACTACTTCTATCCCTTTCTTACGTTTTTTTTTTCTTCCTGTTATTCCTTTGATTCAAAAATCGTTTAAATCTTTTCATTTACATCCAACAGATTGAAAAGTTTTCAACATTCACAAGAATTAGCATTAACAAGAACTTAGTCTTGTTCTCGGAAAAAAAGTTTGCAAAATTAATCCGATGAGTCAAGAATCGTAAATCAACTTAACATCTCAAAAAGATGAACTATATCTAAATCGTTAATGATTTGATAGTCGAATTTACCAATTAAGTAATACAAAATTGACAACGAAATAGAAAATTGAAGAACTAAGGTTTTCAGTGCATAAATAAAAGGAATACTTGTAATTTGTATTACGAAGAAATTGTAAATAAAAAGAATGGAATAAAAATGGAATAGATAACTTACCTTTGCAAATTGCAGTCTGTAGAATTCAACAATGAAATGCTTTATGCTTCCCAGTTTCCAGAATCACCTTCCTGATTCGATATGTGAAGCAGGAATTTCAGAGAAAAGTTACAAAAATGAAAGAAGGAAATTGGAATAAGATCCAAGGGGAAATATACAAAAAAAAAAAAAAAAAAAATCGAGGAAATTGGAACTTCCACAACTTCCTTGAGTCCACTCGATAAACCTAGTAGGGCCTAAGTTCTTAGGTTTTATTTGGTAATTAATTTATTAGTTAATCTTATATGACATAGATCATAAAACGAACAAAGATAATCATAAGTGCTTAATTTAATATTATAAGTTATCTATGTAATAATTAATCAATTAAGACTAAAAGTATAAATTGGATCATCCTTATAGGCTATAGAGGTGGTCTCACGTCCGTACTGCTATCTCATTTGAGAATTTTTTTTAATTTATACACTTTTATTCTACATTTTTTATTTAAGAAAAAAATTTCAAATTGTAATTTGAAATAATGCACATTGACTTAGTTGATTGTATATAACTCTTAGGTTATGAAAAATTAGCTTTATAATCGAAGTTTTGACTAATTTTAAATTAGTTTCGTGAAATATTTAAGTAATCAAATTAAAATTATGAAAATGAAAATGAATTTTATTTATACAAAATATTAAAGGTTTATTAATTTACTTTAATAGTAACTAAGTAGTGCTATTATGAATGTTAGTTTATGTTATAAAGAAACTTTTGTTTATGTTATAAACTTTTGAAACTAGATTGATATTCAAAAGACATTTGTAATTTAGATCTTTGTAGGATCATAATATTATTAGACGTATTCTAGATTATAATAGATAATTTATATACTATTATCAATAATTAAAGTCTAAATCTTTATTAGCATTGCAAGACAAAGTAAAATTCAAGTAAAGTTCTGAAAATAAGCTTCGTCCTAGATCCAATCCTGGATCTATGGGATTCGTGGATCCATATCAAAGTCCTAACAAATTGGATTTGTAGATATGGATTTGGGTTCATTTGGATCTGATTTAGATCCAACCCGTAATCATCCTTAGCCTCAAATATAAAATGTAAATAAGGTAGATATAGGCTTGGAATAATGTAATATGCGGCGGGGAGGAGTCAACTTATAAGGAATTTACGAATATACCCATGATGGCTATGCCTAGTTGGATGATGGTTATAAGATGATTTCATGAATGTACTCATGCAGGTTGGCATGAGTATGATTTATGATAATTTTACTCGTCATAAATGGTAGGTACTAGAAATAAGCATGATTAGGAATGTTTTACTTGTCACGGGTTCAAACATATTACCACAAAAGTATTTGGTTAAAAACAATGATAGTTTGGCTTGATAATCGAACAAACTTGTAAGGGCTTGTAAAAACCAAAATCGGTAAAGGGGACAATGCGTTATTTGCTGTCTTTTCCCAAGAGAGCAACGTATGGCAAGGCTAGTGATGGCCACGGGGTGGGTTATCAGGAACTGATCCGATCTCGAACTGCTGAAGAAATCCTAGAACCAAAATCGTTTGTGCTAGGTTTCGAATTACTGACAATCAATTTTTTTTAAAAAAAGAACACACGGACCGGTGGAACTGTTGGCAGAAACTAGCCCGCATAACCGCAAATCGATAAAAACTAGCCACTTTTTTCAAAAAACTAGTCGTAGTTCGCATACTTCAATCGTTTGAGCGTTGTGGAGATCATATGAATAACTGCTCAATGATTCATTTTCCTCTAAACTTATTTGCTCTCAAAAATCTAATTAATGTCAATGAACCAACAAGTCTTCAATCGACCTAATTTTTATTAACAACTATCTATCTTCTTGTCTATGTTAAATCTAATTTCGACAAAAAGCTATGATACTAAATACGAAAAACGGGGCTTGAAGTGTAAAGACCAGAAGAAGAATGAACTCTTAAGAACAACCTAAAACAATCATTAGACGAATAGGCATGAAAATCACAAGATTAACACACACGTGTACCAATATAAACATATATTGATTTTATGTTTATTGATTGACTAGTAAAACTGTATTGGTGATGTATTTGAGCTAAGAAAAGAAAACTATATCGATATCAATATTGTTAAAAAAATATTTCATGCAGTATATTTTAATTTCTTTGATACTCCATTGTTAACATGCTCTTAGCCCTTAGGGCATTTTCCCTAGAAATAGAAATAAAAATAAAAATACTGCTTCCACGTATAATACTCGTATAGTATATTGATCTAAGAAGTGAATAGTAAAGGGTAGTACTTATAATAGTAGCACATCCCAATAACTGCGACAAGTTCTCAATTTCAGTTCTCCAAATGCCCACTGCACTTCCCTCCAAATCGAATTTCACTTCTTCCCACCAAAACTTTCGAAATTGCACGTTTTTCTTCCGAAACCTTTTAATTCCCTTATCAATTTCAATTATCAGGTAAAATTATCCAATATCTGACACCATCAGGGTACCAATTCGTCACTTGTATGCTTCTGAAGGTAAAGTTGATTTGAAACCCTAATTTCTTTTCAGTTTTATTCACAATTTGTTTGATCTCAATTGTTTTTGTTTTTCTACTAGTCTGTTGTGATTTACGAGGGTTTGACTTATACCCATTTCTTGTTTTTTGTAGAATCTGTGGCTATATTGTATATTTCATCAGTAGATATATTCATTGTTTTTGGTTTCTTAATTCGATTGAGCTATAGATTTGCAGTAGGAAGTCGTATTTTGATGGTTTCATGTAAGTTTGTGTGATTGATAATGAACCCTTTTCTTCAATTTTGTATATCACTGATTGTAATTGAATTTTTACCATTGGGGATCATTTGTATTCACATTTATAATAGAATTTCTTGATTCATCAAGGCTTTTGTATTGTTGTTGTTGTTGTTGTTCAATTTTGTGCATGTGTTTATATATTTCTATATCAGATATATTTGATTTCAGTGCTGCACCTTTATTAGTAGGAAAATTCGGTTGGTTTCCTATTTGGAATCACACATTTCGTTTATTTTTGATAAATACAAAGTTTTGAAAATCAAGGGTAAAGTAGGATTTGTAAAAGTAAATTTTCCTTATTAGTATTGTAGTGTTAAATGCTTTTTGTTCTTTACCTAGTTGTTTTTCAATTTCAATGGTGTAGGTGCCATGGATGGGAATATGATTGCATTAATAGATGGAAAGAATGGACTTGTTGAATATGACAGTAGTAGGAAGAAGAGATCACTGGTGTGGGATCATTTCGAAAAGATGCCTTGTGAAAGAAAAAGCGAAGGAAAAGCAAAATGCATACACTGTGAGTCTGTTTTTAGCGCTACACCTAGGAGTGGAACATCTCATTTGAAGCGCCATGTGGAAAGGTGTGCGAAGCGCATAGCAATGGACGTGCAACCAATCTCAATGGATGTCGGGTTTAGTGACTTTGAAGGAAGTGGACCTAGTATCAAGCTTGGGAAAAGAATCTCGAAGGTTTGGCAGGAATATGAGTTGTTTCCAGCTCCCAATATGAATGATGCAAAGGCCAAGTGCAAGCACTGTAAGTTGGTTCTGTCTGCAGCTTCCAAAAATGGGACGTCTCATTTAAAGCGTCATCTGGATAAGTGTTCGAAACGTGTAACATTTACAGGTAACATAGAACAATACTTCCTTCCTGACGTGAAGCTAGTTGAAGGGAACAATTTAGATAATGCCCCGAAGGAGGTAAATGGAACAAGTAGCTTGAAATACGCTACTGATGGCGAGAATTTGGCTGAAGGAAGCAAATCAATTGAAAATGGTCAGGTTGACCAAGATGAGCTTCAAAGATATATATCAGTTTGTATCATCAAAGGATCCCACCCATTTAGCTTTGTAGAAGAGAGTGGGTTCCGATCGATGATGGCTAAAGCATGCCCCCAATTCAAGCCATTCAATCGGGCAATTGTTAGAAGAGAACTTTTTTCTATGTATTTGAAAAATAGGGACAACATCAAAGATATGTTGGCGAAAGCCCCTGGCCGCATATGTCTGACTGTTGGTAATTTGAAAGCTAGAGACACGAAAGATGACTATATTTGTGTTACTACACAATTCATTGATGAATGTTGGAAATTGCAAAGAAGGGTTTTGTGTTTTAAAGCTTTGGCACCCCCATATGATGGAACATTTATTGCAGATGAATTGGCATGCTTATCATCGCAGTACAACATCGAAAGTAAGACCTTTACAATCACAGTCGATGAAGCCTCTTATGACGAGTCCACAGTTTCTTCCATTAAGAGGGGTCTCCTCACAAAAAACACTACTCTTAGTGATGGTCCCTTTTTTCAAATTAAGTGCTACACTCATATACTGAACTTTCTTGCGCAATCCGCCTTGAAGTTGGTTGATGACATTGTTGATAGAATCCGTGAGTTGGTAAAGTATGTCAACAAATCCCCACTTCAAAGGAAGAAGTTCTTTGATCTTGCTGAGAGGACCTTTGAATTGCAAGTGATGAAAAGACTCAGGCTTGATGTAATATATAGATGGAATTCAACTTATAAACTAATTGATCGTACCCTTTACTATAAGAGTGTGTTCAAGCTTCTAGAGTCCAAACAAGAACTAAATAACCTGTCTCTTTCTAAAGAAGAGTGGCAGAAGTTGAGCATTATTCATAAATTTCTAAGGGTTCTTTATGATGTAACTAGCTCATATTCTGGCAGCCATAGCCCAACAGCTAACTCTTTTCTAAAGGGTTTGCTGACAATTCATTGTCGCTTGACGGAAATAGCAAAAGGTCCAAATACATTCTTGGCTCATGCTGTTACAGCTTTACAAGCAAAATTTGATGACTTCTGGAGTGAGAATAACTTGATTTTATCATGTGCTGCAATCTTAGATCCACGCTACAAAGTAAAATTTGTGGAATATTGCTATATGAAACTTTTTGGTCCAGCCAATTTCGAGGATCGTGTTGATAAAGTTGTAAGCACTCTCTACTGTTTGTATGCTGAGTATAAACGGCAATCGATGAAATTTTCCCCATCAGGTTTGGCGTCATCTGGTGTCAATACCAATTTTGTGGGTGTAGATGATGAGGGTGACATGTTTGGAGATTATGATCAATTTCTGAGCTCAACATCAAAATCACAAGGAAACAAATCAGAATTGGATCTCTATTTGGAAGAGCGGAGTTACGATTTGAATTCAGACTTGGATGTGCTAGAGTTTTGGAGCAGAAACTCGATGAGATATCCTAACCTCTCGTTGATGGCGCGTGACATTCTTTCTATACCCGTTTTGACAGTTAATTCTAAGGAGGCATTTACCTTTGGGAACAAAACATTATCTTCTGTTCAAAGCACCGTTATGCCCGAGACACTTCAAGCTTTATTTTGTCTTCAGGATTGGCTAGGCGCGGAGGATAACTCACGTAATCATCTCCATCTGATATTAATTCTAGTCATTTATACTTGTTCTGATGTTTGACTTTCCTTTGACTGTAATACAGATGACAGAACTGCCACAGCTGAGGATCCTAGTGGGTCTGGTGATGATGCTGATTATGACGACGATGATGATAGTGTACTTACTGATTCTTTTTAGGTGTTCACATCTAATTTTCCCATTCTTTGGTTCAATCTGTGACATGGGTACTAATTTCCATGTGCTAACATCTTTATCATATGCTGCTTGCAGGTTTTGATGTAAGCCTTGAGGATTCAAGATCGTTGTCACTTAAACTAGGATTATTATCTTGTAGTGAATAGACATTTGTGCAGTATGAGGCCGCACTTGATAGGTTCAAGCTATCTGATGTTACTATGATCATTAATTCTCTTGTGTATATTCACCCTGCTATAGAGGACATGACGATGATTAGTTTAATAGGATGTGATGTGTTAGCTCTTCAATCATATGAATTAAGTTTGTTATTTCTCTTCCGAATCACCATTGTTTTTTTACCAAATGTCTATGAGAAAATTGGATGCTGTTCTACAGTGATTTACAGTCATCAACCTTGGTCTGAGGTAAGAATATGATAATTTTCTTATAACCTTTTCTCCACTTCATATCTTACCTCATTAGTGAATTATGACTAAAGTTGCTGAATTATGTATCCTTCATCTTTTACTTACATGACCAGCTTTCTAGTGTATGTATGTCTTACAGTGTGGTTGAGATCAATGTTACTTGGACTCGGGTCCTGATGTCAGATTCTGGTACGTGTCCAAGTGTCAGATACGTCTAAATGTTCAATTTTACGCCTAAAATAAAATGTTTAAGTGCCATAGCAATGTCCGAGCATTAAGGATCGGACACGGGTACGTGAAACAAAATAAAGAGTCTGAGTAACAGGTTGAGATAAGTTGGAGAGCGGATATTGTGTGGGTTTTAGTATCCCTTATTCAGCTTTGGGACAAGTAGACGGATTTGAAAGAAATTTTTACCCTTCTAATAAACTGAATCTTCTTAGTTTTACTGTTGGAAAGATGTTATAGGATTATGGTCTATGGAAGAATACTTGGCAGTTCTTCCTTTCCCTTCCCTTCCCCTACCTCTGTTTCCTTTCCGTCTTTTATCCTCTCCCTCCTGCCCTTCATAAAAGCTAACTAAGCTCTAAGCATATTGTTTGTTATGTGAAATTTTCTGCAATTCAATTTGATAACTGTTTTTTAAATGATGATAATAATTGACTTCATCAAGCTATGGTGCTATCTGATGTTGTGTTTACTTGACTATATATTCATATGCGGGCTTGAATGGAAGCTGTTTAATCCTTGTTATGCCACCTCTCCCTGAAAAGGATGTTCGTTTCTTGCCCATTTGAATGTTGCTTGGAAACTTGTGGAGAATCTTGGGTGGTTCTACATGAAATTGCTCGCAAGACGGAATTGGTATGTAAGTTGTAAAGTGTTTCAAATTTTAGTTTTCTATGTTTTCCCTAGAATCAATACTAGGTGACTATTGTTTCGCACCTAAGTGTAAAATGTTTTTTTATTGTCTTGCAGTTTGTCAAATATGGATAATCTCTCATTTCTTTTGCATAAATGCATTTTATATGGAGTAAATTTTTTCAATTAGATATGGCATGTTGCAAGCAACCTTTTATGTTCTAACTGCAGTGTCATTTGATTCGCTGATCTTCTTGTGAATTACGAATCAGAAGAGCAAATTATAATCCCTTTTGGGCATTTTTGGCTCATTTGGGTGAATAGCGAATCCAACAGGAGAATCTGCTGACAAATTATGTTGCACACCTACACTGGTTATAAGCAGTTTAGTTATTCCTTTTTGATGAAAATAAGTGAATAAAGAGTTCAGACAGCATTCACAAAAAATCTGCTGCAAGAATTTATCTTTTGCTGTTAGGATTTTTTTTGCTTATGATTTCTTATGAATGACATCATTCTGTTGCTTTGATATATTCCTAAAAAATTAACATTCATCAGAATTATCTTGAATTGGTTTCACTTCCTAACTCTTGATAGAAGCCGTGTTTTCCGGGCAAATCTTCTTGTCTTACCAGTTTTGTTTTTTCCTCTGAAGGATGTTGAATTCATTGCATCTTCAAGGAATTATTTGTAGATCACGACTCGGGCCTGATCAAATTCTCCTGGACTAAATCCTGAAGTCCACCGCAAGCTTTATGGGGCTATCAGCTATGTGACCACTTCCGAATGTTTGGATTATTGCAACTCACTATGGCTTATAATGCTTGAATATTCTGAGATGATCAGGAATGATGTTCATATGTAAGTTTCTGCATAACTTGGTTTTACTCTTATTAAGTTTCTAGCTTAATAAAATAATAAAATGCTTGCCAGTGTCTGAAGTTCAATCATTTATTCCCTATAGAGTAATCCCCATCTTTTCTTTCTACTGCCTTGGGATGTTATTTAATGTTTGTGATGTATAAGCTATGTTTCTGGTCATTTGATTCAATTCGAGTGATTCTTTTATGTCACCTAAAGCTAAAATACCTGCTCTTGATCCTATTTACTAACTAGAAAGTCTTGTATAGACTAGGTGTATTCTATTTTAGTGTGCACCAACTTAATATTGTGTTTGGAAGGATAGAGGTTCCCTTGTTTATATAGTAACCATGGAGGGGAAGATTTTGAAGGGGAGAAATTTGAAGAGAAAATACAGACAAATTTGTTAAGAACACAATATCTCTTAAAGTGGAAAGAATTGGAGGAAAAATACTCATTTTCCTTTCTTTATCCTTCTCTTTTCTTTCCTTCTATACAAACAAGATGCACTCTCCTTTTGCATTCCTCCAAACTCCTCCCCTTCCTATCCCTTCCCCTTCCGTTTGTCTTCTAATTTGCTATCCAAAACAGTGTAAACGGTATTAAAATAGTAGTATTTTTGTTTAACAAGTACAGTTAAGTATAATCATTGAGAAAAATTTTGCTATAATTAGATTAGTGCACGCTAAAATAGAGTGGACTAAGTCTATACAAGACTTTTGCGTTACCGAAAAAAACAAATAAAATTCTGTAACCCTGATACAAGGTGAAAGTCGAACTGTTCGGCCTCTATAAGCCCGAAAATATGCTCTTATTATTACCAATCATTGCCTAATTATTCATCTTTAACCTCAAAATACTAAGAAAGGTTCATGAGCTCTGATACACACCCATAGTGGATTATCGTCCTCAAGTCATAATGTACTGGAAATATGAAGGCAAGTACCATGCTTTTTCATTACCTGACCAAAAACACTATATATTTTGTAGCAGCATTATATGCTCACTTTTGCTATCAAATAAGGATGCCGATGCCATTGTTTCCAAAGATAGACATGGAAGCAACAAACGGAGCGCTGAATCAAGTTATTGTCAAATGTACTTTGATGGGTGATGAAAGGGAGTCGTCTTGGTGGCGCATCGTGTCAGGTGTAGCTCTCGAGTTCGAGTTTGAATCAGATTTGGTAAAATGTGCCGACATTACACCTTTGTGGCGGAACGCTTTCTCGGAGTCCTCCTTTTGCAAGGATACTTCATGCATTAGGCTATCCTTTTGATTGTTCATTCTCAATAGGGCTTAATATTAATATTTTTGTGGTTTGGTATTTCCTGATTATAACGAATTATATTAAGCCCTATTGAGAATATGATCGAGGGGTAAGGAGTAAGAGTGAATCTTAAGGAAAGACAATCGTGAATTAATCAAAGAGTTATTCTTGTGAGCAAGGTTATTAGGATCGAGATTCTACCTAGGATCGTTGAGGAAATATGATCGAAATTGGTAGAATCCGATCGTAGAATCGTCTGATCCTACAAATATGCATTTATATGCTTTGGATTACTTATTATCAATTATATTTGTTCTTTTCTTAAGTTTTAAGGTGTAAGTAAAAATTTATTTCACTTCATCTATTAAGTTTTGAAAAAAAACTTTTAATCATTCTTAAACTGCAAATCAAGAAAAACTAGAATTTTATAAAGGTATTGATATAATTATTTTAAATATATATTTATATGTAAGTGAAATTTGTATTATATTAAAAGAATTTATGATTGAAACTACCCATATAGGATCGGATCATTGCATCGTAGAATCGTGTTATGATATTGCCACCAAAATTCTTGAGCTAAGTAGGATCACACGATTCTACCACATTTAAGATCCTACCTACGATCCGAATCAATTGCCTATTTTTAGATCGTAAGATCGTAAAATCATAGATCAAAATCGGGTTTCTGATAACTATGCTTGTGAGTGACTGTCTCTCGGTGAGATAACCTTTAAACAGTGAGTTTATATCTTAATAATTAGTATCAATTGGACTATTGATCAACCCATGTATGAGGTACATAGACAGACCATCACATACAAAAATTAGCGTGTATTCAATTTGACAACCATTTGATTAACATGATGGAAGTTTATTATTTAAATTTTGAATAATTCTTTTTTTCTTTTGTTCATTTTACTTAAGCTCAAAAATGAAATTGTGGTAGGTCATTTTCATCACGAAATTGTCCCTAAAATAAAATAACGACGGCTTAGAAAGAAATATTTGGTCATCATTATTCCCTTTGTCACTTACCATTGATTGTTGTAGTAAGAGAAGTGATTAATATAATAACAAGTTGGTTGGTATTTATGTCAAATTATGAAATATATAATATAATGAAATTTGGGTTTGTCTAAAATTCAGTAAAACTTCAGGCTTTTAGGGTTTGTCTAAAATGACTTTGGCTGAATGAGAAAATGAATCACTTTTAGAGATTATTAAGTGGGCTAACCTAATTTAGTACACCGCGGAATCTAATTCTTAATCCTATTGTGAGAAAGTTTGAAAAGAATAAGTAAATTAATATAAAAAATTTAAAAAATAAATAATTTTTAAACTTAGTTCTCAAAATAAACACTTATTACTAGAGCACTGGTTGTGGGTTGATCGCTGTTAATAACAACGAACAAAAAATCTTGGTCAAAAAAGGTCTTTGTTCGCTGTTAATAGCAGCGAACAATGATTTTGAACAAACTTTTGTGTTCGTTGACATAGCCCAAAAAAATAGCAAGTAAAATTTAAAAAAGCAAGTAATTAGCCTAGAAGATAGCAATTAAAATTAGAACAAACAAGTAATTAGCCTCGTAATTGAAAGAAGTTTGGTCAAAAAATGGTCAAAATCTTTGTTCGTTGTTACTAATAGCAAATGAAGGCCTTGACTTTTTTAACCAAGCTTCTTTGTTCGCTGTTAATAACAGCGAACAACACCGAATCTATGCTCTAAAAAGTGCTTATGTTAGGAATTAAGCTCATAAGTTGCTTATTTTTTGAACTTTTTATTTAGAATTGCTTATTTTTTTTCAAATTTTCATATTGTTACACCCATCTTGCATAAAAAAATCAATATAAATCATTTTTTAACAATGATAATATTTAAAAGGAAAAATTACCGTGAATAAGTAATTTTTTTGTTAATTTTCCTACAATAATACGAACTTTTGATTAATCATAATAATACTAATTTTGGGGGCTTTTTCCTAGAATAATATCAAGTTTAGTTTATTAATTAATTTACTAAATTTTTTGTCATATAATCTCCTATAGTTTGATTTTTAACATGTTAGGTATATTTTAGGGAAACACCCCTTAAGTTGGTATTATTCATGATTAATTAAAAATTAGTATTATTGTAGGAAAATAAGCAAAATATTGTACTCCCTCCGATCTTATGATATAGTCCCATTTTCTTATTTGGCAAAACCTTTGAATTAGTCCCATTTCTATTTTTGGCAATCCATTTTTACTTAAATACCCTTAGTTCACACACGTAATTACGATTTTACCCCCCGTAAACCCTACTAACCTAAAATAATTAACAATCTAACCTCACCTTAATCATTCCCTCCCTTTTATAATCCCTTACTCTGTCTCCCTCCCTCTCCCTCCCTCTCTCTCATCTTCATCCTCAACCTGTGTATAACTCTTCGTGTTCTTCAATGATCTTCATCTTCATCCCCAAAAATACCTTGGTTTACGGTTTATTATCTTCATCTTCATTTTTTTTCCACCTTCTTCGTCTTCTTTGAAACCCTAATGCTTTTAGGGGTTTTTTAAATCTGGGTTTTTTCCCATCTTTTCTGGGTTTTTTCGAACATGGCCTCACCAACGTCTTGTCTTTCTTGTTTGTCTTCGTCCCAAGAAAGTGATCCTACGATTGGATCTCCTAACCCGTGGTTCGATTTCTACAATCGCCTACCTACGACTTCTGATGAAACGGATCCTAACTGGAGAAGAAGTATAACTTCTGAAGATGAAGAAATACAGGGAATGTTTGATTTACAACTGGATCTTCAAGATCTATACATTGAGAACTTGTTCCCTTCCTCAGATGAAGAATCGTTGGATGATGATGATTTGGTGTCTGATTTTGATGTTCGAGGCCCATTTTCTCGTATGGATACATCTTTCCTGTATGACTAATGATGATTTTGTTTATGTGCTATGTATGGTATGCATGTCTTTCGTGTTCTGTTTTTGTTGCCCTATGATTTTTTTTTGAGGGTAAACAATTGATTATAGCTACAAAATCCCTAAATCCATTCATTTTGCCACCAATCTTGTGCACAATCATGTTTCTTGTGTGTTCTTTAGTGATTGATTGTATTGGTTTGGTCTTTGGCTCTCCTCTCTTCCTGTTTTTTGAACTCCTTTGTGCTGCCACTTCATGTGTGAAAGGAAAAATGCCTATCTTTCCATCAAAAATCATCTCACCTTGAATAGAAAAGATTGGTCTTGCAACGGCACACATAAACATGATCTTGGGGATAAATCTTTTTGATTGGATTTCTCTATGTGGCTCTATTTCATCTTGAGTCAGATAAAATGTTTGTTGTGTCCTTGTAATGTAAAACAACTTTTCATCAATGTGGACTACATTTGTCATTTCATTAAATGTGAAGTTGTTTGTTTGCTCATCTAAAATGCAACTACTAAGACAAAAAATTAACCTGTCGAGTTTATTTTTGTCTGTAAGTAACGGTTTGATTGCGTTGGTGTGCTTTCGAAAGTACCTGTTTTTTTTCCATCTGCATACAGTGCTGTAGCTAACTCCCATGGCCCTTGAAAGTGTTCTTAAAGTTGTCTTCTTCGCTTTTTCAATTGATTTGAATTTGTTTTCATCAAAGGCGATTGGAGCTTTACCGTTGGTCACTGACTTCTTATTGTTGACATTAATTGGAACTTTGTTTTTTTTTTTGATCACGAATCTGTCTCCATATCCTTCCGATTGTCCTCCTATGCAAATCGTACTTCTTCGCAATTTCATTGATGACCCCGTGTTGTAGCTTCCCATTACTGTTTGCTGACTTTAAAAGCTCATGCATTATTTGAGTCTTAGTAAAATTATCTACATCTTTTTTTTCCCATTGTATATACTGCGTTGAAGTTGGTGGAAATTAAATGAAGTGTCTGATATCTTCACTTAATGCTGTCTTATATACATAATTTTCATCTGTTTTGGTGGCAATTTTTTTCATTTTTGGCGCCATTGACATTAATTTTTTGGTTTCCCTTTACTGTGTTACTAATTGTCAACTCATTTGATCCATCATGTCTCCATTTCCCTTTGCTGTATTTATCTTCTAATCATGTCTGGCTTCTTTTCATTTTTTTTCAATCTTCCAGTATCATTGTTTTCCCTTGATCAGCTTATTTTTGTTCCAGTGTCATTGATGGCTTCCTTTCAAAATGAAACATTTAGATTTTTTGTAGTTATTTAATTAATTTTCAACACTAAATGCATACCGTGTTTGTTTTTTTTATAAATCTGAAGTCAACGAAAGATTTAATATCCGTATGCGCATGTGGCGAGAGGGTTGCTCGTTTTCAATTGCCGTTCAAAAAACGTTGAAGAAATCAAGGAAGTATTGAAGACTTAGCTTATTTTATGATTTTGACGGTTTTTGTAATTTATTTGATGTAATTTTATGTAATTTAAATTAACTAGTTTAATGGTTGTTTAATAATAAAAAATTGGGAAATGTATTAATTTCAATTAAAGCTCAAACAATGTCAAACCCAATTTTCCCTCCAAAATTCATTCTATGTACTTTATTAATCAAAAAGAGGGAATCATTAATAATTAATCCACTTCCTTAAAAATACCCAACTACCACCTTTTACATGGACCCCACACAACCTTTAATATGCGTGCCCAAGGAAATGGGATTATATCATAAGATCGGAGGGAGTATTATTCTTCAAAATTTTTTTCTATTTAAAAGATAAAATTATAAATTTTAACCATCTAAAAATATAATTTTTAATATTATAATTTAAAATAATATAAAATAAGTGAATCCGAGATGTTAGTTTAGATTTGAGATTTGTATGCATGACTATACATACTACTATTAATTAAAATAAAATGTGAATTGGAGTAGCCTTCCACACTGCAATGTGGGACCATATTTAATACACCCATACTTATAATATAACAAATCCTTATCAATGGATGTGGCTGTGGCTGTGCCTGTGGCTGTTAGGTAAAACACTAAAGACATCAACTTTCTTCTTTAAGAATTACTAAAAAACACACCAAATAAAAGATTAAATATGTTATGTCGTGAACTATTGGATTGTAGTCTATTTCCTATTGGTTGTGAGTTGTTCCAATCACATTATTTTTTCCTTTTTATTTTAAATCTTTAAAATTTATATTTATACTTCTAGGACTAGGAGTATTAACTAATAACTACACTAATTTGAGGTGCATAAAAAAAATCTACACATGGTCACGTAGAATTAAAAGAAAATTGGTAAAATAATGCAATTTATATTTTATTTTATAATAATACAAGAATCAACAGTATATGTTTAAATCTAATATAAGGGGTTGTGTTTGATTTTCACCTAATACTTACATCTCTTTATTCTTTTCGTCAGGTTATAATAAAAAGTACCTATTCAAAATTAATCAAAAGATAAAGGACACTTTTAGTATTCCGCACAAGGTAGGGTATCGGTGGGGGTTTTATTTTTCTTGAAGGATGCTGAGAAATCATACCCGTTCTTCCAGTAAGGGAGTAAAGAGAGATGCGCGCAGTCAAGAAAACCCTAAATTGATACCTGCGTCCAGTAGGGGTCGAACCCTAAACTTTATGCTCCATATGCAGATGCTCTATCCATTGAGCCACAAATAATTTTGATAATTAATCTAAATTAACCCAACTCAAGATATTATATTTTTTTTTGACTATACTCAAAATATTATATTTAGAATAGCCAAATTTGAAAGATATTTAAAACTCATCTGATGATTCAACTTTTACCAGATTTTGTAATCAATTCGGTTTAACCCAACTTAAAAAACCAATATGACCCTAAAATCCAATTTTTAATCGACATAAAATATTTGACCTAAAATCGACTCGACATAAAACATTTAACCTAAAATCGACTCAGAACATGGGAATGTACGCCTCTATCAGAGTAGCCAAACTAGAACGCAGAGGAATAGAGAGAGACAGAAAGAGAAGTATATTGAAATGTCTGCAACAGAAAGCAACAACAATAGGACTAATAATACTTCCTCCTATTCAGCTGAACTGTCCCATTTGACTTTTCACACTTGCCGAGGCAACATTTTAACTCTTAATATCTCAAATTATGCTTAATTAAAAATTATAAAAAGTTGATATTAATTAAAAATTAAGAGTGATAAGTGAATAGTGCCAAAAAAAATGGGACAATTCAGCTGAATAGGAGGTAGTAATACTAACAAGAGAATCTACACTTTCTCTCACCTTCATTTCTTGTAGTTAATACTATTTCTTTTCTTTGTTCTTTTATCCTTTTTCTCGTTTTCCTCAAGTGAGAATTCCTTCAAATATCCAAAAGCCATTCAATAAATGTTAAAGGAATAACCATTTTCATGTAATGTCCTTTCCTCCATTCCTTCTTTGTTGTATTCCTTCAGATTTTATCTCTATGAAAGTGGGTGGTTTAGCAGATCCAATACAAGTTTTTTCCTTTTTTTATCTTCCAATTCCATGGATATTTTCATTTTTCTTCAATTTTAAGAATTACCCACTTCAAATTTTAACCCTTTTTTGAGGTTTTAGATCTTAAAATTGAAGAAAAATTATTATTCAGGTAAATTTTCTTAATTTAGCTGTTTTTTCTGTTATTTAGATTCATGGGTTTTTGAAGTTTAAATTTAGATGACAGTCTTGATTCTGTTTGATTGATTTTTTTTGATGAGTTTTTGTTCTGTGTTTTTTTTTTATTTTAAAAATAATTTTCGGGACTCGAGAAAATCATGAGTTAGTCTAATAGTTGAATCGATTCCTCAATTTTTTCGACTGTAATGATTTTCTAGCCTATCCCGATTAGAAAAATGTGGGGAGAGGAATTTGATGAATGATAAGAAATCTGGTAGAAAAAGAGAGTACAAAGAATTTCATGTTTGCTTTTTTCTTTTGTCTATTTTTCCTTTTTTTAGTACCATTTTTCTAAGCCATTTATTAACCTAAATCTACAAATATTATTTTCCTTGAAGAAATCATACTATTATGTTGCCCTTTTATCTTTAAGATTAATCGGTTAATTATTTTTTTTTATTTTATTGATGTTATTAGTCCCTGCCATAATATTTGTATGCCAACAGAGAATTTTGGCTCATTTTTCTGTTATTTCTCTTTTTTCAGCCCAAATATTCATGAGCTGAATTTTTTTAATAAAAGTTATGTTTTTTTTTGTTTTTATTTTATTTTTTTTTGCTTTTATCATGTGAAGACATGACATGACACTGAATATGCTTCTTTTTATGTATATGTACAAATGTTGGGTTTTTAGCGTTGATATGTAGGCATATGCTTAAAATTAGAGTTTTTGCTTACTGTTTCGTTGAGGGTGTTATATAGACATCTAAAATGAAAAATGTATTCAATAAATCATACGCACTTCTTATTTACGTGAAATTGCTATGATGTTTTCAATCAAATGCCAAATGAAAACAATATTTTTGTTATCATATTTTTATGTGTCCAATGGACTATGATACGAGGAAGAACTATTCTTGTGAGAGACTGTGTTTGAGTGAGACGACTTCAAAACAAATAGCCCATGTACTAATAATTATGTTAGTTGGTGTCTCACGGTGAGACCGTCTTTCTTTTGGTTCAAAATGAAGTGTCAAAGCATTCACTCCAATGTCGGAGCTTGTGTTATTCATCCCAATGAGTTTCATCTAAAGGCAAGAGTCTTGGGAGGGTGGGAAAGATGGCGAACGAACACCCTCATCACAAGGAGTTTGTGTTGTTGTTGTGGTAAAATGAAGGTTCAATACATATAGTAAGCAAAAGTAGGTTTGTAACGTTGTATGATATACTTTCCTTGTATTTGTTCTTTTAAAACTTGAAGTAATTAAATTGTGTCATAAAGTGCATAGATTAGGGGGATTGATTTTGTCTCTAGATAAACTTATGTATATGTTTCTAGATAAACATGATTTGTGGGACTAAACACATTTGATCATTGTTATTACCAGGTGAAATATGCAGTGCCAGAGCTATAATCCTGTTTATCATTCACTTTATGATCTCAATGTTAATGCAAATGGTGGTGCTGCGCCAATGTATTATGGTACTTCAACCATTCGGAGTGGACATTACAACGATTATGTGGCTTCTTCAAAACCTCCACAAGGACAACCCTTCGCGTACAAAGAGTTAGTCCGTCAGACAATGTTGATGCATGAAGTTACATTCAGAGATCAGGTATTGTAAACCTTCTTACTATGTGTGTACACGTTTGTCTTCAAAACGCGAAAGAAAGTTGTATAAGAAATAATACCGTCAAATATGAACTTCCGCTACATTGAATCCTTGTTAAGTTTGTGTTTTATCTAAGCTGCGAATTGCTAGTTTGGCCATCATTGTAAGAGCCTTAATATTGGAACTTAATGGCTTCAATTTGTGTCATTTGTTTTAATGGGGTCAAAGATTTATAATTTTTTATTTCGGATTATAATGAACTCTTAAATGGTCCTGTGAATCACGTGCACTTTGTTTGTATGAACTTTCAGGTGATATTTGCCACCAAGGGTTAATCGGAAACAACCTCTTTGTTATTACTAACAAGGTTAAGGTTGTATACATCTGACCTCTAAACCTCGCTTAAGTGGGATAATGAGATGTTGTAGTGGCCTCAATTTATGCAAGTTTCCTTTTTAAGTTGTTTTGTAGAGCACACTAGAGATGGAAACTATTCTTCCTTTTATAAAAATTGGAACTTTGCCATAACAAGAAAGTTACATTGTTATCAATATTGTGTAGTTCCACCTATCACATTAAAATCTTGGAATTCCCTCAAAAAATGGTCGGTAAATAGGCCAAAACTTATTATAATTTGCCTTTTTTTTCAATTCACAATCTGCGAGGAGATTGTCATTATCATTAATCTTCGTCCATTAATCTCCTCGCAGATTGTCGTCGTCATCATCATCATCATCATACCCAGTGTATCTCGCCCATAGAAAAATCATGAGCAGGGTCTGGGGAGGGAAGGACGGCGGCAACTCATACGCAGAAAGGATGACGACCCTGCTCATGATTTTTCTATGGGCGGGATACACCGGGTATGATGATGATGACGACGACGACAATCTGCGAGGAGATTAATGAAACATGTGACACTGGTATGTTTTATTCTTACTTTTACGATTCCTATGACTTGTTTTAATGTTCGGGAAAAAAAGAAATATGCCACACAACATTTTGTGATGCGTTGTAGTTATCTTAGTCCAACTTGTTTATGATCTCAAACAATCTGCATATTGCAAGACCTTTTCATGAATATGATCGACCTCCTCATTATTATAATACAAATCGTTCGTAGTCCAACTATTTGCAAACCTTGTTTAGATGTTAAGCCGACTTGAACAATACGCACTCGACTCACTGCTAACTGTTGTTCAACTTCCAGGTTCAAGAATTACACCGCATTTACAGAAAACAGAAGGAATTGATGCGTGAAACGAAAAACAAAGAACCGTATGTGGATGATCTACATTTCGAGATCCAAAGCTCAAATTTGTCTTCAGCAAAAATCTCGGCCAGATATGGGCAAAATACTCTCTATAGTGTTCCCCTTGTTAATTCTCATACTACACCGTCTTTGACAGGTAGAGATAACATTCAGACGTCTCTTTACTCGGTCCATGAACTAAGAACACCCACCAGCCCCTTCGCTTCACGAAATGGTGGCACTTTGAATGACCTGGATGTTGTGAAATCCAAGTGCAAAAAAATTGGAGGGAAGTTGTTAGATCTTGAGCTTCCCGCAGAGGTTTATGTCGACAGTGACGAAGAAGATTTTTTACACCCCTCTACACCTGTGACGTTACTGTCAGACAAACGATCTAAGGCTGTCGTTGAGGCTATTGTACTTCCTTCTACTGCGAGCCGATCATTGAAACCTGTCCTAGAAGGTGAGCTCCGTAATCTGGCTGACTTGAATGAACCTTTGGCATTGTCCTACACCGAAGAATGTGATTGGGATAAGAGAACAGAAGCTGGCAGGGGATTCTTAGAAAGAAACCTTGATCTGTCCGATAGTAGGAATATTATGTCGATAACATCTATTGTTAAGTCCGAGAATGCTAAATCGGATTTGGGTTTTGCTTCATTCGGAAGCAAGTTATCGAACGTGGGGCAAAACCCGCCTGTGGTTCAAGCACTTCCCTCCGTCAACAGCCAATTGTCCTCCTGCAAAGGTGCTAAAATACTCGGCAAGCTGAATGCGGTTCTTAATAACAGAATCAATGCTAATCGACATTGTAGTCTGGATTCGGATGTAGCAAAGCACATAACAAGACCTGTTGCGGCTGAATTCGAAAGTTTTGATAAGAGAAAGAGATGCAGGATGATTGATATCAACTTGCCGTGTGATCTCACAACAGACGAAGAGTCGCTTGTTTACGAAAACTCAGGTCAGATAGACTTGAATTTTTGTTTGAATATTGATTTGGAGGCACCTATTAGCCCGGAAGTGGAGGAACGTCTTCCAACTAGAGGAGACTCCGAAGAGATTCAACCTGAAGAGGGCAATGACCTGTTTGTGAAACTTGCAGCTGAGACCATTGTCTCCATTTCCTCTAGATTTGTGTCATGCTCAAAAAGCACGAATTTGCAAAAACCCGAAACTTTGGATAGTGGGAATCTAGAATGGTTTGCCGGGGTGATTAGTTCCCTTTCCGTTGATTTAGATAAGGATTTGGAGACGATGCGCTGCAGAGATACTTGCACGATCGATGATTTTGAGGTCATGACATTGCAGCTGACGGAAACGAAAGAGGAAAAGTATTGGTGCAAAGATAGTGTCCAAATCTTGAGCGAAACTTGTTCGATGTTGTTGCCTAGCAAAACGAGAAGGGGGAGGACTCGTAGATCAAAGACGAAGGACTTCCATAGAGAAGTTCTACCTTCTCTTGCTTCGCTTTCGAGATATGAGATAACCGAGGATATGCAGATGATAGAAGGGCTAATGGAAGCTGCAGGGACTCCTTGGCCGCTAAATAGGACTAGAAGAACATGTAGAATGGGTAGAAAATCACGGTTGGCCAAGCAGGTGACTTTTGTTGAAGAAGTGCCGGAAATAGTAGAGTTAATGGCCCTTGTCAGTTGGGGTAAGGTTAACAGGCGGTCTATAAGGCGAAGATGTCCCGCTAGGCCTACTGCTCGACCAAAATGATATTCTTTTACACAAAAAGGGATTTCTTATATGAAATCGTGTATTTTTTTGTACTTATTGTACATCAGAGCCTCTAAAACTCCCTCAGACGGGTGTTACTAAACAATGTTGGGGTAATGGAACATTATATTGCTGTCTTATTCTTAGAATGACTTGGTGTATTTAACTTAGAAGATCATTTAGGGAATGGGAGAAATATATAGAGCTTCAATATAAGACTATTTCCTTGAAATTGAAATTATTGCAAGGTCATGAAACTATGTCTTGGGGAAACATTTGCTGATTCTCAATTAGTATGTTTGTTTATTATCACTTGTTGATAATAATGTATAAACTCCCTATCTACCTTGACATAATTTAACTCCCTAGCTACCTTGACATAATTTCGCCGACTCTTTTGGGCAGTTCTTTGGGTGTGCAGTGTGCCTACTTATAATGTATAAACAAAGTTGCATCGTATAGTATTTACTGCATTGTAAAGATTTAAAAGAAAACTGTATTAATATTTCACGTCTTATAAAGGTGTTAAAAAACTACATTATAAGACATCGTAAATGTGTAATTTTTTCTAAAAAATCTTTATTGAAGTTTTAACACATTGACTTCTTCCTGAAAAGATTTTCATAAGGAATAATATATATCTATCATAACTCAACATCTACAAACTTTGCAAAAAGAAATAACATACTCCCGCCTATTCATACGTGTTCCATATACTTTATATACTCTATCAAATGCACTTATTTAATTTTTAATATATTGAATTATGCATAATTAAAAATTTTAAAAAGTTAATATTAATAAAATTTACATTAAAACGAATCAAACAAAATTTCATATGACTATATTTTAACTTATAAATTAGTAATAAAATACAATTTAAGAGTGATAGATAAATAGTATCTCAAAAATAATGGGACACCTAAGATGAATAGGAGGGAGTATGATATAAAACTTGAGATTTTATCATTCATATACATCTATCTGGAATGAGAAGTAACAATAACCAACTTAATAAGTTGATCATCTACCCTACATTAATCGGTGAAAGCAAAGTGTTTTTATATTACTTCTCAAAAAATATATTTTTTAAAAAATAGGAGAAAGGAAGAAAAATTTCTTAAAAGCATGGGGGATGTGTATGAGGGTGAGGGGTCATGTGATTAGCTCATCCAAACACTTGGACCTCTTTAGTTTCCACAAAAAAATCTTCCCTCTATTACTTTCTCTCACTAAATCTTGCACTTACCATCTTCATTCTTCATCAACAACTGCTCGCACCTTCATACATTCATTCATTGATCAAGCGTTTTTCTCTTCTAAGGTACTTCTTATTCATTGATTTAATTGCATTTTCGATTAATTCCTCTAGTTTCAGATCCCTTATTCTGTCAATTTGATGTATACGTTGCCCTGTTTGATTGGGTTTAAATAGTTTGGATTTTCGATTTTGTTTGTTATATTTTTGGATTCGATGGCTGCGGAGTTATTGATATATTCTAATTTCATTTACTTGTTTTGATTTCTTGATTTAAAGTCGACGTATTAATCAATTTGCTGTTGTGGCATGAAATTTGCTTCAATTTGTCTTCTTTAAGAATGGTAATTTGGGGAGTAATAAATTGATATACTTTGCTGAGCAAAGACGAATGAATTGTTGTATGTACTTTGTAAGTTCTGATTCTTTTTGTTAGGAAAATGACTTTGCTTTCATGAATTTGTCATTTGGGGTTGTTACTTGCACAGTTCCTCCTATTTCTGATTTTCAGACGCCCAAGCATATGGGTATGTCATATATGACATAACCATAGTGTTGCACTTTTTCCTTCCAAAGTTTTTCCATCTAGCTTGCCTTTATATGTTGGATGTGAAACTGGATTCTATCATTGAGCACATATATATGTGCACACCACCTATAAGCTTAGACACGAGTTTACTCTATTTGTTTTATGTGTTAAGACATTGTTACCTGTAACGACATTCAGTTTGGAATGTTAAATGGAAAAGGGAACACGGAACGCAATCTAGATTGACTCGGGAATGATTGGGTACGAGATACATTATATATAAAATATAAATCTGAAAACAATATCGAATTAAAATGATTATTTTGCTTTAAGTAATTATTTTCAAGTTGAATTTTTTAAGATTTTTAGGTTCATCTCGTTTTTTTCTCCCTTCTTTTCTCTTTAAATTAAATTTCTATGGATGTTTCCGTGTTCTATTCAAAAGTAGTCAATATTTGTCTATCACTATGTAAAAGTAGTCATCATAAACTTAATATTATAATGAGTGAGCATCACTGCTAACGATTTTACAAAACTAGCGTATTGAGTGTATGTTTGTATTTTGGTGGGTTACCATCATTGTTGACAATTTTGTAAAATTGGAATGTTGGTGACAACAAAGTAACTGATATTCTCGAGTTTTTTTGGTCAATGGACTCATGGTTGAAATGATGAAGTTTCTTTCATGGCACTATCTTATCCTATTTTTCTTGCAATAACTTGATGGATGAAGCATCTTTTGACCTTAGCATCTTTGAAATTATCCGAAGATCAATTTTCCATCTACAATGTGTGTTGTGTGAGCTTAGTCTCTGGATGTGTGGACGGTAGGTCTGCTTGGATGTTGAAATTGCGACTAAACAGATGTAAGCTGATCTAATAAACTGCATAATTGAACCTTTATTCCAGACCAAGTGTTAGCCTCTGAATATCTCTAAAGAACCTCTTGCTTTTTCTTATTTTGGTCTATACCCAAATAAATATACTTGACAACCCTCTTAGAGCAGTTAGGGTCATAGTGCGAAAACAATGTCGTATGATATCATATCATCTGACTTCTGAGCCATTAATGTTTTCTAATCTAAGCAATCGACACTGCCCGCATTTTTAAGGCTTAAACAAATTGTTTTTTAGATCACTTCAAGGGATATGACATGGTTTTGACAACCACATCACCCCTTACTGCAATACCATACTATTACTGTACATATGTTTTACTTAATTTTTGATTTGTTGTTCCGATATTGGAAGCAAGATAGAAAGGAAAAATAGTTTCCTCGTTACATAAGGTAAAAAACTTTTTTCCCTCTTTACTTTCCTTCCTTGAATTTATTCATAACAAAAGAGTTATAGCTTTCCTAAACAACACTTTCCTCCAAAACAAACATTGTTCTGTTGGTTGTATGTACCACTAGGACTGAGTTTATTATTGTTTATCTAGGTGGCTATGTTACTGAAAATTTTCTTGGATTTTGGTATAGTGATGAGTATCAGAGTGTAGGACACGCAATACAATAACCAAATCTATATTTTTGAGGTATTCTAGAGGTGACCTACTCAAGTGTTGCGTTGTGTTGTATCGACACATGTCGCCCATAGTGATTGAGTTCTCGGAGATTAAGGGCTTATTGGATTTAATGATACTCCAGCTCATCTTTGATGGTGCATAATTGTGTCTTAAATCTTAATGATCCAGCACAATGTGGTTGCTAGATTACATGCATCATGATGGTTAGGGCAATACATCCACCCCCAAACATCTCCATGAGGACACTTAAACACGAAGAAATTGAAAAAAATTTAGATTTAGGTATTATATTGCTTAGTGCTCAACCTAATTTTTTCCAGACTCAAGATCATTTTTGGCATTCCAAAGATTCATAGTCCTTGCTTCCAATTATGTGCTGCATTTGTTCCCTTTTGAAGTAGCACCTTACCCCCCTTAGGTGGGAGCCACTATAATGGCCTTGAATCATGTTAATATCGATTATTGATGTTGTTTGTTCTGTGTATTCCTTTGTGAAGTATAGCATTTTTCTACTTATTCTTACTATAATCAATACTTAAACGGTAATTGGTTCTATAGAGACTAGACTCTAGAGTTCTACAATCTTTTTCAATTGATTTTTGTTCTTTCAGATTAAGCTGTTGATTAGTGATGCTGAAGCTTCGGTGACTATGTTTGTGAGGAGGAGTCCATGAGAACTTCTGATGATTAATCATAAAGAGAAAGAGAGTCAACTTTGATTCTGTTGATTTGTTACAATGTGGACCTGTGCTTCAAGCACGATAGCAGGCTGCACCAAGTCGAAGCATGATGATTTAAATCCAAACTTAGAGTGCTCAGATGATGATGCATCTATTGATACCAACCGAGAGGAAGGCTTGGAATGTCCAATATGCTGGGAATCCTTTAACCTTGTTGAAAATGTTCCCTATGTGCTATGGTGTGGTCACACTCTGTGCAAGCACTGTGTCCTGGGGCTCCCATGGGCTGCTCTGAAATTCCCTACTCTACCAATCCAGCTTCCATTTGTCATTACTTGCCCATGGTGCAATTTACTTTCTCCTCGGATGATTTACAAAGGTGCTATTAGATTCCCCCGTAAAAATTACTTCATTCTATGGATGGTTGAGAGTATGAATGGTGATAGGACGAGGTCTTATGCGTCTGCCAATGGAGAAGTCCGCCAACCAGGCTCCTTTTCTGGAAATACTGGTGTGAATACTCAATCCCATCTCAGGAACCGTCGGGATATCCCACATTCACCTGAGGGGACGACAGAGCCTCATCACAACATGAGCCTTGTTGGCCAGTACTTTAATAGAGAGAGATTCAACATGTCACTCCGCAAGTCCTTGGCGTTTGTAGTTCACTTGACGGCTAAATTCCCCCTTGTGGTTGTATTCCTTCTTGTCACCCTTTATGCAATACCAGCAAGTGCTGCCATCTTGGCCTTATATCTTCTCATCACTATTCTATTTGCCTTCCCTTCTTTTCTTGTGCTCTACTTTGCATATCCCTGCTTGGATTGGTTGGTTAGAGAAATCCTCACCTGAACTCTAGAGAGCTTTCTGTAAATCATCATTCTATACCACTTGCCCTTTCCACGCTTCCTCAATTTGCCGACTTTTGCTTGAAAGCATCCACAGGATTTATCTAGATTCTTGCTGTAGAATTACACGAAACAATATGTGCAGGAAACCTGTACTTTGTTGAAATTTGTGCTGCTGTTGGATGTTTGGTACCTCAAAATCTGGTGCTGTCTTCTATGGAACCTTTGTATAAATTGTTTTGAGTTTTGACTTATTAGAAATGCTGATTTGTGACCTCCAAATCTTCAGTCATTTGGTATTTGAAGAGTAGTGTTCTTACAACTTGCTTATGCTGTTGTATAAAATTACTGGTATTTCCATCTAGAACTGTCACACATTGCTAACTTTAGCTACATGTTTTTATTTCTAGGTCGTCTTATTTCTAGGTTTTATTTGCCTCGCGAGCATTTTAGATTTCTTTGTAATCAAGGAGAATCTAGGATAAGGCCTGCCTAGACTATAACCTAGGTCATATGATTAAAAACCGTATTATATCTTAGATTCGTCAATGTTTGTATCGGTTCATAGATGTATTGGTTCGTCAATGTTTGTATCGGTTATTAGATGTATATACGCAATGTCTAGACTATAACCCATGTCATATGATTTAAAAATATTGTGCAACTCAATTCCTAATATCCTGGGTGTGCCCCTGGCAACAAGGATGAGAAGGATATGGTGATCAGTGATCACACACCTATGTTTACAACCCTTGGATTCTGCAGTTGAGTTTTCTGATCATTAAAGCTGACTTACAGTTGGATTTGCTTGCTTTAATCATTCCATTGAGTACTTTGGGTATATGAAAGGAATACTTGATTGTGGCACATTTGGCTCTTAATTTTATAGGCTTTTCTATACAACAAAAACTATGCTTTGATGAAAATTACTTATGAACTAATCCGCACTTTCCCAAAAGCTCTCACATGAAAGTGAGAAGTTGAATATCACCAAGTTGGTAATGTAGTCTCTAAATCTTATAACTCCTGTTTATTTTGAGCTGGTAATGTTAGTGTCATATATTTATCTGGAAATTTTATTTATCATCAATGTACTAAACACATTAAGGCACACAGGGTGTCATTGGGTGCAATAAGTTGAATTGCATTGAGATTTGAATAAGAATATATTTAATTTGAACATGGTTTGGTCTAAATCGTAAACCAAACCGGACCAAACCGTAATTTAAATATTTGGTCTGGTCTACGGTCTAAATGGTCTGGTCCGGTTTTTTTTTTTTTTACGGTTTACGGTCCGGTCCCGGTTTTAAAATTTTCAAACCAAACCGGACCGGAAAACCGTATTAAAATCATATTTTAGGGGATTAGGGCAAGTGGGCAACTACTCGTGAGTGAACTCCTGCTGCTGGCTGCCTCCATCTCCTTTTCCAAAATCGTGAGTCGTAAATTATATTCTACGCTATCTCATTTCTCTCTGCTCTTCAAAGAATCACATGTGAGTTTCCGTTCTTCAAGATTTCATTTTCGATCTCGCTTGCAATTTCGCATTTTGATTTGATGTATTCTAGGCCTTTTGCAATTTCGCTTGCAATTTCGATCTCTGCTCTCTGCAATTATATTCTAGGCCTTTTGCATGCGCTTGATAGTGACAATTCAGTTGTATTGCTATCCTTGAATTTCGTCTCCAAATTATTCATTTGTCAACTAGTTTAGTTGGCCTCCTGATTTTGGATTATGGTTTATGCAACAGGAAGTATTAGGTTATTATAAGCTGCACTAGCTAATAAGCAGATGTTTTGTAGGTGGAATTTATGAATCTCGTAATGTTAAATTGTTTGATTGGAATTTGATTGGAATTTATCAGTTTTAGGGTTTGATTGGAATTTTGATATGTTGAATGTTAAATTGTTTAAATTCAAAGAATGAAGAATCTCACTCAATAAAAATAAAAAAAAAAATTTAAAAAAACCGTAGACCAGACCAGACCAGACCAGACCGTTCTAGAACGGTCTGGTCTGGTCTCTTGACTGGTCTGGTCTAGTCTGAAAATTTTCCAGACCGGAATTTCTGGTCTGGTCTGATTTTTCTGTCAAACCGGACCAGACCGGACCGTGTTCAGCCCTTACTTAAGTCATTTTTGGGTCAAGTCAAATTTAATGTTCTAAATAATTTTATATTTTCCTTTTTAATCAGTCTTTTTTTCTTTGTTGCAATTTCTTTCTATAAAAATATCCTCACTTTCTTTTATTCTTCTGGCACATTTCAACTTTCCTTTAATATCATCAACACATGGGAGTATCTAATTAACACCCTGTAAATTATGCTAGAAATGGCTTCTAATTCGACCAAATGTAAATTCATTTCTTATTTGTCGTCATCCTTTTCATCTAACTTTTTTATTGAAATTTTAAAATTATTCCTCACCCCTTTAAAACCCAAATACCACACTTCTCTCTCTAAAAATCACTAAATTTACACTTATACATCAACTTTCTTAAATTGAAAACTTAGGAAGAACAAATTTGACTATACAAACAACATATTGAGATAATTTCTAACCAAATCTTTCATTTTTTCAAATTTTTATAAAAAAATGGAATGGGGCATTAATCACAAAATAAATTATCATTAATAATAAGTAATCGATTAATAATTATTATTTAATTTTGTTAAATATTCTAATTAGTTATTTATTAATAAATTATTCATTTCAATCAATTCACATTTATTATTTGATCATAAGCATCATGTAACAACCCGACTTATTGTTGACTGAGTAAACAGGATCACCACGGCCTCACGGGGTTTATTTCCCAAGAAATTTAAATCTCAATTCCAACACTTGTGCAAAGGGATCACCAGTTCTATGACATATCTGTATCAGCTAATTCTCTGTAACAACCCAACTCACTATTGACTGAGTAAACAAGGGTCATCACGAGGTTTATTTCCCAAGAAACTTAATTCTCAATTCCAAAACTTGTGCAAAGGGGTCACCAGTTCTATTACATAGTTGTATTAGCTAATTCTCAATCCAAACATCTAACTAAAACACAAAGCAATCATAAAAGTCACTATAAAAGTCCAACATAATCAATACAATTTAGTCCAATATACATTTACCAAAACCTAATACAAAGCTACAACTTCTTATGTACTCATCTCAAATTAACATCCATGTAACTCTAATCATCACCGCTAACCCATTGTTCCTGACTGGTTTCGATCTGTAGACAGTGTAAAAGATGAAAACAACAGGAAGTCAGGTTAAACTGAATAAGAAGTAACAATCCAAAACAACAAAACACAGTAATTCAAATCATAAGTTTAAAAGCAACATCAGTTTTCTAGATTTATGTGCGCACAAGGAGTCTAGTTGAGAGGAACATCCATAGCTCTAAGGCTATGACACTCTCGGGTGAGGCTAGTCAATATTTGAATAATAATTCACCTCAAAATAAGGAGAAAGGGAGATTTTCCCTCTACACCGTCAATGACCAGCTCGTGAACTCGATCCATTGACCATATTAATATCAGCATAATCATTCATAAATTTGTCTCAACAATATAAATTTCACAACTTTAGTAAAACAATTTTCAAAACTATAGTCTGGCCAGACCCTTTAAGGGACTATCAGCTATCAGCTAGAATGGTTCGACAGAGAAATCATCTCCTGAAGCATAACAATAAACATAATATCACTAAAGGTGCGTTCAATACAGCTAATCTAACATATAACTTATTACATCTTCTCCTAAGACTGTGACTTAATCAAGGATTATATTCTAACATTTCTAAGCATTAAAGGACTATGCACTTCTAACATAAACACTCCATATATCATCAAAATATTATAACTGCAATCTAGACTTGTTTAACTTCTTTTAAAGATTACTCGCTTCTCTAATTGATCTCTTTATATTTTCCAAATAAACACTATATGTACATTCATACCAAAAATTAAGAATACTCCTAATTCATTCTAAGGATTCCAATTATTCAATACTTCTCCTAATATTAACCTTTTTCCAATAAAATTCATTCTCTCAATAATTTCATCATTTCCTATCAATGATCAAATATCAAACAATTTTAACCCAACATGAAATCTTCACAAATAATATCAACAAAGTCTATAATCTCAATATTTCTTTAAATCAATACAAATATCCCAAGATTCATCTAATTAACATCAATCAAGACAAAATTCACTACTCTAATTTAAACAACCACATATAATTAGTCTTGAAATTAGTTACTTATGATTGGGGAGATTTATATTTGAAAATTGAAACAAGTAATTCATAGAAAGCAAAATTAAAAGAAAAGAAAACTTTTGAACCTGGATCATAGAAAAGAAAAGAATTAACATGTCTTCTTTCGTAAATCAAGGACATAAATGCAGTTTTTCTTAGATTAAAGATAAGAAGAAATAAGAGACTTGATATTGTTTCAATGGAGTTCAACCGCAACAATGACGTGAAGGTGGTGCTTTCTGTTCAACTAATTTGAGCCGACACCATTGTTGTGCATTTCGAAAAGTTTTCAGCAAAAATGGCAAGGAACGAAAAGCAGTAAAACTATTATTCTATCCTCGAATTTCTCAGAGTAATTTGAGGGAGAAAGCTGCGAAATTCAGAGAAAAGGTTGAACAAAATACAGATTGAGGGTTTCAAAAATTCATAAAGATATTAATTTTCATTTTTTTTTTTCGAAATAGAGGCAATAAATTATTATTTTTTTTCTTAGTTTTTCGGTTTCCAAATTAGAAATAACAAATTCATTCTCGTCTGAGGCATCATGTTATCATATCCTAGACTCCTACCCCACCTAAAGCACTATAAGTAGCAAAGGAGTTTCTATTGGCGGGACCCTATCTTCTCTATCCTTTAAACATATTTTTCTTGACAAAAAAATTGCAAGAGAAAGTCCCAAGTCCCAACAAACGCGCTTTCTCCAATTCATACCTTCTTCTTCCTTAACAATTTCATCACATTTCATCTCATGTATACAACTCATCAATTCCATTTACTAAAGCCCTCCTAAAAAAGAAAAAATAATTAAAATTAAATTCCATTTTTTTCTCCAACGTCTCTTTCAGGAGAAACCTTTTTTCTATCTTTCTTCCTTCCCTCAATTTTACCTTCTTGGTTGGGTTGGGAAAACTTCATCAAGGTTAGATTTTTACCTTTCATTTCAGTAATTAATTTTTTTTTCCATTGTAATTGAATTGGGTTTTAATCATCATGTAGTCAAGATCATATCTTTGATTTTGAATTTCTTGGATAATTTGTTTATGTTTTGCATTTATTGAATGTTGATTGTTAATGGGTATGCATCCTTTTTACTTTTCCCTTTACTTTGAATTGAGTTTTGATCAATTTACCCCAAAAAAGGGAAGGTAGATTGTAATCTAGATCATATCTTTGATTTTGAATTTCTTTGCTGATTCATTCATGTTTTGCATTTTGTGAATGATAATCGAAAATGGGTATGCATCCTTTTGTAAATTTTTAATTATTTATGGTAATCACAAGGATTTCTTCTTAGTTGGGTTGGGTAAACTTCATCAAGGTTAGATTTTTACCCTTCTTTTCATTAATTTTATCATTCCCTTGTGCTTGAATTGAGTTTTGATCAATTCTCCCAAAAAAATTAAGGGAAAGTTTGGATTTAATAGCTAAAATTATATCTTTGTTTTTTAATTTCTTTGCTGATTATCCATTTTTGCTTTTTATTTTTTTTGAATATTGATTGAAAATGGGTGTGCATCATTTTTGTAAATTATCATGGTAATCACAAAGATTTTTTTCTTTTGATTGGAAGATGGGTATTTTTCTATTTTTGATTTTATGCACTATTGTATCAAAAATGATTTCATGCCTTATTTGGGTGGATTTTTTTCATTTCAATTGAAGATATGCATATAATGATTCCATTTTGAGGGCAGAAATCAGGACTAGTTGTTTTGAGATTTTACTGGGGTGATAATTGATATGATTGGTTGATTCTCTAAAGAAAATGGGAGTTATCTTTATTTGATTACTTTCCCTTTAAGAAAAAATTTTCTTCCTTACTTTTTAATTGTCAATGCTATTTTCCTTGCAAAATTGTTTTTGATGAACTGGTTTCTCTTGTTCAGTGTCACCTGATTCGTTAATTGTCTCGCGAATCGTGAATTGAAAAAAATGAATTATGGTTGGTTTTAGGCTTTTTTGAACTATTTTGAGCGAATGACGAATTCAAAAGGCGAACTAACTAGCGAATTATGTTTCACTGCTCTTGTTGTAGGTAATTGTTGTATGTAATTCTTAAAACTTTTGGTAGTATACTGGATTATCAAATAGTTGGTAAGCTTATCTTGCACTAATCATTATTTCTATGGTCATTAGACATTTAGAAATAGTACTGGTTGTTGAATGATTTCTAAGATAATGATTTCTTTTGTTGATGTAATCAATTAGCGATTCCCATTCCCTCTAATTTTAACATTGTTATTATATTTTATTTTTGTGAAATTGGAGTAATCAATCCTGGGCCCCGAGTTTCGAGAGGGTCAGGGCAAAATAACAATTGTGGACCCCTAATTATTATATAGAAGTGAAAGAGTAGGAGTATCAAGATTAGATAAATATGAATTTGGGTTAGGCTTGTTCTAGTTTTTTGGAATGGGCCCGGGGCGCAAGCCATTCTTGTCCCATCATAGAGCCGGCCCTTTATTTTATCAACATAATATATATGGATTTTGAAGGAGAGTGCACTGAATTTATCAGGTTATTTTAGGTTCAATTCTTGCAGAAACATTGCCTCCTTAGATTTGACACCAGTTGATTGTATAGCCTGTACGGCCCGTTTGGTTAATAATATTAATTGGTGGTAATGAGAATGATTTGTACTGTAAATGTACATGATATGTATCATGTACCTCTCACAGTAATAAAAGTTTGATCATAATTTTTTTTTTATTTCACAATTTTTCATTACCACCTAATACCACGTATTCAAATGGTTATGGATTGGAACAAACTTTGTGAAGAAAATGAGATTGTTGAAAGAGAATAAGCATGACCATTAAGTTTGTCAAGAGATATTTCCAAAATTACATTAACTTTCCATTATCATTCTCACCATTTAGTACTGATCGCCAAACGAACTGTTAAGGAAAGCGAGAGAAAATCATTGACGTTGTTTTGGTCATGTGCTTTTAAAAGACATGAAAAAGTCTTGGATTTGCAAATATTGAAGACAAAACGAGAGAAAATCATTGACGTTGTTTTCGTCATGTGCTTTTACAGTGCACTAAACAGAAAACGACTAGTATAATCGAAATATGGAATGATATGAAGAATCGAGATTAGATTCACGCATAAAGTTTTCGTAGTTTGCATTCCATACTTTTCTTGATATTTCTCTCGTTTGCATGCTTCGGGTGCATGTCGGATGATAGTTTTATCTTTAATGCAGTTTATCTATGATTCATTGATAAGTTTTAATCTTTGTTTCATGAATCATTCATATATTTTTTTATGCTTCACAGTATTGAAAGTCATCCACAATGGCTGATGACAATGATGCATCACCCGAAGATTTGGATCTGGATGGCGAAGATATAATGATGAACGTTGAACCCCCAGCCGAAGAAGATAGAAAAAACAGCTTTGACCAGAGGAATACGGATTTTGGCATTGTTGACGAGGGAGAAGCAGATATAGCAAATAATGACGACAAGGGCTCCGTACCTGAAAATTTGGAGCTCGAAAGTGTTGGCGAGAGGAATATGGAATGTGGCATTCTCGAAGAGGGTAAAAAAGACAAATCGGTCGAGGGATCTACTGAGGACGTTGTAAAGAATTCTTTAACAGAAGAAGCTGATCCGGCTACTGGTCGAAGAATGAATTCTGCTTTGGTTATTGTTGGTTCAAATCATAAGTTCAATGTTCGTTCTCGTTATCTTGGTGATTCCTTTGCTTCGTGTCATGATTTCTGCAAATATGGGCATAAACACGAACCTGAGAAGCAAACGAAAAGACTGACATTGAGAACAATTAGAGAATCCCAGCCCTTGAAAAAGACGACTAGCGATGACTTGGAAGCATGTGTACTAAAGAAAGTGATCAGGGAGAAAGATTTACACCGGCGCCTATCTCTTCCAGGTCCCATACCCGAAAATTCTCCTATAATGCGTATGGAAGGCGGTAGTTTTTCTAAGAAAGATGTAAATCTGCCTAAGCTGAAGCGGGTGCAGAGTGAAATAAAGACATCTTCGGTTCAGAGTCCTGGGTCTTCGAGCAGAAGTAAGACTGACACGGGTGCTGTCACGAGAACAATGAGTCAAAATTTGCGGAAAAGTCCAACCCGAAAAACCCGAGAAGTCAAGACATGGAAGGTTGTAGGCAGTCGTAGCGTGGGTGAAAAGGAGGTCAAAGAAAATGGCTTAATGGGTAGCTCTCCGAATACTTCAGCTGGTTTTAGCAAGAGTGTAAAGGAGATTAAAGCAAAGGAGCCGATGCGAAATTCTCCAAAGACATCGGTTGGTTTTAGCAAGAGCGTAAAGGTGATAAAAGCGAAGGAGCCGATGAGTAACTCTCCGAAGACACCCTTGAAGAAATCCTCAAGCTTCAAAGCACGACTTTACAAAAATCGTAGGAGTTCTTCTTTGTCAAAAGTAGAAGGACTAGATAGTTTTGAGAAAACTTTGTCTACAATTGAACCGATGGCCAACGTCAAACCAGAAACGAATCCTGATGAAAATTTGCAGAATTCTCCTCTGGCAGCTCGAACCAGAAAAACCCAAGAATCTAAAAGTACCCGGAAAGGAATTGGTGCAAGTCTGTTGTCGTTTTCATCACAAGAGTCTTCTCAACAACAGGGGGAAAAGAATGGTTTACAGGCAGGAAAGAATAAACTTCGTAGCAATAAAACCGAAGACATTGGATCCAAAACTAATACACCTAGAGCAAAATCAAGTGTGGCTCACAGATTGACACAAGATGGTCGGTCGAAACCCAACACTCAACGAGAAAAACCAACTGTTGACCCAAAATTGAAGCCAAAAAAGAAGGAGAAAACTCATTCCGAGGAGAAAGATGCCTCGTCTTGGAAGGTGAAATTCAAGAGAGGTACCGTGGTTGCTCTTCAGGTGGCGAACAATGCTCCAAAGAAGCTCCGATTCAAGAGGGGGAAAATTTTGGGCGAGGAACAGAATTCCAAGGCTGATGTTAAGCAATTGAACAATGAGTATGATAAGAGTACTGAATCAAACGATAAGCTTGGACCGGAGAAAGTTCGTTTGAGACATCAAGAAGCTTCGGGGAAAAAAGACGATGTAGATCTTAACAATGTCATCGAAGAGACAGCAAGCAAACTTGTGAAGACGAGAAAAAGTAAGGTTAAAGCTTTGGTGGGTGCTTTTGAAACTGTAATGTCGCTTCATGATCGCAAACGCCCGGTTGAAATTAGTGAGTCATGACTTGCAAAGAAGTTTTGAAATAGTGTGACATGGTGTGATGATATCCAAAAATCGTGTTTTACTTTCTTTTTTTCACCCCTTCATATATATGTTGATGTATTTATTTGTTTTTTATGCAATATTCCTGTAATGGGTGAGAAAATTGGAGCAAGTTTCTTGATTTATACAAGTGCCTCATTTCAGTGTCTATTGTTTCTTCCTAATGGATGTTTTTGGGATGTCAATTATGAATTTTCTTAGGTTGATTTTAGTAGGTTTAATCCCCTTTATAGAAGCATATTTGCGACGAAATTCCAATATAATATCATTTTTTGTTATTCCGGGTAAAGCTGGAGAATTTCTTATAGTGGAGAATTTCTTATAGGCAAGAGGGAGAAGGAAAATCGGGGAAAAGCTTTCAACCAGTAGGCAACCCATAATTCTTAGTTACAGCTTATATGATCCTCAACTTGTTTACATAGAACAGGACATGATCTCAGTAATTGTGTGCTCTGCATGGTGCAAAAAGACGGTAATGGTTGCGGTTATAGTAACAAACACGATATTCGGTAACAGGGTGATGTGTTATCGTATTGCTAAATTTTGACCTAAACCATGAAATATCACTTGAAACGGCAAATGCTGGTTTTTTTCACACATTTACGATACAGCTAATATCACTGCATGTATTCATTCCCATGCTAGCTTTTCCTGTACCCCATACAGACTTTAGTGAATAGATTCAGCATAGTTCAAAATTGATTGCCTATAAGATGAATTGATAATAATACATGCAGTGTGATGGATGTTGATACTCTATGGATCAGATTGATGATAAAGTTGAAGAAAATAAGAACTTTATTTTTGAACAATGGCTCAGTGAAACCGAAAAACGACTCATAAGTCATAACTATCAACTAACTAAACCATTTACATTTGTTAATTTCAAAACTGCACTTAAGGGAGCTTAAAAAAATCTAGATCATGAACAAGCAACTCAACTTCTTTGAACATGGTGGTTTGACTGCAATCCGGTGCTTTCTGATTGTAATGATGTATGTTGCTGCCTTTGTAAAGTGGGTATTCTGTTGTACAGATCGATGTTCATAGACTGCAAATAAAACATAATGAAGTTCATTAGAGGCATCTATCAGTACTCCCTTCCTTCCCCCAACCAAACCTCAGACTCAACATAATCTTTTAGATTTTCTTTTCCTCATCATCATCATTACCCAGTGCATCCCGCCCATAGAAAACTATGATCAGGATCTGGAGAGGAAGGAAGGCGGCAACCCATACCCATAAAGGAGGACGCGGCCAAAGAGTTCCCCTGCTCTAAATGCATATATTTAATCAAGACAAGCAAGCCGACCATCCTATACTTGCCTGTGCCAGAAGTGTGCTGTAGGGATCTTGTGAAGCAGCAGAACGGCTAGTTCCTGGGTTGGCGGGATTATGTTGCTCATTGGCTGCAGACATCATCTGAGGGACGACAAACGCAGGTGGCACAAAACCGGAGGTAGCAATTTGAGTCGGATTCATCATCTGGGATATTGCTGGATTTGCTGGGTGCATGGCGCTCATGGTAGCACCGAGACCCATTCCTAATCCGGCGCCTATTCCCATTCTCGCGAGGAGAGACATCTGATTGAAGTGTTGCTGCATTCCTAAAGGCATCATAAACTGAGGCATAAATCTTGCATTAGTCATCATCTGAATCTGTGCTTGAAGCTGTTTTAAGTACTCGATCACCTCATCCAACATCGATGCTTTATCTGTCTGTTCCATTTCGGAAGTGAAATTTAGTTAACGGTAAGAATATTAATTTTGAACATGTTTTATGGATCATATTTTTTCGATGTTCTTACCTTATTTGCATTAGGAACCAGCTTCTGCAGAGCCTTCATCTTTTGGTTGATGCGGTCTCTTCTTCGCTGTAATATAAAGATTCGAGCAAGTGAAATTGGAGCCGTATCAAGTATACATGTTACTATTGTATTTGTCGCGTAAAAGATGACTACTTCCGTGCATATGTAGATTTAAAGAGTTACCCTTTCGGACTGATTATGAACAGCAGCTGCCCTTCCTTTTCTTGTCGTGTAGGATCGACCTGTTTCTCCTTTCGTGTCTCGCTCTTCATCCTGGTTTTCCTGCCGAGATAAAGAACAAAAGTCAAGTTTTGATTTTGTAAGGTGACTTGTACATCCTATCCTAACATGGATAAGTAGATAATTGACCTAAACGGAGTTAATTCAGTAACAAATCATTACTTAAAATATCGCAAATAATGTCTCTACTTCTCGATTGACTCCGTTGGAAGTCTTACTATCATTTCCATAAAGAAATTAACATGGACGAGAAAGAGATTAGACATGCAGGTACCGAGCCATGGCAAGCAGAGTCCTCATCGGTGGTTGTTTTAGTCCTTGTAAAGCTCCTAGGCGACTCAAACGAGGCCCAAGTCATCATAGTTGTGTCATTAGTACTATTCTCCTTGTTGTTATCCTTACAAAATGGAGTGTTTTCACTAGCAGACGCTCTCATCTCATGATCATTTTTGCGCCTAACCGCGCAATTTTCAGACTGTGAGTGTGCCCGTTTCTTCATTAGTCCTGAAGAAGGCGGTGATGGGCCAACGTTTTCCCTGGTCTGATGGGCAGAGTGCTGATGAGGTGCAGAGCCAGACATTAAGTTCAGGCTGTGTTGGTTGTTGCAGTAAGTGGCTTGATGGACTATGGACTCTAGTGTGTCCGAGGCCCTGCCTTCGCCATGACCCCATGTCGGTTTTGTTGGGCTGGTGGTGGTTGTTCTTGTCGGAGCTTCGAAAATGCTTCCTAGTTCATGCATGGCTAGCTGTCCATTTTCCCATGTTAGCTCTGTTACCTCAAAATTTGACCTGATAATTTATTGCATAAAAACATTAATGACTAACTAAAACAAAGGTTATAAACTTATAATGAATTCACTTATTCTTCTATAAATAACCCATCAGACTTAAAGCCCTCAGGACATGTAAGGAGTATATTCTATCATACCCTCCCACACAAGTTTATAACCTCGGACTCTTTGGCCGCACTGTTTTATATGGGTATGAGTTTCCGTCTTCTTTTCCTCCTCAGATCCTGATAGTAGTTCCTATGAGCGAGATACACTAAGTAAGATGATGATGACCCTCCCACACAAAAGCCCTTTGGATAGAAGTGTGGATGCAAGTCATGCAACCCTATTTCTCCTCTATCCGATGCTAAATAGTTTACTTGAAATGAGGGGTCAATAAGATTCATCACCGTGAACTTTTGTCAGATTGACTCTGATACCATATCAAGGAACCAACTCAGCCGAAAGTTGCTGAAAGTTTAAGCTGATGTTTGAAACCCATTGATATAGACTCTATCATACACATATTGAAAATAAAATTTATGCAAGAATAAAAAAACCCATGAGTCTATGTTGTTATAGAAAAAAATCACATAAAAAATGCTAATACAAACCCAAGGCAGAAGAAAGCATAAATTCAATGCTAAAACAAAAGTAGCACAAATAATCTACCATGAAAATTTAGCAAGAATAAGAACGTTTAAGAACATGAATTCAAAAACCAATAAGATGGGACTTTCTCGCCTTAAGCAAGCATATTCCTAGTCTGATTTACGCAATCTTATCCTAACTGACAATCGAAAAAACTGAAAAAAGGAACAAGGGGAAGAGTACTACATAGGAACAAGATGAGAGAAACTTTGATGATGTTGTTGCTGAAAATGGAGGTTTTGATTTGGGTGTAAGTCCACATGAGAAGATCTATTTCCTTCTTCTACTTGGTTAAGGTCTTGTTTTTGTTTATTTGGAATACAATTCAACATTACACATTCACTCATTTTTTATTTTTTTTTATTTTTATGAATATCAATATCCTTCTCAAAGGCAAGGTTTTCAAGAATAAATGAGAGCTAGAAATTTGATTTTGGAAGCTCACATGAATGTCATTGTCTTGTTGATTTTGACTAATTTATTTGCATTTTGTTGATAAAGAATTTACGATCAATATGTGGTAACCAAACAAGGGAATATTACCACTAGTTTTTATGACTATGACTATCTCTTACTATCTCTATGAAATAAATATAGGTGCACATATGTTTTTCCCCTATTTGTATGCATTAACTAGATATAGGTCCAATGCTTTTCTTTCTCATAGTTGAATCCCACTATAACAATGTGAAAGTCTTAATTCCGAAAGATTAGGATCGACTATATGAACTAATAAATTAGTTGCAGTGGTTCTTCATAATTCTTCTCCATTCATTTCAATTTTCTACCATTTTAATTTGTAAGTCAAACTCCTTCATATCTTAGTCTACTCCTGATCTCATGTCATCTTCGATCTTCTTCGCCTTTTTTTTAAATAATTAGAGTTTTGACTTTCGATCTTCCCCATTGATTCACTAATGCTTCGTCTTTGCACACGCTCAAACAATCTTAAACTATTTCATTTCATATTTTCCTTTATGTTTACGACTTCTAACTTCGTTCTCATATCTTCGTTTTAAAATCTAACTCTAATGTGATATGTAAGATTAATATCATAGTTCCATCAATTTCAAATAATATAACAACTGAATTCAAATCAAGCTTATTATTAGATAAACCTCTCTCTGAGGTAACATGTTTTTATAATTGAAATAACATAAATATGTTTAATTTATATAATGAATCATTTATCTTTTATTTTATATAGAACTCAATAATAATAATAATAATAATAATAAATGTATACATCACTTAGTTATTACATGCAAATTGTGTAAAAAGTATTTTAACTTTTTTTATGGTATTTGTGGATAGGTGTGAATCATATTTCTACAAACATATTGCTGAAAGAGGGGCCCGGGTGGGCTAAAGTCATTATTGAATGGCTAAGATCCCTTGGTAGTATTGCTGCTTATCCTTGTCAAATTTATGGTTGTTTGGACCAGGGTTGTCCCTCACAAGACTTTCATATTTTATTAGAAATGCTGTGCTCTAATTTTTTTAAAAAAAAATTTAATTTAAATCTCACTTTATTTATCTGATAATAAAAATCTCAATTTTTAATAAAGAAATTTTATATTTATATCGTTTATTTATCTAAAGTACAAATCTTTTACAAGAGTTTTGGTAGTTTCTTCATCGTATTTATAGTCCACAAACTAATGTCTTATTAATTTCAATTTACCCCATCTTTATGAGACGGTCTCACGGTGAGATAACCTCAAAACAAGAAGCCCACAAGCTAAAAGTTTTTATTATTAAGCTATTTAATCCAAGTATGAAGCATTTTTCACGGTGAGAACGTGTCATATAAAAATTTGTGTTGATAACAACGTTTTAGCATCATATTCATTGCTTAAATCATGGAAAACATGTAGTTTTAAATGTTGTGAATAAGGAGTTAATAGAAATGAATATATTTTTGTATTTAAATAAGAAAGTAATGATAACTAAATATAAAATTTTGAAAAAAATTTCAAACAGTCAAAAATATCCAAATAAGAAATAAAATGAGATGTTTTAAATGTTTTAAATCTATTATTGAAGGTGGTTGATTACATAGTCGAGTATCTACTATGATCACCTTTAATCCTATCTGAATTGAGGTGTTTATATGAGATTTCTGACTATTAAAAACGACCTATAAAAGAATAAAAGCTATGTCATTAACTTCTATTTTCCAACAATTTGAGAAAGAGATATCATGAATTCTATGATTGTTAATTTGTCCAACACAATGCCCAATCTTTCCAAACTTAAACCTCTTGAGGGTTCCAAATTCTAACAATAGTACATAAATTTTTGTGCGAAACAATTTCACCATAAAAGGATCTTCATATATGGGCTGAATAGCCTAACTAATATAATTATTATCATATTGACTCCTTGTTTTGAGACCGTATTACCAAAAAACGATTTCTCACAAAAGTAGCTCACTAAAAATAATTTAATAAATAAAATTACAATCAACTGAAATTTATGCAACATCAAGGATAGATGCAAATATGCAATCAATAGATGAAAAAGAATGGATCCAAATTGTGGCTTCTATTAATGATATTGACAAGTGAATCAAGAACAAAATACACATACAGATGACGGAATTACACAAATTTTGCTGTTATCATTGATATTTTCAAATGACTCAGAAAAATATGATATTTTGTTCAAAGAAGAATGGTTTATTATTCTAAAGTACTTGTAGTTTTTATCCAACAAAGTGATACTTAGTCAAACTGAGATAACAATCCCGGGGAAGCGTGGGCCCCTTTTGAACGAGATGCATGTGTATACAGAAGATCTTATGTTGAGTGCAAATAGAGATTCAAAACAGACCCGATAACCCGAAATTTACCCCATCTTATAATCGAAGGTTTGACCAGACATCAAATATGGATTAACAATTATGCAAAACAAGACTCAATTTTGATCCAACCCAAAACATCTAACTCGAAATCGATCAGTCAAAAACACGAAGTACAAATCATGTGTATTCCTTGTGATTCTATAGCTTTGTACTGTTTTTCTTTACATTTACACGGCACCCAATTCCAATGGGTTGGTTATCAATGGTATTCACATATTTGGAAAGATCTAGATATGAAAAGCAAAATGGGAAGCTGATCATACAAAACCTTCCATTTAAGTTATTCATGTTACAAGATCTTTCGTTATAGATTTGCTGCGACGCCTACACCAAATCGAGACCCAAGCTTGAGATTCCCGAGTGCCTCGTTGTCAGAATAGCAGGATAAATTCAAACTGAACTTAAGAAAACCTTTCATGTATCATCTACTTTGCTACATTCCTGGGAAAAGAATTCTTCGGCTTTATCGATAAAGCTTGACGGAAACCTACAATACAGGGGCAAACTATCTTGAGATTCCGAAGCCATCGGTTTTTTTGAACTTGTATCCTCAGAAGGTTTATTTGTTCGGCTATCTCGAGTATTTCGGATCTTGCCAGTTTTACCATTGCTACTTCCTGAGACACTTCCCTTGGACAAGGAAAGACGGGAGCCTTTAGCAGTTGAACGGATTTGTTTTGCAGACACATCGGTTTGTAGTTTTTTCCGCTCATTTGTTACTAAAGAACTCTCAGCCGAGTCTTCCATAGAAGGATTTCCTGTCGGGGATTTCAACTGAACGGAAGGCAAACTACTTTTCCAATACCTCACCAATGAAAGAATCATTTCGGTACTGAGTTCCTGTTGAACCACGCCTTTGTTCTGTTCACAGCCAAAACAGACTGCAACCAATGTTCCCGCAAGGATTGGCATCAATTTCGGATCACTAAAGAAGGCGAACGGTAAGTCGCATACCTGATTTAAAGAGATCAAAAGTCAATAATATGATCATGAGTATTTGTACGAAGTAGGAACATCAATAGAGATAGAGGTGTTCATTTTGGTCATTGAGTTGATTTCTAGTTATGTGTTTCGGATCGGTTTGAAATAGTGTTTTGTGTACATATTGTATTTTACATAATTGTAAATTATTTTTGAAGTCGGGTCAAATTGGGTTCGTTTATAAGGTCGGGTAAATTTCGGGTCATTAGGTCTGTTTTGAACAACTCTAAACAAATATGATGCCAGACTGACTGACCTTGTGAAGGATTGTTGGAGTGTTTCCCCAGCGAAGGACAGCTTGATTTCCACGATGAAATAAGGAAAAGTATCCGAGAAGCATCAAAGATTCAAGCAAAAGCAAACCCACCTATGGAAACAAACAAATACAAAATATGGTATAAATTCTCGGATCATAATTCTCGGTTGCATACAAGGAAAAACTCGCATCATATAAACAGACTAACAAATGTACAACATTGCCAAAATGTGATTAAAAGCAAACCCACCTATGGAAACAAACAAATACAAACCCGTTCTATTAAACGAGAAAACATACCCTCAAATTCCAAACAACATAAGAATTAAACAAGAACACAATAGGAAATTGACGGAGCATTTCAATTACCTGATCACTAGCAAGTTTCCAGTTGTAGGTACAGTGTGTAAGTAAGAAACTCATAATATGGAAAAACTCCATTTTCAGGTCTGGCATTGCCTGAAAATTTTCAACGATATTAATATTAATATTATGTCTCTAATACGTCGTATCGAGTTTTTATAGGTTTGAATAGTGAGAAGTAAGGTATCATGGGTTTTCCCAGGCGGTGCAAGTTCCATGACAAAGGAGAAAGAAATATGAATGACTTACTAGCATTTGTTGTACAAAGGCGATGTTTGTTAAAGCCAAATTGTTCAAAACCTTCAACACACCGGTGGCTACTTCCTCAAAATTTGACGGGAGCACATATGAGCCCTGAAAAAAAGATGTACCATATTGTATTAGAAAGGAATAAAATTAATTTTTAATTTCACAAGAATACAATTCATAAAAGTAACTATATCAGTGTATGTTTCCGAATTCAACTTATCATTATTGGATGTACGATATCTTCTAAAAATAATTTCTCGTGATCGTTATTGAATGTACGATATCCCCTAAAAATAAGGGAAGCGTCACACTCAGTGTAACATAATTCACTGGCTAATTCACTTTTTGAGTTCGTGATTTGCTCAAGTTTGCCCAAGAATAGCCCAAAACCGACCATTATTCGCTTTTTCAATTTGCGATTCCCGAAGAGATTAGCAAATCATGTAACACCGGTCCCACTAGGTTCAGGACTTTGCGCACCTTTGATGGAATAGAGAAAGATAGAATGACAATTTAATCTTTGCTTTTGGATGAATAAGACACGGTGAGTGAAAACCCAAATGCCTAAAAAGGTTTTTAATCTCTTTGCGCAAGAGTCTGTGCTCTGAATCCATCCTTTATCCGAAATATCCCACTCCATTCGGACATTAGTTCAGAAGGTTCTTAATTTCTTAAGGTATGCTGGTATCATAGTTATGTTAATCGAATTCCATAACCCTATCAATTATGAAAATGAATGCCATAAAAGCTAAGAATTACCTGTTCAGAAGATAACCTATTGTTTGCCTGCAATAACACAGCCGTCAACAACGAAGGAAGACAGACTAATCCAGTTTCAGATATGGCCGAAAGAAGATATGTATGCGGCTGTTTGACACCCATATGATCCCCAACATTCTTTCCGATATTAGCGCATGTAGAATTTTTCTCATCCTTCAGAGAGTCGATAGATTTTCGAACAAGCAAATCTGGATCTTTCTGGGAATCAAGTTCGGAAACTATCTGTATATTGCTGCTATTAAACTCGACACGATAATTCCCCGGCTCTTTTTCATCCACCGTTCCATAAATCGGGTCATTTAGAAGTTTTTCTGTAGCTGCATCACCACAATGCTCGTTCTCTTGTACGTCACAAAGCTCAGATCCAACAATACAACCATGATTACAATTCTTAGTGATATCCAATAATTCGGCTTCATTCCAATCAATAGAAGAATCTTTACATGCTTTGCATGTCAAAACAACCAAAAGTTTTATACTCAAAAGTATGGATTCGGGGAATGGAGACCCTTCAACGGGTGGTCTGTCATACAGTGCAAAAAGATCTCGAAGTCGTTGGATAATTTGGTAAGAAACAATGAGCTCTAAGAGACCATCCTGCATCTGATGTTGTCGTTCATCGAAAGTTGGTAGGCCGATAATCACTGTTGCAGTCCACAAGAAACCGTCTAACACTTCAGAGATTGAATCAAAATTTTGTGATGTAGTTTTACCCTGTTGAGAAACGGTGCTGCTCGGACTATTCAATGATGCGGTGATTTTTATGTAACTTTCGAGAGCCGCAGATAACATGGGAATCAGAGGTGGTAAGAGATTCTGAGCAAGAAAATAACGTCTATTTGCGGGGACGAAAAGCACGACTTTCAGAAGTCTCAGCAGGTAAATGGTAACTTGACAAGCTTCAGGCTTTGAAATGTGAGATGCAGGCAAAGTAGAAGAGATGAAATCGAGCAGACCCGCCTGGCGAGCAGCCTGTAATTCCAGTTCCCTTCCTTCCAAAAACTGATGACAGACAAATTGACAGATAAGCAAATCAAACATTCCATATCAACATGCTGTGATTTTGAAAAAAAAAATTAAAATAAGCAATTCGTTCATCAAATGTATAGTAAAGTCGTGATCAATATCAGATGATTCACTAATCGCCTTTCAAACTGTGAATCGAATAAAGCGCATTATGGTCGGTTTTAGGATATTATTGAGCCATTTAGAGCAAATCGCGAATTTAAAAGGCGAACTAACTAGCGATTTATGTTTCACTGGTTGTAATGATTCAAATTAACTTCCAACATACACATACCTTCATCATTTCCGCAGTTATTAGACCTATACTTGCAGCCCCTTCCTTCCTTTCCTGTCGAAGCCTTTGCAAATCTTGGACCCATCTCCCGATTTTTGCCCGAGAAGTTGCCACTGCTGTTCTATACCCAATACCAACATTTTCAGCTGCTGGGGTTTCCGGAAGGTCATGCTTCAAAGACATTAGCTTCTGCCTAATTTTCTTTATCCTTCGCTTCAGCGACTGCTGCATCCCATTGATGCTATTCACACTAACAGATTCCCCTGCAGCAGAAAGGTTATTTGCTAGATTATCTTCACTATTACATGGAGGAGTTTTCACTGAACGACGCATCAGGGGTGAGGATTGATCTCGGAAATCCATTGACGCTCTCTCACGTATCTGTTCAAGGTAAACCTTGCGACGCTGTTCACTTTCACTTAGTCTTTCGGCCAATCTTTGTGCAAGTAGTTCAGCTTCCTCTTGTTGTGCTTTGGCCCTCTCTTCCTTCCTACGAAGTTGTTCCATGGTTCTTGCTTCCCTGGCTGCACTTGACGCCTTTCTTTCCTCTTCTCGTCTCAGTAAAGCCTCTTCTTTACGCCGTTGTGTTTCAGCAAGGCGCTGCAACTTTTCCGCTTCAATGAGTCTCCTGCGTTCAACGACAGCTTCTTCTCTGGCCATATCTTCTTTCTGTTTTGTTTTCATAACTTGAAATTTCTCCGCCCTTCTCATCTCCGAATCACGAAGTTTCTGATCTAACAAAAACTTTTTGTTTTCCTCATTCAAGGAAGTTATAAACCGCACTTCATTTACTTTAATACTCTCATCTCCTGCTCTTTTAACAACCTGGGCTATATAAGCTTCATGCCGAGATTCACTGCGTTGATGACGAGCATGCATGCCCTCCCGTAATTTCATGCTCCGAACAGCTTGCCACTCACTCACACGGTTCAGTTTCTCCGATCTATGCTGAAGTTTTTGGACTCTCTCATTCTCCAACTCGCTTCGGATTCTCATAGCCCGAGCATGCTTCTCTTCAGCCTCTTTCTTCAAGTCCACGGCAGTCTTCTTTTTCTTCTCGGGGGACATTAGTTTATCATGCAAAATTCGTGCACGTTCCGCACTTCTCCTAGTCACCGAAGGTGAATGCAATACACGGGACGACAGGCGGCGTTGAGGAGCCAATATTTCCTCCCAATTCCTTTTCTCCTTCCAAGCATCATTTGGCTTCCATGGTTGCGAATGTCTCTTATCCTTTTCCTTCTCTTTGTCACCGGAAACATTGATTTTCCCACCAAGAGAGGCAGCAGAACTGCCTTTTGGTGGGTGCTTAGTATTGCTTGGATCAGACGAAGTCACTAAAGCATTACGATTATTTTGTACCGAGCTTTTGCTGAGCTTTCCTGCTTCCGTGCTTCTCCTTTCCCTGCTAATGTTTAGACGAGCAGCATCTGAAACTCCACTCTTTCTCCTTGACTTGGTTTCCGATTCAGAAGTATTGGGAACAGTTGACCCTAAAAGCTCAACTATAGTTGGAAGATGACTACTGCTTTTACCGTCTTCACCAGAGACACGCTTTTTTTCCCTCTCTTCTTGAATTTTCTTGAACGCCTCAAGAGATGAAGATAATATTTCGGCTCTGTGAGGTGAAGTTGTTATTCTACGAACCTGTACCAAGTATCAAAACATATTTTATACATAATAAGGTTCAAAGGATAGTAAGGAGTGGGAACACTATATTTCCATGATTTCAACGAGAGCTACCTTAAGAAAATACATTATCACATATCAAGCCATTGTTCCTTACAAAATGCATTTTCTCAAATGGACTTCTTAACATAAAGCAAAAATGGTGTTTCGGTCGTGAAGGTGGCAGATTGTAGACAATTTTAAGTAGTAAGTATTAGTACATTGAAAAAAAATTAAAAGGTATAAAGTCCAACTGAATCCTGGGGAAAATTACAAAATGCATAAATGCTAGTGTCTAGTTCTCTGCAAAAAACCATCAAAAGCATAATACTTTTGAGTTTTCCATTCTTTATCAACTATATTATCTCTTGTCTAAGTCTCTCTGCAAAAAGTGTATGCATCATCGCATCGCAACTGATTTGTAAGTGTTTTGAACATACATACTGCGACCGAAACATAGGCCACGACAACCGCAAACCATATGAAATTACCCCAAAAGCCGTTTTGACACCGTCACCATGATTGCGACCAAAACCGTATTATTGTACTATACTCTAGAAAATTGAGTTCTCTTGCACTGAAATTCAAGATCTCGGGTGAAGCGGAGAGAAATTGGATAAACTCATTGTGATCTATGTGAACCAGCCTAAATCTCGGTAAACCAGACAAAATCAAGATCTTTTTCAATGACTTGTTACAAACCAGAATATCTTAGTTTGGAAAATCAGAAAAGTGTTACCAATTGCCCAAACCATTCTCATACCAACAAAAGGAAATGGTTTAAAATCTGCAAAGTAGCAAGTTGATAAATTATAATATTGGAATTCCATGCTCCACATGTTTAAAAGTCGGTACAATGAACCTTTCATTTCCTTTCATGTGCCTAATATTAAACAAACATCCCAATGGACAATATGATTCCAACACGTGAGATCGACCATAAGTTCCTTTTATTACCAATATATAGCAAAGTTCATCAGCCATAGAATGAAAAGAAATCAAAGCATGAAAATTTTTGATTAATTGATAGTCTTTGAGAAAAGGCTAACTCTTTAACCCTAAAGATCAGAATGTATAATTTATGTTTTAATCTGCATTCTGCACTGGAAACTTATCCTTCTAATCCTACAGCTATGTTACTCAGACTCTTCATTTTGCTTCATGTACCTGTGTCCGATCCTTGATACTTATGGCACTTAGACACTTCATTCTAGGCGTAAAAATGAATATTTAGACGTACCTGACACTTCGACACGTACCAGTATCCGACATCAATACCCAATTCAGTAACATAGTCCTGCAGTGATAAACTCATACTCCTAAAAGCTTATGCTTAACATTTTAAATATTTGTATCATGAGATCAACAAAGACGGTAGCCACATACCAATTCAGCAACTGGTTATGAGTTGCAAACTATGTTAACTACAATTCATGTAACGAAAAACACATATGTCATATCTACCAAAGTAAAACAAGTAGAGATATTACCTCCCATGAAAGTGCATGAGGCCGTCTATGGTCGCCTTTCATACTCATTACTGAACCACTTGCTGATAGACACGAATTTTTTGTAGTTTCAAACTCCTTCACTCGAATATTTAGCTCTTGAAAATCAGACTCAGCTTCTTGAAGAACAAGAATTGCCTCTTTAACCTGCCCCAGATCACATTCTAGCTCACAGAGAAGGTACAACTCATCTATGGCTCTATTAAGATTCTCAAAAAGGAAACACCAGAGCCGCTCTCGGAACCTCTCTTTGCTTTCACCTTTCTCGGGTTCTTTGATGGTGCTTGTAATGGGTGTGTTCGATAAATTATCAATCGATGATCTAGTAGGTAGAGCACTGCTACAATCAGCATGAATGGACACTACATCACGGTTGTCAGAAGATTCGGGTAGACTATGAACAGATGAAAAAGGTTCCGTTCCTTGCGCAATTATCATCCCATTTGCATCACCGTCATCATCTTCTTTTATATCTAAAAAACTTATAGCATCTACATCGGGGGTGAGAATGGGCACTGGTGATTCAACTAGGTTTGCAGGCTCCTCGGTAAATACATCATTCGAAGGTTCCCATGCATGAACAAAGTCTTCATGTGGGTTCTCAACAATATTTTCTAGTTCATCCTGATCTGAACCAACACATTTAGCCTCAATTACCTTGCTAATTGTCAATATTATTCCGTTGTCAGTGGTTTCATTCACCTCTTTACCGTTTTCTTCCTGGGGTTCAATATTTGAAACGGATGATACGGTGTGACATTTATCACTAGATGCATCTGGTACTTCAACTACATCTTTGTTTACGACGTGGTAGTCTTTTGACAGATTGCATGGACTTAAATCACACGCATTCCTCGAGGAACCGCACATTGCCAGATCTTCATCTCCAATTTCACCGAATCGGATTTCAGAAACAGCAGCAGTTCCACAATCAGAAGCAAGTGCACCTTCCTCTAGGTCACCCCATTTAATTCTATGAGCTATGCCAGGCTTCTTTTCGGAAACGTTTTTATTGATACCTTGAGAACCTGTTGTCGTTATAATCTTAAGAGGCGGTGTCTCGGGATGCCCATCAACGTCATCAACAATACGCTTATCAAGACAATACTCGTCCTTATGCTCCTTGGAGGAAGGATTATGACTTAATACACCCTTTTGAATCACATCTTTCTCCGGCCTTGAGATACGGAAGTAGTTTTTGACACTCGGGCTCCGACCTTTTCCATTTACTTGCTGCCTTGTTAAACCCCCAACCCAATTTTGAATTGAGAGCTTTGAGCTGCTTCTATGCTTCTGAAATGACAATGTAGCAAAACCCTTACGCATGAGACGCCCTATAAACAAATTTGACTACACACACAAGAATAAAATGACAAATAACAAATGCCGTAGGGAACTCCGGTTGCATCCAACAAAATTTTATGAGCTGCCTAGAAAGTTTACTCATGAAGTCTTCAACCAGCCAAGATCGTCCAATTATGTATCAAAAATGTATCAATTCACACAACAAAAGCACATTTATAACATCAAGATCAAATAAGTTCATCCAAAAACTTACCCACACAACAATATTGTATTTGCCTAACGCAGCTAAGCCCTAAGAATCTACTTAATATCAAATAAACCCATAACCGACTAAACAATGGCAACAAAGCAACCGACAAAACGAAGAGCAGTTCATTAACTTCTCGAATCTCGACATTAATCAGGTATAATCTCACCAATTCGATAATTGTAATTCAACATATTAAGCAACAATTTTTCACTACGTTGAATTAGGCTCTCGTATTCAATTTTCCAAATTCATGAAACCAAATTAAAACTCCTAAGAATGATATCCTGTTTCACCATCAACACTCTTACAACAATATTACCTTCTAAGAAAAAAGAAAATTTGTAAACAATACTTTCAACTATTGCTCACTGACTCAAGATACTCTCAACTATTGTTTAATCCTGAATACCCTCAAGTATATGAATACCCAACCTTGTATACACCCAACTACTGTTTATTAACTCAAAATACCCTAAAACCGCCGATTGAAAATAATGTGTATAGTGTTTGAGGTTCAGTATTCCAATACTTGGGCTATACAAAGTTAGATAATACTTGAGGGTATTGTTAGTCAATCAGCAATAGTTGAGAGTATTGTTTACAAATATTCCTGAAAATTAACAAGATAACCCTAATATACCACTCATAAAACATTGACAAGTATAAATGAAGCATATCAAACATAACCTTCATAACATATGACAAAAGATCAAAATGTAAGCAACATAATCAAAAGAATCCAATCAAGAAAAGAAAGAATAACCTTTTTCACTTCAAACCATCCAGAGCCCTGATCATCTGCAGCTGCTGCTCCAGAATCTTCCATCCCAATATAAATAAAACCCAGAAATGCATATACAATTACCCACAAGAAGAAATTAAAATTTAAAACTTTTTTGATAGTTACAAAAAATAATAAACAGTAATTCTATAAACCCTTTTTGATTTTAGTTTCGCAATTATATAAAAACAGGAAATCAAAATTTCAAGATTGATCATGCAAAAAAAAAATGAGAATTTGAGTTTTTGATTGGAATTGGACTGTCTGATGATACCCTTTAATTCAAGAATCGTCAAAAGATAAAAGGAGGAATCTTTTGATAAATGCTAATCAATAGAATTCAAAGAAAGACTGAAAGAAATGGTAAAGTTGAATCAAGAGTGCATAAGTGGAAAGAGTGGAGACAGCAATAAGTCAGAAAAGGAAAAAGATAGTAAATTTATAGGGTTTTTTCTGGTTTGAGGGGAGGAGAATGAGGGTTGAACTTTGGAGGGAGAAAATGAATTTTTTTGCACTACTCTTGTAGTTGAGGAAGGATTATACTACTATTATGATTAATGAGTGCACCCATTCTCTATTAAGGTCCTTTTGTCGTGAGTCAGCCTAAACTAATTAAAAAATTAGTTTTCGTATAATTGGAGGTTTAATTTTCATAGTTTTTTTATTAAACTGTTTATATGGTTCGATTTACAATAAAATGATCTCACATAAGACGGACTGTTATGAGTAATAATGGTATACCCACAAAATGATGGAGTATTATTATAAAGAATAATGTCCCACTATTTGACCCTTTTTCTTTATGCACTAGTCACTACTAGGCACGATATCTCTATATGGACTATGGAGTTTACATATGGGTTGGCACCAAGTATACGGACTATGGAGTATTTGTTATTGTTTTTACTTATGAGAGAGGGTGTCTCTGATAGAGCATCTCTAATTGGATCGACTCAATGTATATATTTTTTTAAAATGTTGTAAGTATGTATTAAGAATGATATAAGTAGACATTTAAGATATTGAAAAAAGACATTAAGAATACGATTGTAGGTGTTAATCCTTAGTGGGTTGGCTTGAGATACGTCTTTCAAAGAAACGGTCTCTCAAGAGAGTAGTTGATGATAAAATGGATGAATTTATAGAATTTGGGATGGATATTGAGACAAAAAACAGTTAAAATGAAGAGACAATATAAATTTATGGATAAAATTAAAAGGCGAAGAGTAAGATCGTTGCAACAAAATGGTGCAAAATCAATAGAATAAAATGAAATGAAGAGTGATGCAAAATAAGAGGAGGAGAGGGAGTATTTGTTATGTAAACACAGAAATATGAGAAAAATAAATAAAAATATACTATAATTTACAAAGACATGAGAAAAAGGTAAAAACATACTTTATTTTATGGGTAAATGGAAAAAATGTTATTATGAAATGAAAAATAAATAAATATAAGAATACGAATTGAAGAAATAGTGTGGATCTTAGTCAAAAATAGTAATATAATAAAACTCATAGGACAACCAAAAAAAAAATAATCTTAGAAAGGACTGCTCTTAGTGAGATAACTGTAAAATAAAGTTGATCTATATAATTCGAATATAAGGGTATGAGCTTATCTCATAATTACACCATCTCATAGGACATTTGTGAAAAGAATATTGCAAAACTCAAAATGTATAGAGAATAATTATTGTCGTGTGAAGTTTATCCAAATATATAGTACTCTCTCTGTCAAGGGGCAATTTTAATTTGTTTACCTATATTAAAAATATTTGTCATTTTAAAAAATACTCCTATTTTACCTAAAATATTTTTGGTTGGTTTTGAAAATTACAATTTTATTTTTAATTAATTTTTATAAATGTCATAATTCTTATTTGGTTTTAAATGTCCTCATCCTTTTTAAGGAAGTTTTGAAACTTTCTTTTCCTCTTCATCTCTCTTCAACTTTTCTACTTTTTATCATTCTAATATGTCTCTTCTTTATTAGTGCCATAATCATATGTCTCTAATTTTTTTAACGTTCTTAATAAAGTTCACATTTTTGTCTTTATTATTAAAAATTCTCATTAGTAATTGTTATATATTTAAATAATGAATTTCAAAAAAATTTCAAAAGCTAAATCTTTAAATTGTTTTATAATTTTTCAATTTCAAAAAACACCAAAAAAAGTAGTATTTTTAGCAACTGTACATTTAAAAAACGCACAGTTTATATTCTACATTTATAAAAACAAATATATCAAGTTATCTAGCCATATGAACCCGAACGTGATCGTAATGGAATAACTAGCACATTGTTATTAGTGTTTTACTCAACAGGTAAATAAATGAGTGTTTACAACATACTTATACAGTGACGAAATTTGAATAAAAATTTAGAAAACGGAATTAAAAAAAATATGAATTCAACTAAAAGATTGACTATATTAACACAACCAAAAATTATAATTAAATTTTAAATTAAAGTAAAACTTGACATTTTTTTTAGTTTTTTAAGACCATTTATAATCTCATTAAAACTATATTTTTGCTATTTATCTCTTAATTTATACTACAAAACTATCAGCAAGAAAATTACCACTTTCATTACCCAAAAGGCCCATTCGTTGAACTAATGATGATAACATTTTAGGTCAATCAAAACGCACAAACAATAAATAAGTATTTGAATATTAGATGATTATAGTAACTATATTATCTTTTGTACTCTCTTTGTCTAAAGATATAGCTCAAATATAAATGAGTGAAAATAAAAAATTTGGGTAAATAATCTAAATATAAATGAGTTAAAATTAGAAAAAGTGGTTTAAATGTTAAACTACGCATTTTTTTTATAAAAAAGTAAAAAAAATACGTCTTCTATTTTTTTATTTGCATCCAAACACCTTTTTACGTAGTTTAATACGTTTGTCGGGTTGCTATATTTAAAATTGCACTAAACTAAAAATTATAAAAAAATTTGATATTATAAAAGTATCCGACTAGACGAATAAATAATATCCCATATAATTGTTTTTTCTCATTTAACAGCCGCAATATATAAAATATTATTGAATGATGAATACTGTAAAAAATAATTTTGATGCAACTACATAAAAACGGAGAAAGTATGTAGATGGATAAAAAACTATTAAAAATATAAATTTAATGTATAAATGAAAATAAAAAAAAAAAAAATAACAGTCATAACTAAAAAATAGAACAGTCAGTAAATTAAATAAAGAAGTATATAAAGTAGATGAAACTAACATAAAATAATAAAAATGGTGGACCCAAGTGAATTTTACACGGCTCGTGGATTTCCGCATACTTGTTGGAAGTTGCTAAGCTAATCAAATCTCTCGAATTGCCAATTGGGTATGTCCGTATGTGTATTTCCATGTGCCCACCACCTTGGAATTTCTAAAGTTTTGGTAAGACATCAAGCATATCAGCATGTATGAAAACGTCTCACTGTGAGTTGAGATACAAATTAAAAATAATAAAATTTAAATTATACAAATAGTAGTTTTTATTTAAAAGACTTTTGGCCTACTAACAAAAAATTAGTGAATTATTATTTATTATCTTTACTATTTTTTTAATCTCAAACACTAATTTAATTTTTTTTATTTTTTATATAATTTATTTTCTTTCTTTATCTCTTATCATATTTCTCACAGTTTTACATACTTTTTCCAAAAAATTTACTCATTATTTTTTGATTCAATCTAAGTGTAAAAAAGGGAGTGAAAAAACTTTTCATTTACTATGCTCGAATATTTTTAAATAAACTAAATGATATGCAACTTTTAGTTATTTTGTGTTTTTTTGTTGGTTAAATTTTAATTTTTTTCTTTTATTTAAAGTTTTCTAATTAGTTAAGAAAATTAAGAAAGTATTTGCAAACACTTTAATGCCATATTTGATAACGATGATTTCATTTGTAAATTTAAAATTGACTCAAATTTATTGTTTAGTAACTCAAAATTATTCAAAAATTTGAATTTGAATCAAATTCCACAATTATTTTAAAAGTAGTTAAAGTTGAAAATTTGAGAATGACTAAACCTTATTATTTTCAAATTTTTCATTTATAATTTCATAATTAAAATCTGTAATTTAAAATAAAATACTTATTCCCAAACAATATTAAAAAACTTATTAAACAAAGAGTTGATAACGGTAAATGGAAAATCAGTAGACAGTACACTGACAACCAAAAACGTCGGCAGATAATTTTTAAAAAGATAAATAAAATAATAAAAAAAAGGATTGCCTCCAAACCCAATAAAAAGCAAAGAACCTAAAAAAGCAAAACACGAATCATCTGTCTGAACTTCCTTCCAAATAAGACTACTTTCTTTTTAAAGCTTATTTGATAGACTTAACTTGCGATCTTCAGCTGTATATAAATTAGACGATTTAAAGAACATCTCATTTAATTATATGTTTTTAACACATTATTCGCAAATCATAATATGGAGTACTAATAAGATTAAACGATAAATAGTATTAATAATTATAACGTAACAAGTATTTCAAAATGGATGAAGTATATATTTCTTTATTCATTTCAAAATAGTCGTAATTTGACTTTTTCATGCAATTCAATCTACTAATATAATCTTTAATATCTTTAATTATGTATCTTAAAAAATTATATTTCTTAAATTTAATATTTATAATCTTTCCAATAAGACAAATTAAACAATATTCCGCTTAATCATATTTAAAGTTATAAAGAAAAAACTAATCAAATTTTAAAAGTAATGAATAAATAATACAATATTTCTAATATTTCTAATAAATAATGCAATAAGATAATTCGTTCAAACTTTCGAACATCCGAATGTGTACCTCTACTGTCAATAGTTGTTACAGCTAGCTAGCTGCTCACAACAACCCTCTTCTAACTAAAACACTTGTGACTTGTGACTTTACTGTCACTCTCACTCCAATATCTGACACTCAGATCTATAAACCTCGCCATCATACAGCTGATTTACACTTTAATTTCCCAATTATAGAAAAGTTTCCATTTTTTTCATTCATGTACAGTTTTTTCTTAAGGAAAAATTATTGGTTTTGGAGAATAATGATGCAAAAGTGTAAGTTTTCTAAACCTTTTTGGCTGAATTTTTCATCTGGGTACCTTTTAATGTTGTTAAACTCAATTGGGTATAACCCCCATTTTTTAAATTTCTTCATTAGTAATTGAAAATTGTAAATTTTGAAGGTATAAGCAAAGTCAAGTTTTTTCTTAGTATTTTGTCTTGTTTATCTAAAATGAAGATTTATTGGTTTTTTTCCCAATGAATAATTTGCAGGGTTAATGAGAAAAAAGTTTAGCTTTATTGGTATAAGCACCGTCTGTTTTTTTGAATTTGCTATATTCTCACTTTGATTTCCGAAGTGTAACAAATTCGAATGGACAGAAGGAGTATAATATAGATCATGGGTTTTGGTTATGTGAAAACATTTTTCTTTGATTGATCATTATAGGATAAAGCTTTTAGAAAATGTTTGTTGAAGATTATGTTGTATTTGCTTCAAAGGAAAACAATGGAAAAAGAAATTTCTTTTTTGATGAATATGGTTCCTTAATAGGAAAGTTAGAGACAAGGAATAATAAAAATGGAGGCTAGGTGGAAATAGTGGTATTTGTTCCTTATAAAGGTATAATTCCAAACTTGTGTAGACATTTCCACCCTTTAGGCCTTTACAAATCAAAGTAAGAACAATGGAAATACAATTCTCCTACAAAAGTGATTGTCTTATTAGTTTGTATTGATCCTTACTTATAGTTCATTGTAGGATGTGCCTAAAAGATTAAATCTTTGAACTACTTTTGTGAGAGACTGTTTTTAGGTGAGACGATCTCAAAATAAGAAGCCCATATGCTATTTATTATAGTATTAATCGGGCTATTCAACCCATGTTTAAGGAACGTCTCTGGTGAGACTGTCTCACACAACAATTTGCGTAAATCTTTTGCTTATTCTATCTTGGTGGGTATTAGATCAAAATTCAGGATAGTAGTAAGAAACAATACTAAGCTTTCTCTGATTCAATTGAGTGAGGAATCCTTATGAAGTTTCTTTTTCTAATAATTTGATTCCTATATATTGCAGAAACTCTAAATCTTGTAGTATAAGGGGTGAGGTGAATCTCTAATTCACTAATGGGAGTACATAAGCTGGTTTTGTGTTTATTGCTGTTATGTTTTCCATCAATTTTGGCACAAGAAATCACCAGGGCCATTTTAGGTGTCCATGGGGGTCATATTGTAGCCGAGACAGACGAAAATTATGTTTGTGCTACTATCGATTGGTGGCCTCACAATAAGTGTGACTATAACCAATGTCCATGGGGATACTCTTCGATAATGAACTTGGTATAATATCACTACGATTCTTATCGTTGATGGAGTTTTGTTTTGATTGTTATGTGTAAATTACTCTTCTAATGAATAATGTGTTTACTTATGCAGAATTTATCACATTCACTTCTTGCAAAAGCAGTGCAAGGTTTGTGATCTGAACTCTAAACATGGTCGTACAATTCTTCATTCGTTGTTATACCTTTTGAACTGAAGCCTATTGGCATGACAATAATATTAATGACTTGATAGCGTTCACGCATTTGAGATTGAGACTTGGAGGTTCCTTGGAAGATCAAGTACTTTATGGTGTTCCAAGTTTGAAACATTCTTGTCATCCATTTTGGAAAGGAAATTATGGATTATTCGGCTTTTCAACCGGATGCTTGCGCTTGGGACGTTGGGATGCTCTTAATAACTTTTTTAGTAAGACGGGGTAAGCATTGAATATGTTTAGAGGTGTTTATTCGGGTTATCGAGTCGAAATCTGGTCAGGTGTTTAGGGTCTGTACAAAATTAGGTCTTGCATCTACATTAATTTTTACATTATTGCAAATTCATTTTTAAGTCGAATGAATATTGGGATATCGGGTCTGTTCTAAACACCTCCGAAGAATATTATGTGCAATGGATTCTCTAATTACATTATTGGATATTCCGTCTATTGCAGTGCAGTTATTACCTTTGGCATAAATGCGCTCTACGGAAGACAAAAATCCAAAGATGGTGCTTGGATCGGACCTTGGGACTCTAGCAATGCTTATGATTTTATCAAGTACACCGTCTCAAAGGGTTACAAGATTGATTCGTGGGAATTCGGTATGCATCTTGAAACAACTTTGTCTATCATACTATTGTTGTACATTATGCAGGTGAGCTAACCTTTGGCCTTTTAGGTAATGAACTGAGTGGAAGTGGGGTCGGTGCAAGGGTGGATGCTGCACGGTATGGGAATGACTTGAAAAAACTTAAGGGAATCATCGATGAATTGTACAAAAGCTCGCCCTCAAAACCTTCACTTCTAGCACCGGGAGGATTTTTCAGTGAGGATTGGTTTACTCGGCTTCTCCAGGTTACCGGGCCAGGAGTACTTAACGCTTTGACCCATCATATTTACAATTTGGGTGCAGGTGACTTCTTGTGTTCCATGTATTTGCAGCCTATTTTTTCCATGCTGCATTGAGATTTGATTGTCTAAAGATCAGCTTATTGAGTCATTAACTTAGTGAGTTGCTTTTCCACGAGGAAAAATATGTGAATGTGATAATCGGAGTTTTCTCCAAATCGAATATGATCACTTTTGAAATACGCCTACTTGATATAAACCTACTGCAGCCGAGAGTCTGATTGCCGCAACCTTATAAAAGGGTACGGTCTGCCGTCATTCAATCCTCTCTGGACCCTAATCATAACTTTTATCAGTGGGATATGTTGGGTATGATGATAATGACAATGATGTCTGCAGCATTTTCGTGTTGGTTTCTATCTTTACGGGATTTTAATTTCTTATGGTGGTTTCAGGTAATGATCCGAATCTTCCAAGTAAGATATTGGATCCTACTTTCTTGAGTAAAATATCAAAAACATTCGACGTTCTCAACAAAACAATCCATGAGTACGGTCCTTGGACTCATGCTTGGGTCGGTGAAGCTGGTGGTGCTTTCAACAGCGGAGGCCATCTTGTATCCGATGCCTTCATCGATGGATTTTGGTAATTTTACTAGTCCTCGACTCCTCGTACGTTTCTAACTTCTAACAACAACGATTAGAGATGTCTTATCAGTTTGTTTCACTTGTGATATTTAGGTACTTGGATCAGCTTGGACTAGCTGCTACATATAATACTAAAGTGTACTGTCGACAGACGTTGATCGGTGGCAATTATGGCCTCCTCGACAAAACTACCTTTGTGCCTAACCCTGACTACTATGGGCAAGAGATTCTACAACCTTCCTTTCGTTTAATCGACTATTATGTTCAAATGCTTATGTTTGATAAATGTTTCGTTTCTTCAGCGCACTTTTGTGGAATCGACTGATGGGGCGGAAGGTCCTTCAAGTTGATAATGTCGCTTCACCTTACTTGCGCTCGTATGCTCATTGCACTAAAGGAAGAGTATGTATTTCCTTTATTTAGTCTTTGTAGGTTTCATATGACCTGATTGCTTCTAACTTCAATCATTCGTGGTTAACTTTCTGTAAAAAAATGGGATACGGCTGCCTATTTATGCTCTAGGGCGTTTTCTGTCAGTCGGAACTTAGTTTTAAACCCAAATGAGAATAGCATTGTACGTTCCTTATGAGTTCTCCGGTTGACACTCGACTGATCCTAGACCTTTTGAACCCATAAGGATGAATCCAAGATAAAGGATTTAACACAAAAATAAAAATGTTTGAAAACGGATTGATAAATATTTGGAGTTAATCTACGCGAGTTAGCTAAGAGTTTATCATGTAGATCATTATAGTTAAATCTATGTTACTTGGACTCGGGTAGTGATGTTGGATACTGGTACGTGTCCAAGTGTCGGATACGTCTAAATATTCAATTTTACACCTAATGAAGTGTCTAAGTGCCATACCAATGTCCGAGCATCAAGGATTGGATACAGGTACATGAAGCAAAATGAAGAGTCCGAGTAACATAAGTTACAATTAAAAGGTGGGTGAGGCTTTAACTGTCGTGATTGAGAATTCAAGATTAGTATCAAGCATATTCTAACCAACGGAAATCTTAAGTAATGTTAGTCGGAAAAATATGAATCCAAAACGAAAAGAACATTAGATCTTGATGCTTTCGTGTCTTACGTACATTGTTTAAGATGTTAAAGCCAACTATTAGGCGTGCTCAATCGTGTGTCCTCTCTTAACAGGCGGGCATAACTCTACTACTGATCAATCTAAGCAAGCAGACCCGTTTCATAGTGAAACTGCAAAACACGATGAACAAAGACGTGCATATATCAAACGGTATTAACTCCGAAGGTTCATTCATGCGTGGCCTTAAGAAGACGGTATCTTGGGTTGGAAGCAAAGCCTCGGACGGACAATTGCATCGCGAGGAATACCATTTGACACCGAAAGAAGGGAACCTACAGAGCCAAACGATGGTACTAAATGGGATACCGTTACAGATAACAGAAGACGGAAACATTCCAAATATGGAACCTGTGCTTGTTCCTGTAAATTCTCCTCTATATATATCCCCCTTGTCTATTTCCTTCATTGTGTTTCCTAACTTTGATGCTCCAGTGTGTAAGTTATGATTCTTTGTTTAGTCTGGTCAATTAAGTGGCCTGATTTTAGCTGTATGATTCAGATTAGATCCTCTCTGATCTATTTCTGAACTGTTGTAATTTGTAATTATGGGTGAGCACATATACATTTTCAATCATAGCCGAGGGGCACTTAGGCTGCCTTCTCCTTTATGGGTATGGCGACTGTCTTCCTTCCCTTTCCGGACTTTGATCATAATTTATATGGGCGGGATACACTGGGTGGATATGATGATAATGACGACATATTAAATTTCAATAAGCACATTTTAGTATGGTGAAGGATCCTAATGATGTTTTCCATTTTTCATTTTTAATTAGTGTTATAAGAATAATGATAGAATATAGAAAAATAATAGTAACAAAGAATGAAAGAAATGATTTCTGGCTTCTCAACCTAAACTGTAATACAAACTATTTCTCCCAAAGTAGTGCTTTGGGATCAATTATGATGTGGCACCTATAAAAAAGAACAAAAAAGCGGTTATTTTCTTGTAAATGAACAATATGAAGCATGAACACTAATAACAAATACAAATGAGTAGCTAAATCTTCGGATTAACACGTCCTAAGTTCGAATATGCATCATTTGCATTAACCTGTGCGTATTTCAACTGAAAAATTGCATCAGAGTGTCCGTTCGAATTGGTCAAACTATATCGCTCGATCGAGTGGTCAAACTATATCGCTCGATCGAGCTAGTACCTATGCACTTTTTTGGAAATTCACGGAGCAAAAACTTGGGCAAACATGACTTTGTGCTCGGTTGAGCCTACGACACCTTAATATGTTGCAGAAAGCCAAGAATTACCAGCATGCTACATAGTGAACTGATACATAGCAAAATACAGTGTCATAAAATGATTATCATAAAGCTTTATCTTCAAAGCACTAAAGAAATACAAATACAAAGATGGAAAAAAATATGAATTGGAAATCATTCATCAATAGGTAGATATATTGTTTTAAGCTAATAATACACTGATAAGTCAACAGCCGAAGTTCTAGAGACTGCAACCAAAAAAGTCTAGAAAACTAAACATATAAAATTCTCACAATGACTATTTTTCTCTGTTCATCACCAGAGTTCCTATTACTTCAAACAAAATTGGTAACACAGCACATTCTATGATCTTATGCTTGCTGATAATGATGCAGCTTGTAGAGCAAAACGTTTCCCGATGCATTCCCCGCAGCCATGAAACCTCCAGCGGGACTAAAATCCAAACATCGAGGATATTGTAGAGTTCTGTTTCCTGGCGGCCAGTTAGAAAAGACGGTAAATGATGGAACATGAACCAGCTTTAGGCTGCTCTTCTGCATTCTCGAACAGATGGCTAATATTTGGGCATCGTGGTTGAACTTCATGAAATCTACTTCAGTGCGTAGATGCTCGAGAGTTTTAATGGGTTTTCTTTTGCCACCCAAAAACTCATCCCGGTTGTAAACATTTACTAATCCACTAGCTGATCCAGCTGCAAACAGATTCCCGATTGGTGCAGTACAAAGAGCAGTACCATTAATGGAGCCTTCGTCAATACCCTTATGGAGACATGTTCTCGTTCTTAAATCCCAGTGATATACATGTCCATCACCACCGGAACTTAACAATTGTTGTCCATCATCTGTAAAAGCTAGTGATCGAACTGTTCCGTTCATTTTAAGGGTGCCAATCAGTTCCTTAGTTTTCGCAGACACCAGTAAGATGTAACCTTCGTTTCCCAAAAAAGCTATAGTACGAGAATCAGGGGAAACCTCAAAAACTTCTAAGCTTTTTTCCTCTCTTCCAGTTAGTGGCCCGATTTTATCAACATTACCCTTGGATATGTCAATGCTATAAAAGAACTTTCTTCTTCCAGCAACGATAACTTGTGACCCATCAGGCAAGAAAGAAGCATTTCTAATAGGGCAATCTTCAATGAATATGGCATCCATCATTTTATTCCTCTTGCCATCGATTTGGAAAAATCTCAGCTTTCGATCTAGTCCAGCAGCAAGGAGCAACTGATGGTTTCGGTGAAACTGGACGGAGTTTATTGGACCATTAGAAGGATCTTCAGCATTGGCATCTACTAATTTTGAGTATTCGAGAATTCCGGGCAAAAGTTTTGCTCCTTTTTTCACAACAAGCTCTTCGTTTGTTTTAAGAATATCATCAACATTTTTATATCCAGACGCAACAACCGACCCATTTTCTACCTCAAACTCATCATCAGAATCATACCTTTTGATTTTCGAGTCAAAATTGGCCCAATCTGTTCCCGGGTACAACTTAGCATGATGAGCCCTCAACCTTGACACATACGCAGACCCTGATATAACAGTCTCATCTTCTTCCTTCCTTAACTTCCTCAACCTATTAACCTTTGAAATGTCAACGGTAGTCTCTTCTTCCTCGTCATCCAACCAAACAGGCTTCCGTTGCTTATCGCCATCTTCATCCATATTTTCAACATGATACCCTGAATTATCTTCATACACCGACATGGTATCATTACCAGACCGGTCCATTATAAACAATTCAGAGTCATCCAAAACTACTCCACCTAGCCCTTCCTCATCATGCTCCTTTCCAAATTCAACTGGAGAATGCAAAGAGCCAAACAAAAAGTTCCCCAACTTCTGCATTTCCATTTCTTCCTCAAGTAACATCTTCTTCACCTCTGTATCACTCCTTTTCTTTTTCTTCTTATAAGTTACACTCGCTTCAATATCTGAATCTTCCTTTTCTATAACCTCCTCTACACCTTCCAACAAGGAAGACTCTTCATCCTCATTATCCACACGCTTAGACTTCTTATTCTTCTTCTTGGCATTATCCTTAATAACCGCATTCTGAGAAATTAAACTCATCTCTACTGTGCAAGAATGTACTCTTCCAACTGCAAATAAAACTAAAAACATAAATATTCCGCTAAAAATGGAACACAACAAAATAAAACCCTAACAGCCCGTTTGATTAACGGTACTAATTGGTGGTAATGGGAATGACTTGTAGTATAAATTTTCATATGTATCATTTCATTCCCATGGTAATGAAAGTTTGATCATAAAAAAGTATTTTGTTCACAATTTTTCCATTACCACCTAATAACATATGTTCAAATGGTAATGTAATGAAATGAATTTTGTGAAGAAATAAGATTGTTAAAGGACAAAAAGCATGGCTTTAAATTTTGCCAACAGATATTCCTACCAAAATTAAGCTAATTTTCCCATTACCATTCCCACCATTTAGTATCGATTACCAAACAAGCCGTAAAAGCTTACAACAATCCAAGCTGAAAAAGCACATTGTCTACCTCAAGTGGTGTTTAGAAACATGTGCTTCATATCGAATGGCAATAAATTCAATTACAAAATCTTTAAAACTGCATTTATTTCCAAATTTGATACTTTCTCAATCACCAATTCATCCTAGACGTTGATTAATCCCCATCAACACAACAAATCAGCTTCAAATAATTGTAGGATAGAAACCATTGAAACATAGCTTTAAACTATACAATCAGCTTCAAATTTGATCTTTTTCAATCACAATCAATCAGTATTATAATGGGCAAGATTTACAAGGCATAAAAAAACTAAATTTGATTATCAGACAAAACCCTGAAAGTGGGGTGCAAAGTTTGAAAATCATAATAGGAAAACATGATTATAGAAGTAATAAGTAAACTGAAAAGCAATATGTCAAATTGAATGTTAAAATGAAGGAATGACCAAAGCAGTAAGAAGAATAAAAGGTTGAAAGAGAGAGGGAATTACCAATTCAATTGCTAATTGCTATTTACTAGAATCATCAAAAATCTCAAAAAATTGTTACTTGCTATTTGCTAGAATCATCAAAAACCCGAACAATAAGTTATCCTAATAAAATTGATATCTGCTAGAATTATCAAAAACCCCAAAAATCAATTGACCTAACACAATTGCTATTTACTAGAATCAACAAAAAAACAAAATAAAACAATGAAATATGACTCAAAAATAATGAATATCAGACAATAAATAAAAATTAAAGAAGAAAAAAACCCTAGATTCAAGATTGGTAGAACCGTAGAAATAGTACCTTCAATGAAGAAGCCGGTGTGGCGGCCGCAGACCGAAGCTGTGGAGGAATTGAGCCGGTGGGAGACTGGAGAGGGAGGCGGCACACTGCACAGTGGAGGACTTCTGTGTCTCCTTTTTAGGGTTGAAGGTTTGAGGTTTTTGCTTTGCTTGGTTAGTTCTTACAATGACAACATAATCAAACTAATGAAAAATAATACAACGATTTTCAAGAGGAAACCTATGATCTCTTATATTTTAAAGTAAATGTAAAAACATTAATTGATTTTAATTCTATATAAATATAAAATAAATACAAATATGATTTTGGGATTTTTATTAAGGAGTTTATTATTATACTACAATTTAGTAGCCCGCTCAGGCCGAAGGTTTGGAGTGTATTATGTCCAAGAAACGGAGATGTTTACGTGGACTCGACCGATCCTCACAGGCGCCTAGGTCCTAAGCTAACCCAACAATTGTTGAGATGAACGATCTTTTTAAAGGACAATTTCTTAGATCGACCCAAAAAGTAATTAGATTCAATTTACATGAAAAAACTTTAAACAATTTTTGCTTTATTTTTTCAGTTGTTTGTTTATCCTTCAACCTAAATTTGCATGTGATTTTTATTTTGTTCATTTTTGAATATTTTTTGTTTTGTCATAGTGCTTGAAGTTGGTGTCTATAAAGAGTGTAGGTTTTTTTATGAGTTAAAGTACGTGTTTATGGTATACATAAGTAGGAGTTTATGTACTATTAAGTAAGAGTTTATGGTATGAAGTAGGTGATTATGGTATATAAAGTAAGAGTTTTAAGGTATATGAATTAGGTGTTTATGGTATGAAAAGTAAGTGTTTAAGATATTTACAGTGTGTGGTTATAGTGTGATAAGTTGTTACTTGTTGGTTATAATACGTGAAGTAGGAGTTTATGGTATGTAAAAATAGGTATTTGTGATATGTAAAGTAGATGTTAATGATATTCAATAAAAATACATTTCTGGTCAACCACATTGAAAGGAAAGATATATAAAACCCAATTGAAAGGGAAGATATATAATAATTTTTATTTTGTACTCAATTAGAGAGGAAGAAATAGAGATTTTTGACTGTTTTTGAGAAATTAACTTATTAAAAGCATTAGTCCTTTCATCTTATTCATTCTTGATAATTTGGTTAGTTTTTTAGGAAATTTGACATATCATTGTGCGAAACATATATGTAAATGGGGATTTAATGTCGATAACTTTCATTTAGAGGAGTTTTAGGAATCAGTTATGCGTGAGGAAGGAAACCGTTTTCTTGAAAAATCGTGTATCATTTTCATTTAGTTGTTCAAATGGTCATCAACACTACAAACTTTACTTATTTTTGATTATTTAGCGCAAAAATAATACATCCTATGTTCCCTAGTATGTGCTAAACTTTCGTTTTTAATTTTTTTTTTACAATATTTGATTATTTGCTACGTAATTATATATGTAATAAAGTAATTTATAAATTATCTTATTTATCTTATTATTCCTACTACAAGTATGCATACATATTAACTTTTAAACTTTTGTCGTTATTATTATTATTATTATTTTGAAAATCTTTTGTCATTATTTAAGAACAAGTATTTTGCTATCAATCAATCATTTATTTAATACTTGTGTCAAGCTAAAATGGTACAAGTATTATAAAACTGAATATTATTTTCAATTGTCTAACCTTCAGTTGATTCAAAGTCAATAATCAATTTGCGGTAAGAATATGAAAAGAACAGAATACACTTAAAGAATACCCAAACCGATTTATGGGACTCGCAGATGAATGATCGAACACCCGAAAAACCAACTACAAACCTAGTTAACATCATCTTTGCCGAATTACTTTCATGGTGAACCTGACTATACATTACATTTTATAGACGAAAACAATTACATCTACCGAATTTGGCAATGAGATCTGTTTCCGAGTATTATTTGTTTGGTAACATCGAATACGTTACTCGGTGTAATACAACCCGCTCTTTCTCCTCCTAATTTACCAACTTTTAACTAACCCAATTACTCAAACATACATTCGATAACAGTAAATCTCATGTTAAATGGCTTGCCAAATACTTCAATCAGCAGTTATAACATTGTCATTTATTACAAGGGCGTATCAAGACTCGGGCAGGCATGGCCATGGCCCGGGTTATGAAAAATAAAGTAGTATTCGAAATCCATGACGTTCTATGCGCTTTGACAAAGGCGTTTCCAACTAATATTAGCCCATATAATAAATTTATTCTGGATTCGCTTCTGTACAGGAATAAATAGTAGTATAAGAAGATGAAAGGCTGGAAAAGGAAAAACTAACCGTTCGATCTCAGATCCTATATCCTGAGCCATAACCTTTAGCTCGCCTAAAAGATCACTCAAGTCTGACAGGGTAGTGTCTTGCTTCTCCTTTTCAACCTGTTACAGGAAATATAGCAATTAAACGCATCCATAAATCATATTCTCATGTATGCAGCTCGAAAGAAACTACAGAAAGTACCTGTCAACGACTAAAGGATGTGAATTTAGGGGTGTTTAATGGGCCGGATAAGGCCGGATTGGACTTAAGTAAATATGAGGCGAGTTGGATAAAGGCCTTTTAACTTAATATGGGGTTTAGTGGGCTGAGCTTTGAAAGCCCGGTCAGGCCCATTTTTATTTCTAAAAAAATATTTTAATCCCCATTTATCAATTTATAACAATTAAAATATCATCTATAATAATTAAATTGAAAAATTATTAATAATCCTTATTGACATTGTTATTTATAATATTTAAATTCTATGTTAATTATACTATTTACAAAGGCCCGTTTCCGACCCTTATTGAGCCCTTTTATAGCCCGCTTCATTTTAATTATAGTAAAGTCTATTTTCGGCATGGCCCATTTTCGGTCCTTACAAAACCCTTCTAAAAACGGGCAAGATAAGGGCTTAAAATGAGGGTCCGGCCCATTGAACAGCACTACACGTGATCAACAGTTTAAGCATGATTACAATGGCAAGGGAACAACCTTAAAGGGTGCTAGTAAGTTTTGTATCTGATAAAGATATACATACCTCGACTTTTTGCAGTGCATTAGTGGGTTCAGGTGGTGGAGTCCGAGATTTTGAGCACCCATTCGGCATAGACAACACAAGCCTCTCCCTCTGTTCCATATGATTACTCTTGCTCCAAACAGGATCATCTGTAGAAATTCAGATCTGAAACTGTAAGCGACTGATTCAAGTGTGTAGCTATCATTAGCTAAGAAGAAAAATCATACAAACCTCTCAACATAAAAGGACCTCTAACCGGAGCTGTCTTCTTTGGCTTCCAAGTCTTAGAAAAGAATCCCCCAAGACTTCCTAAAAGCTTCTCCCCCTGCAATAACAATTATACACTCTATTACTCATTGCTCCTTAAACTAAAGGAAATAGTAAATTCAAGGGAATTAGAGATAATTGAACCTACTACATAAATTTAGTAAAGAAGATATGCACGTTTTTCGACAATGATCAGATGAGCTTCCAAGTGAAGTTCATATGGGTGTGCAAATCACTACCTAATTTTCAAGTGTAACACCACAAAGAATGTAGGATAGTCAAGTGGGGTCATTTGATCCCTTCACAAAGAATATGCCTCAACTCACCCTTCCCCTCCCTTTCCCAACCACAACCAACAACAAGCTCACCCTTTCTATGCCCACCCTGCTGAAAACCTTTTGCCCATCCCATGCACATGGTCCCAACTCCCAACCAGCCCAAAAGCCTCCCCAACCCCTGTAATACCACACACCACCTACATGGTCATAACCAACCAAAAAATCCCCCCATCCCTTAACACCATCACCACCACGCCCATCAAATCACCCCTCCCCATATAACCACTTTTCTTCCCAAAAAACTACCCCCCCTTCATGCAAAACCCACCCTGCTTTGGTGAAGAAACAAACCTCTGGCCACAAAAAAGTCCCTTGAGCCCATAGTGTAAAAATAAGGCCGCATCGCATTGCATCAGTTGCGTCGTAAAGGTTTTTAAATAAACGAATTGATATTTTCCGCATTGCAAAGGTGTAAAAACCGCGTTTTGAGGTGTATCAAGGAATATCTTATGATTCAACAGATATTTCGGCGTTACGATAATCGCATCACTCCCCTTACCACATCACCGTTCCGTTACCACGATCGCGACTATTACTGCATTTTTACACCATGCTTGAGCCTCACAAAAACGCCCCAAAACAAGTAACAAATCAGCGGTGAGCGCAGGGGAGAGGAATAAGAATGAAGCTGTGATTTTCAGGGAAGGGGAAGTGTTTTTAGGAGAGGAGTAAGGTTGTCAGAGGAGGGAAAGGAGTGGCAGGCAGTTTCACAGTTGGAGAATGGTTATGATCACCAGGGAGAATAGGAGCTACGTTTCTCATAATCATAAATTTAAGCTGCCAAAAGCATGGCCAAGTAGCATTATGAGCTACGTTTCTGATAATCACGACATCAAAATGACAGTACCTACCTTACATCAAAAATTGTACTTGATGGTAAATTGATAAAGTAAAAGAACCATACCCGACATAGATCATATTCTATATTTACAGCCTCCTCATGGGTTCTTCTAATTTGTTCACCTTGCTGATGGAGAGTAACTAGCGTCTTAGTAGCATCTTGTCTTATACCCTCAGCAATCCTCAAACAGTTATCAACAGTCTTTGTCGTCTCCTCAGCTTTGTACGCAGCATAATTTCCTAATTTCTCCACACTTTGACTGTCCACACCTCCTGAGTCATAGAAATCGTTCTTGTACTTGTTCCTTTGCGCATAAGAGAAATTATACTTAGATGTGGATGAAGTCACTTCGGTTTCTCAATTCTCAATTTCATCATCAAAAGGGTTGGTCATCCTAAAATTAGGCAAATTCTTCGATGGTGCAGAAGAAGGCTTTGGAAGGGATCCTTGAGTAGGCTTCTTATCAGACTCATCATCAGAATCAAACGGAATATTGTTTGCCTTACTATAAACCTTCGGGCCAGCAGAGCTAGGCTTATGCAACGGTGAGTTCTTGGTACCAATCATTTTCAAAAATAAGCACACAATGGAAAAATTCTAAATTCACTACGCAAAACAACGGTACAACAGCTGCAAATTATCCGACAACAAATACGAAACCACATCTGCAAACTGCATAAGATGAACTAAGTGAACAATGAAATGACATATAAATCATAAATTCTTAATTACAAAGCATTAACATACAATTCCATAATCATAATACGAGTGACGAAAGCATTGACGGTTGTGCAAAAGATTGATAAATAACATATTCTTAACAAGATATCAATCACAAGAATAAGTAAGAATCTTCCAAGTTGGTCAAGACAAGATTTAAGGTTGAAAGGGGGCAAAAGCAATCAAGAAAAGATGAAACATAAAAGTATTCACTTTAAACTTCATTTTGAGTTTTGACAATTATATGTATTCCTCCTTGATTAATACTCCTTTTGTCCCTTTTATTTTGCACCGGTTTTCATTTTAATTTGTCACACTGATTTTGCACCCTTTTCTTTAATAATCCACTCTCATTCTTTATCTAATCTGATAATAAAAAAATTTTCACTTCAAGATTAATATTAATTAATTTTAGATAAGGTTATTATATGTGGGTTCATATTAGACAAATTTCATAGCGCGTTTACTTGATATCTAGTTCGTGCACTATGAGTAGGGGTACAATCGTACAAGTTATTAAGGAAAAATAGAAAGTTAATCCAAATCAAATTAAATTCGATATCAGATCAAGTCATTTGTAAATTGTAGGTCAAGTTTATGGTAATTCACATTAAATGCATAATGAATTGATATCGGGTCGGATCAACCAAACATGCCAAAAAAATATCACAAAACTGATCACTTTTCTTTCTAAAATCACAACTTTACATAAGCCCATCTAAATATTTGTCATCTCAAATGAGCTTTTACTCTTTCAAACTTACTACAATGGATATACGCAGCCTTACTCCAACCAAAGGACATAAGAGCACACTATACATCGTGCAAAAGAGGGGGATCGCACAAGATTTTCAAAACCCGGTTCGATTCCATCCTATGCGTCCACAAAATCTTACAAAGCAACATAGTAAAAAACTCAACAAAACTATTATGCTTCACAAATACTATACACATGACCAACATATCTCCTTTTCTCTTCCCGAAGCTGCGCTTCTAGCTTGGATATTCTCTGCAAAGACACTTGTTCGATGCAAGAACGACGTTTACGCTCTTCTTCTAGCAACTCCGTCAATTGGTATCTCAATTCCGCCATCTCTTGAGTGAGGTCTTCCGCTTCTTCTTTCGATCTTAATTTCTCTTTCTTAAGTTCTTCTTTAAGTTGTTTAACGAGTTCTTCGTATTTAACGAGTTCAGATGACATATCTTCTCCACTTCCCGGGAAAATTTTATATTCTTGACAATACTCGTTGGATTCCTTAGTCTTGAAGCAGCTCGGGTGTAAGTCCATCATTTCCAGCCTCATGCTCTCGATTTCACATTGGTACTCCAACGCAGAAGAAGCGATGGACTCTTCTAGTTTTTCTATTTGTAATCTTGATTGTTCTAGTTGTGTTTCCTTAGAGATTAGCTCCTCGCTCAAGAAATCACACGCGGAGTTTGATTTTTTCAGTTCCTCGCTTAATCTGACAACCTCCTCCTGCAGAAGGTTTAATTCATTCATGTTCATTTCTAAGGTTCCGACACGCTCTTCCAAATAATTAACGGTTGTATTCCTCGAGTTTAACTCGTCCTGCAAAAAGTCTGGAGTTGACACAATAATTTACTGAATGACTCAAAGATGATTTAAAAGCAGGCATAGCATTTAGCATAAATGTTCGGGCAATTGGAGGCAAGTTCTCGTAAGTGCAAAACATATAATTGAGTGAACTGATGAAGGACAGGTTAAACAAACTTAGTATTGAAGTAAGATTGCCACCTTAAACCACAAGCAAAGAAAAGCTTCTTGAAAAGGGTGATATAAAATCACTCGGTTATAGGAGTAGTTATTAGTTACCAAAGTAAGCATGTAAAAATCATTTCTACATCTTAGCATGCAAGAAAAAATATGGAGAAAGGAGATCATATTACGACTCGTCATAAAACAATCTAAGATCATATTCATGGCATAGGGACTTGTATATTCATGACATGAGCTCATCATAAAAGTACAACATTCCATTGCCCTAATAATACAAGTGGCTCCACTTAGGCAGAGTTTACAGGGTTAGATGTAAGCAATCTTATTCTTGTAATCATAGTGTAAAAATAACACGATCCCTGTAATGGAATGGTGATGCGTAAACGGGAGTGATGTGTTTATCGTAACACCTAAATATCGGTTGAAACCATAAAATATCCTTGATACGACTTAAAACGCGGTTTTTATTACCTAAATATCGTAACCCCACCAAAAGATCCTCTTAAAGACACTGATATGATGTTTTAATTAATGTTATAGGGTCAATATCTTAGTTCCTTTGAGCGGATAACCCATCACCAATCAAAACAAATAATATAGAAGAAACCTAAAATGCAGAAACAATGGAGATTAAAGAAAGACTAGTAAGCAAATCAAAACAATGACAGAAATCATAAAATTTATTACCTATTTCCTGATGGCAGTTATTCAATTCTTTCTTCAACTCCTGAATTTGCCTCTTATCATCTAAGCGGGCCTCATTCAATCTCCTTACATGCAGTTCCAGTCTCTGCATTGCACGAAACGTGATAAGAACATAATCAAGCATCACAATAACAGGTGGACTCATTGGATAACCGCATGCAGGAAACTTTATGTACAAAATGGTAAAAAAAATTAAAAAAATTAAAAAAAAAAACAGTATCCTTCCTGAAAGAAGAAATTCTTGTAAAATGATTTCATACAATGCAAGTGTCCTTGTAATTTGAAGTTTCGACACATACTGTATATCAACTACTGATATTGTCTAGTTCAATTCATCAAAGCATCTCGTTTTACTGTACTATTATAAAACAGGAAAAATAGAGGTGATAAATTTCTGTTGCAAAACATAATGACTGAGCTAAATAAACACAGGTATAAGGGTACAGTTGAAATAGCCATCTAAGATTCCTAGATATGCCTTGAACATTTTCGCCACTAGGCACACACTTTTCAATTTATTCATATTTTAATTAGAGGTGTTCATTCGAGTCATCGGTTGGGTTAGATGTTTCGGGTCGGTTTAAAATCGGGTCTTGTGTCTACATTGACTTTTACATAATTGTAAATCATTTTTTAAGTCAGGTCAAATCCGAGTTATAAGGTCAGGTAAATATCGAATCATCCGGTCTATTTTGAACACCTCTAATTTTAATCCATGCTTTAGGTTGAAAATGTGAGGAGTTTAGGATGGTAAAGAGCAAGAAACTACAGAAGTGCTGAAAAAATAAACAATGACATAGAAAATGTAAAATTAGATAGATCAGGTAAAAATAAGATATTACTTTGATCAGGTCAAAGCTTTGTGATTGCGTTTCTTTCAACAAATCCTTCTCTTTTCTTAACTGCAATTAAAAAAAAAGACAAGGAAGAAATCTATGAGTAACTTAGTATTGCAAAAGTAACCGCTGAATTATATGATAGACTGAACAATAGAATAAGGCAGAAACGGCCAGACAGATAATTAATATCAGATGACAACAAAACAAAAAGCTTTTTATTCCCTTCTGTTCTTCAATTCATGAAGATTCTAATGCAAGTTTGAATGCCAATTTGATCCCTCAACAGCTCATGACTAGAGCTAGAAAATGAACCAACACATTATTGAACTTGAAAGTATATTGAAGTTTTATTTATATAAATGAACAATTATATTTTGAACTCAGTAGTCTCAGTGAATAAACACACGTACAGAATCTGCAAACCCATAATGTTACAGTTACATTACATTCATGCAATCAAGTGACTCTAATAGGCTTCATACCTTGTAGTGGTCTAATCCATGATTTTAAATTACAGGTTACATTACAAGGTTTTGCGGAACGATAAGCTTAAAATCCGTCATTAAACTTCCATTATTTAACAAACCAATTTCATATTTAAACCATGTTGCGACCTTCCCTTTATAATAAGAAAAAGATTGTTTTTGATTGATCCTTAATTACAAACATCTTTTGCATTGCACATAAATAATAAGTGCATATGGTTTAAGGAGCCATTTACTATATTCCATTACAAGATTTCATACAATATAATATCTTTTATAAAAAAGTATGTAATCATTAGGAAATATAGTTAATGTTTTTCCATACTTGGTGAATAAAACTACAACTTTGTTGATTCAGACTCATGTATTTCGTATATTTGCAAATTTATTTTGAAAATCAGCAAATACTTTCTGATTTGAACTTTTTATAAAGAATTCCTAATAGCACCTGAACAAACAAGAGCTCAAACAGAGCTTAACAAAAGAGTCAAGAGCTTCACTAGGGTTTGACTCGACTTTAGTTCAATAAAATATAACGAAAACAAATATAAATGCTTCACCTCTCAATCCAACCCAAGTCTTTTCCAACATGGTCGTATTTCTTATTCAAAGTCCTAAGGCTAAATGCTCCCATTTTTCAAAGGAGCTTTTGTTCAGACCAAAAGCTATTAGTATTAAGGAAGAAAGCCAGCACCAGCAGGGGGATGTGTAAATTTGGAGAACCTAATGGTAAAATGCTGGTAACCGGTTGATCTTAATGCATAACAGGTTAATGCAATAAAGGAAAACGGTTATAGGTTACTCTTATAGCACCTCAACTGCACGAACACCTGTACTGCCAACAAAATGCTTATATTGATAGAAGGTAATGGAAATGAAGTAGCATGGACACATCTATGGACAATTTCAACACATCTACATCATCCATCTATATTACCTTTTTAGAAAAAAAGAAGCTTATAAGTAACAAACCGATTCTGCAAGCTGGTCGATAACAATGCTAATAGATATAGACAAATTTCGCTAGCCAACGGGAAGGTTGCATAGCTTCTTTCACAACCGTAGGCGTGGCAAATAGAAAATTAATACAAAAGACAGGCCAATGCAAGGATAACACATTGACAAATATCGTATGCCATAATTATATTAACACAAATTTCCTATGATCAAAGAAGCACCCATCATCATTGCAAAGCACAATCCAAATTGTTGCATCAAGTTCAACCAAAAAGTGTTGTGTCAATACAAACCTTTGATTCAAAATGATTTTACCACAAGCCTGAAGGGGCCAGTGCATAAGGTAGCAGGTAAAGCAATGAGAAGCATATAATAAGATATAATTTGATTTCAGGACATGCATAAACATTACATATTGTTTTGCTACTCTACCACAATTAAATCAATGAATCACTTTTTGTCAGAATACATTTCCATTAGATAGTTTCTTGAGAAGGGATCTTTTATCTTGACGGAAGGATGGTGTTAACTACTACTAGAATCCCTTGAATAGTACAGGTTACAACAAACAAGTTTGCAAAGACCAATAAGTCCACTGATTGAGTGAGATGAGATACTTGTCGCTACACTGTTGCTCAACTCACTAAAAGGCCCAAAGGCAACATATTATGTGCTTAATAGCTCAAACACAACACTTCAGGCATCATCTTTTTCTACGTCTATGTTGACATATGTTTCCATGACAAGAAAACCACAAAAAATAGTACTTAAAGGTACCTCTCTACATCTTGCTTCAATTTGTAATAGTTCCTCCACATCAAAAATGGAGTCATCAGTAGTATCACTCCTGGAACTCGTGGACATCTAAAACAACACAAAATGAAGAGTAAGAATTTAACCCATGGTAAATTTACCAAAAACATTACAAAATGTGTTGATACAAAGTTTTCAGTACGTTAAAAATGAAAACCTTACATAAGTAGATATAAAACTTTATACTCTGTCTGTACAAACAAAGAAAAAACTAGAAATGACGTCTTATTGGGTTGAATGATGGGCACACTCTTCAAATACGCATACCTCAACTTCAAGGGTAACATATTTATCGAAGTTCATTCCTATCTAACATGATCGTGATGCCTATGTTGAAATCATAGATGGAGGTACATTATGTCGAAGATAGGCCACAACCCACCCTCAAAAATCACCAGAAGTATAGTTTATATGGCGTAGTTGACCCAAAAATTACTTTAACTCTATGGTATAAGTCAAACTACCACTTCCTGTCAACATTAAAAAAAATGATCCATCCAAAATCTTCTTTGTGATGGTAATATAAAACTTTTTGCAAATATCACAAAATGACTCTCACCTCAACTTCCACTTAGGCAGGTCTTTGGGAATTGGATGTAAGCAATATTACCCTTGGAAAACAAATAGGTTGTTGCAAATATCATGTGCAACTTCACATTAATAGAATTGCACATACTTTAACGAGTCAATTTTACGGTACTCCATCAAACCAAAGAATTAAAAATCTTCAGCTCCATCAAGAATTAAAATTTACAACTGAAGTTAGGCGTTACTAAAATTGTTGGTAAGATAAATGAGAACCGACTTAGTTGCTTCAGGCATGTACAACAACGTCCGAAAGATGCTTATGCTAAATAATTGAGTTGGACAACTGATGATTACAAAATGTGGAGGTAGACTTAACTTGGATATAGGGAGTGGATAAGGATATGACTAAATTACATGCGTTGGAACATTAAATGTCCATGTAGCATTGAATGAACAGAAAAGAGATTTGTTATACACAATCTCTTAAAATCATAATATCTTGAGATTAAGAATTTAGCATTTTTTGTCTCGAGGCTGCCTCAAACTACTGATTACCAATTGGATACATCTCTTAGATATATCTAACAGAGGAACATCTGACATAGCACTCCCAGCCAACAATACCCAAATCATTTTGTAACACATAGACAACTCAAAACTCTACATCAAAGTTCTTCAGAAATAAGCTAACATAGCATAGATGTTAAAATATGAGTACTCTACGATTGGTTAAGAACAAGTATAAAGAGTTCTTATCATACAATTGAACATGTCCCTTATTTCCATGAGTCAGATTTATATGGTTCTTTGGTTCCCATTATAATGAAGTAAACTAAAACCACTCACTAATGTTGTACGCTTCTTATTTATGTGATGTTGATGGTATTTGCTACAAGGGTCAATCAAAATCAACCTATTTATCATCACTAGGCTAAGATTCTGTACATCCAAACCCAAAACCCACCATGTCCAGAGCCACTCAATGGCACTGGGTAATAGATGATGTGATGGAATGTTGTAATTGAAGGGAAAATCATAATATTCCATGCCGTCTGTGAAATGAACAATTTAAATCTCATCATATTGAGTAATAGAAGAAAATCCAACTATTTAATTCAATCTTAAACCTTTGAACTCGATGTAACAAAAGCCCAGCAATTAATTAAGCCAAAAATTTCCTATTTATGCAAAATCCAAAACCCACAACTCAAAAATCTAAAAATTAAATTCTTTTACCCAAAATACTCTTTCTTAAAACAAAAAGATAATCTAGAGCATAGTAATAGATGAATGATGAAAAAGTACCTTTGCTTGAATGATAAATTGCCCCCGTCAGTGATAAAGAAACGAACAGTTACCCCCAAATTGGAAAAGTTCTCGAATATTTGATTTTGATAATAACTGAAGATTTCAATTTCTTTGATCTGACAGTTAAATTCAAATATTTAAGGAATGAATTATTGAAAAGGGAGAGGAAAAGAAAAAAAAAAGGGGGAGATTGGTACCCTAGAAATAATTTGAAAGGATGAAGAAGAAAAAGGTATTTCTTCAGTACCCTAGAATGGGAGAATCTTGCAAGTCAAAAATGAGGGTCAAATTTACTGTTTTTATTAATGATCTAATATTCAAAAATAAATAATCAGCGAATTATGTACTCCATGATAATTCAACTCAAAAAAAAATGTACTCCATGATAATTCTTTTAAAAATAATTTCTAAAGAATGATCAATTAATAATAAAATATTAGTTTAATTTTTGAATTACATTGAATTTATTACTTTTTAAAATTACAGCCTTAATGCTTATTTTTTTTTTAATTATAGCAACCAAAGTATTACTAAAATCTATGGGTTCAAGCCAAAACACAATAATTCGACTATCAAGAATGGTGGAGTTCTGTGTTTTTGTCTCGAACTTGTAAACTGTAATACTTAGGTGACCGTAATTCGCAAAGATAAACATTAATACTGTAATTCACAAAAATACTTAACTTTAAAGTGATAATTCGCAAATAATCTAATATAATAATAATAATAATAATAATAATAATAATAATAATTCGTAAAAGTGCCTCCCGTGAGATCGCAATTTGGTTTGGGACATGCTTTTTGGACATCTATTGTAAAGTCGGGATCTCAGTCCGTAAGGAGACACCAATGGGATTTTCCTTGGATACAAGGAAAGATCTTAGGCCAACGGATATCCTATTGTTTAATTGACTCCATGGCAAAGATGTTTGTCTGGATGTAATTGGAAATTCACCACTTGCGAGCACATGGGTCTCCTCATGGACCCCTGATGTCTTAGCCAATGTTGAAGAAAGAAAGAGGAAGAAATACATTACTAAATGTGAGAAGAATGATTACAAATTTATCCCCTTTACTTTCTCCACTTTTTGAGAGCTAGACGACAATGCGCTCGATATCTTACAAATAGAGTTGTTCATGGGCGGGTAGCGGACCGGGTATTTGCTATAAAATCTACCCGCGGGCACAAATATACAAAACCGCGCCCGCATTTGAAGGCATAATTTTTTGTCGCTACCCGCCCATTTTTAAAGCGGGCGGGACCCGCAGGTAGGCGGGTATTTATTACATAAATATCAAAAATATAATACAAAATATAAAGTTGGGTTTTGATAATAATTAAAATACAATACATCGTCCAAAATACTCCAAATATATAAAAAGTCTCAAAATACTCGAATTACATGTATATAAACATACATAAAAAGTTTCAAAAAAACTTAGTCAATAGTAACACAATCGTCATCTTCATCCTCCTCTTTATCTTCTTCTAATTATGAGAGTGTCCGTTCGAATTGGTCAAACTATATTGCTCGATCGAGTGGTCAAACTATATCGCTCGATCGAGCCAGTATCTATGCACTTTTTTGGAAATTCACGGAGCAAAAACTTGGGCAAACATGACTTTGTGCTCGGTTGAGCCTACGACACCTTAATATGTTGCAGAAAGCCAAGAATTACCAGCATGCTACATTGTGAACTGATACATAGCAAAATACAGTGTCATAAAATGATTATCATAAAGCTTTATCTTCAAATCACTAAAAAAATACAAATACAAACATGGAAAAAAATATGAATTGGAAATCATTCATCAATAGGTAGATATATTTCTAAACATGGCTCACCATAATTAAACATATTCGATGTACCTTGAGAAAGTACCCATATAATAATAATAATTAATAATAATAATAATAATAATAATAATATTTAAAATATATTCAACTTTTGATAATAAAGAATAACAAAAAGTATTTTTTCTTTTGGGTAACTTAATATAATTGATTATTAAAAATTTAATATATATTAAACTAAGCGGGCGGGCGGGTATACCCGCGGGTATTTTTTTGTGTCGCTACCCGCCCATTTATCTTGGCGGGTGGATATTACCCGTCCAAACTTAAATTTTTTTTAAAAAACGTTGCCCATGCCCGCCCGTTTTTCGAGCCGGGTGGATCGGGCCTGGCGGATCGGGTCTAGCGGATCGGGCCTGGCGGGTAGCCCGCCAATAAACAGCTCTACTTACAAATCATAATTATTAAAAACAAAATAATAATAATAAATAAAAACATAAAAAGAAAAAAAAATTCCCTAACCTAAAAGATTGAGAAGGGGAAACGCAAAAGAGAGGAAGAGAATGAAAGAAGAGAGAGAAAACCAAATCATCCCACGCACCGCCTGAGACAGCCCCCTCCTAACGCCAGATTCAGCTCCGGTCCAGCCACGAACGCCAGAGGATAGCCGTGCGCCACCGTGTCTCCGTATTGCAGTTAGTCTTCTTCACGCAGCAGCCGCCCTGAGTGAGCCAACCACCACCTTGGCCGCCACCATTTAAATGGGTAACATTCAATTACTTTCCTCCTTGTGATACCTCAATTATTTTGGTTTAATACATGTTGATTTTATTAGCCCCGTGTCACGTAATCTTACCGTGGCTTAGCCGTGTGGGCTCAGATTCAAACCCACGGTCAAGAGCGTTTGACTTGCACATAAGTTCATTGTTTCTTAAAAACATATGGCAGTAGAAAAGCTCAACCAATATACATGTAAGTCGACAACCTACTTATCTATGTTAAGTATTTCTAACACTCCCCCTCACATGTGAGCCGCATCATATCAAGAACCACCTTTGGCCGTGATAATTTGTAGCATAATCTCACCGTGGCCCAGTAGACACGGGACACCAGTGGGTTTGGGCCCACAAATCTACGGGTCAAGAGCGTTGACTTGCACATACACTTGGTGAGGTCCATTGTTTCTAAAATAATATGGTATTAGGAAGGTTAGCTTGACCATTATATATATGCAAGTCAACAACCCACTATTTTATCAATATGAGATCTTGTCTCACATGTGAAGTATTTCCAACAAATTTAGTTTGCTTTGTACTCACATTGAAGATGAATAGATGATTTAGTTGAAGATGCAAATGAAACTATCCATTGCTGCTAAATTTAAAGATCGAATAGTTTGAGGTACACGTCTTATAATTAAATTTCTTTTTACCTAACTTAGAAGTACGGGAAATGTGATCTTGACTTGGTTTTCTTTTGATTTTAGAGACATTCTTGAAATTAGGTTTTGAATATGAATTGTTAAATTGTGTTGTTACATGTGGAGTTCATGAGAAATGATTGTAGATCTTAGTGTAATGGTGATAATTCTTGTTGTATGTTCGTTGATTGCTATGAATCAAAGTACGGGGTACTTTGGTTAGTTCTTGATTAATTGAGGATTTGATAATTCTAGTTAACTATTAGTATAGTTGTGGGAAGTTCCTGTTTTGAAATGGGTATGAAATGCAAGGGTTTTGAGGGTTTGATGAAGAACAAATGGGTTAGAAAGACACAAAAACAGAGCAACAACTATATAGAACAAACAACAAAGATTAATGAGGTATCTAAGGATACCTCCCCCCAAATCAAGTTTTCTTTCATTAATGAATCAACATACATCAATGACTAAACTCACGCAAGCCTTGAGAACACTCTCTCAAGGTAAAAGACCTCACCTTCAATGGTGATCTCTCACAAACACACTAATACAAGGAAGAAGAAACTATAATGGTGATAATCCTGGTTGCCTCTATTGTATTAGTCTCTCTACTGATTTTCGAAACCTATTTGCGCCTTTATATAGCTCACAATATATTAGGTAAACCCTAGGACAAATAACCTTGATGCCCAAGTATACGTCGCAAAGAACATAAAACTGCAAATGGGACTGCTGCCCAGCCGCTCGAACAAGCTCCTTGACTACTCGAACGAGTGGTTGCCACAGTGAGTTACCATTTGCTTGTGCTGCTGCCTTGTTTGAGCAATGTCTTCCTTGAGCCTTGCCTCATTCTAGGCACAACTCCAACCCTTTCGTGAGTACTCCCTTGCCTTGTTCAAGGCACACCAAGTCATCTCCAATGATCACTTCATCAATGGTCCAAAGCTTATCCTCCCATACCCCATTGCATACACATCATCACTCTCAAGTGTGCATACCATTGAGTATGCTACTAGGTGATAAAAGTCACCTCCAATATTATGGGAGTTGGCTCTTGCTCTAACAATGTAAATTATGTGGTCTCCCTAAAAGTATATACGGGATAGAAATAAGTGGATCTTTAAGGAGGGAGAGTGGAGCATTGGAGGCGTCACGTAATTGCCGCTGGTCAACATTTGGGCATTTGGGGCAGCTGGCTTGTTTGTTTTTGAGTTTACAGGCATGATTACTATTTCGGGTCGAATTTGGATGTGGGAATTAGTTTAAGTATTGTAATTATGGTTTTTTGATGAATAGATTATGAAATTGGTATTTTAAGTATAATTATGAGAATAGCATTACAAAGTGATTGTAATCTTAGCGGTATAGGTTGACTTTAGGATGAAAATAAAGCTTTTTTTAAATTCACTTGGTAGATGGATATTTCCACATGTGTGTGGCATCGAACGGCTTTGGATACCGACGCTTGTGTTGTTGGATAGTTGTGGAAGCTTTTTGTTTGAAATTTCTAGTTGACTTTTAAGTCTTTAAATTTTAGAGATGTTTGTTTGACAAAGGAAATTTTGCTGAAATTTCCGCGGAAACTTATTTATTTTTAAATGTTTAACTCTATTAAACTAAATTCTTTTGAATTATTTCTCTCTGCTAGTGCCTAGTAATGTTCTTAGTAGTTCTTTACTGATAATATAGTGTTAGGTGATTTGTCTATTTTATCGAAGTAATAGTTTGCAATTTGTATTTGACTTCTGCATTAGTTAAATTAAGATAAGCACTTGAAATTTTCAGCTGTTACAGGTGTAGTTTAGTTGGTACTTGGTTAGGTCTAATTTTATTAAGTCTGGACTTGATTTTGCTGCTAGCTTAGACTTCATGGGTGATGGGTGTAATGAGGTACCTCTTGGTTTCATAAGTTTTTGCTCTGTTCATTATGACAAATACATGATTACCAAATAAAAGAAGAGAAAATGATTGTGAATGGTAAATATAGTGGGTAGTGAAAGGCTAAAACATAGAAGATGAACAAAGTGGTTGTAAATCTAACTATAGTTGAACTATGGCATTGGACTTTGTGTTTGTAATTGGCCCATTTTGAATTTTGTATTTGATTTAGAATTAGTCCGCCTTTTCATATTCTAAACAATGTTTTTTTGCTTGAGGAGTATTTTTTTCCTGAGGTCTTTCTACCATTGGCTGGCACTACTACATGCTCTAGCTGAAGCTTGTTGCCTCTAGCTACCTCTAGATTTTATTTTTAGATTTAGGCAAAACTATTATGAGTGTTACAATGGGCCAGTAGATTAACATGCTTTATCCATCCATAAATTGTTCTTTGGCTTGGCTGTTTGCTGCTCATTGTCCAGCCAAACTCTTTTTTTTTTCAAGTTTTAAGATATCCCTTGATTACGATTTTTTTGGCGTAACTATGTTACAGTTCTCTTTAGATATTATCATATAATAGTCTGATTATGTAAAACTATCTGGCTACTTTATAGGAAACAGTAAAATCAAAGAAGAATCGCTTTGCAGCCTTAGATGTGAAAATCGACATTAATGTTATTGGAAAAGCTCTTCCAAAATGACAGTTGATTCAGATTCGCCTTCACGTGATACATGGGTTATAGTCAAGAAGCAGAGAGTTAACATTTTGATTCCTCGTCTTTCCTGTACTGAGCAGTCTATAGTGCCTGATCTTGAAGGTCAGGTGGATAAAGATATGTCTATCCATACGATTAATACTCATGAGGTTCTGCAGGAGACAACCTCAAAGGCTCATTTTAGTGAGAATATAAACAATGTGTCGACGCATTGCTCTCCAAAATCATATACTCGATCTAGTCCCGATGCTTGTCCTTCCCGTGCAGATGATACAACTCCAGAGCCAAGGAAGTCAACTTCAAAAAGAATGGCTGCAGAAGATCTGGCAGGTACTTCCAAACCCTTGCTTAGGAAAACCAAATTTCTGAAATTCCATAAAGAATCTCAGAACCTTCTGAGGCCTTCATATCATAACTTGTCATCTTCTACCGTAACTCTCAATCTCACTTATAAGATGCGGGCGTTAAATCTCGAGAAAACCATAGTAAGTGCTGGTGGATTGGGTAAGTGGCTATTCTCTCTTGGACTGGGGCGATTTGAGGGGATTTTTCGTACAAAAAATGTGAATAAATTTGAGTTGGTAAACATGTCTATGAAGAAGCTTAAGGAAATGGGTGCTCATGCTGTTGGCCCAAGAAGAAAGTTAATTCATGCAATAGAGTGTGCTTGTTGTAAGCCATATTGTTTTGAACCCCATATGATCTTCAGCATCAAACATAGTGAATCATAATCCTTGTCTTGTACTTGTGTTATGTGTATGGTCTTCAAGTGGAGAAAGATGTAGTTGTAGTAGAAGCATGAAATATAGTGCATGTTATATATGATAATATATGTAGAGAATTATTGACATTGATTTTCTTAATTGTAGATTAGTATTGGATAAGGTAAAATAAAGGTATAGGGTTTTTATGATACTAAATGTTAGTTGAAGCTATTGACTGAGTTGGTCAGTTGAAAGTTTTGACTGATAAGTCAACTGTTAAGGAAATGTTTGGTAAAAATTGTTAAAAAGCTCAATGTTTGGTAAAAATTGTTAAAAAGCTCAAAGTCTACCCAAAAAAACTACAAATTGTAGAGTAGCTTTGAAAGACATTTTTCCACATCAATTGTCTTGCTTTGTGTAATTGGCCATTATTGTTTAGATTAATGCGTTTATTTACATTATTGTGTTTTGTGTTATGATCTAGTATATTTTTATTTTCTTCACATAATACTGTTTATTTTACTTATCCTAAAAATAGACATTATATTGTGAATATCAATTTTTAGATGTTACCATAATTTTCATCTTGCTTCACATAATTCAAATACCTTGTAAAATCCTATTTCTTTTTTTCTCTCTTAATAACTTTAGATTTTTTCCTTAAATTTCAACTTCCCACAAGCTAATTAGTGAGAGAAACATTAATATTTAGAGAGAACAAATACTTCATTCGTTTGTTCATTTCAAATATATTTTAAACCTAAAAATTATAAAAGTTGTAAATTAAAATTCTTTAAATTGAGATGGATGTAACAAAATTGTATATAAATACTTTAAATTTCAAATTCATACATATTCACAAAAAATCACATTTAAATTTTTTAAAAAATTGTTCTGAATAATCCACTTATTGCCTAAATGTTGTGTATAACTTATACTATTGATGTTTTCTATATTTCTTTTTGACGCATTTTAACCTACCACTAAAGAGGAGTATTATTCACATTAAATGTGCAATAGGTGAGATTATTAAGGATATTTTTTCTTAAATTTTTTTTTCTAATATGGGAAAATCTTTAAAGACGGGAGTAGAAGTGTTCAAAACAGACTTGATGACCCGATATTCACCCAACCTTATAAACAAACCCTATTTAACTCGACATAAAAATGAATTTATAATAATTATGTAAAAATTAATAAAGACACAAAACTCAATTTTAAAATGAACCTAAATATTTGATTTAAAGTCGACCCATAACTCGAATAAACACGTCTAGACTGCACTATAAATTTTTACTAATAAAAAAAAGCTTTTTTTTAATAGGTAGTTGATAATTACTCTGTACTTAACCTTGCTCAAAAACAGCAACTTCCCACTCCTACTTTCACCTTTTCCAAAGTACAAACCCTCAACTTTATTTTAAAAACAATAGGAGTATATTTCACTTCTTTCATCATTTCCCCTGTTTCTTCTAACAATCTTTAATCTACTATCAATCCTCCAATAATCTCCTTTTTGCAAAACACAATTCCAAGTTCTTCATCAATGGAAGTGAAAGCTTTCAAGCATGTTTGCAAGTTTTGCAACAAAAGATTCCCTTGTGGAAGATCACTTGGAGGTCATATAAGGTCCCATTTGCCTAAACCAGGGTATGAACTTAAAGAAAATCTAAAGAAGACATCTTTGGATTCGTCATTAACTGAAACTGAAAACCCAAAATTGAGTAAAATGGATCAAAATCAGTGCAAAAAATCCAGTTTTGTTAGAAATAATGAAGATTCATACTCATACTCCTCTGTTTCTGAAGTAGTTGAGGAAGAACAGAAAGAAGTTGTTGCAATGTGTTTGATCATGCTTTCTCAAGATGTGGGATCTTGGGGAAATGAAATTTCTTCTTCTTTTGTTAATGATTCTGAATTTATTGAGAATGATTCATTTTTAATGGGTAAAAACTACAAGAAAATAAGGAAAAGGAAAATTCAGGGGAATGACTCTGTTTCTGGTGCAAAAATCAAAGAAATCAAAGTTTCTGGTAATGGGTTTTTACTAAATGATGAAAAAACACAATTTACTGATAGTAAGAGAAAAATTGGTCAAATTACAGCTTCTGGGTATTTCAAAATGAATGAATTTGAAGATTCAGAAAATGGGTTATCATTAAATGATGAAAAAAAAAGCAATTTACTAAGTGTAAGAGAAAAAATGGTCAAATTACAGCTTCTGGGTATGTAAAAATGGATGAAATTATAGATTCAGAAAATGGGTTATTTTTAAATGATGAAAAAAGACTATTTACTGATTGTAAGAGAAAAAATGGGTATGTCAAAGTGGATGAATTTGAAGATTTAGAAAATGGGTTATTATTAAATAATGATAAAAAGGAATTTACTGATTGTAAGGGAAAAATTGGTGAAATTACAGCTTCTGGGTATGTCAAAATGGATGGATTTGAAGTATTAGAAGATGGGATTTGTTCCTGTTTGGTTTTGTAAGATAATTAATTAAGAACTTAATTTTCTGATTTATGATTAATCAAGAGTCTATACAATATACTAATGAAGAAACGATTAGGACACATGTCGACTTCACAATTAAAATTTTTCCGTTCTTTTCATGTTCTTATTATCAGGCAAATATTTTTGTTAGCATATCATGTAGTATCTTTCTGATTAGATTTGTTTAATAGATTAGTAAAAAAGATTTTAAAACTATCTCTTATTTACTAATTTTTACCATATACAATCAATTAAGATATGTAGTATCTTTTGATTACAATGGGTAATTATCGGATAACATATTTATTATTTATGTAAAAAATTTATTTTCACTAAAATATTTTTGTAATAAATTAAGAAAAGAAATAATTATGAAATAGTTTTTTTATAGATAATCATATACACTACTTACAAGGCTATATTTAAAAAACTACACAAATTAAATAGATTATACATTAGTTATTTAAGTAAATAATAAGAAAAAGATGTTGGTGAAATAAATTTCATATGATAATTCTATCACCTATGTTTGACAAAGTTATAACACATAAATAAATAAATAAATTAGGGCATAAGTTGATTATTATAGTAAAATAATACTCCCTTCGTTTCTTAATGAAGTTCACACAAGGAATGTTCACGGGAATTAAGAAAAATAGAATCTTTTAAATATTAATAGACATAATATTTTATTAAATAATAAATTTAATGGAGGAAAAGTGAAGATCATAAACATTAAAAAACATTAAATAAAAGTTAGTGGAAAAAATATGGGAATCATAACTAATAAAAATATTTTTATAAAGTTAGTGAAAAATATATAGGGACCATAAAAAATATAAAAGTGTTAATGTGAAGTTAATGGAAAATATGTGGGGACTATAGTATTATTGAAACATTAAATTAGACTGAATAAAATTATTTTTGTTCAAAATTTGTGACATATACAAAAAGATTCTTTATGGGAACAACTAATGAAACACCTAAAATGGCAAATGGTGGGAACTTCTTTAAGGATTGGAGGGAGTATGTTCTTTAGGCCGAAAACTTATTTTAAGGTTTTACAAATACATTAAACATTTAAATTATTATTTATATTATTTTTTTATGTGTTGAAATTTTCCATTATTTTTATGTAATTACTTATAATCTACATTGTTTAGTGCATGATCTTATGATTATGTTTTATATATATTAGTAATATATATCTCAATTTAATAGTAATACTTTTACAGCTTTTTAAAACAAATCAATTTATAATTTCTTTAGGATTCAAGAGTCATTTAATAACTTAGTTACTTATATAAAATTAGTAACTTTTTATTTAAATAATTCATAAACCGTGCTTAGCACGGGAATCTATCTAGTTAAATACTGATGGAAGTTTGTCTTAGCTATCTAACCATACTATGCAGTAAGATCACCTCTGAGAAGATGGTTGTGCCTGTAAAATGCAACACGGAATTAGAAGGGCCCAGAATTTTTTTTCGGGGACCCACTCCGACGGGTTAACAAGACTTAGAATGTTTTTTGGGACCCACTCTGACGCCCAAGTCAGTATCCGTCTAAGACAAATTGCTTAATAAGTCATTCCAGAAGCACTGTGGCTACACGGTGGAATGCTACTTAGAACTTATTTAGACGTGAGGTCTTGGTGATTAATGTCTGACAAATGTTCTTTTGAAGATTAATTAGCACAATTGTAATTACTCTCTTAGATTTATGATTGTGCTATCAATATTCTTCTGAAAATCAATACGGGTCCTTAAAATTCAGTTGTAATAACTCTTTAGCAATAAATTACTTAGAATTCTTTGTATCTCTCTCTATAGTAGAATTTAGTTACCTCATTCATGTGCTCCTTGGTGTGTATTTATAATCCATTGTGCATGTAAAACATTCCTTCTGTTATTTCATCAATCCCTAAAATTCTCTTGCATGTCATTGTTATTGTCCTTGACGTGTCAAGTTCTCCTTTACTTAAGTTATTCTTCCTTTATTTTATATAGTGCTCTTTACTTCTTCTATTAACACATATCCTACTAATTTGTAATGATCATCAACAATGGACAAGTGTCTTCCAATCGCACATAACCTCCCTATACACTAATACTCCTAAAGCATGTTCAATGCTTATTCAATTCTCTCAGATAAATGCTACCAGATCTCCTTCTAACCTTATTAATTTCTCCCAGATTAACGTTAATTTGATCCCCCAAATTACTTCATGGCTGAATTATTTATGACTAATATTTTACATATACAAGATTTTTTCATATAATCAAAAGAATTATGATCAAGATCAAATTATTTTGAATTAGTCAATAATATCTGCAAAATAAATTCCAATAAAAAGAGAAAATTTGAGTGCAATTACATGTAACAAGGTATTTCATTCTTATCAAGCTCTAGGAGGCCATAAAGCTAGTCATAAGAAGTTGATTAGTGTGAATAATCATACTCATATGATACAAGATGATCAAAAAAAACTTCCATTACTAGTAACATCTAAAACTGATCTTAATTTCGAAAGATTGAGATCAGCTAGTAAAATTGTTCCTGAATTGAAGATCGGCTTATCATCATCTAAGAAAGTAATACAAAGACATGAGTGTCTAATTTCTTTTAGAGTTTTTCCATCAGGGCAAGCACTTGAAGGGCCCAAGAGATCACATTTACTAGTAATATCTAAAATTAATATTAATCCTGAAAGATTGAGATTGTCTAGTATAACTGTTGAAGTGTTCGAAAGATTATCAAGTTTTGACACTCAAAACATGTTTGATCTCAATTTTCCTCTTGCACCTAATCAAGATGAGACTACTATAGTCTACAACTACTCTTGTTGAATTCATTAAGCCATATTGGTGCCATTATTGGGTTTAATCTCCAATCGATTGGTAAAAATTCATATAGTATCAAAAGTTTTAATGACTTATATTCATGATTATACAGATTTCTGATATATTTTTGTCATTCTGGTTCATTTATTTTTCATGTTTCAACTACAAAAAAATATTCCAAGGATGCCTTAGTGTTATACTTTTTGTTTTTGATTTAATCTATGTTGTCCTTGTACTTGTTGATCATGTGAAAATGACTATGAATTGCAATTAATGATATTTTTAGCTACTTGTGAGTGTGATACAATAAGAAATGTGTTTTATGTTATTTAATTAATTTTACATAGTAATATGTAAATGTCCTTATTAATGTAAAGAGTTTAGATCCTTTACATCTAAAGTTTCTAACATCTACTACACCACGTACTAAGGACCTTACACTTAGGTGGGATAGCAGGTAGTATTCAATTTAAGTTTTTAGTTACTTTACTTTGTATCAAATTCTCGCTTAATAATGTAAGGGAAGTTACATAGTTTAATAAAGAGGATTTAAACTCGATATAACGGTCATGGATTACTTAATGCATTAGATATATACTTGGTGAATGAATAAGTATAGGTGTTATGAGTTCATTGAAGATGCTTGTTGAGGTAATAATACAAACTTAGCATAAAAGATAATTGAGTCAAATCCTTAAAGTTGTATAAGATGGATAAAACATGAGAAAAAGAAAACAAAGAAAAAGTAGGAGTAGATGTAATGGTAGAGAAAGGGAGAAGATGAGAAGCAAGAAGCAAAGTACTCCTATTTTCCAATAGTTATCGGAGTAGTTTAGTAGTGTACACAAAGATTGCATGTAAGTTTAGGGTTAGTTGTCTAGTCATTACCTACCTTATACATGACAATCCATCTCACTTGATCCTCCTTATTCCTTTCCCCTCTTTAACTTACTCATCTTTTTAAGAAACTATGTTTATATTCCGTTGTTTTTTTAATTAGTGGGAGTAAGTGGGAGAAAAAGACAAAAAATGAGCAGGTAAAAGAATAAATGAAAAAAGTTTTGAAATTTGTGGATAAAATGAAAAGAAATTATTAAATTATTAAATTACTGTAATTTATCTAAAACAAATTCTTTTAATAAATAAAATAAATTTAGTGAGACAGAAAGAGTAACAGTTTTAACATGTAAAGTATGCTAAGAGTTTTTGTTAACCAAGATTAGGGAAAGATCTCTTTTCCTTAGAGGAGCACTACTCTTACACTTATGAGCTCTTGATCACTTATAATGAGGTTTGACAAGCTAACACCTAATCACACTTAATCATATTCAACTTCTTCTCTCTTATAATTGATTAGTCTCCCAATCCAAGTTAACCTCCTTTAGCTATGAACTAGATTGCAAGTTATGTGATCACATTGGATGGGAAGTTTTAACTTTATTAATGACAATTTGCTTGGTGTCCGATTAAGGATATTAATAATTGTAAGTCTTAAGATTAGTTCTAGTGTAATAAAAGATGTGATTAAGGACTCATAACTCGGGAATCATATAACTAAGGTTTTTTCTTTCACCCTTGTGATATGAGTTTGATTTCAATCCTTCATAAATGATTAATTATCCCGCCCCTTGCTTATAGAGATTTTCTAACCTTACTTAGAATAAAAACGACTAATCGCTACTACAAGTACTAAGTATACTATATTTTATTATTAATTAGCATAGATTTATTGTTTAGTAATACCATTGTCCTTAAATCCTTAAAATCAGATAAGCAAATAGAATTTCCAACCAAAGTTAGATGGCAATTAGGCAAAGTGGTTGCTTCACTTGCTCTCTATTTGCTAGTAGAATTGGATAGTGGTTTCTAATTTCAATCTTTATTTATGGCTCTATTTATGTTTGCTTTTGTTTAAAAAAGTTTATAAAGAAGAGTAAGAGAGTTGTTTAAATGGAATCTCATAGATCTAAGATCAAGAACACAATCTAAGTTACGAAATTGAGATATTGCGGTTGAGGTATTGGGTTAAAGTAAAGTTATAATTTTATAAATAGTATTTTATATTTTATGTGACAATATCGTGAGTTCAGGTAATGGGTCCTTTCTAGCTTCAAACACTAGATAAATGCCTACTTTGCCTAGGATTAGTGACGACCATAATTGTTAATAAAAAATGCAATTCGAAGACACATAAAAAGCTTTTTAATATTCGATATATAAATTTTGTTCACAAATTCTTGTGAGAGACGATCTCTTTGAGAGATCATCTCTAATTGGACCGGCCCATTGTACATTTTAAAAATTTTATAAGTAGACAGTAAAAATGATGTAATTAGACATTTAATATATTAAAAGTAGGCATTAAGGATATGATAAGTAAGCATTAAGAATGATGTAAGTAGACATTAAGAATACCATAAACATACATTAATTTTTAATGAGTTGAGCTTGAGATACGTCTCTCAAGAGACTAACTGAATTTTGTTTAATTAAGTTTAGCACAATGTAGACAAAATATTAAATGTTGATCAATTTAATTTCAATTTGATTATAAAAAATAAATTAATTTCCTTTAAATCAACGTAAGCATATTGTTGATAAAGCTAAAATCAATCAATTACTTTTAATTATTTTAGAAGATAATATTAATTTTATTTTAATTAACGTAACCACTATGTAGGCACAAGCTCATTTTATTATCTATATATCATTTGTTTTTTATTCCCTAGTTTAATTTTCCCTTTTCACTAATTTGCCCCCGAAAAAAACCATGTGGAGGGTGAAATGTGAAGCAACAACCAGAAGAGACCCAAATTGTACTTTTCAAAAGCCGTTCAACGACAGTCGTCTTTGGCTTTGCTATACCCTTCTCCCACCTTCCTTTCTCGGGTAAATTCTCCAATGCTAATTCTTAATTTCATGTTTCGATTATTTTTAATTTTACAATCTCAACTTGTATTTCTATTGTATCTATTTGAATTTTTTGATTTAGGTTTTCAATTGACCCCTAATTTTATTTTGAAATTGTTAAGATAAATTAGGGTGAAAGCTAGGAGTGGTGGAAAATTTAATTGTTTGTTTCGGTTTGTAATTGTCGTCACAATTTCTGCCTAAATTTGAAAATCTAATTCTCAGCAAACTTGTTAAATTGATGTTGATGCTCATGTTTAATTTACATTTTTTTTATTTTTAAGTATATATTTTTTGATAATTTGTTTTTTAAAATGGTATTGCATTGAATTTGACATTGCTCTTTTGGTATAAATTCGATTATGGATTTTGATGAATTGATTTGTGCATACTTATCGGGGGCGGATCTACATATGGGCCTTCTCGGGCACTTGCCCCGGGCGAATTTTAAAAAAAAATTAAAAGAAAATTATTTTCTTCGAATTCTAGGGAGTCAAAACACGATTTTCAAAATAGCAATGAACTTCAAAACACTACATTACTCCCCTGCCGCTAAAAAAATTCTACTCTACAGCTGTCATTCGGCCCCTGCCGCCTGCCACCCTCACCGTCACTGCCTGCCGCCGGTGGTTCAGACGCTGCTGTCTGGCGCTGCTCATGCTCGCTCCTGCTTACGCCTCACTTCCTTAGTCGAAAGTCGAGGGTCGACTGTCCTCTACTCCTCTTCTACTCCTCTTTACAAAAACCCTAAAAATCAAATTTTTGATTTTTTTAGGTATTTCACTGTTAATCGTAATCTTAATCATAATCTTAAATTCTTAATCTTGTTGTTCGAATCTTTATTCTTAATTTTGATTCTTGAATTTTATTAGAATGTTGTTTCTTGATTTTTTTTTGTTTATGTTTTTTGAGTGATTGTATCTTTGTTATTGTTAATGTGTTTGTTAATGTATTTGTTTATCTTGAATAGTTGAATTATTGAATATTTCTTGATTTTAGATATATGTGCTTCGAGCCATATCCAGAAGATAATTTGGAGTTTATTGAGAATAATGAAATTAAGCATTACTAATTAAGAATTTCTAAACCATTGTTGTACTGTTGTTGTTTCTTAATGGAAAAAGATCATATGCTTTTTTTTTTTGAGTGGAAGATCATATGCTTAAGTTAATAAATGTAAGGAGTGCTTGATAATCTGAGAAGTTGGAGTGCTTCATAATCAAGACAGAAATCATTCACAATCAATTAATAATTAATAATCATCCACAATCAAGCACTCCTTACATTTATAATCAAGAAAAAATTTCTAAACCATTATCTTGATTTATGATTTCCAAATGCTCAGTTCTGTTTTCGTTAAGAGGTTGGAGTGATTGTGGATGATTGGCCTAAGTCCTGGTTTTGATTCAGAGATGTGATTTACATAAGTAATAAAGGCAATTCGATTTTCAAGCTGGTTCTTGGATCTTGGTTTACAAAATGACAATAATAATGTGATCTTGAGTTATGATCTGTCCTTGTGATCTTGATTTATGATTTTTGAGGAATCATTGAAATATTTTATTAGTGATGTGAGGAAACGACGAGCGATTCTTAGATATAAAGACTCTTAATGAACTTTCCATAAAACTTTTTGAGACAAGGACATTTTGTCAATTTTACAACTAAAATTCTATAGAAATTTCGTCCATTTGTTAGTGGTCCCCAGGGGACTTTGAATCCTAGATCCGCCACTGATACTTGTATAAATAGTTTCTACTAATCCATTATTAGTTTACTAGTGAAGTGTATGTAACTTGTGAGTATATTGGTAATTTTCTGAATTTGAGGCTATGATAGGCATTAAGATGATTGGTAACCTGTGAATTCTTTAGTAGGTGTGTGAATTTGTGGATGAGAGTTTAACATACAACTTTTTTGAGTTGGTGGATTAGGGTTTAGGGAATGATCTCCCAAACTTCTTTGAAGTATGTCTCTTATTTCCATGGAGCCAATGATTTTTAGTTATTTGCTTTCAGATTATAATGGACTAAAGTATAATGAATCAATTCACGTGCACTTTTATTTATGTGAAGGTGTACATTATATTTGCTACCAACGATAAATGAAAACAACTTCTGTGTTAGTCTTGTCACTAACAAGGGTAAAGTTACATACATCCGACCCGCAAATGGCATTCTAGGTGTGGCATCTTAGGTGGGAGTCCCTTAATGGCATTGGGTTTTGTAATGTTGTTATGTTGTGATTAGAATTTATTAGAAGTCTAAAGTAAAACTAAATTGCATTAAACTTAATAGAAATCATTCGATAGTGGTGATGTCGGCATTAAACTTATGAGCAAAACTTTAGTGTACTTATTAAAACTGAACTGAGCTTGTTAGAATTGAAATCAGCTTTAGTTAACTTTATTAAAACTTGTTGGGTAGTTAAAAAAAGTGATTGAAGGTGATGCGTAAAACTTATTGGAGGTAAGCTGAATTTAACTTGCTGGAACATATTAGAACTGAATTGGATCAAACTTGATGACTTGAAACTAGGTTTAGGAATACATAGGACATTTGGATCATGCATGCGTCCTGAATTTTATCTCTACTGGCTCAAAGTGATGGTCTTCGACTAGGGTTGGACCAAGATTTAGGAGCATCTCTAGCAAAAAGTTTTTTAAATATTTAAGGTTAATGAGGGGAATGTTGTCATAAACTAATATAAACTTACCAATTTCAGATTGTGTTGAAAGTAACTGAGAACACCTATACATGGAAACTGTTGCATTCATTTAAGACCGGAGGAAGTATGTTAACATGTCGTACGAACAGTGATTGTAAAACTATGTTGCAAATAAGTTCTAAAAGCAAAACAACTCTATCTGCATCCTTACTTACAGGAACTTTTTTATTGCCTTTTTAATATTGTTTTGGTGTTCTTCCGGTATTGGGGGAAATGCATGTTGCTTAATCTGGAGGAGAAAATTGATTACTATTTGTGTTGTTTCTCATTTTGATAGGTTGTGGTGAAATACTTGTATTTGGTTTTAACTCTTATGATTTTTCACTAATTCTCTTAGTTGGCTGCCAGCCTTTTGTGATTACATCTCTTGAATGTTTTCTACCTCCTCTGTCCCAGAAAATGAAGCAAGAAGAAGTAAATTGTTGCCAGATTCAAGAATGGTATCCAAAGTTTAAAGCTGTCTCTATAAAGACGGTTATCCATGAACTTCCAGAACCTTTTATTCAGTATCTAGTTGAAGATGCTGGCCCCTTTCTTCTCCCTGTTTCTGTCTCAAATGAGGATGCATTTCCCAATAGGATTCATAAGCCTGAAGACGAGGAGGACTATCAAGTGTCTGAAGGATCCGAAGATGAATCAGAGCAACCACTTCCACCCCCTTCTTTCCCAGAACTTGAATTGAAGATCAAGGAATCAATTGAAACCCTTGGTGGTGCCGTATTTCCTAAGCTAAACTGGAGTTCACCGAAAGACAGTGCTTGGATTAGCCCCACAGGAACCCTTAAATGTACGTCTTTCAGCGACATAGCGCTTTTACTCAAATCGTCTGATTCTGTGATCCATGATTTATGCCATGCATATGATTCATGTAGTGATAAGAGTTTGTTAAGACCGTCTCATTTCTATCTCGCCCTTCGGAAATGGTACCCCTCCCTTAGACCAGAGATGGAATTCCGTTGCTTTGTCTACGCTCAACAACTTGTGGGAATTTCTCAACGTGAAGTCACAACTCTATATCCTACTCTACAGGACAGGAAAAACGAGCTTAAAGATCTTATCCATGATTTTTTCATGGATAATATTCATGGGAGATTCATTTCTGAAAATTTCACGTTTGATGTTTATGTTACAAAAGATACGAGGATCAAGTTAATTGATTTTAACCCTTGGTGTGCGTCTACATTGCCACTACTGTTTACTTGGGAGGAATTAGAGCGAGATGGAATGGCTGGCCAAGACGTTGATTTCAGAATAGTAGAAAGCCAGCTTACAGTGCGGCCAGGTTTGAAAACTGCAGTTCCATACGATTATATAGATATGAGACCTGGGAGTGGTTGGGATCAATTTTTAAGAAATGCAGACGAGGAGTTGCAGCAGCAGACGAGATCTTCAGAAGCCAGTGTATGAGCAACTGGTGCGTTGATGTGATAATTTTTGGAGCTTCAGTGCAATATTTTTCCAATCCGTTCATCGGTTGATAGAAAGTCGTTTTTTCTTCGTTATTTTGGCACCGAGATGGTCATTTGCTATTGAGAGTTGAGACGAACCATATAGGCTTGTAACTTGGAAGAAGCAGTACCTAAATAGAAGCCTCCTTGTGATAGTACTGGTAACTAAAGGATTCTAGAGGAAAATGTACTTTCAAAGGTATGGTGTGGATGTATAAGTTATGAAAGATTATATTAGCATTTCACCTAGATGGTACCCACCCATGCAGTGCTAATTGGTACCTGTGTGATGTACGATTTTATTATTGTTTAAAAATAAATCAATTTTAAGTATAAATTGTTATGCTATTAAAATTTTCTTGATCCAACAAATATATCTTGTTTCTGTAAATGTATTAAATGTATTGATGTCCTAGGGTTTTGATAAAAGGAATGTATTTTGTTATTTCTATACTATATAGGTCGATGATGATGTCATCATATCAATTTGAAGGCAATAGCACCATGAGCGATGGACCTATTTTAAAAAGAGTTATAATATTTTTACATAGACGAAATAAGTGATCATATAATCAATGGTAATGATTTTTTTATAATTGATGGTTATTTGTGATCTTGTGAATGATTAGTTGTTTGATTTTGGTTTATTGATTGGTGGATATAATTGGGTATTTTTTTCGTTGATAACCATTGTATTTAAGTTAGTAATAACATTTTTAATTTAGTATTTTTTAGGTTAATAGGTTAATTGACCATATTAATTTTATCTAATCGATAAAACTATAAAAAATCAGAATTCAGTGTAGAATGAAATGCGTTACATTTCAAAAAAAAAAGTGAGACATTTGCCTCCTTTAGAAAATCAGAATTATCTCTCTTTCGCTGTAAAAGATAAAACCCTAAAAAACAAGAACCTAAAACTGCCGCCACCACAACCCTGCCATTACCGTCTGCCGCCTTCACCTGCCCCATCATTAAACCGCCTGTCCGATTTCCAGCTTCTGTGTCGCTTCTTATCTCATAAAACAAAAATCCTAAAAGTTTTGCAATGAATTTGAGATTTTAAATTTTCAACTATTGATGTTCTCCATTCTCACATCTCATCTATTACGTTTTTTTTTTTTTTTTGATGTTCTTGTATTTCTAGTGTTTTTCCTTGTCTTCTCACCTTTTCCTAGTCTTGCCAACCTTCTTCGGTTGACTGTTCTTGAGGGCTAGGCTACCCTCATCACACATATGCCCGAGGACCTGGCATATTAATACTTAGCCCATTTTACACTGTCATTGGAATTCTATGTAACAGATCCAATTCCCCATTTTCAAATTCAATATTTGCCAAACATAGTATTTTGGTCAATTCATCATTTGAAAATGACTTTCAAGTTGCCAAATATGCCATAAGTTCATATTGTCGATGGAATTTTTTCTTATAGTTTGATCATGCGAGTTGATTTTGTTAATCAAAGTAAATCATTGCGTGTCAGTTTAGGCTTGGCCTATCTCATCTGCACCTAGGAATAGGATCATGTTTGATTAACTTTGGTGAACATAAGTAGAGGAGGAGAAACTACAATAATATTGTTATTTAATGTTTGGTTTGTATTATTAATATGCATTCAACTATTGCACTGATTTTACATCATTTAGGAGTAATAGCTTTCACATCGTAATTCGAAATGATTCAAAATGAGTGCATCAGAGGACTTGCTTATGTTGAAGGGAACCAACTAAACTGGTTAGTGTCCTATTTTTCCAGAGCTATGTGATGGTAGAGATGGAGGCAAATAGTTCATCAGTGGGTATGATTTCACAATGTCCCTCCTCCTACTCAACTTCCAATTCCAGTCCTACTCCAACCCCTACACATTTGCATTCTTGTCTTCATCCTCAAACACCCAAGACCCCAAAAGTGTTTATGCCAATGCTAAGACTTTGGAGGCCACAAGCTCAGAGAAATGTCCGAAATCAGTGGTCCAAATTATCTTCTTTGAGACAACAATGGTACCCTTCTTATTCTTCCGGCCGATCTCACGCTACCTCTCTTGTTAACTCTTACCTCTCTCACAGGTAGTGTAATTCCCCTCTTTTCCCTCCCTTTTCAATTTACTTTTTGGAAGCTACATTTTACTGAATTGAATTGAATTCTAAATGTGTTTTAAATAGGTACATGGATGCTATGGATTTGGGTGTTTTCAGTGATATGCCAAATATTTGAAAATAAGCCTGTGTTAAATTGCTTAAGCAGCTGGTTAGTAGGTTAAACAATATTTATCCTTGCTTTCTTTCAGAAAAAGAAAAAAAATTTCTTGTTGATAAGTTGAGCTTTTTCATGGGTTAAATAATATATTTTTTTTGTTTCTCCTTGAAGACACATGAGTTTGAGTATCAAAGGAGAAAATTATTATTCCCAAGTCCTTTGAGTTTTGTATTTCATTGAGACATGATATATCATTCATACATAAATCGCTAACTTTATATTAAAGTGGATAGTTAAAGAATAATCATCATAAACAAATTTGCGTGTTAAGGGCCTAAAGATTGATTCGAGGGAGCACTATTGAGTTAAGACTGATAATTTTGTCTTATTAAATGTTTATATGGAGTGATAAATGTTTTAATCGGATGATAATGTGAAGAAAAATCGTGACGATTTTAAAGCGTTAGCTAGATAGAATGATATTTGAAATTAAAAAGGAATCAATGATATTATAATTTTTTTTTTCTCATGGCCTTCTGGGCAGTTACAAGACATAAGGATAAAATAATTTGATGATGAGGTGAAATGAGCAATTTTGTGCACATAAGATACAGTTAAATATTTTGAGTATTTTAGAGTATCTCATTGATCACCAATTTAATAATTCTGCCAGTGTATTGAAATGATAAGACTTAGATTAGATTCCAAATGAAGCTGACTTTACATAGGTTACTGTTTTAATAATGATTGACGTGATACGTGATAAATTAAGTTTGGAGAGTTATTGAAGATAATGTGGTCCTAATAAAAGTCAAAAGGAGTTTTAAAATCTAAACATTGAAGAAACGACAATGAATATGCAAATAGGTATAATTTGAGAGATGAATCGAGATAATGTGTAACATCCAGAAATATCGGGGTGTTACATAATGGATTATGTCTTAAAAGATTATTATACAAAATCATTATTATGCGATAAATAGAGTTAAATAATATTAGCACTTGTGTTAAGAAGAGTTTTGATTTGATGTTACTAAATCATTGGATCGTAATAAGCATTTGATGAAAAGAGTTTTGAAATTTTGACGTGTTTTTGATACAAACATTTATGTTATAGTTGTTAGTTCTAAGTTTCGCATCTTAAGTCGAAGGGTGATTGAATCCCACTTGATTGCGAAGGAATAATTGTGATGCATAATCTCAAGTGTTGCGTTATCTTGTTAGCTTTGTGTTGTTGTACTTTAGTATAGTGTTAGGATTGTTAATGTAACAGTCATATGGTTGCGATAACGGTGTTATAGTTAGTTAAAGGTAGTGTTGTGATGAAAATGTTATGGTGTAGATTAGATATTGTGAAATTTGTGTTGGTATCACAACTTTATAAAAATGTATGATATGACTACTTTGCTATTGATATTGGAAATTGTGGTGATGTAGGTGTGTTTCATCAGTTATTTTTCATTTTGCATATTTTTATGTATACATAAAATGTCATCTTTGTTGATCATCACTATTATTATTACTCTATTAGTACCATTAGTACTGTTGTTATTTATGTACATGATGCATTACTTTAGTCATATATTAGTTCGTGATCTTAATTGATATAAATTCTATACTTTTAACATATCTAGTTGTATGGTAAATGAATAGCTGAAAATTGTTGGTGACCTTTGACATTGCCCTCCATGATTCTAAATCATCCTCATATTGTCGTTATTAGAAGTTGATGTTATAATGGATAAAAGATGTTATTGTTAAACAACTACGATATGTGTATTAGTATCATGGCTGTGAACGTATAATTAATAACTACAGTAACTTGCTAAAATGTGGTATATTGTAACGTCCCGAGATTTTCTGACATCATTAATTAATATTTTAATAACTTTTGTGGATTTTATAATTATGTTAAACTAATTTAGAAGTAAAAAAAGTTTTAAAAGGCTAAAAAACGTAAATTCGCACGTAATTTCAAGTACATGTCTATTTTTGTAATTATAAACATTTTAATACAATAATATATTCCAAATAGTGTTGTGTGTTAAGTTTTATGCCTAAGAAACCAAGTTTGAACTACTTAAGCGAGTAAGTGACAAAAAAGTTTTAAAAGGCTAAAAAACGCAACTACGCACGTAATTTCAAGTACATGTTTTTTTTTCAATTCTAACCATTTCAAAACAATAATATATACCATATAGTGTTCTGTGCTAAGTTTAATTCCAAAAAAATAAGTTTACTTTAAGCGAGTAAGTGCCAAAAAAAATTTTAAAACGCTAATAAACGCAATTACGCACGTAATTTCAAGTATATGACTATTGTTTTCAATTCTAACAATTTCAAAAAAATAATATATACCAAATAGTTTTTGTGCCAAGTTTTAGGTGTTTTGAAGTTGTTTCCTGCATTTTTTTCTCTCTATTGTTGTATTTATTGCACTACAATTTGTTGTTAGACTTAGAATGGTAATGCAATTTCTCCCTGCGTAAGATTCATCAACATATATTTTTTTTCTTTTTTCCATATATTATATATATTAATTTAGTTATTTTCATGGGTTAAATTTGGAGATTTAAGCCATGGATGAAAAAAAAATGGAAAGAAGACAAGGGTTAAAACGAAATTTCACAACTTAGCGTATAATTTAACGTTTTTTTAGGCATTGGTGTTACGGCAGTTTAAATTCCCAAAGTACAATACTCTTTTATGGAATTTATTTAAGATTAGCTAACACTAGCTTTTCACAAAAGTTCGTCGCTACCATGTAGGATATCTCTTAATTTTAGTTAGTTGGGAGTGTAAAATTATATTAGTTAGAAAAGAAAAATAAATATAGAGTGATTATTAAAATAGACATTTAGATGATTGTCTTATTGCTAAAAATAGAATTATAGCAAGTACTATAAAATTGACAAAAATAGAAAATGTAACAAGTAATATGAAACAGAAGAAATAATAAACAATAAGAAACAATTTACCACGTAATTTAAATTTAAAAATCCTTCTAAAGAATCAAATTTAACCTCACTGACAACATGTACTATATTCTTTAATGTCGTATTTGGGAACTAAGATTTTATTTGGATATTTAAAATTGGCAAAATTTAGTGTTTGATAAATAAATAAAAATTTAAATTTAAATTTGAACCAATTTCATCTTTACCTAGTTATAGTTGAGAATCAAAAACAACTATCTAAACCATGTATTTTTAAATTCTTCATTTCTTATTTTTTATTAAAATTTATAATCTATGATTTAAAATAAATTAATTATCTCCCAATAAAAGGTAGAAGAAATTTGAGATTAATAGTTGTTATCAACTGATTTTCTATCCTATAACCGAAAAAAGTAATAATAATAAAAAAATTTCTATCTATAATCTATAAAAATTACTAATGAAAAAACAGGACTGACATGTGTCAGACTCTCAGCGAAAATTTTCCCGCTCATTTTTATATTGATGTAATAGGCGAATTTGTAGTGAAAACCATTTCCTAATATAGTACAATTTAACGTGCATAAGAAGATTTGGTGAGTAGTATTATTTCCAAGGTATTTACCTTGGTAAAAGAGAATAACTTCTTGATATGACAAAATGAAACATGACTAAATTTGTAAACCAATATTATTTTCCAATATTATTTCTAATATTACTTCCATAATAAAAGAGAATAATATATTAATATAGGAAAATTATTAATCAAGATTATTTACGAGCTGTAGAATAATTATATCCTCATAATTGTACTGACACACAAATTCATGTAAATGCTACTTATCAACTTCATGATTCTATTTGTTTAACAAATTACTTTTATTTATAAATGGGTCTTTTCACCTATAAAATTAATTTTTTTAAGAAAATAATTAGACGAATAGTAATATTTTTTCAAAATCTTTAAAATGAGACTAGATTTTTAATATTTTAAACTCTTTTTAAAAAAAATTCAAAAAAACATTCGGTTATTCAATAAAATTAAGCTTTAATATAAAAAAAATAAATTTATATTAATTTATAAAAAACTTTAAAGCAAATTTTATTCATAGAAAATATATTTATGAAAAAAATAAATATAACCTTCTTCAAAACACTAACAAATAACCTTCTTTATAATCTTTAAAATATATATAATTTTTAAAACAAATATTATACAAATATAAAATTAACTCAAAATTTTTTTTTTCAATCTTCGTGTTCACGAAAATCTATTTAGTTCCGATTATATGGGCAACACAATGACATGTGCAAAATTTCTATCCATAAACCGACTTACAAGACTCTTTTCCCGTTTCGCATTTCCCAATTTCTAATTTCTTTATGTACACAAACCCTAGAAACTTTCGAAGGTGAGGTTCTCTCTTGCTGGCCATTTTCATTTTGCCCCAGCGTTACGGGTATTAGTGCTGAACACCGAGTGCTCGCCGCCATCAACCTTGCTCTCCGCCAGCCTCCTTCTCTGCCATCAACCGCTAGGCATCAGGTATGTTTACTTTGTTCTCTTTTCTTCTTCCCTTCTCTCTCAATCTCTTTCCTTGCTCTAATTTTTATCTTTTTTCCTTCACTTGAAGTATGTAATTACGAGTATATTATATTTCTCTTATAGAATTTGTATCTTTTGTGAATGATTGATCTTTTTTATTGTTGTTGAACTTTAGAGCTGATTAGCTTTGAAATATTGGAATCTTTGGTGTCTACAAATCAATTCTGCAGTTCATTAATAAGCGCAGATTGTAAATTACTGGTCTTTTATAAATTTTATCATAAGTGAGATTTAATTGGTACTTTGTGTCATTCAGTTTATATTGTTGGTTGGTGAAGGAATCATGAAAGGGATAGAAGTTATTTTATCATAAGTTACCCGACCCGTCGACCCGCCATTCTGCATCTTAAATGGCGGGTCAAAAAATAAAAAATATTATAAATTACGGGTTGGTTTCCCGACCCGCTTTAAACGGTTCGGGTCGGGTCAAAATATTATAAAAATCTTATATTAATACAATTATTACTCTATAAAATAAGTAGCACTAGCAATTTTCTGTACAAAAAGTCCAACAATTCCTTAAAACAATAAAGCACACCATAGTTCGCATGTGAGAATTTGTCTTCAAAAATCCTATCCTTTCGTTGATAAAGTTCCTATAAGAAATGTTCGCGGAATTAAGAAAAATAGAATCTTTTAGGTTGTGGAGATATTATTTTATTAAATGATAAATTTGATGGAAGAAAAAAGGAAACCGTAAATATTAAAAAAATTAAAAGAAAGTTGGTGGAAAAAAATGGGGACTACAACTAAAAAAATGTTTTTATAAGTTAATGAAAAACATAAGGGGACCATAAGGTTTTATAAAATGTTAAAATAAAGTTAGTGGAAGATATATGGGGACCTTAAGCATTATTAAAATATGAAAGTGAGGATGAGTAAGACTATATTTGTCCAAAATTGATAATATAAGTGAAAGAATTTGTTATGAGAACAACAAATAAAAGGCCTGAAAATGAAAAGTGAAAACTTTTTTAAGGGACTACTTCTTTTTTGCTCGCTATTCGTGGCCTAAATTCTTTCCGGGTTAAGATACCAACTGCACTGCAACTCTTTGGCTTTAACATCTGCCGCACACGAACTTCATCACAGACAAAACTCCATAGCTCAACACAAACTCGAGAAATTCATAAGATTCTTTGTTACATCTCTCTGTATTCTCGTTAGTCCTTCTGCATAATCCACTGCTAAAACTAAAAGGTTAGTATTTTTATTTTTGATTAAAAATTTGCTGTTCGATATCGAGTTTTTCCCTTAAAATTTTAGTTGATTTGCTCTTGCTAGTATTTTAATGACTGCCAATATCTATTAATTTGTATTTTGATTAGTCTAGATTAGGTGAAATTCAGGATTACATTTGTTAAATTGTAAGTATTTTATGAAGCTTGCTCGTATCGGTAAAACCAAATTTAACCTATTTATGCGTCGATTTTGGTCTTCGACTGTCAATTTGTTTTTGAATCGAACATTTCTTTCGGTTAGGCTATGTGTTGGATGAATGGTTTTTCCGAGGGCGGATCCAAGGAGTATCTGGCTAGGCTAATGACAACATGTTACAAATGGAGAGAGTACAACTGAGAATGAATAGAATTATTCTTATTATTGAATCGATTAAATTATCTGATACAACAGGACATATATATGTAAGAGGTGCATCACAATCATCAGGCATCTCTTAGGCTTTTACCACATAAAAACCAACAAGAAAAACTAATTTATGTATAGAACATCTTCAACAAGTCCTAGGCATACTCCTAATCAGATCAAGCAATGGTATGTTCGCTTCACATTTCCTAAATACCTAAGGATTCGAAAAACGGAGGTGGCTTTGGAAGTTCTAGTCCAAAAGGCGAACCAAGAGGAACACTTAAGCATCGTTAACGTGCCTGCACATTCATCATTAAGAACAAAAGGTGCGCGCCCTAGCACAGTAGAAGATTTGGAGATTTCTGTAGATGCGCATCCTCTATCCGGTTGGGCACCCACACACCTATTGGTTGCTGAATCTTTGTTTTCCTCGATTTTAGTACAAATATCTTCAATGTACATAGAGATGTTCAAAACAGATTTGACGTCCTGATGTTTATCCGACCTTGTAACCAACCCGACTTAAGACCCAACTTCAAAATGAGGTTAAAACTATATAAACAACAATGTAGACGCAAATCCTAATTTCAAAACACGACTCGAAAATAACCTAATGACCAAAATGAACACCTATAGTACAGATAATCAAAATTTCCTGAATAAAATTTAGAATTTTGATTATCAAAATCACAATTTATGTTTAGTTGAATTTCTCTACTTAATATTTCTCTACTGAAAGCAACCACAAAGAAACAAGTACCACCACTCCACCACCATATAGAAGAAATGACTGTATTTCAACATCAAACAGCAAAAAAATTTGGACAATTTCTTGATTATCAGAAAACACAAGTTCATGCTACACGTTTTAGCAATGTTTATGCTTAAAAGTTGGCCATTGAATAATTCAAAACAGACCCAAGCAACGATTCGAAATTTACCCGACCTTATAACCAATTCGACTTTGACCCAACTTCAAAATAGATTCACAATTATGTAAAAAAAAATAAATAAAAAATAAATAAAAAAAATAAAAATTATACACAACACCTGACTCGAAATCGACTAATTCGCTCGAATGAAACGGAGAGGGGCAAAGTGCCAAGCATACGATAGAAAATGGGGTGAAATTATTACATCCCAGACAAAGAAAAATTACACCTATGCTGCTCAGTTGACCGCTCAGGATTGACATCATTGTTAATCGAACATCAAGCATTAGGTGCTTTCATTAATGTATCAATGAATCTCGGCAGCATCCAACTCAAGAACGAGAAAGCTCAACGCTTTGCTTGGATTAAGAGGAATTGGAGATACGGGGTTGGAAAAAGGAAAGGGGAGGAGATGGAAGGATCCATAAGCCTCCATTTATTTCTACTCTTTCTCTCACACTCTTCATATCCCTTTGATCCAAACAAAGTGTAAATCCAAAGTAACACCAAGCATTTTGAATTTGGAAGGATGTGAAGATTTGTTCATTAGAAAGGTGATTATCAATTTTGAGGAAAAAAGAGCCTTATGGGCACCATAATTAGAGCCAAATCAATAAGGGTGTATAATCTACTTTATGCCCCCATACTTTCATACAACATGATGAAGAAAACAAGATTTAGACAAACAAGATCACATGATACAAAATACTTTAAAAAAAGGCACAATGTTGCTCAAATAACCGCTCAAATTTGGAAGAAAAACACTCAATAAGCTGTGCAGACAGCATAGCAACAAAACTGTGTGTAATGAACTATCCCAATGAAGAAAGGTTTGAAAAAGAATAGAGCAAGGAAACTGCATATGCTAAAATTGTAAAAGCTATACACATGAGAATTATGTTGCTTCTCTAAATATAAGAATATATAAAGAATAATTTGTAAATTACAGCGTTTAGCATTTTTGCAAACTACAGCCACTCAAGTATCAAAGTCTATCGCGTTCAGGCTAAATCACAGAATTCCGACCATTTTGGTGGTCAGAGTTTTATGTTAAGTGGTCGAAATTCTATGTTTTGGCCTGAACGCTATAGACATTGATATTTTGGTCTATATTAAGGTTTTAACTCGTAAAAATACTTGGGCTTGAAATGCGTCTCTCAAGAGACTAGCTGTTATGAGAATATACACTCCTTACTTGAGATTTATGAATAGTTCTAACTAAAAGTCCTTTTTAGTAGGCCAAACTGGTCACAAACTAGCCCATTCTCTCATCCCATCATTTCGAGAATATTCTCAATATCCAATTCAAAGCCCAAGTAACTTCACATAAACAATCGAAGTTGAAATAGAAACCCTAATACGTTCTCTTTGCCACCTTCCTTAATATAATACCACCATTTCATTCTACCTCCTCAAAAGCTTTCCAATTTCTCAGGTTCGCTTCTTTTCTCTTTTTATTTTATTTACTTTTCATTCTTTATATGTTCCAATTTATCTTATTATTATTGGAGCTTGCATTTCCATAAACTTGTTTTATTTTTATTTTTATGATTATGTATTTTGTATAATAAATATAAATATACTTTCTTGAGGATCTTGGGTGAAATAATTTTCAATTTTTAATGTAATGGGTATTTTTTAATTTCATTTCGTTGCTGAATATTGTTGGTTAAAAGTTTTCTTTTCATGATTGTTTATGATGTTGGAATTATAAATTCACTTTGAATTTGATTTTTCATTTGCCAAATTTCCAAAATAATGCTATAATTGGAACTTGGATTTCAATTGAATTGAAAAAACTGAAAAAATTTACAATTTTATCGTAATGGGTTTATTTTTGAGGTTTTGTTTCTAATGAGCTTATTCAACTTTTTCTAGGCATCTTTTGCCATGATTTATCATAACATGAACATATTACATACAACAGATCAAGTTAGGTTCTGATTTTTGATCCAATTTACTAAACGGGTTATGTTCGGGTCAAGGTTTTTGTGATCCGTTTATATATAACTCGAACATGAACCCGACCTGATCTAGCTACCTAGGTGGGAGCCACTTTTGGCATTGTTGGACAGACATTGACATTGTCTTGTTTTGTTGATGCTGTCTGATGTTGTTGCCTATCTTTTTCTCTCGATTTTTCATTTGGATACTTTATTTTTTAGAAAAATTGTCGAAAATAATCCTTTTTTTACTTATCCGCTATTGGTTATTTTCTATTAATCTCTTCTTTAACATGTATTTGCTCTCTACATACTCTATGGGCTAGGGTAGGGGTGCGGTTGTGGTGGATGAGGGATGAGGTTATGGTGGTTTAGGCACTGGGTATGCTAGGAGAAAAAACATAGCAAAGGTTGAATTATTAGAATATAATTCAAAGGTGATATTATTTGTAGCGGATGAGTTAAGGTTGGATTATTTTCGATACTTTCTTATTTTTTAGTTCTTAATTATTAAACAACTGTATTTTTAGCACTTTATCTCAATTATCATATGCTGCTGGTTTTTAACTTTCCTTCCTTCTTTTATTTACTTCTTTCATTTGCTAAGATGATGTTGCCATGATGATAATGAAAGTGATGAAAAGCTTTGTACAAATGCTTCATGATAATTCGGCTTAAAAGGCCGACCTGAGCGGTTACCTGAGCAACATGGCTTTTCTTTCTCCATCATTATTGTTTATATATGAATAATTTGCGAATTACATCTTTAAGTTTTTGATTTTTACGAGTTAAAACCTTAATGTACACCAAAATATCAATGTCTATAGCGTTCAGGCCAAAACATAGAATTTCGACCACTTAACATAAAACTCTGACCACCAAAATGGTCGGAATTCTGTGATTTAGCCTGAACGCGATAGACTTTGATACTTGAGTGGCTGTAGTTTGCAAAAATGCTAAACGCTGTAATTTATAAATTATTCTTTGTTTATTCTTATATTTAGAGAAGCAACATAATTCTCATGTGGATAGCTTTTACAATTTTAGCATATGCAGTTTCCTTGCTCTATTCTTTTTCAAATCTTTCTTCATTGTGATAGTTCATTACACACAGTTTTGTTGCTATGCTGTCTGCACAGCTTATTGTGTGTTTTTCTTCCAAATCTGAGCGATTACTTGAGCAACATTGTGCCTTTTTTTTAAAGTATTTTGTATCATGTGATCTTGTTTGTCTAAATCTTGTTTTCTTCATCATGTTGTATGAAAGTATGGGGGCATAAAGTTGATTATACACCCTTATTGATTTGGCTCTAATTATGGTGCCCATAAGGCTCTTTTTTCCTTAAAATTGATAATCACCTTTCAATAATTACCTTATTGATTATACACCCTTAGCTAAATTTAATTTTTTTAGGATATATATATATATATATATATATATATATATATATTAAATTAGGGCGTTTGAAATTTGTGTTATTTTGATGATTATAGATAGAGAATATATATATATATATATATATATATATATATATATATATATATATATATATATATATATATATATATTAGGGGTGTCCAAAAATATCCGGTTTGAAAAACCCAATTTGGATTACCCGGTATTCGATTTTTAAAACCGGGTAAATTACCCGATTTACTAAATTCGGATTATTTGGGTCGGGTACCCGGTTTTAAAACCGGGTATTCGGGTCGGATACGGATCGCAAACTTTGGGAAACTGGGTTCCCGGTATCCGGTTTGTATTATTATTATTTTTTTTTAATTTATTTTCAAAACCCTAAATTGGCTAAATGACCTTGGGCCTTTTGAAATACCGTCTTCATTGATTCATTCTTGCTCGCTGCTGCTTCCTGCTTGCTTCTTCAAATTAATTCCAGACGGTGAGACGTCATCTTCTTCAATCTTCAGTTCTTCACACCGTCATCTTGCTTCTTCTTCACCATTCACGTTGAGACGTCGACAGGAATCCAGACCACTGCCATTCTTCTTCTTCACCGTTTTTAACTGGGTAAGTTTCTTTCAGTTCATCACCATTCTTTTAGTCTATCACCATTCTTCTTCTTCTCAAGATCTTCTTAATCCGAAACAAACCTGATTTTTGGTACTTAGTCAATTTTTTTTTGCCATTTTCGAATTTGTTAGCCATTTTCGCATTTTCACCATTTTTTCATAGATTTAGCCATTTTGGTACTTATTTAATTTAAGTTGGATTTTCTTCATTAGTTAGATTTTCTCAAGTCTGTATGTTCTCAAGTCAATATCTTCTCAAGTCTGTATGTTCTTCATTAGTTAGATTTTCCCCGTTTTTTGGATTTTGCCATTGAATCTGTTTGAATGGATGATATATATTGAATATTGATATATAAATTATGCAAAAAAGGAAGTCTGTATTAGTTTGCAAGGTGATTGATGAAAGTGAACTCCTATTGCTTGTAATCTTGATTGAATTCTGATATTTATGTTTAATGTTTTGAAGTTGAATTTTGATATTTATGTTTAATATTTTGAAGTTAAAATCTTGATGAAAGTATGATATTTGTTAAAGAAGTTTTTAACAAAATCAGGTATCCGGTTTCCGATCCGGTTTAAACCAGATCGGAACCGGATCAGAATTTTAAGTATCCGAAAATTCGGGTATTTCGGATCCGGGTCGACCCGGTATTCGGTTTTGAACACCCCTAATATATATATATATATATATATATATATATATATATATATATATATATATATATATATATATATATATATATATATATATATATATATATATATATATATATATATATATATATAATAGAATTATTATACAAATTAGATGATGTAATGATTAAATAATATTCAATTAATTTTTGAATGGTGATTAATTGGTTTGATGGTTCAAAAGTAGTATTATAGTTGTATTCAAATTTTTTTAGGGTAAATTTAATTTTTTCACGCACTTGAATGTATTTTTTCGACATAACTTATTATTTTTATGGTTTCACCCCTGCTAGAAGTACTCGTCTTTTCTCCATACATCTATCTGATTGACAACAATGTTGCGTCAAAGCTGTAAGAAGTTAATCGGTCAAACCCAATTTCAATTTCAAGGATCACTGACTCGTCTTTACCACGAGAGGGTAGTAGACCATTATGATAACCCAAGAAATGTGGGCTCTTTTGATAAGAATGATCCAGATGTGGGAACGGGGCTTGTAGGTGCTCCAGCTTGTGGGGATGTGATGAAACTTCAGATTAAAGTTGATGATAAAACTGGAAAGATTGTTGATGCTCGTTTTAAAACCTTTGGTTGTGGTTCTGCTATTGCTTCTTCTTCTGTTGGTAAGTTAATCTTTTTTTTTCTTTTATTATTGTGTGTTTTGGCTTTTGAGTTTCGTTGATTAGGTTTGCTTCTTCTGGATGTAGTTGATTTTTTTCTTTGTTGTAAATTTTTAATGGGTTGATGGTTGGTTTTGAGATTTTATGTATTTTTTAGCTCATGCAGCTTGTGTGAAATTGTTGGAAATTGGTTTTTGTTTGGCTATCATTTCTATATTTCAGATTGGGGTTATATTATAATCTCCTAATTCCCTAATCGAAATGTGATATTTTTAGCTAATTTTGGAACATTTGTGTACTTTATTTTGAATTCATACTACAAATTAGGTAATACTAGCTTTTGATGGTGGCTTAGACTTTTTGTGAGATTCCAATACTTTGATTAGCATTATCAGGTTTAATATGGAACTATTATGGCTACAAGAATTTATGTTTGTGAGGTTATTTAATGCAAAGATTGGCAAATTGTATAACTACTAAGCACTTGGCTTGTAGTGTTGTTGCGGAGTTTTTTGTTCGGCTATCATTAGGTATGGTTGCTTCTATGTGACCTTGGTTTTGAGTAACAATAGGTGTACTGTGATGAAATGTTACATTTGTTAAGACATGGCTTTTGAGGACTTAGTAGTTTCCTTAAAACTAGTAGAGATTTTAATTGAAAATTTTGATTGTTAAGATAAAGAATGTGGAAGTCAGGATTGGATTTTAAGTGTGTGAAATGAGATTCTTGAGCTTATAGAGATTTTGAAGATTTATATTACTTTTTGGTGTAACCTATAGAACAACCTCATATTTAAGGAGAATTTTTTGGCGTTGTTTAGAGCTGTTGAGAAAGTACTTGTTATTAGGGGATATTGACGTGTTGCTCTTACACAACAATATTTTAGTTATGGAGCTGTATATTTGGGTATGGAGATAATATTATTGGTCTTAAATGGTTTAGGTACTCATATTTTTTTTTTTATTTGTCAAAAGTACTTATATTCATCTTGATTATTGTTCTTTGATGATGTTCTTTGAAGCATTTATGATCAATCCAAGTATATAATGGAACATATATGTACTTTGGTTTCGCTCACTAGTATATGCCTTAGCTCACTAGTATGTGGCTTGTGTACTTGCTTGCTTTTGTATTGTGGATTGGAGGTGGACTTGATACTATAATTGTTTTAGCAATCTGGTGGTCAGCATACCCTTTTGGTTTGAAAACAAAGGGAATCCTAATGATCTTCTTCTCAAGTTTTTCCTTTATAAAATGTCTATCGATCTTAACATGCTTGATGAGGTCATGTTGAATTGGGTTTTCAGAGATACTGATTGCTGCATTATCATTAAAGAATTTGCAAGCCTTCTTCTGTAGGAAGTGTAGTTCAAGTAAGAGCTTCTGTATCCATATGTTCTCAGTTCTTCCTTTGGCAATACCATGAAACTCTGCCTTTGCACTTGATAGAGTAACCACTTTTTGCTTTGTTATTTAACCAGATTTCATAGCATCTCGATCTCCTGCCCAGTTTGGATTTGTATAAGCCACAAAGTCTAAGTGATCATTTTTCTTGAATCCTTCAGGTACCTCAAAATCCTCATAACTGCTATCATATGGTATATTTGGGGTTTATGCATAAACCTGCTTCATACTCCAACTGCATATGCAATGTCTGGAAGAGTGTGAGAGATATAGAAAAAGTCTACCAACAATTCTCTGTATTGTCCTTAATGGGTGTCTATGCAGGCTTACAATCGACTATGTCTGTGTCTGCTAGCCATTGAAGAACATACTTCCTTCGGCCAATGAAGATGTCTCCTTTCGACCTCAAAACCTCAATGCCAAGAAAATACTTAAGTTGTCCCAATTTTTTCATTTCAAATTCACGAGACAACTGTTCAAAGTATGGTCAGGGTTGCTTTGTTGGTAGCCAATTTTTGTCATTGATGCGGTGAATCTTCTAAAACCATGCCCTTGGAGATTGTTTTAGGCCATAGAGAGCTTTGTTCAACTTGCATCCTTTTCTGGATTATAATCACTGGAGAAACCTAAAGGAGCCTTCATATACATCTCTTCTTCAATTGTCCCATGTAAGAAGGCGTTCTTCACATCAAATTAGTGTAGTGACCAATCCGTGTTTGTAGCAATAGAGAATAGAATCCGAATTGTGTCAATTTTGGCCACTGAAAAGAAAGTTTCAGAGTAATTCACCCCATAAGTTTGAGTATATCTTTGTGCTACTAATCTGGCTTTGTACCGCTCAATAGTACCATCACCTATATATTTGATGGTGTATACCCATCTGCATCCAACAGTCTTCTTTCCCTTTGGCAACATACAATTTTCTCATGTTCCATTTTTGTCAAGAGTCGAGATCTCTTCCATTGTCTTTTTCTAGTTGGGATCCTTAAGAGCTTCTTCAACATTATTAGACACAACACTAGAATAAAGAGAATTATTGAAGCCCAATATTGTTTGTTAAAGAGCCTCAATATTCTCTCTATTTACTGGATATCTAGACCTTTGTGCCTCAAATTCAGGATCTTATCTCCTAGGAGGAATCCCCCTTGTACTTCTAGGTGGTAACTAATATCTGTTCAGTTTCTCAACACTGGGCATATCATTTAGCACATCATTAATCAATAGCACATCATCAGAAATTCATCAGTTTACACCATACAAGACATAGCATTAACAAATAGTTCAGGTTCAGGTGTTACCTCTGGCTCATTAGGATGCTCATCAGATAGGACTGGAGTGATATGAGACGAAGATATTATGTGGTTGGTAGCGGTGTCAGCGGACCTGCTTCGGAGGGTCCATCGTTACTTGGTATGTCAGCTAGCTTAGGTCATTACCAACACTTTCTCTCTGAGGACCAAGTTGGGAAAAATAGTACGACTTTTCAAAGAATTCACAGTTTATTGTGATGTACATCTTATTATGAACTGGGTCAAAACACCGATGTCCTTTCTGAGTAACCTCATCCCACAAAGAAACATTTAACAGCTCGAGGTTCAAGTTTGTTGGGGAAATGAACATAAACAACACATCCAAAAACTTGGGGAGGTAAAGAGTGGAAGAAATGAGGGTGTAAGTTTAGAGAGTATGTAGAAGGGTTTGGAAGTTCAGAGTTTTTGTGGGAAGACAGTTGGTCAAGTAAGTGGCAGTAACAATGGCTTCTTGCAAAAAATGAGAGGGAACATGTGATTTAAACAAAAAAACTCATGTAATTTCGAGAAGGATTTGATTTTTCCGTTCATCAACCTCGTTTGTTGAGGGGTATCAGAACAAGTGGTTTGGTGAATTAAGCTATTGTAAGAAATAAATTTTTTTATGTTTAGGTTAACATACTCACCCCTATTGTCAGACCGGAGTATTTGTGGTTGAGTTTGAAAATGAAGAAGTATTATGTGATAAAATTTGACAAGCACATCAAAGACTTCAGACTTGGGTTTCAAAAAATAGACACAACTCATCCAAGTATAATCCTCCACAAGCAAAACACGAAAAACAATCCTCCACAAGCAAGACACGAAAAACCCTGCGTATCACATTCGAGAGCAGGACTCCAAACATCCGAATGTTAAAACAAAGGGTTTTATACTATGAGTCAAATAAGGGGGCATATGAGTGTTTATGGCTTTTGGCTTAGACATAAGATTCAAAGTTCAAGGATTCATTGCAATTAAAAAGAGAAGGAAAAAGACGTTTTACGTATTCTAAGGATGAGCTAGACATCAGTGCCATCCATAATTGATGATTAGGAAACCCATGAGCAAACGAAGTGTGACCTTTTTGAACCGCTTTGTCCACATAGTATAATCCCCTTTTCTCAGTACCACGTCCAATGATTGTCCCAGTCTGAGCAACTTGCACAACACAATCAGCAGAAGACAGTAGAATACATAAGAACAGTGCAATTAAGCTCTTTAGTCAACTGACTAACAGATAAAAGTTTATTAGATAAGCTAGAGATGAGGGGACAAATTTTTCGTGTATCGCTGGGGAAATATTAATACTTCCCGTCTTAGTTACACTAATACACTCCCCATTAGCAGTTTGAATGTGGGTGCGAGTGGTAGGAACATCGGAAATAATATCAAAGGAGACAAACGTCATTTTGTTTGTCGCCCCTCAATCAATGATTCAAGATTGTTAGTGTGGTTTGCAAATAAGGCCTAATCCTTCTACATTGGGGTTTTTTGTTTGGGTTGTTTGGGTTTGTAGGGTTACTGTTTTGATTTGTGTTTTGGCTTCCATGTACAAAAAAACGGCTACAACCCTTCCTTCCCTTTCCCTTATTTTCGGTGGATCTTCCCTTATCCACACAGTTGGTACACTTTCTTCCCTTTCCCTTACTGTACTACTTATAGCTTTCAATTTCTCACTCCTCTGAAATCGGGTTTCGAGCCTTACAGCCCTGAAGTCCTGTATTTTTCACCAGCGGACGATGTCGTTACAAAAAAAGCCTTGTCGCCAGTCTGAATTTTCAGATTCTCGGTGGCGGTTCTCAAGTGACGAGTGTCACAGTGGGAATGACTTGAGAGAAAAGAAAAAAGGTTGGAGTAAAAGAGGAGAGGGATGCGATAAGTATTATGCGTGTTTCTTCGATGGTCTGAATTGGGTTTTAGGGGTTCTAGGTTTGGCTTTGATTATTAATACAGGGAATTTGATGATGGAGACTCCTCTGTTAGTGTTTAGTCATTGTCGTTGCGACAAAGGAGTCGGTGACATTGGATAAATTTCGATTTCCATTGCATGTAAAAGGTGTTTAAGGTAGATGATGAACACTGATATGGTAGACCGGTTATAGATCGCTAGAAAACACCATCATAACATGATGGAAAATAAATGCGGAAATTGGGTTATTTGGCTAGTTTTTGTATTAATTAATCAAAGAAATAATAGTTCCTATTTATACAAGAATTTGAGAATTAATCTAGGAAATAAAATAAATTACATCTAAAAATGATAGTTTATTTTAAAAATTTATTACGGAATGTCTTTTATGAGATTCAATTTTATTCATGTAATAAGTATTTCAAAACATAATATTTGACATGATAAATGACATGATTCATGATTAAAGGATTTTTTAAATTAAATAAATTTAATTAGAATGATGCTATCACTACTATTCTGTGAATTTATTTCAAAACGTTTTGCAAATAATATGCCTAATTAATAGTATCTTTAGTTGTAAAAGAATTTTTCTAAATTATATAGGCAATATCTTTTGCAAATTGTGTTTGTAGCAGTAAATAAAAATCTTAACATTGCTTTTTAAAATCAGTTTATCATGTTTGTAATTTTTGAAGATATATCAATAGAAATCATTAAAATTGCATTAATCTATATATATCTTTACGCTAACAACTCCGTGCATTGCACAGGTTTTATCTAGTATAGAATAATTACAGATTAATATTATTTCCTGAATATATATTTTCCTATATGTTTCTTGTCAAGAAAGGGAAATTTTATGTGTATTTGTTTGTTGTATGTCACAATTTACGGTTTTATTTATAGGATACCAGTAGCAAGGGTCTCAAAGTGTGACATTTTATCGACATGCCTTTGATTTGATTAACATAATAAACTTGAGAAGTATCCTACGTCTCTTGAAATGCACACCATAGCTTAATTTTTTTAAAAAATACTTGCGTGAAAAGAGAGAATGTATTGTAGTTAATGCTAACAAGGACACGAGTGTTCTTGTTGACTATCGAGTAAGCATAATTGGAGTAAAGTTGGAGGTATATGCATGAGACTGAAAATTAAGTAAAGTTGCAAGAATTTGATGAGCATATTTGAATAAATGTGAAAATTACGAGATATAATAGGGTTTTTGGTTTTTTGTTTGTGGATTGGTACGTGTCTACTCTATTTTTTTTTATTTCTATTTGGTTAATTTAAAAATTTTAAATTTGATAGTAGTAAAGATAGCGTTATCCGCCCTTTGAGATAGTGGATCCTAGAAGCGGTTTTGCTTGTGTAGGTGCTTGGGCTAGTGGTAATTGTTGGCTTATAGAAAATGGTTAGAACAACTTCACGATTCCATATTTTCCTCCCTTTCCTTCCTTTCCTTCTCCTGTTGTTGGATGTAAATACCTCAATTGTTACATGTTATATGCTTCCATTCACAAGTTTCCTGGAGGAACATGAACTGCTTATTGGTATGGTGTACTTGGATTGTTGAAGAAATAAGGACTTTTGCTATAGATCTAGTCCTTTAGTGATATTAAGTCACATTGTGCCTTCTGTTTTCATATTAATGGATATTGATCATTATTTTTAATGTATCATGAATCCATGAGTGTGTAGTGTGTAATGTGTAGTGTGTAGTTGGATGATTGGCATCGACCAAAACCATGCATATATCTTTGGTACTCAATCTCTAGAAGATTGCTTCAGTTTCCATTTTAGGCTATATGTAAGAGAGCTTTATTGTATTTTAGAAAAGCTTTTAAAATTTTGCATACCTTACGCTTCTTTGTGTCTTGTGTGTCATGAGCTTAGGCTCAGATGAAGGCACCTTGGCTAGGTGAGGTAAAGTTCGCTATAAGAGGTGTGCGTCCTTGTGCGCCTCTATATGTTTTTCACCCCTTGCGTCCGGTGCGCCTCTATATGTTTTTCGCCCCTTGCACGCGATATGCCTCCTCGTTGGGCTGAGCCAAAGCTTGTTTGTTTTAAAAGGAAATAAAACTCGAAAACCAAATTCACTTGAATATGAAGTTTGAGAAACTGTTTTTTCCATAAAAAAGTTGGTGAAGAAGAAAGAAACTTTGGGTATCCTTCATTTTCTCATGTAAATAGTTATGTGCTTGAGTACTGTTTACTTGTTGATAATGAATGTTTTCAAGCTTTTTGCTATTTCAATATGAATGTCATATTGTTTCAAGTAATATATATGTTTTGAAATTGATTTTAAAGCTTTTTAGCAAAAAATTATGCCTTGCCTACAAAAATCCGGACGTTTGCCTTGTGCTTTGCACCTAGGTTCGAAGGACCTTTAGATCTAGTCGCGTACACTTGCCTTGTTAATGCATTGTTTTGGATGTGAGAAATGGAGTGAACAAAAAGGAAGGTATGGGAGGATGGTGCTTCCTTTTCTTAGATAACAATTAGGAAGGGCCAAAAAATGTGGAGAATGGAATTGGAGAGATGGAGACTTTTTATTTTATACAAGACATATTACTCCAAAACTTTGGAAGGAGAACTTATCACTCTCTCCCCTCCTCTTCTCCCCCCTCCCCCCCTCTGTATTCCCCTCCCCTACCTTACCCTTACTTTCCTTCCTCAAGTGTTATCCATTGTAAGAAGCAGAGACTAAAGTAATTGAAGCAAATGGAGCAATATTATATAGACTAGAGAGTTCCTATGTATTAGTTTGAAACTTGCAAGTATCACCAAAATGACTTTCTTCAGTTCAGTGTACATTTAATTGCTTATTTATATTTTAGTTTAGTGAATGATGGTTTTGAGTGTAGTGCATGTTTATTTTGAACAACTTTGAGCCTTGTAGATCCCCATGAATTTTTGTTTGCGCCTTGTTGTCTCTATTGGTTACTGTTGTTCATTTAAAAATCTCTCTTAAACTCCAGCATGTTTCTTCAATTCCTAAATTATTGTCTTGTTTTTCTTCAGCTACCGAGTGGGTGAAAGGGAAACAAATGGAGGAGGTGCTGACCATTAAAAACACGTAAGTTTGCTTTTTATGTATGCTCTTGTTTAGATATTATCCATTAATTTTCATGGATATGAGGTTCTGGTCTCAATATGTTGATTCTTAATGTGAGTTATGAGTATTATACTCACATACTCTTTTCATGTTGAGAGTATTATATACTCTACTATATAGGTGTATATAGGTGTGGATTCTGAGTCATTCATTGATGAATTTTATCCTCTAATGATTACAGGGAAATTGCAAAGCATTTGTCACTCCCGCCTGTGAAACTGCATTGCAGTATGCTTGCCGAGGATGCAATCAAAGCAGCTGTTAAAGACTATGAAAGAAAACGTGTGAAGAAAAACGGTAGCAGCTCGGTATCTGCATCTTCCAATACGGCTGTTGAGCTTTGAAGCAGGATACAATCAACTGATGTGATGGAAGACTGGGGTTAGCGGAAACTAATGCTAGTATTGTGGTTTGGCTCCTTGTACAAACAAATAAATTGTTCCACCTGACATTACTTGTATGGTTTGGGGAATGTTGTCTTTGAAATAGGATTTTAACCCTCTGTATTAGTATGTATATTAAATTTTGCTGGTATTAACGTTTTGTTTTATCCTTCTGATGATAATGAAGAAAACAGGTTTGTATCACCATTGACCCCTCACAAATCTTGGTTTTTCCTAGGATATTGCTTGTGGACAAAGCTATGAGAGTATTGCTTAATGTGTAATGTGTTGGCTTATCATCCCTTTGAATTTTGTCTCTTTTTTTAAGGTTGGATCAAAAGTAATGTGATTTATCAAAACTTTGAATTTTTTTGATTGCTTCCACTTTGCAAAATATAGTTTCCTATAATTTAAATATATACGTTGGATAATCAGACACACTCAAAAATTTTAATGATATATTGGTCGAATTGAATTTGGGTTTGGTGTTAGGTTTAAATTAGACAATTTCACTTTTATAATTAAAATTACCTATGTATAAAACCTTTTATAGTTTTTGTTTTAAAATAATGGAAATATTATCTTGAATAATACAATCTTTAATTGATTTTTTTATAATAATACGAACTTTTGATTAACCGTGAATAATACAAACTTTAATGTGTGTCTTCCACTAACATGTATTTTAACTCATTGTCTGAATAATAGGTCAATTTTACCCAAAGAAAATAAATTAAATTAAATTAAAAAAATCTCACCCCTCCCTTTCTTCTCACATGTGCACCACCCTAACCAATACCCTAGCACAACCCCACCTATCCTCCCACTACCACCCCACCATTTCTTTCCCTCCTTCATCACCACAGCCATCATCTCCGTCTTTCTACCATTATTGCTATGAACACCACCATCAGCTGGAACTCGCATAAACTTCCACCTACCAGCTCAACACCCTTGGAATTTCCTCCCCTTTAAACCTCCACCATATTATTGATTACAAGTATTTCTAAAAATAGCAACTTTTTGATCTATTTAGTTCCAGAGATTATTATTTGCAAACTGTATTTAAATAATGGAAGCTATAGTGAATTAGTGATTGATAATTGTATATCATGTTATTTATGAGTACTTCTTTTTGTGTATCACCTTTGAATATAAGTCATATGCTACCAAGATTACCTCTGGGATCTAAAACCAATTTGTCAGTTGGCTTTGTTTGATTTTTCACATTTGTATAAGAATAATCAATTTTGTATTTTAATTTTTCCTTGATGAACTGCATTTCGCAGACCATGATAAGGAAAATTTTCAAATTGTTGTCTTTGAAGAGTTAGTGCGCAGCCACACACGAGATGAGGGTGGGGGAGTTAAGTTTGGTGGTAGGCTTTGGTGAAGGTGGTGGTGTGGCCGAAGATGGGTGGGAATTGGTGGCAGTGGCAGTGGGTGGGTATGGTGGCAGAGGTGAGGGATGTGGGTCGGGCAAGGGACGGGGGCTGGGAGCTGGGGTGAGGAATCAATTACCATACTCCTTATTTCTTTTTTTAAGTTGCATTTACTTTTTTTTCTATTATTATTTTTTCAAGTTGATCTATAATTGCAGGTTTCCGACAAGTAAAGGATGCTAGAGGAAAAAATGCACACCAAAGTTAGTATTATTTATGATTAATCAAAAGCTCGTATTATTGTAGAGAAATTTATAAGGTCGTATTATTCACGGTAATTTTTCCTAAAATTAATTCATAATATATTATGTCATCATATATCTTTTTATACATGAATATTAGAAACATAAAAATTTTGATTTTAATTTCTTACAAGGTTGATGGAAGAGGCTCCTACTTATGGGAAGTTAGGGCTGACCAATCTGCTGGAACTAAGTGAGGAGTGCTTAAGGGAATTCCAGTTTACTGATGCATATAGAAGCATAAAACAAATTGAAGGTACTCACATTAATTCATGCTTCCTTCTTTTGTGCCTTGGCTTTTTGAGGTAGTCGATGATATATTTGGAGATCAATGTGAGAGGCACTGATTACTAGTAGAAAAAAACCTAAATTGCTGCGGTTTTTTGCCCATCATATGTTACGATTTAAAATCGCAGCACAAAATCAAACTTGTTGCAGATCTTGGAAAACCGCAGCAAATAGTGTGCTTTTTTTTTATAAATTAAATCTCACTATTTGTTGCGGTTCCCCAAGAACCGCATCATATATCTAGGTACTTTTTTTGTATTTTTTTTCGTTTTACTAATATACCATTGTATAATAATCATCACTAATATACACAATTGAAATCACCTTATAATCACCATAAAATCACCAATCATCACACTCGAAGAATTATAGTATACAAATATATGTATCATAAAAAATAAATAAATAAATAAATAAATATATATATATATATATATATATATATATATATATATATATATATATATATATATATATATATATATATGTATATATATGCGCGCGCGCGCACACATATATATATATATAGAGAGAGAGAGAGGGGATCAAATAAGTTGGATTTTAAAATGAGAAGGGTGAGAAAGATTTTTGTTTGATTTTGTTTGGTTACTATATATACAAAAATGGATACTATGTTATAAATTAAGAACATTTTAAAAATTATTTCATAGTTGCTTTCTTTGTAACATAGTTACTTTTACAATTATGAGTTTTTGGCTCAATTGTGACCATAGATTTTTTTTATTTTAGTGAAATCAAGGGTGTAGAGTCCTTCTTACCCTTCTCATTTTCAACCCCTTCTCAATGGATCCTTCCCCTATATATATATACATATATATATATATATATATACACACACCAAATAATGTTGTGTGCCAAGTTTAATGCCAAGGAAACCAAATTTGCACTACTTTAAGCAAGTAAGTGCTAAAAAAGCTTTAAAAGGCTAAAAACGCATTTTCGCATGTAATTTCAAGTACATGTCGATTTTTTCAATTCTAACAATTTCAAAACAATAATATATACCATATAGTGTTTTGTGCCAATTTTCATGCCAAACAAACCAAGTTTGAACTACTTTAAGCGAGTAAGTGCCAAAAAAGTTTAAAAAGGCTAAAAAACGCAATTACGGACGTAATTTCAAGCATATAACTATTGTTTTCAATTCTAACCATCACAAAATATAATATATATACAAAATAGGGATGTGTGCCAAGTTTCATGGCAAAGAAACTAAGTTTGCACTATTTTAAGCAAGTGCAAAAAAAAAGCTTTAAAGGCTAAACAAACGTGACTTCTCACATAATTTCAAACATATGACTATTATTTTCCATTCTAACCATTTCAATAAAATAATATATTGCCAAATAGTGTTTTGTGCCAAGTTTGTCAAACAAACCTAATTTGAACTAACTTAAGCAAAATAAGTGCCAAAAAAGCTTAAAAAGCCTAAAAAAGCAACTTCGCACGTAATTTCAAGTACATGTCTATTTTTTTAATTATACAAAGTTCAATACAATAATATATTCTAAATAGTGTTGTGTGTTATGTTTCATGCCAAACAAATCAAGTTTGAACTACTTTAAACGAGCAAGTGCCAAAAAAGCAAAAACATGCTAAAAAATGCAATTTAGTACGTAATTTCAAGCATATGACTATTGTTTTCAATTCTAACAATTTCAAAACAGTAATATATACCATACAATGTTTTGTGCCAAGTTTCATGCCAAACAAACCAAGTTTGAACTACTTTAAGCGAGTAAGTGCCAAAAAAGTATTAAAAGGCAAAAAACGCAAATACGGACGTAATTTCAAGGATATAACTATTGTTTTCAATTCTAACCATTACAAAATAATAATATATACAAAATAGTGCTGTGTGCCAAGTTTCATGCCAAAGAAACCAAGTTTGCACTACTTTAAGCGAGTAAGTGCACAAAAAGTTTAAATAATAGTGTTGTGTGACTTCTCATGTAATTTCAAACGTGACTTCTCAATTCTAACCATTACAAAATAATAATATAAAAAAACGTGACTTCTCACGTAATTTCAAACATATGACTATTATTTTCCATTCTAACCATTTCAATACAATAACATATACCAAATAGTGTAGTGTGCCAAGTTTGCCAAACGAACCTAATTTGAACTAATTTAAGCAAGTAAGTGACAAAAAAGTTTAAACAGGCTAAAAAATGGAACTTCGCATGTAATTTCAAGTACATGTTTTTTTTCAATTCTAACCATTTCAAAACAATAATATAAACCATATAGTGTTTTGTGTCAAGTTTCATGCTAAAAACACCAAGTTTGAACTACTTTAAGCGAGGAAGTGACAAAAAAGTTTAAACATGCTAAAAAAAGCAATTTAGCACGTAATTTCATGTACATGTCTATTTTTCAATTCTAACCATTTCAAAACAAATATATATATATATATCAAATAGTGTTGTGTCCCATTTTTTTGCCAAAAAAACCAAATTTAGAACTAGCTCAAGCGAGCAAGTACCAAAAAAGTTTTAAAAGGCTAAAAAACGCAAATTCGCACGTAATTTCCAGTACATGTCTATTTTTTTAATTATAAACATTTCAATACAATAATATATTCCAAATAGTGTTGTGTGTTAAGTTTCATGCCTAAGAAACCAAGTTTGAACTAGTTAAGCGAGTAAGTGACAAAAAACTTTTAAAAGGCTAAAAAACGCAACTACGCACGTAATTTCAAGTACATGTTTTTTTTTTTCAATTATAACCATTTCAAAACAATAATATATACCATATAGTGTTCTGTGCCAAGTTTAATGCCAAAAAAACTAAGTTTACTTTAAGCGAGTAAGTGCCAAAAAAATTTATAAAAGCTAATAAACGCAACTACGCACGTAATTTCAAGTTAGTTGGAAGGGGTGATTTTTAAGGGTAGCAATGGACGGTGTAGATCAAATATCAAAACGTAATGATGGTTCAGATTGCTCTCAGAATTAATAGAGTTTGTTGGAAATGAAGTTAGTTGGAAGAGTAAATGAGGAGATTAATTTTAGGGATATTCTACATGGTAGCAATGAACTTTTGTGAAATGCTAGTGGTAGCAAATTATAAAAATATTTCACAAAACAGCATTGTACTTTTGGAATTTAAGTTGTCGTAACATTAATGTCCAAAAACTGTTACATTATACGTTAACTTGTTACCCTTGTCTTCTTTCCATCTTCTTCTTCTATTCATCTTCTTTCACCAATGGCCTAGGACCCCAAATATTTCATCTTAGATAATGAATTGAACAATAGATTGCAAAATCCGACATAATGAATTGAACAATAGGTTGCAAACATTCTCAGATTCTAAGATTCCCTTTCTTTGTTCTTCTGCAAATTCTAATAAATTAAGTTCTATTTTTCAGTTTACCCATTGTTTAAGAGTACTAAATGCCCGTGGAAACTTTATTTCTTGAGAAAACTCTATCTTGATATCTCAATTTAGTTTTTCTTTGATTAAACTAAAGGTTTAATTTTTCTTTAGTGATTTAGGTGTTTTGTAGTTGTTTCCTGCATTTTTTTCTCTCTATTGTTGTATTTATTGCACTACAATTTGTTGTTAGACTTAGAGTGATAATGCAACTTCTCCCTGCATAAGATTCATTAACATATATTTTTTTCCTTTTTTCCATATATTATATATATTAATTTAGTTATTGTCATGGGTTAAATTTGGAGATTTAAGCCATGGATGAAAAAAAAATGGAAAGAAGACAAGGGTTAAAACGAAATTTCACAACTTAACGTATAATTTAACGTTTTTTTAGGCATTGGTGTTACAACAGTTTAAATTCCCAAAGTACAATACTCTTTTATGGAATTTATTTTAAGATTAGCTAACACTAGCCTTTCACAAAAGTTCGTCGCTACCATGTAGGATATCCCTTAATTTTAGTTAGTTGGGAGTGTAAAATTATGTTAGTTAGAAAAGAAAAATAAATATAGAGAGATTATTAATTTTAGTTGGGAATATATTAAGATTAAATAATTATAGACATAAAAGTTAATGAAGTATAAAGTAAGATAATAATAAGGGTAAAATAGACATTTAAATGATTGTTTTATTGCTAAAAATAGAAATGTAGCAAGCACTATAAAATTGACAAAAATAGAAAATGTAACAAGTAATATGAAATTTAACCTCAGTGACAACATGTACTATATTCTTTAATGTCGTATTTGGGAACTAAGATTTTATTTGGATATTTAAAATTGGCAAATTTAGTGTTTGATAAATAAATAAAAATTCAAATTTAAATTTGAACCAATTTCATCTTTACCTAGTTATAGTTGAGAATCAAAAACAACTATTTAAACCATGTATTTTTAAATTCTTCATTTCTTATTTTTTATTAAAATTTATAATCTATGATTTAAAATAAATTAATCATCTCCCAATAAAAGGTAGAAGAAATTTGAGATTAATAGTTGTTATCAACTGATTTTCTATCCTATAACCGAAAAAAGTAATAATAATAAAAAAATTTCTATCTATAAAAACTACTAATGAAAAAACAGGACTGACATGTGTCAGACTCTCAGCAAAAATTTTCCCGCTCATTTTTATATTGACATAATAGGCAAATTTATAGTGAAAACCATTTCCTAATATAGTACAATTTAACGTGCATAAGAAGATTTGGTAAGTAGAATTATTTCCAAGGTATTTACCTTGGTAAAAGAGAATAACTTCTTGATATGACAAAATGAAACATGACTAAATTTGTAAACCAATATTATGTTCCAATATTATTTCTAATATTATTTCCATAATAAAAGAGAATAATATCTTGATATAGGAAAATTATTAATCAAGATTATTTACCAGCTGAAGAATAATTATATCCTCATAATTATACTGACACGCAAATTCATGTAAATGCTACTTACCAACTTCATGATTCTATTTGCTTAACAAATTACTTTTATTTATAAATGGGTCTTTTCACCTATAAAATTAACTTTTTTAAGAAAATAATTAGACGAATAGTAATATTTTTTCAAAATCTTTAAAATGATACCAAATTTGTAATATTTTAAACTCTTTAAAAAAAATTCAAAAAAACATTCGGTTATTCAATAAAATTAAGCTTTAATATAAAAAAAAATAAATTTATATTAATTTATAAAAAACTTTAAAGCAAATTTATTCATAGAAAATATATTTATGAAAAAAATAAATAGAACCTTCTTCAAAACACTAACAAATAACCTTCTTTATAATCTTTAAAGTATATATAATCTTTAAAACAAATATTATACAAGTATAAAATTAACTCAAAAACTTTTTTTTCAATCTTCGTGCATGACACGAGAATCTATCTAGTTCCAATTATATGGGCAACACAATGACATGTGTAAAATTTCTATCTTGTTGTCTTCCATATCCATAAACCGACTTACAAGACTCTTTTGCCGTTTCCCATTTCCCAATTTCTAATTTCTTTATGTACACAAACCCTAGAAACTTTTGAAGGTGAGGTTCTCTCTTGCTCGCCATTTTCATATTGCCCCATCGTTACGGGTATTACTGCCGAACACCGAGTGCTCGCCGCCATCAACCCTGCTCTCCGCCAGCCTCCTTCTCTGCCATCAACCGCTAGGCATCAGATATATATGTTTGCACGTGAGAATTTGTCTTCAAAAATCCTATCCTTCCGTTCCTTGATAAAGTTTCCATAAGAAATGTTCACGGAATTAAGAAAAATAGAATCTTTTAGATTGTGGAGATATTATTTTATTAAATGATAAATTTGATGGAGGAAAAGAGGAAACCATAAATATTAAAAAAATATTAAAAGAAAATTAGTGGAAAAAAATAGGGACTACAACTAATAAAAAATGTTTTTATAAGGTGATACGGGGTTGGAAAAAGGAAAGGGGAGGAGATGGAAGGATCCATAAGCCTCCATTTATTTCTACTCTTCCTTTCACACTCTTCATATCCCTTTGATCCAAACAAAGTGTAAATCCAAAGTAACACCTAGCATTTTGAATTTGGAAGGATGTGAAGATTTGTTCATTAGAAAGGTGATTATCAATTTTGAGGAAAAAAGAGCCTTATGGGCACCATAATTAGAGCCAAATCAATAAGGGTGTAAATCAACTTTATGCCCCCATACTTTCATACAACATGATGAAGAAAACAGGATTTAGACAAACAAGATCACATGATACAAAATACTTTTAAAAAGGCACAATGTTGCTCAAGTAACCGCTCAGATTTGGAAGAAAAACGCTCAATAAGCTGTGCAGACAGCATAGCAACAAAACTGTATGTAATGAACTATCACAATGAAGAAAGGTTTGAAAAAGAATAGAGCAAGGAAACAACATATGCTAAAATTGCAAAAGCTATATACATGAGAATTATGTTGCTTCTCTAAATATAAGAATATATAAAGAATAATTTGTAAATTACAGCGTTTAGCATTTTTGCAAACTACAGCCACTCAAGTATCAAAGTCTATTACGTTCAGGCTAAATCATAGAATTCCGACCATTTTGGTGGTCAGAGTTTTATGTTAAATGGTCGAAATTCTATGTTTTGGCCTGAACTCTATAGACATTGATATTTTGGTGTACATTAAGGTTTTAACTCGTAAAAATCAAAAAGTTAAAGATGTAATTCGCAAATTATTCATATATAAACAATAATGATGGAGAAAGAAAAGCCATGTTGCTCAGGTAACCGCTCAGGTCGACCTTTTAAGCCGAATTATCATGAAGCATTTGTACAAAGCTTTTCATTACTTTCGCTATCATCATGGCAACATCATCTTAGCAAATGAAAGAAGTAAATAAAAGAAGGAAGGAAATTTAAAAACCAGCAGCAGATGATAATTGAGATGAAGTGCTAAAAATACAGTTGTTTAAGAATTAAGAACTAAAAATAAGAAAGTATCGAAAATAATCCAACCTTAACTCATCCGCTACAAATAATATCACCTTTTAATTATTTTCTAATTATCCAACCTTTGCTATGTTTTTTCTCCTAGCATACCCAGTGCCTGAACCACCATAACCTCATCCCTCATCCACCACAACCGCACCCCTACCCTAGCCCATAGAGTATGTAGAGAGCAAATACATGTTAAAGAAGAGATTAATAGAAAATAATCAATAGCGGATAAGTAAAAAAAGGATTATTTTCGACAATTTTTCTAAAAAATAAAGTATCCAACTGAAAAATCGAGAGAAAAAGATAGGCAACAACATCAGACAGCATCAACAAAACAAGACAATGTCAATGTCCGTCCAACAATGCCATTAGTGGCTCCCACCTAGGTAGCCAGATCAGGTCGGGTTCATGTTCGAGTTATATATAACGGATCACAAAAACCTTGACCCAAACATAACCCGTTTAGTAAATTGGATCAAAAATCAGAACCTAACCTGATCTGTTGTATGTAATATGTTCATGTTATGATAAATCATGATTCAAATCAAAATAATTATTTTATTAAAATGTGTGAGCACTTGAGGGTGAGTTTTCCTAGTTAGGCCTTTCAAGAAGATGAACCTAGGTAAACAAATAAATAAATAAGTGTATAAATAAAATAAATAGGATGAGTTAGGGTTTAAAGTGGGTATTACTCCCTCCCTCACTCAATTCACACGCCGTCACTTCCCCTCTCTTCTCTTCTCTCTTTCTCTCACTCCCTTCTCCCTCACTGTCCATCTGCAGCCACGAGAATCACCTGCAGCAGGCGGCCTAGCAGCAGCAACCAGCCGCGTTCCTTCCCTCCCTACTAGCAACCGTCTGGTGCACCTGAACCCCAGCAGCTAGGCTGCGTTATGCAACCAGTAGGCAGCAGCAAGCTATTGCGTTGGACCCTTCATCCACCACGACAGCCTCGGTTCACCACCACCACAACCTTCACTTACCTCTTCACCATTTTTACTAGTTCTCCTTTGTGTCCATTTTGTAAGAGGAAAGTAGAGCCTTAGTCGGGTGATTTTGTGACTTTTGATCGTGCAGTGACGCTTACAGGTATGTATACGTAGTAATTAACCCTTATATGCAATTTGCTTTAAGAAATTATTGTTTATTGTGATAATATACATTGCATTGAAACTATGAGATACTAGTGAGTACACTTTATATGAAGAGCTATCGATTATGAAATCCTTACGCTTAGAATAGCTATAGAGAATGAGAGTGTTAGTAGGAGGCGGGGACTACTTCCTTATTTATCTAAGAATTGGATTATGCCTTACTTGGAGTTAAAATGACTCCTTTAGAGGTGAATTTCATATTTTGATGAGTGGCTCAGTGGGTTTTGGTGTGCTGCTATCTCAGGGCGCTCATTATTAGTCGAAAGTGGAAGTTATTCCCATCTGATAAAGTATTAGATTATGATTAGCTGGCGTGAATCAACTGAATTATGTCTGGTTGATTTAGTAGTCCCCTAGGTGAGGTTCGACGAGACCACCGTAAAGGGAGTATGAGTATGCTTGGGTCACTGGGCGCCGGATGGCCGATACTGCCCCTTGACCGAGGTTTACCACGTGGGCCTTGCAAACCCCAATATGGTGGCCTCTTCACTGGTTTAGAACCCCAGTGTGTTAATTTTTCCCGAAGGTAGGACCCGAGAGGGTCAGCTGGCCAGGGGGCATGAGCTCATACTTTCCCATGGGCGTCGGATGGCCGATGACGCCCTTGGCCGTGTCACTATGCCAGGAAGTAGAGAAAGATCCACTGATAGAAAGTTATTCAGTGATAGGAAATTTATTCATTGAGCGAAAGTTATTTAATGATAGAAAGTTCATTCTTTGATAGAAAGCTTACACAATGGTAGAACGTTTACTTTTTGATAGAATATTTACTCATTGATAGAACATCTACTTATTGATAGAATAGTTTATGCTAGTGAGAAGTGTGCGTAAGTTAAGTTACCTTAAGGGTATTACAGACTATGATCACACTTACCTTAAGATAGACAAGCTCTACAAGGTCATGTGTTAGGTATTTTGTTAATGCCTTGGTCGAGTTGATACTATACGTGTTTTTCAAGAGTTTATGTTTGAAAAGAGGAGCGTGAAGACCTGCATTCTACCCAAGAACACATGGTTCGGGTTGGAAAGCACGTAATGAAATTAACAATGGCCGATAAATGGTTATTATCTGTGCTTGCGTTTTATGAAATTATCTTATGTTGTTTTATAATATAATGCTATCTAGTAGTTGGCCTTATTATATTTGATGCTAGTTACTAACGTGTACGTATTTGTGTTTATGTTTGATTGTTGATGACTTTCTATGATTGTCCTGGTATGACACATTGGCCTTTGGTCTAATGTCGAGCAGCAGGAGGATCATAGACAGACGTAGCAGGCATTGGAGCTTCTTTTGCAATGCATTGGGGGAGAGTGATGAGGGCGAAGCATAACCTGTGTCATACCGCTATCTTTCGATTTTGTAGCTCTTGTTATCTTTTGCAAACTTTGGTTGTATGTGTTTTGTTATGAGGCCTGGTGTCCTCCCTTGTATATTTGTATTTCCGCTGCGTAGTTTATAACTCTGTATGGTTTTAAGGAGTTAAGTCTTTTTAAAACGCAAACGTCAATACTAGAACCACGATCCATGCTTGGCATGTTGATTTGAGAAGTCGGCGACAAATCATTCCGCTGTAGTGTGAGATTTTAAAGGCAATGATGCCTTAGATTAGTTTAATGTTTTTATATTTCTAAATGCTCTACCACATGTTCGATTTTTAGAAGAGATGCTGCCGAAATTTCTACGCACCTTTTTAAAGTTCATATTTAATGTTTATTCAAATTCTTTTCCTTTTCTTTTACGTAACACCCGAATTTTCTCCTGCCTTTTACGATTTTGGTTTCGTTAAGGGGTCGGAAATTCTAGGGTGTTACATATATATACTTGGATTATATACTTGAAACATGTATTATGTTCTGAGTTGTTAATTTGAGTTGTTAATTTACTAATCGAGTCTTGATGTATGATTTAATGTTATAAAATGATTTGATCATATATGATTAATGAAAAGAGCATTTCATGTTAAGTAAAAGGTTAGGATTATGTTAAGATAAGTAAAGTTAGCGGTGGATCAATTTGGGGGTTTATAACCAACGAGTTTTGTAAGATTCATGTATCCTTAGTTCTTGGGTGTCTAATTGTAATACGAGTTAAGTGTTGAGCAACTTCGTGCACTTTACTTTTAGGACTTTGTTGTTTTGATATTTTACCACCATTTATGGTTTAAATTACATTAGTTAAACCTTTCGTACATTGCAAGATTATCACAAAGTACGACCTTAGGTGGTCACGTAGAAGTGGAAAAGTTGTTTAAAGAATTACATTAGATAACAAGACATTTCGTGTTGTTACGAGCTCAAGTGATACACTTTTTATAAGTCACATGTGCTAGATCCTTTACTTTTGCAAATATTGAGGAGAGTTGTCTTACTAAAAGAACATATTGAGACCTAGATACTAAGGTGTGTAGTACTAAGATCGGAGATATTAAATAATTAGAGTTCCATGGTCTAACCACACTATCCTTGCCGATGTTTCGAGGTTAGTGAGTTACAGGGTCGTAACTAAGTTTTAAGGGGTAGAATGCGATAGAATGTCGCGCGTTTACACGCATTTTTTCCTGCGTTTTCAAGCATTTTTGCCTATATGATAACAACCTATTACAAACTTACATGCTTTTGATTGATTGTTTGAATCAATTGGTGTGATATTTACATGCTTTTGATTAGTTGTTTGAGCCAATTTAGGTGATTATTATTGCCCGAAATGAGATATGTATGAATATTCTAATAGATTGAGTATCCTTTTGTTAATAGTGTCAATAAAGTCGCGATCCTTGAGTCAATTATTTAGCTTAAAATAGTTAAAACACCTTCTCGAGTTATTAGAAATACAAATTTTCATGATTTATACTCTTGTTATTCCAGTTTCGGGGACGAAACTTCTTTCAAGGGGGTAGTCTGTAACACCCTGAGATTTTCTGACGTCATTAATTAATATTTTAATAAATTTTGGGTAATTTATAATTATATTAAATTAATTTTGAAGTAGTTTTAATAAATTCTTTTCATATACGATTTTAAATATTAACATATATTTATATTAAAAATACAATTATGATTTCAAAAATAAAGAGTTCGAATCAAATTATTATTTTTATTAAAATGTACGAGCATACAAAAGTGAGTTTTTTAGTTGGGTTTCGCAAGAAAATAAATTCAGTTAAATAAATAAATAAATAAGTAAACGAATAAAATAAAAAGGAGGGATTAAGCCATTAAGGTTTTAAATGAGACAACCTTGCCTCAACAACTCTCTTTCTTCCTTTCTCTCTGTGAAGACTCACGGCTCACTCACGGCACCACTCACGGCACACAGCAACGGGCTGCTCCTCAGTCCTCACATACAACCGGCAGCACCACCGTCTCCCTCAACGAGCAGTAACCAGCCTTCCCCTCCCTCCTAGCGGCAGCAGCAGCTGCGTTTTGCCCCAACAACAGCAGCAAGCTGCTGTGACGCCAACTGCAGCAGCCCACGCAGCCTTACTCCACCATTTTCGTGCTCCACACCACCACAACCACCACCTATACCCTCACCCTTTACTAGTCCCCCATTGTAAGCCATCTCTTCTATTTTCTCTAATTAATTTTCTAGTTTTATTTGGAGTTTTATTAAGTGTATTGAGTTTGATGTTGGTTTTGTGTTAAGTTCATTGAATCTTTTTGTGGATAAGAGTTTGATGGATGAATCGAACATATTTATGGTTTAGGGTTTGAAGTGTGATTAGAAATTATGGGTTGTGTGTTGATTGCGTGTTAGTTTCTTCAAATCTTACTATGAGTAACAATTAGAGGTGTTATCTTTGAAATTAGTAATGGTGTGGGCTTTTATGTTACATTTTGGTGGTGTATTAGTTTATTGATTCTTGTGATGGATGATGGTTAAAAGTATTAACTTTGAACATGAAATGACTAGCGTTTGGATTTAGAAATGAAATTACTAATGATGTGTGTTTTATGCTATATTTTGGTGATGATTGATTAAATAACCTTAAAAGTTGTTTTAAGACTTAGTTGATTGATTATTGTTGTGATAATTAGCAATGGTGATGATTTTAGTTGACTATGGAAGTGATTTTGGCTGTTAAATTGGGAATAATAGTTGCTAATTGTTGTAGTTTGATTGTTACTAATTACAAGTACTCTTATTAGGTTGTTATTAAAGTCATAATGCATAATGTTAGTAAGCCAAGAGCATAATGTCAACTTATCGTCGATGGTTGCTAAAGTTACTTGTCGTGTTGTTTTGATTATAGTTCTTTCTAGCTTTGGAGAATGTAACAAATGATATCGCGATTCGATAACTCTAAGATTTGCCTTATCGTTGTATAAGTGTTATATTAAAATTGTAAGGCTTAGTCGTGATTAGTTATTTTTGGGTAACGCGAATCGATATACTCAAAATTAGTTGATGAAAAGGAACGATTCACATATGCTTTTACTTTTAAATTGGTGAAAAGACTTATGCTGTGTTGAGTTAATGATTTTGACTTGTATTGAATGAGTTGTGTGCGTGCTAGGGTAATCGAAAACTCATGTTGAATGGATGATAGTGGTTACTTGGGAATTTAGCTGGTATGACAAAGTAGTTAAGGGAACTTATTAGTTGTATTCCTAACTTGTATAGGTTCCCAGTTCATAAGAGGAAAGTAGGACCTTAGTTGGGTTATTTTTGTAACTTTTGGTCGTGCAGTGACGCTTGCTGGTACGTACACGCAATTATTAACCCTTACATGCATCTTGCATTGTATCTTTATCGATATTGAATTGTTTTAACACATATGTTGTACACTATCTATGAATCGTCGAATGAAATATCGAAGTTATTGATTACATGATTTTCAAGTTTACTGATGGAGAATGGTACTAGTATGCCAAATGCTGATAATGATTTAATATGAGAACGATTCTCTTGTTATTGAGATTAATTATTATTTGTTTAAAAGAGAGCAAGTCCTTTATTAATGATATTGTTTATTGTTAGTTTGAATAGTGAATGGTTTCCTTATTGATGAGATTGATTATTGCTAGTTTGAATGGGAATGACTCCCTTATTGATGAGTTTGACTTACGTTAGTTTGAATGGGAATGAGTCCCTTAGTGATGGAGCAAGAAAGTTGTTGGTTGTAATGGGAATGAGTCCCTTATTGATGAGATTCATATCAGACTTGTTTGGTTATTGTGACTCCACTGGATAGGGTACCCCAGTGGGTTTAATTCTCGGAGGTAGGACCATCTGTATATGGTCGCTGTACGGGGGTATGTTCATACTTTACCATTTGGCGCCGGTATGGCTCGTCACCGCCCTTGGTTGAGGTGTTGCCATGTGGGTCTTGCAAACCCCAATATGGAATATGGTGGCCTCTAGTCACATACGTTTAGGTATTGTGGCTCCACTGGTTTGGTACCTCAGTGGGTTTAGTTCCCGGAGGTAGGACCATCTGTATATGGTCGCTGTACGGGGGTATGATCATACTTTACAATTGGATGCCGGTATGGCCTGTCACCGCCCTTGGTTGAGGTGTTGCCATGTGGGTCTTGCAAACCCCAATATGGTGGCCTCTAGTCACATATATAGATGGATATTTGAAAGTGGTTAAGCGCTTGGCTCAAGTAATACCGAGAAGTTATGAAGTCGAAAAGAAGTGAAGAAGATGGAAATGACAGTGAGAAGTAGGAATTGATGTTTAGTGGTTATGATTAGCACCTGGAGTGTTGTGAAATCACCCTCATATTATGACATACTCTATTGATACTAATTATGCCTTATTATGACATGATGTTAGTTTCTGACGTGTACATGTTTGATTTATTTGAAATGGCTCTTTCTATGGCCCTGTGATGATACATTTGATATTTCCGTCTTACGTTGAGCAGCAGGGAGATCATAGATAGACTTAAACAGGTTATGGAGTCTCTTGTGCATTGCATATGGGGGATCGAGCGCGTAACTTATGTTTATGATAATGTTTTCAAGGGTTTTAACCCCAAAGTTTTATTTTGTTAGGTTGTATATGTTTGAGAGGCATGCGACCTCCATTTGTATAAGTTTATTTTCGCTGCATAATTTTCTAGTTTGTATGTTTTATTTTTTTTAAGTTTTGTCTTTTGAAACTCAAGCGTTTACATTGGAACACGATCCATGCTTGACATGATCTTTAGAGAAGCCGGCGATGAGTCATTCCGCCGTGATATAGTTTTGATAGGCCGTTGATGCCTTTACTTTATTAGATTCTAAATAACCTTTATTTTTCTACAAAGGCGCACAGTTTTAGGGCAGATGCTGCCGAAATGTCCACTGACATTTTAAAAGTTTATTATTATTATTTTATTTTTTTTTGTTTTAATGTAATACCCAAATTTCCCCCCATCCTTTACGGTTTTGGTTTCGTACAAGGATCGGAAATTCAGGGGTGTTACATGTTGATGGACGTTGTTTTCTGAATTTTTTCTTATAGTTTGATCATGTGAGTTGATTTTGTTAATCAAAGTAAATCATTGTGTGTCAGTTTAGGCTTGGCCTATCTCATCTGCACCTAGGAATAGGATCATGTTTGATTAATTTTGGTGAACATAAGTAGAGGAGGAGAAACTACAGTAATATTGTTATCTAATGTTTGGTTTGTATTATTAATATGCATTCAACTGTTGCACTGATTTTACATCATTTAGGAGTAATAGCTTTCACATCCTAATTCGAAATGACTCAAAATGAGTGCATCAGAGGACTTGCTTATGTTGAAGGGAACCAACTAAACTGGTTAGTGTCCTATTTTTCCAGAGCTATGTGATGGTAGAGATGGAGGCAAATAGTTCATCCGTGGGTATGATGTCACCTTGTCCCTCCTCCTACTCAACTTCCAATTCCAGTCCTACTCCAACCCCCACACATTTGTATTCTTGTCTTCATCCTCAAACACCCAAGACTCCAAAAGTGTTTATGCCAATGCTCAGACTTTGGAGGCCACAAGCTCAGAGAAATGTCCGAAATCAGTGGTCCAAATTATCTTCTTTGAGACAACAATGGTACCCTTCTTATTCTTCCGGCCGATCTCATGCTACCTCTCTTGTTAACTCTTACCTCTCTCACAGGTATTGTAATTCCCCTCTTTTCCCTCCCTTTTCACTTTACTTTTTGGAAGCTACATTTTACTGAATTGAATTGAATTCTAATAGTGAAAATTAGGAGGGAAAAATTTAATGATTTATTAGATCTTAATTAATGAAATTGTGAAATTTATCAAACTATGTTGATGGAGAGACATCACCCTAGCTAACATGAGAAATACAGTTGATATTTTTGTATTAATATATATATTTGACGTTGAAATATAGTTGGTCGATATCGAAATTTTTTTATTCAAAATTCATATTTTAAAGCTTTTTTATGTAATAGTTCTCTTGAATTGTGTCTGCATTTTATCCTTTTCTTCTCTTATTCTAAATGTGTTTTAAACAGGTACATGGATGCTATGGATTTGGGTGTTTTGAGTGATATGCCAAATATTCGAAAAAAAGCCTGTGTTAAATTGCTTAAGCAGCTGGTTAGTAGGTTAAACAATATTTTCCTTTCTTTCTTTTAGAAAAAGAAAAAAAATTTCCTGTTGATAAGTTGAGATTCTTCGTGAGTTCTAGACTAACAATGTTGTAAATGGAATGATTTTGTTTTTTGTAAGATATATAATAATTTTAGCTACGAGTATGGTTACATTAGAGGTTTTCCAAACTTGTTTTCTGTTCTTGAATCAAATGCTGGAAGGAAAAAGTATGTGATATAGTTCTTTTGGAATCCGCTACAAACTAAAATTGTCTGTTATTTGCGTTGGAAGTATTTCTAACTGCCAAGTTGTGACTTAATGAACCCTCTTTAACCATTACTTATGGTACTATGGAGCTTGAGTGTGTTCGGGATGTGTTTTGAGACTGAATCTGAGTGGTCAAATGTGTTCTTGCTGGTGGATGGTGAATCTGATATTTTTTTGCTTGGGCACCGCTGCTTGTATGAGCACCTTGCTTGCTTGGACAAGCACACAACTTAATGACATTTTGCCTCAATCTGATTTGTTAACATGTACTCAGACAAGCACACTTGAGTCCCTATGTCAGGAAAAGAGAGAAAAAACTGGGGTTTTTTTGTGTGTATAAATACTAAAAGTCAATGATTACATTCTTTGAGAGAATGGAGAGCCTGAAAAAGCTAGGGCTTAGAGAGAGGAAATCACGTGGTTTGCTTTTGGGATTTAGTGAGAAATTCTTGTCTTGTGATTTCTTGTAAATACAAGCTAATCATCAACACAACATTCTTTGGATGGGTATTCGAGTGGATTTCATAAAGGATTTTCCCACCTCCCGAAATACGTTTCTCTTTCTATCTTAGCTAATTACTGTAATCATCACAAATTGCTCTAACACTAACTTCATTTCCAATTTTTTTTAGGAGTCCCAATGCAGCCTACTTATATCTTCTTACAAGGCTATGGTATGTTTTTGAGACTGATATGTCTACACCCTAGATAATCTTTTAGTAATAACAATGACCAATGACTTAAGTGCTTAATAGGAGTAACTTCCCATACCCTTTGCATTAGTATGGATTGCCTCTTGTCGCTAGAGTATTATTGGTCGACTGCAGGGATTATGAATCCTTCTGTGGAAATGTGATCAAGAATAATGCCTACATGATACGATATTAACAATTAGTGATGGATCATGGATGACATATTCTATAGGTTTCTATTGTTGTTGACATGACGAATGCCAGCAAATCAATGAGATGCTTCTTGATAACAACTAGTGGAAGCTCCATTCAACAATTTTCTAATAGTTCAGAGAATGGCAATGATGCTGGAGATGGTGGAGGAGCTCCAGTTGTCACATTCTTGTCCATCTCAGCATTTGGTATGTTGCTAATAGCTGGTTTTCTAGGCAAGCTCTATTGGCTGTTAATTACTTTCTGCATGACTAGTTGATGAATACCTTGATGCTTGCCTGTTTCTATTTCTATGGATCTTATTAAACAAGTAATAGTCTCAAACTATGCTTTATTCATGATCCTAATGTGTATGTTGTATGTTAAGCTTTGAACTTTGAGGCACATCATTGACATGGTTAGTATAGCTATTTTCTAAATATGATGATATTATCCTTTTGTCAATGCTTTAGCTCAGTTAGATGATGTTATTGAGATACATCTGTTTTTAGCAAAGGTAATGAGCATATACATCAAAAAGGGCAAGGGTATGTCACCTATTTACGAAGGAGGTTTAAACTACAAGCTAGCCAACTGCTTGTTGAACAAGCTTTTTGCTTTTAAGATCTTAGGTTTCTGACTTTTTTCAAGTTTGTTTGACTGAGAGATTCTCAAGATGAAATCATCCCATTATTGATATTGTAGTGTTAAAGCATAAAGAGATCTCATAGACTGTAGACTAGTACATGTCTTTTGAAGTCCACTTATCTCCTACGGATTAACTCTTTGTGCTGTAATTTAAGATCACTGTTGCTTTTGCCATGAGAAGCTGTAATAGGAGGCATTGATACTGTTGGCTTCTTTGGATTCTCTTTGTCCATTAAAATTAACAATTTTTGTTTGGTTTTTAGTTTCTCTACTCGAGGCCTCTCTTTTTATTGTGCTCTAGTTTTATGAAAATTATAGAATTTTCCTCTAGTCCATGTTAAATGTAGAAGTTGGATGAAATGTTTTCACTGTGCAATCTGCTTTTGATTTTTTCTAGAAACGTTGGCTGAGGAACTTGTTGAAATGTACAAGCAGGAACTTATTTTAAAGGTATTTGGCAGTTGATATAACTATGCACATATCATCTTTCTTGTCAGCATTCGAACGCCATTCCTTCATTGTTCTAACTTGTGTCAGCAGCGTTTGCTTGTAGTTGAGTTATTCTCCAAAGTTTGTAAAGAGATGGAACAATTCAATCATATGTCTTGGGGAGAGGAACTTTATCATGGAGAAGCTGATGACTTGATCATGTGCAACTTGTACGCAGAAGATAAAGCTGAGCCAATACTTCCCGATATTAGTGGCTGGAAATCGAAATCTTCCTATGTTGAGTCTGACATAAATCCAAACCATGATGTTTTGCAGGTATGGTGGTACCAATATGGCATATTAATATATACTTATAATGCTGCTATGACAATTTACGTGTGAGCTAATCTTTTTAAAATATCTTGAGTGAATCAAATTTGCATTATCTATGTTTAAGTTCTTAACCCATCTTTCGTGCATTTACCACTATACTTAGCCTCGATGTGTTTGGCAAGATATTTTTTACGGTATTCTTTAGTAAGAAGCTTTGTGCAGCTGAATTGAACTCTGAAACATCTTGTTACCTTTGAACTCTCCTTTATCCAAATAAACACCAATTTTGTAAGCTTCACCCGGTGAACAAAATTATAAAAAGTATCTTGGTGCCTTAGTATATAAGAAATTTAGGGAGGCTTGTGGTGGTTTTAGAGAACTCAGATAACGATTTCCCTATCAACTTTTCCGATATAGCCTAACACTCATGATTCTTGGTGTAGATTAGTGGATGGACATAATGGGTGATACATCAAAACATTCTCATCCACATCCAACCTACCCTTCACCCACTTCATCTCCTTGTTTCTTTTATTTTTCACCCTCTTAAGTGGGCTATGAGGGTGGATTTTCCGCACATCCATTGATAATGACATTGTCAGCCTTAATAGATCCATAATATGATCAATAAAAGAAAATCTCTAAGTACTTGCGCGTTAATTATCGCCTGAATGTTTTACTATTAATATGCTCATTATGGAGGATCGGGTCTTGTCTCAAATTGAGCATGTACCGATTTCCTCATGTAAGATCTTGGGTTCGATGCTCGCAGTCTGCATTGCTTCGGTCTGCCCTGTACTCAAAAAAAAAAAAAACTCATAATGAATAACCATTGGGCATTGGGTGCTCCTCTATATAAGCAACTCCGGTATTTGGAGAAAAGAAAGGTGTGCTCTTTGGGTTTAGTCTTTGAGTATGGTTTATGACCAAAGGTAAACACTGAGATTTTGCAATTTTCATGCTGTCCTATGTATTAAGACACATTCTATGTTGTCTGGCCGTTGTGAACTCAAAGAACTTTGTAGTTCCTATAGGAAGTGATATGCTATAATAGCCACATATTTCTTTCCTAGGTACATCTTTCCCCTTGATACTTCTGTGCCTTGTTTGTAATTTTCATCTTTGTAACAGGTATATATCACAACATGGCTTGCAGAGGTCAGTATAGATGCATTCAGGTACATTTTGAAACTACTTGAAATAGAACAAGAAGGAACAAAATGAAAACCTAGAAGAATCGAGTTTAATTGCAATTGAAGCATGTACCACTTTCCTCATGAGGAACCTGAGTTTGATTTTCAATACCCCTAAATGACCCTTCTCCTTCCCTCAGCCTACCTTGTACCCAAAAAAAAAAACGAAAACCTAGACGGTATACAGCCAAAATCATTGTTGCTTCTCATAACATGGTTTCAAGGCTAAAGAAAAACTTTTAGGCATAGTAATGTTCAATACAACTACAAAGCTATTAGAGTTTGAGTTAAAAGGGAGAAAAGAGTGAAAGCAATTCTATTAGTATTTTCAAACGTACGAGTGTCCTATTGAATTCTTTCACATGTGTATTTTGTAGCTTATAGAATTTTCCTTCCTGAGGTTTATCGTGTTTCTTATTAGGGTGGAAGAAATATTTTCAACTGTAGGAGAAGAACTACGAATGAGCTTTACGTGAGCTTTCATGATACCGTGAGGTATTGTTTGTTGTTAGTTCATAGGTTCATATTTAGGTACTTCCAAGTACTCCATTAATGTTGTTTAGAGGTAAAGCTTGAAAGAAGTGTCTTGTTACTTCTAATTTGTAATAATCTTAAAAATTAAAGCTTTATCATTGTTCTTTTAAAAATATGAATGCCTTTTTGGTGTCAAATTTGACCTTGCACTTCTTGTTAAATGGAAGTTGGAATCTGATGTAGATGTTGGTATGTTATTGATTATCTACAGAATTATTATTTTTAGATTTTTGTATCACCTTTATGATATTATTAAATTTATCAAATAAGATCTCATTTGATTATATTTTAACTTATAAATCATTAATAATCAATGAATTAGAACAATAATAATGAATTGAAGGTTTTTGTAGTTTTATTTGGAAAGACAAATGACACTTTCCAAGGTGACAATGACAGTTTTTCATTGGCGGAAATTTGTATATATCATAAATTTACTGATAAGAGTAACTTAAATATCTTTATTTGATTGAGAATATTAATAAATTAGGACACTTATATTGATATGAAAAAATCAGAAATCTGTAAATAAATTATTAAAATGTCGATTTTAAAATGAATATCTTATATTGTCTCCTATTCATTTTGCTTGTTCCATTTACTTTTTTACACTTGTCAAGATAATATTTTCACTTTTAATATCTCTAATTGTCCTTAATTAAAAATTATAAAAAGTTAATATTAATAACCATTGAATTGAGACGAATAAGAGAAGACGAATAAAATACAAATTAAAAGAGATAGTGATAAGTTAATGAGACAAGTAAAATGAATAGGAGGAAGTACCCTATTTGACTATATTTTAATTTATAAATTAAAAATAAAATACAAATTGAAAGAGATTGGTGAATAGTGACAAAAATAAATTGAATAAGTAAAACGAATAGGAGGAAGTAATAAATAAATTATTATGTCAATATATTTTAAAATGAATGTCGTAAAAATGACTTATTTATTGTTTTACTTTATTTTAATCAAAGATTTAATCAATGAAAAATATTTTTTTCATTAATCGAAAATTAGGGATTCCTTATGAGTTGGAACAAGAACAATTAAACAAGTGAATCAGAATTGCTAGTCAGTTTTAATAATTTAGATTTGTATATAATGAAACTCATACACGCATAGTGGGTTGTATGTTGAAAATTGAGTTATACAAACTATCATATTTAGTCATAAATTATTCATTTCAAATAACTCTAAAATCTCAATTGTTATCTCATGCTGAGTTGTTTGTTGCTTTCTGTTTGCATTCATCACAAATTGGTGTCACATGTTGTAGAGTCATATTATGTGACTAGAAATTAGAATTGTAAAATATGACATTGAACACAGAATACGATATAAAAGAAAAATGTAAAAAAATGGCTATAAAAGAACAAGAAAATGCAAATAAATGTTATACTATAATGGCAATTCATCTTTAAATTCTTTACATATAGGCTATAGCAACATGAATGTTGCAAATCCCGATTTTTATCTACAGAACCGATTTCCCTCCAACCCGCCTTCTTCCTAACCCTCCTTCCCCAACCTAACCTTTTCGTCGGAATAAAATTGTAGCATCTGCAAATCTAGTCTATCATACACAAGGATCCGGAAAAAAAAATTATAAATGGAAGAAAAAATAGAAACATTTATGTAAGGGGATGAATCGAAAATAAATCTCTAGTTCACGGTGAACTGACCAAGAAATTTTCAAGGCACCAGAGCAAGCATAAATATCAATTTGCTAACCTTATGGTACCCCTACTTTTTAAACACTTCTAACAGCCACGACACACATTTGTTTTCCCGATATTATGTATAAAAACACTGGTGGGAGCAATTTAACGTAAGAATAACATAATTACCTTAGATTTGATAAGATAAAGCAGCCTCGCTTTCGCAAAGGAGACCATCTTTTGATTGAAATTAGGGGATGTGGAGACAATAGACCCAATTTGGGAAGAAAATCAATTAAATTAATGATGATCAAAGTGAAAGACATTCTACACCCTCAGGGACATTCCTAGGCATGGGACGAGCAGAAACATATCTCAGTGGGCTAGGTTTAAGAAATGTTACAGCTGCATCTAAGGGCGATGAGGTCTCGGCCCATTCAACTTGACCTCGACCGTGGAACCTTTCAAAACGACAATTGACAGAAAACCTCTCTAGATCTTGAGTTTCCAGCCTAATGTCCAAAATTGATGCACGCTTGTCCAATCTGAGCAGTTGTAAATCAATACAAGTCATGAGCACAAAAGCATAACAACAAAACACACAACAATGATCCTAAAATAATTGGGACATAGGCATGTAAAAAAGCAGAACATGACAACACATTAAACACAACAATGATCCTAACACAATTGGGACATAGGCATGTAAATAAGCTTCATACTTGCAGCCCATATGGTCACGAAAAACAAAGACATGAAAAATGAAGAGCCATGGAAGCCAAGGCTTATAGACAACCATGTATATTGTTTGGGATCAAAGATGTCAAAAAAATAACTCACAAATCAACCCACAACCAAGAAAAAGATTAGGTCTTCAGCACAATTTATTACCCATCCCTAAAATTCACCAAATCCTAACCTCAAGATCGAAGATGGCCAAAGTTCAGCCAATCAAGCAATACAATTTCAATAAGTTCACCATGGTCACAATTCTGAAACTGTGGAAAAAGGCATTCCTAGTCCAGAGGGAAAAAACAAAACTTTCAGGCCAACCAACCTGTTTGATAAGTCCACTGGACATCTTATGGACATCTTCATAGCCTCTAGGTCTCAAATCACTTTCCATTAAAAAACAAATATTAGATTTTTAATTAGTTTTTATTTAACTTTATTCTTAATTGTATCAATCATCTGAAGATATTCTTTTGCTTTAGGCGGCCATCTGACAATAAAATTTTGATAGTTTATCGGTCCTCTGAAAATAATTTTTGTTAGTGTATCGGTCCTCTGAAAATAATTTTTGTTAGTGTATCGGTCACCCGGCTACAATTGTTTCGGTAGGGTATCCGTCATAATTTTTTGCTAGCGTATCGCCCATTATAATTCTTTATTGGTATTTCGGTCACTAGACTATAATTTTGTTCTAAGGTTCCCGTCATTTGAATACGGCTTTAAGCTAGTGTTTTCGGCTATTTGACTCCCCAAGTTAAAATTCCAGGCTTCGCCCCAGCACATAAAGCCAACTTACTGCCTTATGGAATGTAATAAACTCTGATGATTGATCAACTTCATTGAGGTTGCAAACAATGTTAATATGCCATCCAGAAAATACAAAATATATAAACCATAATCATAATAAGTAAACAGAAAAAGTTAAGTGTAAAGCACAGAGAACCCAAAAATGTTACCTTAGTATATCAATTTCCAGCTCCTTCTCCCTACTAGCAAAATCTTCCACAGCTTTTGTGAAGTACTGATCGCGAATCCTCTCTGATGTTTGGACTTCCCCACAAAGGCTATAAGAACATTCATGGTAACAAAAACTCAAATTTAGCAGAATTACATGTTTAGAAACAGTTCTAGAACCTAGGAGTAGTAAAACAGTAGAAGTAAAAAAAAGTACTAAGAATTCACAAGCAAAGCTTACAGGTTTCCACTTTCAACAGGTGTACTACCATCCACACCACTAGTTAGGCTGCATGCATCACCTAATACAGATCTTGAAAGAGAATATACAATAGCTTCGTAGTTGGAACTTGCATCAAGTGAGAGGACTCCTGCTGAAGGGGTTTGAAACACTTGCTGCATAAGTTGAGTTGTTTTGAGAAGCCTTCTCTTTGGTCTAATCATTGGCAATAGATCTTCACTGTTGTCAGTTCCATCTTCAACCTGTACCAAAATAAAGATGTCACTTCCCAGGTGAAGATGAAAAGTGCAAAAGATTACACTATAGACACCATCCCTGGAATATGCACACCTTTTCCATTAATCGAGTTGATGATTGTGCCCAGTCTACTTCTGCTGAACTACAAATAAGAAAATTCAAGAAATGTCAATGAACTGAACAGTGCTTTAAAAACAAACAATAACTCTTAAGGTTTCTAAAAATTTTCACCACAAAGAGCTTCCTAAATAAACAAAATAAAGCCTGCACATTAGATGATACAAAACCAATATCAAAATTGAGGAATTACAAGAAAGAGGACTAATTATACAAACTTCATTCCAAGAAAAATTATTACTATAATAGGCAGCACAGTGGTTGGGGATGTATGCAACCTCATTCTCGTAAAAACAAATAGGTTATTTGACTATTAATCATCATCCCTTAATTGCAAAAAGGATCTACAATTTCACATAAATACGAAGAAAAGTGAATTAATGAGCCATCTCAAAGAAAAGGATCTATTATAAAACAACTGAGAAAAACTATTAATCTTTGGCTCCTATGAGAATGGACACATGTAGTACAAAAAGGAAAATGTTTTCAGATTGCTTAACTAGAAAGAACACTATTTAAATGATATTATGAAACACGAATTAGCAACAGCACACACCTTATGTTCTGAAGCCGCTTGAGACAGTATTCTATCTCTTTATTCCATGGAAGAAGATCAGATGTAGCAGTCTTCCGTTTCTTGGGCGCCGCAGATTCTGAACATGTAGCTGAGACATGGGGGACCAATGCATGCAGAGAAGAAACACGCTCACTTGGAATACATGCATTTACTTCTTGACAAGTATTAACAATCTGAGCAGCATCTGTTACAGTAGCAGTTGACTGCGCTGAATTGTGCATCGCTAAATTTTTCGGAGGTTTTCCACTGATGAACTGCTGTTCAACATTCTGCACCATTGGAAGTCTAGGCGCATTATGTCCACCTAACAATTGCCCATGTTTGACGGTTCCATACTGCTCAAACCAGGATGGGCCCATCTGTGGACTTATGCCAGTTTCCTCAGATTGACAAGGAAATTTACCAGATCCAAATTTCTGAGGATCACTATGACCGATTGAGAAGAGATCCTGGGAAGCAAAAGTTCCATGCAGTAACTGAAAAGACTTATTTCGATTACCTAGATGAGGCGAAAAGCCTAACATCTTGGCATCTTCAACAGAAACTGTAGTCTGGTTCATTGACGGTTCTCTGACCATACTATTCATACTGCCTGCGACAGGCCCCTCTAACTGTTCCGCTACCTGTTGACGATTAAGATCATCATCTTGTCCCTTCAATCTTTTTGATTCCCGATGGCTTGGGTCAGAAGCCACATTCCTTATGTTTTGCATTTGATGCGGCAAAATATAGCTATTATGCGCATTATTATAAGGTCTTACAAAATTATGATATGGTTCAATACCTTTTTGGTTGATGGCAGAACTTGAAGGAGACGCACTCCGTAGATGCCTCATAGAAGGTTCTTCCAGAGATGTATCAAATGTCTTTACAGAAGATCGTGCTTCTTCTGTTTCGGACTCCCCACCTACGGTTACCAACGAACTAAAAGCATCAACTCTATTGGGAACATCTTTCCCATCTTTCATCGGTTGGGAAGAAGACATTTTCGAAGCATCAGATAATTGAAATTGAGACTTGATCTCAGGAGCTTTACAAGCAGCAGAACCCAATAATTGTTGCTGAGAAGTCCATAGATTAGATCCTAGAGGTGGCAGGCTATCCTTCCGAGGCATCCCAAACATATCAGAATGGAGGGAGACAGGCATCTGGCGGGTCAAATCACTCAAACCTGATTGATTGATATCCCTTCCAGGCACCACATTGTTTTGTGGATTACAGACAGACTGATTGATCATAGCCGAAGGTTGCAATTCATTTGACTGGTCGTGGTACGCATGCCTGTTAAAAGACACAGTAGCAGATTGCTCACTTGTAGTATTTCCTCCAGGCGCAGTCCACAGCTGATTCTGAAGTGGACTTCTCATATTGGGAACCGATGAGAAAGAATCAGATATATTCTCCTTAAAATTGGAAGCTAAAACATCGGAACCCTTATTTTCCAGCCTTCCAGATTCATTCCCTGATTCCAGTTGAGTTGGTTGATGAGAAGGAGGTAAACAGTGAGCAGAAGATCCTGAAGTGGAAGCCCACCATGGATAAGTTTCATCTCCTTTCTCAGTAGGTACATGATCCGAACTGGGAGATTCAGCAGTTCTAGAGGAGCTTTGAACAGCATCACTTAGATTTGAAGGAGCAATTCCTTGAGATGGTGGAGCTAGTTGTAAACCAAAACCATGAGATGAGAAACACTGACCCTGTCTAGGTCCAGCCAGTCCACTAGCAGATATCTCAGAAAACCTATTGTAATCAGTAGAATTGAGGTGTGACTGTGAGGCAGTATTTTGCTCCTTGGATTGATCAACCTTGTCAAAAAGCTCGAGCATGTTCTGGCTGCAACAAATTATCAAGGTTTATAGATGACAAACTAATAAGAAACATAAATATAAATAATATGTGAGTTGCATGACTACAAAAAAATCTCAACACAACCACCTTTGGCAACAAACTTTTTGTTTAATTGGACACAAATCACATGGGAGGTTGAAATCCTAGGGAAAACATGGGAGAAGTGTTGATTGGTTGGCACTAAAAAAGATAAATGGAGGAAAATAGGATTTTTTGCAAGTTCAATGGAAAGGGAAATTCCATATTGCCAAACACTTTAAAAATACTTCCCAGGAAGTTTTAGGAGAAATAAGTTTCCTTTAAGTGGAACTCTGAATGAAATTGAATTCTTTCTAGAACCAAACAAATGTTTTTTACTTGTAAGAGGATAACATAGAGCAAGCACAAATATTTATGAAACTGGACAAGTTTCCTACAGCTACATAGCAATTTACTATTTGGAACATACAAATGTGTCAAAAAGAACTAAACCAACCCAAAAAAAATTGAAAAAGACAAACAGAAACAATATAAACCATTTCCTGACACAGACAAAAGATACAGAGTCATTAACTTGATCAGGTACACAACCTCAAAGGATCGCATATAAAAGAACACCTAGAAATTAAATTATATATACACTTAATTAAAGTAATGAAATCAAGGGAGATGAGCTATATCAAAGGCCCAAAGATTTCCCTAAACCAAGATAGAAGAGATGAAATGAGTATTCAAAAAATAATAATTTACCTGGATGATATATGTTGGTTTGGTGAGGCAATTCCACTGCATGTGATGAAAGGAGCAGACATATTAGGTAAGTAGCCAGGATGAACCCCACCAGATGATACTCCACGTGCGGCATTAACAGGTCCATTGAAAAATACCCTACCCTGCATCAGAAGAAAATAAACCCTCGCTGTTTATTTAAATTCATAATGTAAATAAATTTCTGTGGATGGAGGTATGCATGTGCACATGAAGCGAGTAAGGGAAAGAGGGACAAGGGGAGGAGAATTCCAAACAAAAATCCATATCTAACCTTCTCCATATCAGTGACATTAGTGTTCAATGAACTAAGAAATCTTGGGTTTAATTCTTGGCCTTTAACTCCCGTGGAAAGCTTCTGAGACATGGATTGCGAATGCAAAACGTTTTTTGCTGCATAAGAAGAATCCAAATCCATATTCACATCTGCCATGGGATGATACTGGAATTTCTGCTCTACTGGGCCTCGTTTTGCAGTTTGACTGGAAGACCTCTCTTGGCCTCCAGGTAAACTACGCCCATCAGCATAATCTGACCACATATTCTCTCTCAAACCACCAATTGAAGCACTTTGAGGAAAACTATTGCGGTGGCTATCACTGGAACTCTCCCTCCGATCAATGTTTTCTGTCTCACGCATCTCAACAGCTCCACCATCAGGGCTATTATGTGAAGACTCCAATATAAGAGGTCCCTTATTCAAATTATGATGGTCTCTACTACAACTCTGTAATCCATACTTTCCAGATGAATTGACCGATTTCCACAAATCATGATGATCATTATTATGAAGTTTGCTAGATTCAAAATTGATCTTCATTTTACTCAAACCCGGTGCAACAGCATCATCTTTTGAAATGAAATGCCCACTTCCCATTTTCATATCAGAATTTGGAACAGGTTCAAGCCTCGAAGCAGAACCATGACCTGTATCCATGTACATCTTAAAGTTATGATCTTTATCGGGCAAGTTATTTTGGTTACTAGAGGCTAAAGCTCCATTAGTTGGCGTAGATCCAAAGAAATTTGAAGGGTTTGGTCGATTGGATTGTTGAACATTGTTGTCAGGCAAAAATGTATTCTGCTGATGGCTCCAAAAGCCAGCATCTGTACTCAAGCAGTCCCTAGAAGAATTAGATTTTCCCCGCATGTGCTTCTCTTCAACATGTGACTTATGCTGACTGCTGTCTACCCACCTTCTTCCTTCACGCGGACTTTCTGTTTGTTGATATTCTTTTCTTTGATTCAGAAACGGCTGCTGTTTCATAGAACTATTCATACGATTTGCATTCAAAGTTGCATCATGGGTGCTAACATTATTGGTACCATGTTGGGAACCCAGTGAGCTTCTCTGGAAGCTGTCAACAAAATTCAGTTGTGATGTCTCATTACTATTAATAACTGAAGGATGCTGGTTGCCAGACTGCAATCTAGAGTTTTGAGAACCTAGGCCACTCCAATCATCCTGCATCCCTGCATCAGTATTGGAGGTTTCTGCAACAGCAGACTGCATAAGAGCACTCCAGGTACCACCTTGCAGCGAGGGAATGCTACTGGGCAGATCTGTGGCATCTCCACTTCCTGTAAGTGATGCCTCACCAAATGCTTCCCAAATAGAAGTATTTTCGTCATTACCAAACAAAATCTTTTCTTCAGTTGGATCTAAACCATTAGCAGTCTGCGTAGAAGCAGACTGTGAAGAGGACTGAGTTACAGGTTTTTCAGGAAACAATTCTGAACACTCACCAAGACCTTGTCCACCACCTTTTGATATTGGCACATTCCTCTGCTGCGCCTTTGTGAATTCCCCGAGATTCACATTTGCTAAACATTGACTGGATGCCTGTTCATATGAACTTCTCCCTTCTGATCCATATCTGGAAACCATATTTCCATCCTTTGCATTGACCTGCTCTCCAACTGAACCGTATTGATTTCCAGGAAAAGAACTACTTGGAGTTGGAACCTGAAGCATTCCAGGTTTATCCATGTTGCTCTGAGAAAATGCATTGGCCCTTCGTGAACTAGAAACGGGAACCCCATACAGAGATTGTGAAGTTTGCTGAGGTTCCAATCCCATAAACTGCATTGCATGCCCTTGATCTGGGGTATTCACAAATCCATTAGAATATCCTTGCGCAGAAGACAGCCCTCGCTGCTGCCAGTTTGTGTTGCCAACCATGGCTTGAGGGGGCCATATATGATTAGATGTATCACGCATAGGATTGCCATTAACAGCTTGTGGATGTCCTGCTGCCGAATTTCCGAAGGATAAAATGTCGTTTGCCGTACTTTTTTGCATTGCTTCCAGTTGTTGAAGCTGATGATGCCTCTGTAGCTCTTGCATTTGTTTAAGCATGATTTGCTGCTGCAACTGAGTATCGTTGTTAACAGGCTGTTGCCGAGGAAAGGATTGCAGCATTCCTGGTTGCTGCCCATTAATTCGCTGTTGGCCACCAAGAAAGTTGAAATTCATTGGTGATTCTAAGCCTCCAAAACTTGCCACATTAGAGTGCTGTGAACCACTCCTCTGATGTGATTCAAGAACAGATGGACTTCTTCTCGTCATATTGTGTCGATCAGGTTCTCTATCCACTCCCAAAAAGTTACCCTCATTCTGTCTTGTATGTCCAACTTGAGATGCATGCATAAATCCATTTAAATTTAACTGCTGAAGCTGTGATGGGCTTTTGGAAAATTCAGGTCTCAAACTTGGCCGAATAAAGTTAACCCCATGAGGACTCGGTGAGAACTGATTGCCTTGTCCCCTCTCAATGTCTACATCTCACAGAAACACAAGGGACAAGTCACATGAAGAATGAATGGACAAATACGATTTAAAAAATAACTAGGGCACGCACTATCAAACTTTGACGAAAGCGAAGAAAAGAGAAACTCAAATCTTCGTTACCTGATTGTTGTGCACTGTAATTAACGTATCCAGAATTCAAAGGCCCACCAATCTGTCTCTCGCTTGCATTCCATATATTGTTATCTAATAAGGGCCAGTTCGCCCCAACAAGTTGTGTATGGCGTTGGTCCTGCGACAAGCTACCTTGGTCAAGAAAATTGTGGACCCTATCACCAACGTCGTTTCCAGGCATAGATTATTCCAACTGCAATTCTTCAGAAGCTTATACACGTGTCAAAACAAGGCTACCTGATCCAGATTTTAAAAACCCAATCAATTTTCAGCAATACCACTTTACCAATAGCAGATGAAAGTTTAATTCCAATAGAAAGATCATGTGAAAGAAAAAGAGCTAGTTTGGTGACATTATGATTGAAAGAAAAACCGTTAGACCCAAATCAGTAAAATAATCAAATAAAAAGAATATAAAAAACTACTGAAATCTATCATCCAACAAAATGTGAACCAAGGCAAAACAGGCGTAAAATTCAAACTTGTCCAACTACATAAGCAATTTATGGATGACATGAGATCATGAGTCACACTGGAAAACCCTTCCAAAATAATTTAAATGAATGCTTGGCAATCTAGGTCTTGTCAAAAACAAATAAGATTTTACGGAAAACTCTGAACCAAAAAACAGAAACAACATAAGTGGCTTTTAAGGGTCGGATGTACGTAACCTTACGCTGATAGAAACAAAGAGGTTGTATCTTATTGATCCTTAGTAGTCAAACCAAATAAAGAAAGATGTAACATAATATTCTTGCCAAACAAAGCTGCGAGACCGTAGAAGATCAGTAAAAGAGTAACCATCACAGGAAAAGCCAACTGGATTTGAGGATGGGGAATGGCGGCTGCTGCACATCAGCCATTCTCTCTCCTTCCTCCTCCAACTTCCCTTTTTCTTTCTAAGGTTTGTATCATATGAGGAAAGAATCTCAATCTCAAGGGGTACCAAGGGTTTAAAAACAAGGAATTTGGAAGGAGATAGAGTCTATCATGTATCAAGTTCCAGCCTAAAAACCCCTAACCGTATACTAGAATGGATTAAACTACATTCCAACAATGTGGTGAACCAAACACCCCTTACATTCCTTCTTAACCTATTTTAAATTGTTTCAAGAAAAAAACCACACGATAGATTATCGACAATATGGAAGCAAACTTCTCTAAGTCTATCCTGAATAATAATATATTCTTTCAAATAGAGGTGTTAATGGACGAGTTTGGTTTGAGACAAAGCATACATAGAAAAATGTGCCCGCGGGCTCAATTTTTCAAAAGTCTGCTCGCCATTGCATACCTTAATTTTTTGCCGCTACACGTAATAACAAGAACTCCCCTGAATTCTGATAATTAATTCCAACAGGACACTTCACATTAAACTAGTTATTTACCATCTCTAACACAGGAATTAGTTACGTTCCCTCCATTGGAAATTAGATCCTATGCCAAACCACTCATCATATAGTAGTTTCATGTTTCCATCACAATTTCATCTCTATAACTAGTCCTTTCGACCCCCTCCCCCCCCAAACGAAAAAAACAAAAAGAAAAAAAACAAAAGGGAGCCATTATAGGAACTTTACCATAGTTTCTTTTTGTATTTCCAATGTGACAACTTTTATGAGATGTAGTAATTATTATCAGAGAGAATTATTTATGTACAAAGTAAATAACATTTTATGGATTTGCTGTAATTGGAAATTTCAAGCAACATTACTATGTGGGTGCTCTATCTAACAATATTTCTACTTCAATGTCACAAGAGAAATACATATTAATAGACACCTGACACAAACCACTTGTTTACTGGCCAAAACAAAGGCAAACAAATCAATATTTCATTGGAAGTTCACAAGAACATTTCCAAATGAATTTTTGACATTGTCACTTACTTTGAGCAACATGAAAAAAATACTAATATGCGACTAAAGAGCATTCACCAATGCACAAAAGGCAGGAGCTAACATTCTCATGCAATAAACTGTCATGACCAATCAAACCACAAAATCAAGAAAAAAAAAAAAACCTCCAACCATTAAGCTAAAAGCACCGAGAAAAAAGAACATAAATAATATGACAATAATTCTAACTCCAGATATATCTACAACTATTAACGAACAACTAAAATGTTTTATGATACAAATAATGATTCCTACATATACTACAATTATTAGTGACAACAAACTTAAATTATTTCACAAGGAATATAAATACTCCTAAATGCCAACTTAAACTATAGTATCCTAGTAGTAAGAAACATGAGAAAATAGATAACTCCACCTCCATATAAGCACTCCGACACAAGAGAGATCATCCAACCTCCATGGCTCCATCTAAGCACTCTATAGATTATTTTAGTAAGGACAAGAGCATATTGCTGACTCTAAGTAGGAAGCATAGTGCAAAATGCGATAATGATCGTGGATCGCAGTAATAACAATAATGTGGTAATGAGAGTGATATTGGCCTTTAAACGGCCCAAAACGCAGTTTTTACATCTTTACAACGCAAGAAATATCAATTTGTTTTTTATGAAAACCTTTACAACGTGACCAATGAGATGTGGTCATAATTTTGCACTATGGCAAGAAGACTAGAAAATATATAGAAAATGAAAGAATACAATAATGCAATAATGCTAGTTACAATCATTTTGATGAGAAGACGATAGTGTAAGGAAAAATGGAAAATATGAAGAGGACAATCATTTGATGTATTGCATGTAATAATTATTTCTAGTTCACAATAGGAAGTTATTTACATTGAACTTCTTTCAAATTTAGAGTTACACATAATCATGCAAATGATGCACCCCACACCTTCATTCACACAAGTCACAACAAACACATTAATGTTAATGACTATCAAAAGAAATCTAAAAAAACAAAATTCTTTAAGACACTATATCCATGCAGATAAAAGATACTTCTCTTGCACGGTATGATATAAGTGAATTATGTCATAAGCGTCATTCAAAATATCAGTCGCATTGTGACCACATAATAAAGGTTTATAAGGTTGTCACGACCACAATATAGGCTTCGAAACCATCCATATTAACCGCAAATGTGATTTCACTGTTGTTAATGTGCGCATCAAAGATTTTGCAATATGGTATTAACTTCAAATTTTCATCCTAGTACAACAGTGCTATCTATAAAATATTTTACATCAACTAACATTCCTTGTAAAATATATCACATGTCATAGAGTATTTATTTAAAATGCTTGTCTTCTAAACCCATATTAAAAGCTCAATCATCCCAATACAATACCCAGAAAAAGTAAAGTATGAAAATCGCTCCCATGGACTCAACTCATAGTCACAAAGTATACTAACCGTAACAACATACCCTCCATCGCCAAAAAAATTGAAATAATGATTATCAACTAATGCCCGTTAAGACATGACCCCAAGAAGGCGATAAAAACCTTGGTAACTCACCCTCAATGTCAATTGCACAAGTACAGCAAAGCAGAAAACCCAATCCACACTAGTGCTAGCTATACATCCCATAGTGTAATAATGCGGTAACGGTCGCAATCACAGTGACGAAATGTTGATGCGGTAACGGGAGTGATGCGGTTATCATAGCACCTAAATATTAGTCGAAACCATAAGATATCCCTTAATATGGCCAAAACGCGATTTTTTTACAATTTAACAGCACGGGAAATATCAGTTCGTTTATTTTAAAAACCTTTACAACGCGCTTGATGCAATGCGATGCGCCTTATTTTTACTCTATCATACATCCATATAAAGAGGCTAACATGTCACAGAAATACACACAGTAACAAAAGATATCATCAATTACGCAAAGATTAGAAGCACAAAATTGCCCTAAGTAAACACTTTATAGCTACTTTCATCTTCTTGTGTTTTTCATCATAGTCAAACGAAGCTTCTACCAAATCCAACAGTAAACCAACTACACCCATAATGCATTGGAAAGAAACACATTTATCAGAAAGATGCTCGATTTTATAAACGCACAATTTAAATTCCGCTTCATTCCTCAGAATTCAGACGATAATACTACAAGAACGCGTGCCCAGAATAATATAACTACCCGATGCTTCACAAAAACCCTAATTCGATAATTGTTTGTTATGCTGATTCGATTTAAAATCCCTAACAGAAAACACCGAGTAAAAATTGCAAAAAGCAGGCAACAATTCCTCCACAATTGAGCAACCATTCGAACCCCAGATAACCCCGAAATCATCAAATTATCAAAAGAATCAAATTGAATAAAAAAGAAAACATCGCCAAAGATGAACACAACACAAACAATGTTTGAAAAAATTGAAACCCTAAAAGGTAAGAAACTAGGAAGAACTAACCATTGAGAGAAGCAGAAAGATCGAACGGAACGAGATGACAGTAGTATAGAAGAGAGGATGAGGGTGTATCTTCATTGCTGTACTTCTGTGTTTCAAACCCAAAAACCAAAACTACAACAAATTAAAAATAATTTCTAATTTCTATTCTTTCTATTTTTGTTAATTTTTTCAATCTATTGTCTGCCTACAAGTAGGCATCCTAATTATAGAAAGTGTCAATATAAAATATTTATTAATCTAACAAAAACATTAAAATAATATATGGACTATAATCATTAAAGGTTCGATTTGGTCAAAAAAAAATACACCTTTTAAAACAATGTTTTAGTGTAGATTTCGGATTAAATAAAAGGTAAAAATGAGTAATTTAAATTTAAAATAAGAAAATAATAAAATTAATGTACAATATTTTAATGTGGACTTAAGTCCTCATAACACTTACTCTGATAATTGTTAATTATTCGATAGATCTATAAATTTTGCAAACCTAGAATAATTCGACCTTTACTTAATTTCTCTATAATAATCTCAACTATTGATTAACCATAATTAATCTAAACTATTAGGTTATTTACCCAAAAATGATGTTAATATGACCTGTTTTTGTAGGCAAAATAACAGAAAAAAATGATAAAATAAAATAAAATAACAAAAAAATTTAAAAATTAAAATACCATTCCCTCCCCCCACGCACTGCCACCTTTTCTGTGTATCCTCTTTCATTTTCTTGACCTTCCCTGTATTTCTTAACTATTTTCAATTTACAAGAGCAGGCAGAAATTCAGGTCCATCATTGTTGATGAAGAACTTATCACGTGGCGAAGCTCCACTTATGCCTCAAGAACTTCCATTTGGTTGAATCCGTCGAAATTTGGGTCCAATGCCTCACCCTGCAATATTATTATTAAGGAATACTTTTAAATGTATCAGAAATCAAGATTATGTAGTATTCCTTTTGTTGTAGAATTAATACTAGGTGGTTTACCTTATCTAGGATGTTCAACCATTATTGGCAAAATCAGAGATCAAAATTAGAATCAAAATCCAAAAGTAGTACTAGCTACATTTCCATGGAGAAGGATAAGGAGATCAGAAATTTGCTTGAGAAGGATGCTAAATTCGAGACGGATCTTCAAGCAGGGGATGCCATGAAAGGTTAATGCAGGTTCAAGCGGAGGAAAGAAGATGAACAATTAATTTTTTTTTCTTTCGGTTTTTTTAACTAAGTTTTTTATTTTATAAGATTTTGTTTTAATTTAACTTTTTTTTCCGTAAAATTACCTATTGTATAGGTTACAAGTCACTATAGTGTATTTTTGGCAAATATCTCTCAAAGTTCGGATTATTCATAGTTAATCAATAGTTGGAATTATTGTAAGAAAATCGATGTTACTGACCAAAGCTATTAGAGTGTCCATTTATTATTTATATGTGAGTTGTCCTATATTCGAAAAAAAGAAAAATATATATCACTTTATAAACTTAAAGATTAATACCAATTGATTTTAGTAGTAAATAAAGTCTATTATACCAAGTATTTTTATTGATTATCAACATACATAAGTAAATAATCAAAAACTCCATTATATGAATTATAATCAATCAATGATGGATCATAATAAACATATAATTTGTATATGAAAAAAAAGAAAATGAGAACTTTCCCTATCAATAAAGAACTACATTTCTCCTATTTGTGATAATGAAATTTTCAAAAATCTATAAAATTAATTACAATTCAAGCTATATTTTACTAAATTAAATCGTAAAAATATATAATCGTATTCTGATCCCACCATGTAAAACAAATTAAGATGGTAAATCCTAATAATATTTCTATCCTACTTATACTATAAAACGCTCGCTTGTTATCTAAAGTTTGATATGTCAAAAACATGTGCAATACCATCTTCTGAAGCGGAAACAAGAAAATTGTTACAAGTAGAGACATCAAGTTCTGAGATTTTCTTTGAGTGGGTCTGGAAAATTTTTACACTTTCTTCTGTGCGAGAATCACATATTATTATCTGCCCATCAGAAAATCCCAAAGCCACAAAGTGTGAATCACCAAGCCATTTTAAGCAGCTTATTTCAGCCTGCATAATGTTCAAGATTCAAACACATTATTAAAATAAAGATCATTAAACCATATTATTAAATAGGACCCGCACAAAAAGAGAATTAACTGCACACAAGTCCGATGAGACTCTATATACTAAGCTAATTGGTAATAGAAGAAGTTGTTCATCAGAAAAATGGGACAAAAGGGAGGTCATGTGTCGTTGCCATTTGGACGTTAAATAGACAGTGCGACAACCTATGAGATCGACGCTCTAAGATTGGACTCTAAAAGAAAAACAAACACCAAAGCATTACCCCTGTTGCTATGAACTGGGGACGACTCGGGCGACCATACCGCTCGTCGCCACTTCTACTCAGAAATGAGCAACGATATACCCCCTTGCCAAGACTATATATATGAATCAATCTCTCTCTAATTTTTCAATTTGAGATTAAATATGAGTTATTTTTCCAAGATGAAACTCTATTAATAATAAGATGTTCAAACCTACTTGATATTGGATGATGCTGCGATCTGCAAAATGATTCATATCCCAGATAATAAGTTTATCATCTGCTCCTCCAGTTGCTGCCCAAGGCTTGCTGTCATTCAAATGTGTTTAAATCTTAGTAAAACTGACTTGTACCATTAGAATCTCTTTGGAACATAATAAACAATAATGTCATTTCTGATATTTTATGAATCTTAGGCAAAAAAAAATACTTTCTCTATAAAGAGTTTATTTTATTTTAATTAGTATTTGACAAAATAAAAGAGATCAACCTTATAATTATAATTATCGTTATAAATATAAATATGTTATATTTATATAAAAAACTAACCTATAAAAAATGCGTTGAGTTGTGATATGGGCTAAAAATGTCCTTTCTAACTCTGAACAATAGATAAATGTCTATCTTGTATAGAGTCATGAACAACCCTAATAATTTCTATTCAACATAATTCTAAAAACATGGAATATATTTACAATCATAAAAAACACTTGAGATAAAAGGCAAAATGCTTTACCTTGATGAAAGTCCAGTACAATGAATTGAACTTGAATGAAGCGACAACGTTTTGATAACCTATCCAAGTAATATATAAAAACTATCATAATTATAATTTCACATCATATATACAATCTCACAAGCCATGAAGCCAAGTTCATGTAATAAACTCTAATAATAATAATAATAATAATAATAATGATAATTTTTAAATTAATTTATTATTCCATATTATTCCAGTCTGACTTAGTTTACAGCGAGGACTAAAAACGACTATATATGATATGTTTATTCACTTTTTAGAATTACACAATTAAGTACAATTATCGAGAAATATTTGCTATTGTAAGGTTGATGCTTATAATTTTTAACATGCACCAAATTCATATTAGACTTTTTTTCGGAAAATAAGGAGATAAGAAAGAAATTAGCCGAACCTTCTTACTTGAGATCTTTACAACACTAAAGAAACCTTTTTCTGATCCTGTAAGGGCATGGGTTGAATCAGAGGTATATGTCAAGCATGTCAATGCAGAAGCCTTTCTATGCCCTAAAGATCAAATACATTTAAACATAAGATTAATGAAGAACATCATATAAAAACAATGAAAAAGCTAGCTAGGTGATAATGTATCGTAAAAACAACTCAACTAAAAGGTTAAACTAATAGTTGAATCCTCAATATACGTTTTGTATATCTTCGATCATATCCCTAATACGAGAACCTTTTAAGCTAGAATTGTGAATACAACACAAACATTCCTCGTAATTTCACTTGTATGGAGAGGTGGATAAAGGATTTGTTTGGCAATTAATAATTATTGACTGATATGACCAGCTAGAAGTATTAACTGATAAGATAAGCCAATTATTAAAGCTATCTCTTTAAGCAAATTATTATGAACATATTTAGTAAAAATTACTTATTAGTTGTTGACTGCTTAAAAGTATATCATACATCATCAAGTACTTACCTCTAACAACACTACTTTCACCGGTTCTTGGATTCCATATTCTAAAGGTGCCATCCACAGAGCCAGTACAAATTGATTTTCCTTCACAAACCACTTATGATAAGAACAAATACATTACCACCAGAGCGTTAATTCTAAAAAATTAAAATCTGCCAAAGACCATATAATCACTAAACACCACAAAATCTTACAAGTAGAGGTGTTCAAAACAGATTCGATGACCCAAAATTTACCAAACCTTGTAACTAAATCCGATTTGACCCAACTTTAAAAATGATTTACAATTATATAAAAAACAATATGGACGCAATACCTGATTTCAAACCGACCCAAAACACTTAACTCGAAATCAATCCGATAACCCAAATGAACACCTTTACTTACAAGCATGATAAAGGATTGATAAGTACATACCATTAGGAGTAAAGTCACCACAAGTGACAGCACCACAATGACCACTGAATACCCCAAGAACAGCACTTTTATCAGCATTCAACATCCATACAGTTGCATCAGTACATCCAGCCAACACTAGATGAGCATTTGGGTGCCATTTTACCCACTGCAAACATGTTCAGCAGAGTGATACATTATCATACAGAGCAAAAACGAGGTCATCGATTGTGGGTTACGGGAACGGATAAATCGTTTATCGCAGAACGGATTGCGATATAGTTTTATAGAAGATCATCATCATCAACTCAATATCTCATCTGTAAACAGGGTCTGGGTGAGGGAAGATGACAGACACTTCATGCCTGTCATTCCTTCAAAGAGAGGACTAAAGGAATACGGTCAATTTTACCAAAAAGAGTTTTGTAGGAGGTGATTTTGATATTTAATAACTATATGTACATTTTAATTAAAAATATTAAAATATTAATTATATTAAATAATGCAATTGAACCTTATATTCTAGTATTAAAAAATATTAAATGACTCCCATCTAAATTGAATTTGTGAGGGTTTGACATACACAACTAGATGTTTGTTAGTGACACAAAGAGGTTGTGTTTAATTGAACCTTAGTAACAAATATCATCTGCAACTTCAAATAAATAAGAATAAATCGGATTTTATTTCACAACCTCAAATTCCTTCCCTGCTGAGCCATCAAATGTGCACTTGATATTACCGGACATGTCCCATATCTTAATGCATGAATCAACTCCGCCAGAAGCAAGCAACTGACCATCCTTGCTAAAGGCTACACTAGAAATGCTATCCTTATGACCTACAACAAATGTAATTATCAGAGTTGATTTTGGATATGTGCAATCAAGGCCCAGATAAATTTATATTGTAATTATAGTGCAAAAATATGATTTTAATGATGATCATAAAACTGTCAAGAAATCAACTCAACCAAAAGCTTAACCTGATTGGTTAATGCCCCATGATATGTTATATACTCTAACATCCCTACACGAGAACCTTTGAACTAGAAGCATGGATGCAGTATAGGCCATTCTCATATATGACGCTAAATATTCCACTTTAAATGAGGTGTGATTGAGATTCGCACCCGTAACTTCTTGTCACGCTAGCTTCTAATATCACGTCAATGAATCAACTCAACCAAAAGTTTAAGCTGATAGTTGAGGCTCCAAAATATGTTAATATACTCTAACAAAAACAAAATAAATGCAAATAATTTTACCGCCAATACAATGATCGTTGTAAACCCAATAACTTTTACAATACGATTATAATGGGTGATGTTCACTTATTTTTGCACTATCTTGCAATTGAACCACAAATATAGCAAACAAATACAAAAAATTAATTCAATGAAAGACATACCTACAAACTTATTTACACTATTTCCACAACCAATTCTCCATAGGGAAACCAAATTATCTCTACCCCCACATGCCACTAATCCAGTATCTGTTGGACTACAAGCAATTGTGTAAAGAGGTCCTGTCATAGTCAAAAAACAAAGAATATTAAGATAATTTCATTTAGCACAATTTGACAGCATGTATGATTAAATACCCAAATCTTTTCACATGATTCCCAATCAAATCATCTTTAATTTTTATTTAATTATGTAAAGTTGCAGATGCTATTTATTATTAAGAACACATTGAAAATATCTTTGCTATAATTAATAAAGTAAAAGTTGTATAAATATCTTTACTATCACTAATTTATAGACATCTGAATGCCAAAAAACCCAATAAATAAAAGTAATATCGTGGTGATGAGTTATTGTACGTTGTTGATTTGTTGATTCTAGAATCTAGATCAAGCAACGGTAGCATCATAATTCAATTGTTCTTCTGTTAATTTATTTATAAATTTTTGAAAAAACTATTTCTTACCCGAGTGATAGTCGTGTACGTAAATAACATCATCTTCAGTAAACATCTTTGCACAAGAACCTGAAATTCATAAGACATACTCTTTAAACAGAAACGTAGATACATATATACTTTAACCATAAACAATGATGAATATTAAAGGTGGATATAATTCAAATCACATTGAAATAATGTGCATTTTTCATTTAAAGAGAAAAATTAAGCAATTTAAATAAAAATAAAAAAGAATTAAAAAATAAACACTATTTTAATGTCAATTAAGACATTACTAAACATACTTAAAAAAAATAATTTTAGAATTATCAATAATGCACTAGTACTTAAAGATTTTCGATATGTGATAGTAGTTTTTCAATATATATAATTTCAGTCTTTCAAAAGTTAAATAAAATAGGTTCCTTTAAACTTGCAATTTTAGTAACAATATTTTTTATTAGAATATACTTTTCATAATATATCTTGTTTTCTGTTTCCTTAATTATTTAATTCTATTTATTTACAAATAATTGTATTAAAATATTGCAGTGTTAGTAGATACAATTAAAAAAAAAGCAAATACTTATTACGATTAATATTAGTGTATATTAAATCTATATTAGAATTTTTACTATTTAACTTAAATTGCGTTTATTTGTTAACTCAACGAAATTAAGCTAATAAAAATCTCACCGAAACATTTTATCATTTTAAATGTACTTAAAAATCATTTACCTTAATCGGTTAACCATTTAAACAATCATTAGGTAAAAAGCCAAAAATCAACAACAAATTTTTAAAAAAAGCCTAAAGAAAATTCAACAATTATACAATTAACTAAAAGGATTGGAAAATTCTATGTGGCATTTTTACAAAAATTTGCCACATCATACAATTAATTAAAAAGATTGAAAAATTTTATGTGGCATTACAAAAATTAGCGACATGAAATAATCAAATTGTTTAATTATTATATTTATTGAACTAAATATTATACAATTAACTTAGAAAATTTTTCTTTACAAAGATTTGCCACATGTAATTATCAATTTGTTGATTTTATTATATTACATTGCATAAATTATTATTATTTCTTTTTCATTCAAATATCCCATTTGTTTTTAACGCATTTGCCAATGCACATGACTAAAAATAAAATACAAAATAAGAGTGATTAATGAATATAAACCCAAAAGTAGATGAGACATTTAAAAAAAACGGAGAAAATATATTTCTATTAGAACAGTCAAACAACTTACTTTCTCTTTGCGAATAATTTAAACTTTAAACAGAAAAGAAAAAAAATAGCTAATTTATTTATGTGATAGCAGCTTCTCAATATATATATAATTCCAACTAGTTCTTTTAAAGTTAAAAAAAAAAAAGGTTTTTTCAAACTTGTAATTTTAGGAACAATACTTGTAATAAGAATATAATTTTAAAAATATATCTCTTTTCTGTTTCCTTAATTATGTAATTCTTTTATTCACAAATTAGGTAATTACCTAATTCTGTTTCTTTAAAATCAAGATTGATGTATATCATTGTAGTGTATATCAAACTTTTTACTAGTTAGATTAATATGTGTTGATTATTGACGACTTGGTAAAATTTATTATTAGCTATTTAGTTGTTTTATTAATAAAGATTATACTATTATTTTTATTTTTTTTTTCATTTGTCCTTAAAATATATAATCTTCATTTCCTCTATTATTTTTATTTTCTTAGTCTACTTTATAAATCCAAATAAATAAAATAATTTAAAACATAAAATTCTTTTTCACCATAACCAAGCCAAAAAATCAAACTAATAATAAAATCTCAGAAAAACATTTTCTTATTTTAACCATACTTAAACATCATTTACCTTAATCGGTTAACAGGATTGAAAAAGCCAAAAATCAATAAAAAAAATTAGCAAAAAAAAAATTAATATACCTATCTAGAAAAATCAACACATACAATTAGCTACAAGGATTGAAAAAAAATTGATTTGCCACATCATACAAATAATTAAAAGGATTGAAAATTCGATATGATTTGCCACATAAAATAATCAAATTATTTATTCTAATATTTATTGAACTAAATACCATGCAACTTAGAATTTCTTTATAAAGATTTGAATAATCAAAATAATTAATAATTACTATATTTATTAAACTAAATATGTTAGGGTAAGGTTGATTTTATTCCGTTACATTGCATAAATTATGATATTTCTATTAGAATAGTCAAAGTATTCACTTTCTCATTCCGAATTCAAAGATAGGGATTCTATAATTAATATATATAAAAAGGTGAGAACCGTGAGAACCATAAAAGAGTGTTACTTTTTATATAAAAAGGTGTTACTTTTCCAGAAAAACGTGTTATTTTACATTTATATTTTTTTTCTGAAAGTTACACTTTTTTGGTAAAAAAATATCAGATTTTTTTAAAAACAAAACTAACAAGTTTTTTGTGCAAAATTAACACCTTTTCTGTAAAAATGTAACACATTTTTTGGTTCTCATATAAGCTTGGTTTTCACTAGAACTTAACCCCATATATATATATATATATATATATATATATATATATATATATATATATATATATATATATATATATATATATATATATAATTCAAAAATTTTATACAATTCATCAAATAAAATCATTTCATATAACAAATTATGATAACTCTTTCGATTCTTAAAAAAGAAATCTACTTATAAGACAAGTATTAACATGAATCAATAATAAGCAAAACCCTGTGATGATAAACTTGCTGAAAATAAATAATTAAAGACAATTAAATAAGTAATCAAAAAACAAGATAAGGAAACTTACGAATTGTACTGCAACTAAACCATGAATTGCATGAAATAATTGAAAGTAGCAATGAAAAGCATCAAAAACTGAATTTCTAGACTAAAAACTCAATGCGAAACGTTAGGGCATAAAACCATAAAATCTGAAATCAACTAATACCTATTTATACTATATAGCTATTTCGGAGGACAATTTCCCGAAAAAATTAAATTCTAAAAATAGACTTAAGATAAAATAAATTAGATTAAATGACCTAGAATAATTTAACCATATTGGATATTTTTCTTGGGTAAATTTACTAAGATAACTTGTTATAGCAATTTTTTTTTAAAAAAAAAGATAAATTATAAAAAAATGTTAAAAAAATTTCTAATTTTTTATTATTCAGAATTTTTTTATGGAAAGTTTCAAAAGATTTTCTCTAATTTTACATTAATATTCAGTTTACTTTTTTGGAAAATTATGTACTTTAGCAGGTCATCAGGTTACCCGATTTACTCTAGCCAGATACCCTAAAGTTGGAATTAGTCATGATTAATCAATACATGGGATTATTGTAGAAAATTCATAAAAATATTGAATTATTCTAGATAATTTTTCTAATAAATAAATTAAGATATTAAAGTAGTGGGAAGAAAACTGTTGGCATGCTTTTTTAGTACATAATGCCGACTCGGCTTTCTCTCCCTCCATGAAGCCGAGTTAACTTTAGTCACTATCCAAAACTGCATTCTTCCAGAGAAGTAAGCCGACCCAAAGTTTTGTTCTAAAAAACTGAAGCCGAGTCGGCTTTTACTGCTGCTAAAAATTGCAACAAATTTTGAATTGTTGTTATTTCTTGCTCGGTTGTTGGAATCGGGCATGTAATATACCGTCGGAAAGCTCTTGAAGTCTACTTTTTAATGTCGCTAACATTGTATTAATTCAATTCCTATACAAAGGTATGACCAAAAGAGTGAACATATATTATATTTCACCTTAAAGCTTTTGCATTATAAACAATTTTTCTACTCTTTTACTCATCTTCAATGTAAACTATCTTTAACCAAGCTAAAATCTTCTTACTAAACTCCATCGTCATTAAAACCATAAGAATTATGCTTAAAAAAATCAAAACCATTCAAAATCAACCTAAATAAACAAAATGGGCAAAATATCATAAATCATCAAAATAAACACAAAATTACTAATAACGACTATCAGTAAGAAATATAAAATGATAAAATAAGTGCAAATAATTATACTTATCAATGTTTGAAATATTTGATTATTAATGTAAATTTTTTTTAATACTAATAAGAAAATTATTTCTTCTACTGTCCACTACGGATGATAGTTTATTTCTTTTTTCTTTTGTGCACAATTAATTAGAGTAGCGGTCTCTCGTTGTTAAACTACTACTTTAAGAAGCGATTTTATCCTAAATTCCTTATGATAAAAAAATGTTGTTTATAATTTTGAGTTGAAATTTATATAGTCTATGTGCCGGACACATATGTAATGTTGGGCGTCAATAGGAAGTGTGGCACATACGCAATATAAGTGTATTAAACAAAAATTTGACGCCTGTGTTTTTGTTTGAGCGACAATGATTTCGGTAACCCCTTTGAGAGATCATTGCTTTGCGAGACGTCTCTTAGAAAGCCCAACTTATAAAAATTAATCATTTATAAAAAAGCTAATTAATAGTCTTTTAAACATATGTCAAGTGGGGATTTAGGATATACCAAGTAAAGATTTTATATATATCAAGGAGGTATTTGGGGTATATCAAGTAGGAATTTAAGACATACCAGTAGATATATTGGGTTGTCAAGTAAGGGATAAAGGTACATCAAATAGGGGCTTGAGATATACCATCAAACATGTATGTGGGGTTGTTAAATTGATGTTTGAGGGATATCAAGTAAGTATTTAGAATATACCAATTAGGTATTTAGATTTTATCAAGCAGGTGTGTGAGGTATGTCAGGGAGAGACTTGAGATGTACCTATTAGATATTAGTATATACCAAACAAGTATTTAGGGTTGTCAAGTTGGTGTTTCATTCTAACCTTTCGAAACGTGTAAAGAAGGAAAAAGAAGTAAAATGGAGGTTGTTAAAGTGCCAATTTAATGCATAAAAATATCAACTTTTATATTCTAAAATGACAACTATAAACATGCCAATAAGGCCACAAGCCCATAAGCCCATAACCCATCTTGGCGATTATTGTGTTATTCATAACCACCAGCCCAGCCCAAGCTAGCCCATGTCTAGATCTCCTGAGTACTGGAAAATTTGAAATGTATAATTGAAAAAATAAAAAAAAAATGAACCAAATAAACCAAGTTTCAAAAATATTCCATAAGTAAGCATGAAAATCCCAAATCTGAGGTTTGGAGCTGCTCGCAGTTATACGCAGATCAGTTTTTTTTTTTTTTTTTTTTTTTTTCCATTTTTCCCCATTTTTCAAAACCCTACCTTCACACTCGACATTCTCCCTTTAAAACCATAGATTCAATCCATCAATTCTTGCATTCCTCTTTCAATTTGGCACTTCAAAATTAGTGTGGGATACTCTACCTTGCTCAAAGATAAACTTGTTTATGTTTTTTGTAGTGTATATGTAGTTTTTTAGGGTTATATTCAAATTTGCTTATTTTTTCAAATGTAGGTTACTAGTTGTTAAATCAAGACTCTTCTTAATTATCCATAAGTATTGAAGGTACTTTTTAATATTTTTATAACTTTATGTTGTTTTTTGAAGTAATGTTGTTGAAGTAGTTGAATTCAATGTTGATAATATTATTAGAAATGTTGATGTTGATGTTGGTATTAAAAAAATTATTTATGAACTTATGAATTGATTTATTATTTGGATTTTATGTGTATTAATATTATATACGTATGAACTTAGTTACATTATGGATTTAATAATTTTTAGACCAAAAAAGATTATAATCAAATGAATATAATGTACTTGTATGGGCATGAAGTTGATGATGATGTTGATTTTCTTTGTATTAATGTAGAAAATGGCATCATTTTGCGTGACTATAGTATGTTTTTAGAATGGTTGTATTCGAGAAAGTAGTGGCAAAGTTCATTATGTTGGGGGAAGACGTAAGTTGTTTGCATGCAATTCGAATATGGATTTGAACCACTTTAAACCTTTTTATATGTTCTAAGATTGGATTAGACCCTACTAGAAGTACCGTAAATATAAGCTTTAAATATGACATGAGTGGAGAATTGCTTGCCTTTCCTGTTGAGTATGTGAGAGCATTCAAAGCCCACCCAATTCCCTCTTTGGAGTTATACATAGAAGAAGTATCCGTAGGGAATGTAGTTGCTTCTAATCCTACTCCTACCCCTATGCCTATATTAAATCAGGAAACTCCTAATCCTTTTGTTCCTTCCGCATTTTGTATTTTTTCTCAACCCCCTACGAATCAAGTTCCAATTGATTCAATGTTTAACTTAGGAGAAACTACTGAGATGGGACCTTGGGATGATGAAAATGAGAGTAATGAGCTCATTGACGATCCTTCCGAGGACGATGTGGATTCATTCAGGTGCGTGGAGGGCTTCTGTGCCACTCATATGCTTCGACATTGTCGAAGTACATCTACCAGAGCGCGTACTGCGCCAATATGGGTTGGTACAGGGCATCTCACCGCCTTGTGACACTGAATCCCAGCTACACCAGATTTCGCAAAAAATCAGGGTACGGCAAACTGGATGGACATCAACTGGCGTCACATCGCTTATTATGATGGTAGACTGGAGCTACTGGCACAAGGTGCGCCGATCGATGTTCATGGCGCACCTACTACACCAGACTACATGCCGTGGTTCCTCTCCATCACGCACCGATGAATGACACCACGTGCCATCACCGCAGCAGCACATTACGCACCTGCTGCGCCTACGATGACCCAATTTGTAAGTCTTCATTTGCATTTAAATGATTAAGTTTTCGATTACATAATATAATGTTACATTTACTAAATATTAATTGCAGGCACAAGGTGCGGCAGCAGTGATGCGATACAACCACAAGGAGCCGGTGTGGGAGATTGCGAATGACATGCTCGTCGGCTCGCAGTTCCAGCACTTCATACCGGAAGTCGCTGCAGAGTCCTCACCGATTACCGCCCATACGCACGTCTCATCTCCTGCTTATGACTATCATTTGGAGGAGATGGGCCATTCATACTCCGTTGACGTTGCGGGGACCTCGCAGGCTGGGCCATCACAGCCATCACAATACCAGTCCCCTCCACTGCCAAAGTGATACCCGAACGCCTCTTACTACCGTAGAAGGCGTAGGAGACCAACTCAATTGGATAGGGTAGATGAGGGTCGTGAGCGTTAACGTTTAACTTTTGTGTATTTGGATCGACTATATATATATATATGTGTGTGTGTGTGTATGTATATGTATATATATATATATGTGTATGTATATATATATATGTGTGTATGTATATATATATATATGTGTATGTATATATATATATATGTATATATATATATGTATATATATATATATATATATATGTATATATATATATATGTATATGTATATATGTATATATATATATATGTATATGTATATATATATATATATATATATATATATATATATATATATATATATATATATATGTATATATATGTATATATATATATATATGTATATATATATATGTATATATATATATATATATATGTATGTATATATATATGTATGTATATATATATATATATGTATATATATATATATATATATATATATATATATATATATATTTATATATATTTATATATATATATATATATATATATATATATATATATATATATATATATATATATATATATATATATATGTTTATTTAGTTGTATATTTCAAACATTTGTATACATTTTGTTGTATATATATGTTTAATTAGTTCATCATAGCCTCTAAGTTTTCACTTACAAATGATCGGAGTTTGACAATGAATCATACCGCCTGAAACATAATTACTTATTTTAATGTCTCTAATGCAAATATAACAAATAACAACTCAAAAATTAGTAAAAAGAAAAATATATTAGTAACTGCGAACAGCTCCAAACCTCAAATTTAAAATTTTCATGCTTAGTTTTAAAATATTTTTGAAACTTAATTTATTTGCTTCATTTTTTTCATTTTTCACTTATACATTTCAAATTTTCCTGAGTACTGAATACTGATACTTGTAAACTTGGAAGTTGGAAGTAGTGAAAAAAATAGGTAGAAAAACAAAGAAGCCGACAATTGGAAAGGGCCACCACTAGTACTCCACCGTTGTGTGTTGTCACTCTCCAAGGCCATAATCTACAATTTTAAATTTTATATATCTATCGAATTAGTTTAATAAAAATAATTTTATCATAAAATCGTCTTATTTGTCAATTTGTGTATTTTTTGTTTCGGACAAATGTCTAAAGGCAATTTTATGAAATCAGAGGTGTTTATTTAGAGTCATCAGACTAATTTTAGATTAGTTATTAATGTTGGTTCAAAATCAAGTAATATGTATGTGAATTTTTAATTATTTTAAATTAATTTTAAAATCGAATCAAGTTAAATTTAATTACTCGTCTAGTAAGTATCGGATCCTCGAATGAGGTTTGAATAGTAGCTTTTAATAAACAATTAGTTTCTTGAGAGAGCGTTTATTTGAGAGACGTATTTCAAGCCCAGTCCTTTAAAGATTAATGTCTATTTATTGTATTTTTAATGTCTACTTACATTATCTTTAATGCTTACCGTAATGCCTATTTTCGATATAAAAAATGTCTACTTATATCATTCAAATGTCTATTTATAATATTTTAAAAAATATATAATGAATCGGTCTCATTAGAAATAATGTCTCAAAGACACCGTATCTCACTTGTGTTTAATAAATGAAATGGAACCAACCTCATTCCCATACAATTTGCTCACATTCCAATACTACCATTTAGGTTTAGCATCCTCACCTCATTTTCTTCATCTTCTCCTCTTCTAGGCCTCTACTTTCTCTCTCTAGAAAGAAATTCTGCTTCCTTTATCTTCTCTCTAAAAAGAAGCAGAAAGAACACTGAGAAATCAGCTTAAAGGCAACAATCAATGGCTGTTCATCTTCTGTTTGGGCTTCTCATCTTATCCATGGTTACTCATTCAAGTAAGTAAGCCTTTAACACTCTTTTTTACTCTAACGCCTTTTCTAATCCTTTTGTTATTAATTTTTTTCAGATTACGAACTTTTTTTAGTAACATAGACATTCAGAGAATATCTTAATAAATTTTTTATTGTGTTAAAAAGGGCACAAAATTGGGAGGAACATCTAATTAATTTATGATTAATGTTTTATTTTATTTTCCATTTAGGAGTAGATTATTACCACCCCTTTCTATTAAGGGAAACATTGAAATGAGGGTTATATAAACTTCTACTCCCACTTGGCACTTTATTAAGAGTATTAAAGTAGTACACACCCTGATTTGACAAATTGTCAAATTAAATAAGATAAATTAAAATGTGAGAAAATATTTTTTATTATAAATTAGAGGGCTTCCTAAGATTCGATCCGAGGATCTTAGATGGAATTATATCAGAGTCCACAATTATATTTGACAAAAAATCACGGTCTTTCCTTAAAAAAAAGGACGAGAGTTGGAAAATAATGACGGAAAAGCCCAATTAAATAAATAGGCTGAAATGTGAGAGGTGTTGAAAAATCATCGATATGTGACCCCACAGGGCCACGTTAAAAAATTAGAGATAAATTAACTGCCATATAAGCTTAGATGAATTACTCTATTATTATAATTAATTTTAGGATGAAACCTTGTATACAGTCAAGTCTTTTTTACAAGACTATTAACAAATTATCACTTGAAGTGGGAAAATATAATATAGAGATGCAATGTAGTTGTAATTGATTGTAACATCTATGAAAAATGGTTGCAGATGCGGCATTTTGTGTATGTAAGCAAGGGATAAGTCCAGGAATAATGCAGAAAGCAATAGATTATGCTTGTGGAGCAGGAGCAGATTGTAATCCTATAAGACCAAATGGGCAATGTTATAATCCTAACTCAATTGCAACCCACTGTTCTTATGCTGTCAACAGTTATTTCCAACGAAATGCAGCCAAGGGTGCTACTTGTGATTTCAATGGTGCTGCTATGCTCACTAATGCTGACCCCAGTATGCTTTTTCTCCTTCATTCTTCTCATTCACGCTTTCTTCAATACAACTGTTAATTTAAAGCTGAACTTATTGTGAATGTCTAACACGTTATTTGGAAAATATGAGGTGCACACACTAGAAGCCAAGGAGATGCCAACCCAAAACCACATGACACATGACAATGGGAGGAAGGACTCCATAAGTTATAAAGTGTGCCAACTATTTATAATTCGTCAAGATAAACCATCCCAACATGCTTTTCATTTGTGAGCGTTTTTTGGGTAATGTAGCTACTGAACAAAACGAAAGATAGTATCATAGAGTGTATCATTGATCATTTGTAAAGATTATTGATGCCTAATGAGTAGGAAAATATAGTACGCCTAATGTGGTAAGGAGATAAGGTTACATGCTGGGTAGCAAAGCACGTCTGTTTTGAGTATAGAGGTGACGAGGGGTGCTAACCCGGCCACCAATTCAGCGGGTTAAGAGAAGGGAAATCAATTCTTCCTGTAGGTACTAAGAATCAAACTCTTGTCAACCACTAGACTTATTGATGATTCTCACTCCAGCAGTTTTGAATTAAAATGTTAGGAAATTGATAAAGAAACGGCCCAAAGAAATAGATCTTATTTGATTTGGTGTTAATAATTATGTGGGTGCGACGGAGGATATAAAATTAGATCTTTCATGTTAAAGAATCTAACTCAACTAAAAGTTTTATTCTTCTCTATCTTATACTCTGTTGTAAATTATGATTGGCTATACAATGAATAATAACTTGGTACTTTTTTGATTTTAAATTTGTTAGTTTTATTTTAAGCACTACAAAAGAGAGAATATAAACAGAGGTGTTTGACTTGTTGCATTTTCTATTTTGTTAATTCTTGCTTGCAGGTGGTGGGAGTTGCTCCTTTTCAGCTACTTCAGGGTATGTCTCGTACAAAAACTTATTTTCTTCAATGTTATGTGATGTTGGTTTATAGTTAAGGCATTTGGTTGGCTCGACTTAAATTCCATGTGAATGTCATTGATGAGTTGACAACCCGCCATTACTAATGGTTGTCGTCTAAGCGGGGTTTGGGATAAAATGTACGCAATTTTAGACCAGAGGCTTTTTAGTCGGTAAAACCAACCACATTCTGACTATTAGCTTTTGGTCGATACATTTATACAACCGACTAACGACTATCTTTTTTTGCCGATTGCTTTTGAGCCGACTAAGGTTGTTGGTCGGTATTTTGGGTAACCTGACCAATAACCGACTGAATGTCGGTCATCGATTTTTTTTTTTTTTTGGTAGTGGCTTGTTAGATTTTATATATAGTATTTGAGTTTTATAGTTGAGTTGAAAGTAAATGCAGATAAAGAGAATTAGAGATAATACTTTATACTAATAACGAGTTTGTTCACTAGAGAAGGACAAGCTTATGGTTTCATTGCACATTTTAGGATGAGGCAAATTGAGTAGGATGTCTAAAAAAAGGAATATAGCAAGATTAATGGAATGGAGAGGGTAGAACATAGAGGCTAGAAGTCTACTTTTTGTATGTTATCAAGAGCTTTGTGGAGAATTAGGTCTTATCTTAGTTAAAATAAATACCTTTTTTAAGTGAAAGAGTTTACTTTTTATATGTTTTTAAGAGAGAATCAGAACTTGTCTCAATTAGAACAAATACCCATTTTTCTAAGTAAAAATTGATTCTCGTTGCTCCCTCCCCTTTCCTTAGAACTTGGTAATAAAAAAATGATAAAAAAAAAATCTTTGCCTAAAGCCTTTAACTTTTTCCCTTTGGTGGATAGATTACATCTTCACCTTTATTATCATTGCAATGAAGATAATGTATGTCCTTTTCACACAATTCATGTTGATAGTGTAGAAAATATCAATCATACCATTTATTTTGACAGGTGTTTGCACTTGGTGAAACACATTGAGTTTATTGTGCCACGTATTGCTGTGTTGCCAACTTGCTAGGCCTATGTGTACACTTGGTAAAAAAAATTTGCAATAAGAAAAATATATAAAGGAAATGAAAATGTAGACAGAACGACTATCCAAAATCAATCTGATCCGAAAGATCTCACCCAAAATCAACCTAAGCACTATTTGGCATGTCCAATAATATTTTTTTTTTATTTTAATATTTATACTACGAGTCACCAATTTCTCTTACAAATTGTGGGACATAGTCCAAAATATTAAGATATTGAGGAAGTAAATGATTAAAGTAGATATTAGCTCGAAGAGAGTCACAATGATGGAGAAAGACCATTTTATACCTTGGAGGGATTTACTGCAACGCCTTTGTTATTAAGACATGCATTAAAAGTAATTGTTTTTGCAAAAGAGTAATCAGGCTGTCACATAAATATTAGCAGCATGAAGATAGAACAATAATAATTTGTCTTTGTCAGACTTGTATTCTTTTTATTACTAAGTGAAAGGGGCTTGGTAAGAATGGAACTTGCTTTAAGGGTTGTATTTATATTAGAATATTTGACCTCTACTATGGTTGTTTGGAGCTGGAGTTTTATTCAAAATAAACCTAATGATCCGACATTTACTCGACCTTGTAACTAAATTCGATTTGACCCGACATAAAAATGGGTTAACAATTATGTAAAACCTACATGAATGTAAGACCCGGTTTTAAACCGATCCGAAAAATCTTACTCGAAATCAACTCGATAACCCAAATAAACACCTCTATTTACAACTTTCATGCCTTAAGGTTTCCTCTAATTTACCATTAGCGGAGGATAGGACTCCCAGATTAGAGTCTCTCCAAACACGTACATTTGGTATTAACCTCCATCAATTCGAAGTCGCCTCATTATAGTTTCGAATTTGTTGTGTTTAAGCTTTAGGAGATCATCTTTAGTTTTGCATTATGTTTTCTTACACTAACTCATCATTTTTATTTCAAATTGTATGTACTATATGTATAATTGGTATTAATGAATCATCTGTCTTGTCCATGTGAACCAGCACCGGTAATCCTACCAGGACAGTGCCTACAGCATCCCCGACTACGCCAACATCCACTCCAGTAACCGGTGTAACTCCTGTGTCCGGCACAGGCATGAACCCAACTACTGCTTCCCCTTACACTGCCTTGCCAAACACAGGAACCGGGGTGCTTGGAGGTGTTGGCACTGGAATGGCCCCTTCTGGATCAATCTACGACGACCCCAACATCGGAATGAAGCTTCAAAGCACCAGCATGGGCTCCATGTTAGCAACAGTGGCAAGCTTAACTATCATGATTATGTGGAATTGAGAATGGAGCATTTGATATGATGATCATGAGAATTATTGTACTATTTTGGATCAATTCTAAGCTGATTTTGGGGATGTTTGCTCGTTTTCTAGCTCACTTTGTATTTTGGACCTGTAATTTCTTTTGTTCTATTATGTAATATGTAATCTAGTTAGGAAGGTAGGGGGACTATTAGTAATTTGTACAAGCACTATCATATACTCTGAGCATCTATCCCACGGCTGTACAACTTTTATGTAGGAAGATCTTTACATATTTGGTAGTTTTTTTTTTTTAAATATAGATGAATGGGATTCTGTTTTGGTTGGAGCAAATGACACTAGTTCTAGATAATGGTCTGAGTTTGATTTTTATTTGTATTTTTCTTCTCTTAAGCTCTCGGTCTACCGTGTATCCCAAAAGAGAAAAAAAAATCTAAATCACATGAAATACTATGTTAGTGTTTGAAAATTTGGATTTGACTTGTAGAATTATAAACCGTGAAGTTGAAACCAAATTCAATGCTTGAAAAAGGTTTGAATTTTAAATTTGAAAAAAAAATTTTAGAAGTTGTTTGAAAACTCTTAAAATTTCTAATGTTCAGTAAAATCTAAAAATTATTTGATAATTATAAAATTATCAAATTTAAGCCTCTAATTCTAGCATTATTTTGCCAATTTATGAATTAAATTTCTAAAAATATAAAATATATCACCCATAATAAAATACTATGTAAAGATTTCTAACTAATATATGAAACATGGAGTATGTTTCTTGAGAGTATTTTGTAACTTGAGAGGAGAGCTATTTATTCATTATAAGATTGATTTTGGATAAGATGTTTCGGGCTAAGTTATAAGCGAGTGTTGTTACATTAATTTATATATCATTATAAATTTATTTTTTAAGTCGGATTAAAGTCAACTTCGATTATAATATCTAAATCGTGTTTGTTTTCAAAGCATTTGAGAGCTTGATCGCCTCCATTTTTCAAACTTTTTTTACATTTCTAAAATTAGACGCACCTTGTTTGTAGAAACGACGTTAACCCTGACACTGTAATTTGCAAAGGAACTTCAAAATTTCTGGGTCTATTTAGTAATGGCGTCTGGGAAATGCATATTGATTTCAGGTTCCCCAGTAAGTCTTAGTCCGCCATGAATCAATCTCAAGCTTCCATTTTTTCTTTAACTTGGTTCTGGCTTCTAAATTCTTCATTTCTTGCTGCTGTTTTACTAGGGTGTGGGGAAGACAACTCTGCTTATAAGAGTGTTGGAACGTCTCAGAGCTTCAAACCCTAATTTGAAAGTTCAGGGTTTTTATACCCGTAAGCGTGATTCTTAATCCTTTCCCTTGTTCTGTTGGACTGAATGTGTTGGATCATTTGATGGTTTAATTGGATTATTTGATGATGTATTTGGATTATTTGATGGTTTAATTGGATTATTTGGTGGTGTAATTTTCATTTGTAAGTGTTGGATTATTTGATGGTGTAATTTTCATTTGAAAGGGGAAATCAGACAAGAAAATGAAAGGGTTGGTTTTGAAGTCATTACTGTCAATGGTCAAAGAGGTAATCTTGCTTCTATTAACCATCCCAGGTAATCCTTACAAACAACTATCCTCAACATTTTATAGTTTTTACAATTGTTATATTTGCTATTAGCCTATTATATGCTTATCAGAATCGGTTCTTGTCTCAATTCGGAGGGCAAGTACCACTTTTCCAATACGATTTCAATTTTGATTCTCACTTAGCCTTTTCCTTGCCTTAGCCTACCTTATTAGTGATAAATTTGGGCTTGGGCTTGGGCTTGGGCTTGGGCTTGTACACTACAAGACCCACATAAGAAAACTTTTGGATGTAGGATCAGATGTGGGTATTTTTCAATAGTAATCCAAAATATTAGTATATGCTTATAGTTTTCTAGGAGTTTCAGGATTGGGACTTTTATTTGGGATATTCAATCTCATATTTTCTACAAAATTTATTAAGTTATGAACATGTTCAATTTAATTTAATTGGGTTTGCCCATTTGATTGTTTATTCTTGATGAAGGGCAAAGATCTACAATTCTTTGGTATTAGATTATAATAGTCTATAGAATAATGAATGACTGAATCATTTGCGCTTCTTGTTTATGTGAAGTTGCAGATGATGACTCCAATTAAGTGCAATTGGGAATAATCTTTTATGTTGTTAGAAAGTAAGACCGTGTACATCTAACCCCACGAACCCCAAAACTTGCCATTTTTTGTTGGATTTGCCAAATTGAGATGATCAACTTGGATGTGAATTCCTGTGTTGAAACCTGGGGTCCAACTTTGGTTATCCAAGCTTTTGTGACTATGATTGGGATGGCAGTCGGCTTTAAACTACTTACCTATGCTCGATTCACTTTCTCGATGAACACAGCGAGGAGTAATTTTGGGTTTTGTATACATCCTTGTAAAATAGAAATATCTGTTTGATGATAGTCATGTTCTCATATCCCAGTCTTCACTACCTATGTATTTGCTTTCTGCTCTCGCTTTATTGTTCGTTAAACAGTTTATTCTGTTATTTCTTCTAACGGAAAATATTTTTGCATCTCACACATTTCTCTACTCTCTCAGCCCTGAATCACAACGTTGGCCTACTGTTGGGAGATATCGGGTGGATGTAGCTTCTTTTGAAACCATAGCTTTGCCTGAACTGGAGGTAATTTGTTTAGTACTACCTTTTAGGCTTGTCGGGGATTAGATTTCTTTTTCCCGAATTTGATATTTGATATTTGGTTTATTACCTGTAGCTTTTGAATCCCGAAATTATGTGATTTTTTGTCAGATTAAAGATGATACAGATTTGTTCGTTATTGATGAGGTTGGCAAAATGGAGCTTTACAGTTCATCATTTCTCCCAGCAGTCATTAGACTCTTAAACACCAATGTCCCTCTTTTGGCTACTATACCAATAGCAAAATATGGCCGAGATATACCTGGAGGTATTGTAACTAGTGACTTGTTCTTCTTTACTAATTCATACAAATGTTAGATCTTACCATGAAACTATCTCCACCTCATGACGTATTCTTAACAATCAAACCTGTGCAGTTGCAAGACTGAGGAATCATCCCGGGGCAACCATCTACACACTCGACCTGCACAACAGAGATTCGTATAGAGAAAGGGTGTACTCTCACGTGGTTGATCTTCTCTGTAAGCATTAGAAGCTGTGGAGAAGTCGGTAAGTTGGCTTCTTTCAGAAAGATCGCAGGAAAAACCCAGTTCTGTGATCAGCATTATTCCTTTTCGTAATTTCACACAAACTCGTCCCGAACCAAACTGATATATGTTTAGATTACATATGTCTCTTAGGCTCATTTTCCAGGCATTTGTCTAGCTAGAGGTTTTTTATGTCTCCATTTGTGTTTGTATATTTTTACACACAACAAAATACCGAGTGTCAGTTGCATGAATGAATTAATATATTATTTTCAATGGTCATTCGTCCACATGGTTTCTTCTCCTTCGTTTGTTTCGATTTCTGAACATCTCAATCTATTTGTCGAGATCCTTTATATCTTTTTCCACCCTTTCTCTTCAAGTTATTATTGGTCTTTCAAAAAGTAAACTCTATGCTTGAAGGTAAATAGTGAATGAACTTGACGGTTGGAAATTAAGATGAAAATAAAATTATTTGAATTAGTTATTTCTAATAAATCTTTTATGATATATGTTATGATATCTTAATTTAGGATTATGTATATTTTCCTTTTATATATATATATATATATATATATATATATATATATATATATATATATATATATAGTAAAATTTAGTTAAAACGACTCAAGATAGGTAAAACTACAACACATATTAACACATTATTATTAAAATGATTCAAGAAAGGTAAAATTTCAACACAAACATGACACATTATTAGTGATATGACTTACAATAAGTGAATTTACAACACATACATATGACAAATTATTATTATTGTTACAACGACTTAAAATATGTAAATTACAACACACGAGATATTCTTATTGTTAATATGAGCAGCACCACTTAAACCATTGTTGGGTAGGAGCTAACATTATAGAACTTGGCTCAAGATGATAAATGTACCATAATGCAACATCTTTAGCTACTCTTTTAATCATAGAACCTTTTTTTAATAAAATGACTTTATAACAAGAACATGTACACTTATAATTTATTTAGGTTGAGCTATTTAATCTCTGTATAATGAGTTCGTCTCATATAATAATTTGTGCTAAACTTTAAGGTGAAGAGTTTTTTCATATTTCTCCAGTGACTTGATAACTTCAGAAAAATTATTTCCATTACCAAATCCACCACACCCACCCTTTTGGTGAAGCTTACCATCTTCTCCTTGAACCATACACCCAATTCTTTGAATAACCTCAATAAAAATAGAAAGTCTATCTCCAATAGGTTTAGTAAATGTTTGAATAATAACACCTTCATGATCATTATCCACTTTAAGGCCTAGACTCTCACATTCTTGTATTTCTTTCTCACTTAAAATATGTTTAGTCCATTTCCTTAAGTTTTTGTAGTAGTCTTCCTTAGGTGGAGGCATGAAGTCAAACAATGATCTCTTCTTCATCTCTCTTATGGTTTTGAATATGTCATCTGTTAAGACAGCTAAATGGTGCACTCCTGATAATAGAAAAATTATAAAATGTATTATAATATACGCAAGAAAGATAGACCTAAGATAATAGATAACATGCAGAGATATAACGTGGTTCGCTAATAATGTGTTAACTACATCTACAACCAAAGAGAGAACATAATTTATTGATATTTGGAGGAGATAAAAGAATACAAAAGACAATCCGAATGTTAAAAGGGGCTTATACGCAAGGCTTATAAACCTAATCAGAATAACCTCAATCTAATAAGAATAACCTCAATCTAATAAGATTTAAATCAGTTTTGAGTTTGAACTGATTTTAAGCTCAACAACAACAAAAGTCAAATAGCACATGAAATTATAACTCATATTATCACAAAGATTAAATAATCCTTCCAAATCATAACATTTCAACTAGGTAGTAAGTATATGATACACGCTTAATAACTTTTAATGATAGTAAAAAATTGGTGTTATTCAATACTGTCCTCAATTTTACCACAATTCATTTATGTATATTTTAACGATTTACCATTTTTTTTTTACAATAATTTCACCATTTTTTTTATTTTCATTCACAACTTATACTCTCTCTTTATTTACAATAGACCTTACACACTATGGTCATGGGTCGGGTTTATCCGAACCCACTAATTTTTAGTGGGTCCATTCTTGGATTTGGACCCTTAGGGTCTAAAAATATTGCACACGGATCCAGACTTGCCTGGTTTGATGGGACTGTAGTCCTAAATAGTTCTTAGTTTAACTATTTATACTTAATTTTTTTACATTTAAAGGTTTTATTAGTATAAAATGGGTCTATGATTTCTATATAAATCTAAAGTAATTCCAAATAAATATAAAAATTTAGAAAAAAACTTAAAAGTGATTTTTGGTTATATAATAGGTTGAGTCTAGAGCGAGTTTGACAGGTCTAAGATGGGTTAAGCAACTCTAGGTCTTATATGAGTCTAGAGTGAGCGCATGGGTCGGGTTTGAGTCTGAAGACCCTAGACTTAGACCCTGCCACTTTTATTTTATCCAAACTCGGATTTAGATTTCGTGGGTCTCAAAAAATTAGATTTAAACCCTAAAAATAATGGCGGGTCTGAGGGGTTTAGAGAATCTGGATTTTAAATACGTCTAGAGTGAGAGTCTAAATCGAGTTTGAGTCTAGACCCAAACCCATTGTTTTTGGTTTCAAATATGATCGAATTCGTTAGATCTCAAAAAAATAAAGCCAGACCCTAAAAATAGTGACGGATATGAGGTGAGTCCAATTAAATCTCGGACTCATAGTTATTCCTACACACCAAAAATAAGCCAGACGCGCAGGGCAAGGCAAGGCAAGGCAATACCAGAACAAAGACTAATAACAATTCAAAGAATTAGTAGTAGATATGACCTGGACCGGAGTTGCGCTCGAGGAAGGTCTCGATGGGGCTCTTCATGGTAGTACCATAAACCGGCTCGCTGAAGTTGAAGAATACTGATTCATCATTATTAGCTAAAAACACTGATTGTAGTCCTGTCTCTGTTTTACCATGGAGATCTTCTGCAGCAAATGGTACAAATTCATGGAATCCAGTTATCTTCATTGCATATTCCACCACAGTTTTCAGCTCAGCTACACTCCCAGCAGCATGATCTAACCTTTGAATTCCAAACTCGGCCACCGATCCATCATCCTGTGGCAGACCCAGAAAAAAAAATCGGTGTGAGCACGTTCATATATATATATATATATATATATATATATATATATATATATATATATATATATATATATATATTATGAGTCAATTAAAACAAACCCATATAAATTTATATTGATAATTAAAACTGGAACTCAGTGCCCTCATGTGCGGGCATTAGAGGGCGTTGGGTTCTGCTTACGTACCAATGTCGGAGAAAACTTGGGCAAAAAGTAACATGTTTGATCATTAGTTGCACCGCTTTGTGCATGGCTAACTAATCGAAGGACTACGTCCCCAAATAAATGAACTTCAGCGAACATTGTTTGCTCGTCTTCTAACAAGACAGGTGGGGCGGACGGACGAGCCCCTGTGGCCACGCTGGCCGCAAAGGCAGATTTAGCGTCCTCCACCTCAATAGCCACAGCTCGAACACCAAGCCCATGAGAGGATAAAAACGAGGCATGAGCCTCATAATCAAACGTAGGAATTGATGGAGTCGAGAGCGAGGAAGAAGAAGAGTAAGGAGCAGTGAATAGGAAATGAAGATCGCCGCTACGTAAAACGTAGGAGGCATGGACAAGGTTTCCGGTGGATTGATCAGATTTAGCGAGCATAGGCATGCCAAGGCCTAAAGAAAATAAAAGGCTTGTGTTTGTTGCATCACCACACCAAAATTCAATGTGATGAAATCTTTTTACTTTGAATTTATCTGTTTTTGGGTTTGATCTTACAAAATTGTAGAAGCTTTGTATTTTGAATGAATCATTTGCATCATTTTTAGGTGCTACTAATACTTTACTCTCCATTAAATTTTGGATTTGATTATTTTGAGACTTTTTTTTTTTTAATTATTCTTTTAGTTGAATTTAAATTGTTATATGGAATTGTCTTCATAATGTTCGGTATTTATAGATAGTTTGATGTGTATAATGTTTACAAATTACAATGATTTTATTTTAAAAAAAATGAAATTATGGAAGACTAAGTGTGGTGGTCTTTGTTAAGTATTATGGTTGACAATAATAACAATTAAATCACGAGCTACTAAATTAAATGGCACAAAGATAAAAATATGATTAGGTGTAGTCAATATACAGGCACTTTGTTAAGTACTACTATATAAAAATATTCTTTTGAGAAATAGGTATCTTATTGAAATAAATTTTTTCATTCTAAAATATTTGTTACATTAATGACTAAGCTATTAGCATTATTGATTGTTCAAATTTTTTTTTATTAATTGCGTTTAATTATAAGAAAAAAATATAGTTAAGTAAAATGTTGTTTGAATCATTTAATCACATACTTTTATAATATTAATTTTTAATTATATATAATTCTATATAAATAATTAATATAATGTATTAAATTGTATAAAAAATCAGCAATTGTAGAACCTTTTCATAATATTGCCAAAGTAAAATTTAATTCCCACTTTGCATGAAATGGGAAAGTATTTCCCACAATACCATTCACGTAGGATAGGTGTGAGAAACTTTTTTTTTCTTTTTTTTTAATATAACCGCTAGATGAGATGGTGGTTTTGTTAAATAATCTGAAGTAAACCGCTAGATGAAATGACGGTTTTCTATTAGTTTCATTTTTTTAAAAAAAAAATCAAAGCTTGACAAAACCGCCACTTGAGATGGCGGTTTTGTACCTGTACAAAACGATCCCAGTTTGCTGTTTTTCTCATTTGATTCATTGCTTCTTTCTGTCTGCCGCTGCTCTGTTAAAAAAAAAATTTCTTCACTCTCATTTACTTCATATTTACAATTCCTCTCATTCAACTAAACTAATCAACTACATTCTCATCTTCTCCTTCTCTACTTATTCATTTTCATCCTCATTTAAGGTATGAATATAACCCTAATTTTTTTCAATTTGCAAATTGTTTTTTTGTTTATTATTGTTGTCATTTGAAGTTATAAATACATTGATTGTTTGTTACATTCTCTTGATTTCATGATTTACGCTTACATTTTACACATTTGTAGTTGAATTTTATGATTTGGTTTGTATGCATATAAAGTGTTTGATGAAATGATTCAATGAAAGTTAATTACTTTGTAGGGTTAGTTTAATGGTTTTAGTATATATTCATAGTATTTTAGCTTTACATTTGAATTGAACCTTCTAATAAGTGTTCTAATACCTTAATATCACAAATTCTTGTATTCACATTTACACTTCCCTTACTCACAATCAACAATAAAGTGTATGTGAAATCACATGAAAAACATACTTCTCTTGGAGAATATGGATCATTATCCCGTTATAGTATATTGGGGTGGAGAAGTAAGTTATATTAGATCCGATGTTGTGTATAATGGAGTATTAAATACAGTGATGTTTATCCATCGTCAGATTACTAATTTTAAGGTGTTTCATAACAAAATCTGTGATGCAATTGGTTGTGATCGCAACTCTTTTATGTTAAAAATGGAGATGAAATATCCGGTGACTGGGAAAAATGTGTTAGTCCCAATTAAGAATGATGAAAGCATAAGTGCTCTTTCTTATGCGGCATCACAAGCCCCTGGAACGGCAATGGAGGTTTATGTTGAATTGGTTACAAATTTGGATAATGCGAGGGAAGTCATGATCGACAACGGGACGAGCAGGTTATTAACATTTACTATTTGTATTAGTTATGAATAAATTGTATATATTACTGAGTATATTGATTTATACTACAGATGACATGACAGCCTTACACAGCGGCTAAGATGGACGCTCTACCACACATATGTACATCGAGCTACGAGATTTGGAGATCGCGTTGTCCACTTATTTACTTTGACATCGATTTGGAGCAGGTTATTCCGCATGCCTGTGACACCCAACCTCAACTACATGCGATTGGTCGGAGGACTGGGGACAAGAACTACGTCGTACGACATAGATCGCATGTAGATGCGTGGAATGACCGAGCATCTCGATTGGTTCGAGGAGATAACTACACCGGTCATAGATCCGGTACGTACATGAATTGGTACAGGCGTATCTTCATATTACGCCTAACGAACACAGTAATACTTTTATGTGATTCTTTTAATAATATAATGATAACATACAGGCTGAGCGCATCCGATCGGTGCTCATACAATGCAATGACACGATTCAAGGGGCCGCTACATCGCTAGTTGATGTGGGGTATCGGCTATGTTCTCAGACCCTTGGCTCCATAACGCGTCATTGACCGATGTATTGAGTCAGGCGGGGTATGAGTACCTCATTCCGACTCCACCCATCATTGGCGAGGTAGATGACACATTCCACACTCCTTCTCCACGGAGTTCGGCCCACCGAGGTAGCTCTTCCGGAGGATCAAGTACTCGGTCCACAAGAGGTCGCGAGCATTCATCTACTCGAGGTCGGTCTTCCAAATCCCCATCGACATCCGGTGCTATGTCGCCATTCGTGCCTCCAGCTTCCATGATCACTCCTCCTCCACATCCATCGTCTCCGCAAAGGATCATCACATATCAACGTGCTAGTCAACGACGAGTTCCTGCTCTTAATGTCATTGCAGAGGTTGACGAGTATACACCATCATCATCCACCGGTGCGCACAACAAAAGGGGTCGGGGATTATAGTTTAACAAACTTTGTATCGACTTATATGATTTGAACTTCTTGTATCACTTTTCATGATTGTAATATATCTTCGCATTATTTTCATAATTAATGTTTTCGAATCAAGCTAGTTCGTAGTTGATTATTATGGAATATATGGTATTGAACTAGTTTAATGCAGGTTGTGCTAACTATTTATGGGAATTGAAAGAAAAAAATAAAACGTTGCAAGGGCACAGAGCAAATCGCCACATGAGATGGCGATTTACCAGGACAAAACCACCAAATGAGATGGCGGTTTGCCCTGACCAAACTGCTACTTTATGTGGCGGTTTACTGGTTAAGGCAAACCGCCATCTCATTTGGCGGTTTTCTCTGGCATATTTTAAAAAAAAAAAATTTGCCACGTGGATGGTATTATGAAAAATACTTTTCAAATTCATGCAAAGAGGGAAATAATTTTACTTTTAACATTATTATGGGAAAAGATTCGCAATTGTAACAAGTGTAACAAAGTATGAAGAATTATTCATAACACATAATTAATTGGAATAAAATCAAGTCGTTCTATAAATAAAAGTAAACTCCCACTATCAATACTCGGAATAATCTTTTGTTTAAGTACACGTTTTACGGTTTTTTAATCCTATGATTCCACATTACGATTGTTCCAATAATTCGTCATGTGAGCTCTCGTACTACGTAGTATGAAAAGGTTAAATGTTGTAAATTGTAAGTAGTGTGATTGTGTCCAATAAATTCAACATCACAATTCATTCTATATTTGTATGAAATAGTTTCACCAAAAGACTCATTTTTATTTAATATATACTATGAGAATATAAGTTTTTTGTTTGAGGTTCTCTTACTGAATGACAATTTGTTTCTCACAAGAATAACTCATTTCAAATTTGATGTTATGATGTAACTTATTTTGTATTACAGAGACCAAAGAGATAAAGAGCTAAGTGCGAATTTATGATCACAATTAAAAAATAATAATTATTTTAAGCTTTCAATTTGAGATAAATTCTGATTTTCATAATAAATGTTAACTTACTCCAATAATGATTAACATTTTATTAAAACAATGAAAGCAAGTCTTCGTTTAGAGAATTGTTAACCACAAATTGCAGTCCCAATATATATTGCTTTTGTTTTCTTTTTAGGTTCAAAAATTATGGGATATTATATAAATAAATAACATGATATTAAATGCCATTTAAACTTTTATTTCAGGATGATTATATCACCAATCATGACTATTTTTTATAAAAAAAGTCAAGTCATCATATCAACAAAAATCTAATAAAGACCATCGATTTAAACCACTTTTGAATATGCCAAATAAATCCTTGATTGCAAAATTTTGGATTGAACATCGAGATCTATTATTACCAGATTATCATTATAAATGTCATATGATACTTCATACTTGTCACAAATAAAAAGAATCTATATATTCTTATTAAATATCTCATTTAATTTTATACATTTGTCGATATATTATTTCATTCATAAATATTTTAAGCGCATTTAATTGAAAATTATAATAATGTTGATATGGGAAAAACTACATGGAGAAGAATATACTTTTGACTGTGTTTTTTAACTTTATATCGTGAATAATATACAAACTAAGAATGATTGGTGAACAAACAAATAGTACTGATTAGAATAGAAGAGTATTAATAATTTTTGCAAATGACAAAATAAAATAGTGATGATCCAACGATTTCGCAGCAGTACCCAATAGAAAACGCGTTCAAATACAATTTTCATCAATTGTTTTCATTATTACAAAATTCATTTAAATGTTGTACATGTGTATCCTTATCTCAATCTATACAACAATAACCCATTTGGTATAAGAAAAAGTAATGGGTGAGGATGATGCAGTTCAGAGATGATCATGCAAAGATCATCAATTGAATTGCTGGATTATGAACAAATTAGAAAGAATAGAATTGAGATAGAAGAGATAGGGGCAGACAGACAGAACAGGAAGAGGAAAAGAGATAGAAAAATTGATGATTGTATTAGTATTGTTGTTTCATATTACAACATTGTATCTATATATCTATTACAAGCAATGAGTAAACAGAATGAATGATTTTCCCGCCAAAAGCTATAACTAACTAACTCTAAACAACTGTTCTAACAGATTAACTAACTGTTAACTAACTCAATACTACCACATAGCTAGTTTTCCTCTATCATACCTTCCCCCTTAAACAGACTTGTCCTCAAGTCTGAGCATTCATAAAGCAAGTCTGAGCATTCATAAAGCAAGTCTGAGGATTCATAAAGTCAAGAAACTTGGCCTCAAAAGTCACTGCATCCTCCCAAGATGATTCATGATCAGAAAATCCTTCCCACTGGATCAAGTATTGTACCACTGCTACATTGTGCCTTTTGACGATTCTTCTGTCTGCTATGGCTCTAGGTTGCATAGTCTCAATATCAGTAGAACCCTGTAGCCAAGATGGAATGTGCGCAGCAATAGGAAGAGTGCCAGAATATTTCTTCAATTGTGAGACATGGACAACATTATGTATTTTAGATTCAGGTGGTAATGCCAATTTGTAAGCCACTTGACCAATTTTGTCAATGACCTTAAAAAGGGCCAAAATACTTTGGGGATAGTTTCTGAGTTCTCCTTGAATGAACTGAAAACTGCCTGTAGGGTTGAAGTTTCATCCATACCCTATCTCCAATAAGGAATTGTCTCTCTGACCTATGTAGATCAGCTTGTTGTTTCATTCTAGTTTGAGCTCTTGTCAACTGAAATTTAAAGTCTCTGATCATACCTTCCCTTCTTTGTAAGCTTCTGTCTACTACTGTATTAATTGAGTACCCGGGTAAATAAGGGAGATGGAGAGGGGGAGGTTGATTATAAACCACCTCATAAGGGGTAAACTGTATAGCATTGTGGAAATGAATGTTGTACCACCACTCAGCTAATGGTAACCAAAGGCTCCACTCCTTGGAATGATCTCCACACATGCATCTAAGATATGTTTTCAAGCACCTATTAACTACCTCTGATTGCCCATCTGTTTGAGGGTGAAAGGCAGAAGACATCAAGAATTCAAAACCATGAAGGGAGAATAAGCTTTTCCAAAATAAACTGAGAAAAACAGAATCTCTGACACTAACTATACTCCTTGGCCATTCATGGAGTTTAAACACATTGTCCAAGTATGTCTGTGCTACCTCAACTGCAGTAAAAGGATGTGATATAGCCATGAAGTGAGCACATTTGCTCAACCTACTACTGCAACAAAAATAACATCTTTCCCCATAGACTTAGGAAGCCTTGTAATGAAGTCCATAGAAATGTCAAACTATACTTGATCTGGTATAGGCAAGGGTTGCAGCAACCCTGGAATGCTGCATTGTCAGGCTTATAAGATTGACAAATATTACATTTCTTGATAAACTTCCTAACATGTTTATACAAACCCTTCTAGTAGAAAAGACCCTTCAATCTTCTTGTTGTTATGTCCCTACCAGAATGACCCCTTTTAGGAGATGCATGTTGCCAAGAGATTAGTTTTGCCCTTAGTTGTTCATTTAGACCAATGACAATCTTGTTCTTTTTCCTTAGTAACCCCCATCTGAGTTCATAACCCGCAAATTGAAGCAGACCTTGCAACTCTTCGACAATTTCAATCAAGTTATTATCAAGAGCATAACTATTTTTAATCATTGATACCAAGGTTGTGTCAATCACAGATATAGCCATATAAAGAAGCTCAGAACCTGACACCCTAGATAATGATCAGCAGTTACATTCTCCTTGCCCTTCCTATACTGTATATCATAATTGAAGCCCATGAGCTTTGATAACCAAAATTGTTGGAATGGAGTTGATATCTTCTGTTGAAGCAGCCACTTGAGGCTTTTTTGATCAGTTTTTATGAGGAAATGACTACCAATCAAGTATTGTTCCCATTTTTGTACTGCATGGACGATAGCCAACAGCTCTTTTTCATAAACAGATAGTCTTTACCACTTTGGACCCAAGGATCTACTTATATAAGCCAGGGGTCTACCCTCTTGCATCAGCACAGCCCCTATACCATAGTTTGAGGCATCCGTTTCTACAATGAACTGTTTTGAGAAATCAAGAAGAGCTAACACAGAAGCTTGCGCAAGTGCTTCTTTTGATTGATGGAAGGCACTCTCAGCCTGTTCATTCCAAGAAAAAGCACCTTTCTTCAAAAGGTCAGCCATAGGTTTGCTAATAGTGGCATATCCTGGAATGAATTTTCTATAGTACCCAGTAAGTCCGAGAAAACTTCTTAATTCCTTGATAGTCTTAGGAACAGACCATTTGGAAATGACCTCTATTTTTCTAGGATCGGTCTCTACCCCTTCTGCAGAAATGTCGTGACCAAGGTACTCAACCTTGGGCTGAGCAAAAGAACACTTACTCTCCTTGAGATACATTTGGTGTTGTTTCATAGTGGTAAAGACAGCTTCTAAATGTTGCCAATGACTCTGCAAAGAATCACTATATATAAGCACATCATTAAAGAATACTAGAACAAACTTTCTCAAGAAAGGCTTGAAGACTCCATTCATCTAATTCTGAAATGAGGCAGGTGCATTGGTCAGGCCAAATGGCATAACCAAAAATTCATAATGCCTTGAGTGTCTTGAATGCAGTTTTAAAAATATCATTTGGGTGCATTCTGAGTTGATGGTATCCAAACCTCAAGTCTAACTTGGTAAAAACTTTTGCTCCAGCTAATTCATCAATCAACTCTTCAATTACTGGAATAGGATATTTGTCTTTGACTGTTTTCTTATTCAAATCCCTATAGTCAATGCATAATCTCCAAGTACCATCTTTCTTGCCAACCAACACAACAGGGGAAGCAAAAGGACTGCAACTACCTTGTATAACTCCCCAATCTAAAATTTCTTGAATAAGTTGCTCAATTATATCCCTTTGCTTGAGAGGGTACCTGTAGGGTCTAATGTTGACTGGAACTGCATTAGGTAATAAGGGAATTATGTGGTCAAAGACCCCCCCTCAATGGTGGCAAGTCTACTGGATCATCAAATATATCCCTGAATTCTGCCTTGATGTTATAATTCATCACATTCTTCAAGTGCATTAAACTGATGAGGTACTGGCTGCTCATCTAAAATTTCCCTGACTTGTAAGTAGCATAACTGAGCTGCATTCTCCATTATCTTGCTACTAGGTTGAAGTTCTGACACTTGTACTCTCTTGGAGGGAGTACCTTTCAATGTAAACACAGATCCATTCACATAAAACTGCAAAAGAAGTTTGTCAAAATCCTATTGAATCTGTCCCAAGGTTCTCAACCACTATATTCCTAACACCATATCACATCCCCCTAAAGGAATTAGTAACACTTCACCTTCAAAATCTTTCTTATTCATTCTCCAATGAAATTGGGTGTACTTGTGTTGGCATGCAATGTGGTTCCCATCTGCAACTGTAATGGCTTGTGGCTCAGTTTCTTGGAACGTACACCTTATTTTCTTGGCAGTGGCAATATCCAAGAAGTTATGAGTACTTCCTGAATCAATAAGGATATGAACTTTTGTATCTCCCAACATGCCAATGACCCTCATAGTCTGAAAAGTTTGTTTACCTGTCAATGCATTGAATGATATGAAAGGTTCTATTGATATCAAGGCTACATCTGCTCCCTCTTCCAACTCTGGCACTTCATTTTCTGATTCATCTTCATCATACCCCTCAACTTCAACAGTAAAGATTTGAGATCCCCTAAAATTGCACTTATGATTCTTATCATATTTCTGATCACAAAAATAACACAACCCTTTTGCAATCTTTTCCGCTTTCACATCTGCAGGAACATGAGGGTAAGGTTTTTGTGGGTATTTGGTTTGAGATTGATTAGATGGAGTAGGACGAAGGGGTGGTTTTGCATTTGGGTGAAAGAAATTCCTGTTTTTGTGGGTAAAGGAAGGCTTATTTTGGGAAGTCTTAGCCATCATTTTTGATGTGTATGCTAGTTGTTCCTCCTGTAACCTAGCATATTTAATGGCATCTGAAATTGTTGTGGGCTTAAAGGCTTTGACAAAGGGTTTCACCTCTTCTTTTAATCCACCAATAAAGCTTTCTAACAAATATTCTTCAGATAACACATGCCCTTTTTGGAACAAAACAGACTTGCATTGTTCAAAGGAATCAACATATTCTTCCAAGGATGCATTATTAAAAAGCTGTTAAAATTTTCAACAACATTGGCACTAGTGGTTTCTTTAAACCTAGCAACCAAATCAAACTTAAAATCTTCCCATTCCACATGTTTCCTATTAGACAGGTAACTAGACGCCCATATCTCAGCCTTATCAATCATGTACAAAGAAGCAAGTTCCACCTTTGCCTCATCAGCAATTTCGCATAGATTAAAATATCTATTACATTTCTTTATCCACATCCTAGGATTAGTACCATCAAAACTAGGACAAGTGAGTTTGGGAATCATACCCTGAGGCCTTATAGTGTTGGCTTCATTATTGAAACATCTAGAAGAATTCTGATTAGAGTTCTGACTACTTTCCTTTAACTCAGTGATCATTTGCATCAACATTTGCATTTGTTGAACTTTATTTTTTGCTTGATCTTCTAGTTTCTTCTCAAGGGCCTTTACATGTTCCTCCATGGCTGATGACTTACGAGTAATTGGAGCCAGCCTTAATGAAAAGAAACCCTTAATCCAGTCAGTTCTTGAAGGAAAAACCAAGAAACAGTGAAATCTTGAAATTTCAGAATCTGTACTTCCCTTTGGAAACTTTGTACAGAGAGGTAGTGTGCGTGAATGTTTTGCAAGAATGGAGACTGAGAGCAGCAGATTGGCTCTGATACCATTGATGTAGTTCAGAGATGATCATGCAAAGATCATCAACTGAATTACTGGATTATGAACAAATTAGAAAGAACAGAATTGAGATTGAAGAGATAGCGGCAGAGAGACAACACAGGAAGAGGAAAAGAGATAGAAAAATTGATGATTGTATTATTATTGTTGCTTCATATTACAACATTATATCTATATATCTATTACAAGCAATGAGTAAACAGAATGAATGATTTTCCCGCCAAAAGCTATAACTAACTAACTCAACAATTTTTCTAACAGATTAACTAACTGTTAACTAACTCAATACTCACATGACTTGCATGTGACCACATAGCTAGGTTTCCTCTATCAGGGGAAAATTGAGTTTCTTAAGTATTCCTCAGCCATTTCATTTTAAGACCCTTCCTTCTCCATTTTTGAGATGCTGGCAATTTTGTGTTCATTTTCTGACAATTAACCTGTCGATGTCGAACTCTCTATGGTACTTTTCTCTGAGGAATTCTACAGCCATGAATGTGAGAGCAGAGGCTGGGACATACCATACGACTCTTGGGATGCTACCTCTGAATGCTCCTTCTGTGCCTTCAATCATCCACGTCCTAGTGATGGCATGGAACCACCCTTTGTACCTGCATACAGTATCAACCATATAAGCTGTCATGAGAAGAAATCATAAAGAACCTGTACGAAACTGGATCATTACATAACCAAGAAGTAACTAGTAAGAGCAATCACGTCATATTCTTTTATAGTGTGTAAATTAGGCATGACCCTCGAACAAAATGGGCCGTTGGTCGTTAGGTACGTAATGCTAATTCAGAAATAAAGGGAGTGTGTGGTATTTAACACATGAAGAATAGATACAAGGTGTGCCAAGGCATCTGCAAGAATAACAAAACAGGAATGAGCCAAAGTTGGAAAAGTGTGCCCCCAAATTCAGCGAACAAACTGCATAGTCTTGAGTATCTGTAACATAGTACAAGTAAATAAATGGCGTAAATGAGCATCATTATACCTTGCATCAGGCCCCTGGACTTGCAATCTTGTCTTAATGACATCTAGTGGAGTCGTAACATAAGCACTGAGACCTGCAAAATCGTTGTGTATTACTAGATTATCATCATCATCATACCCAGTGTATCCCGTTCATAGAAAAACTATGTTCGGGGTTTGGGGGCAACTCATATCCAAAAAGGAGAATGCAATCAAAGAGTCCCTCGACTCAAGAAAGAATCTTCAATGAGGGTGAAGCCTGCAACTACCCTGAAGCCTCAAACACATTGAAAACATGAAATCCAGACAGATAACAGAAGACTAAAATTTATACCTCCAGCTACCCCTCCTAACACCAATCCCTCTAGACTACTGCTGATTCGGTAGTCTGCATCAAAAATCCACTTCTGCATCCCATAATCTGTCAAATCTTTCAGTATTTCATAGAACATTACCTGCAAAATGGAACAAATTAAGATAACTACTCATAGAGCACCACTTAGAAAATTCAGAAGGGAAAATCCCAGATGCTAAAAAGTTATCAACTTATTGCAGATCCTTCAAATTTATGTATTTGTTGTACTAAACTCTTTCATTTAGTGTATATCACTGAACTTGAGAAGACATAAAACTATATATCATAATGCATGCAGCTTGAAGATGTACAACAATCAGGGACACAGCGAAAATTAGATGTACAACACATATTGTCGAAGTACCTACCATCAGACCAGCAAAGGGCACATCTCTAGCTAATGTAGACCAATACCTGTCACGAAACCATTAAGAAAGGATATTCGAAATTTAAGATAATAAATTGGGTTAAAATTGCAGGCAATAAACATGGAAAAGGTAGAAATATCAATGGACATTGACTTTTACTATTATCACATTGAACTCGAGCCTTGCACCATAGACACGCAAAATGTTCGAGCAGAAGTCCTTTTCTTTGGGAAGTAAGGTGTGTCAGATGCAGACAACAATAGAGTCCGTTCATGAAGAGGGAAAACAAAGGAGTGGAAATATATAAAAACTCATTTTCCCCATCCCCACAGTACACAAATGAGTATCAATGTCCAGTCAGGACATCGTGACAAATGCTGATACAAGAAATGCTAAAATGTGAAACTTCATGGTTTTAACCCACTAGCCGTCAGATGATAATTGAGATCTAGTGAAACCATATATGGGAGCCAACAACAAACATACCCAGCATATAAACCCTTCGGCCCTTGTCCCTTCCATATTGAACGGCCAGCATGAAACATTCCATTATAATAACCGTACATCTGCGCTCCAGGAACCTGACCGCTCTGAGCTTTTGAAGTCATAATATTCCAGGAATTACTTGTACCCTGAATCTGCATACGTTGCTTTATTACTTCACATGGAACATATACAAAGGAGCCAAGTGTTTCCCCTGTAGAAGATATTCAGAAGGATGTATATAATAGAATCAATGAATTCAAATTCACTTGATGGAAGTCCATGAGATCAACAAGCAGATATTAGAAATGAAACGTGCATTTAGTAATGTACTTAAATCAGATTGCAAGACACAAATTTATCGCATATAAAGATAGAAATAGTACATGAAACTACTTCAAAAATCCAAGAAAAATCAACAATCAAAATAAACTTTCAAGTAAAAGCTAAAAACATAGAAACAAGTTCTCACGTATAATTTCAATCAGCTCGAATTTTTGGTCCCTTATTCTATTATAATAACTAGAACACCTCTATCACTTCAAACCAAGGTGTTCACTATGGAGACTACGGACTAACACTCTGCATATTCCTAAAATTGCATCTATAGAGTAGCAAAGAGCTACTCACTACTTCCATAGAGCACTAGTTATAGGTACATGTAAAAAAGAACAAAAATAAATAAATCAAAAAAAGAGTTAACTAAAGTTTGCTAATAGGTTTAGCATTTAAAACATACCAATAAAAAATTGATGTAGTCCTTAACCTCATTATGTTTGCTATCAAGGGTCAATTAAAAACAATCTCTTTGTTTTGGCAAAAACAAGATTGTGTACATCCATCTTCCTAAACCTCCCCTAGGTGGGAACCTAGGGGAAAGTCAACTAATGGCATTGGGGTAATGGTATGCATCAATTTCCCAGCTTTCCTACGTAGAAGAAAATAGTATGACGGGCATTCTTGATTATGAATAACAGATTTTAACGACGTGGAGAACTAGGACATGGATCAATAACAGATTTTAAGTTGATTATGAATGAGAAGCAGTAATAAAACCTTTCTTCATGCCTACAACACATCAATGATTAAAAGACAAAAACATACAGCAAGGTCATCAGGATCGGGATTCTACCTAGGATCATTGAGGGGGTAGGATCAAAATTGGTAGAATTGGATCGTAGGATCGTGTGATCCTACAAATATGCATCAATGTGCTTTGAATTACTGATTATCATTTATATTTGTTCTTTTTTTAAGTTTTAAGGTGTAAGTAAAAACTTATTTGACTTCACCTATTATGTTTCAAACAAAAAATACTTTCAATAAACATTTTTAAACTGCAAATTAAGAAAAACTTGAAGTTTATAAAGGTATTTATATAATTATTTTAATAATATATTTATACTTAAGTGAAATTTGTATTATGTGAAAATATTTTACAATTGAAACTACCCATGTAGGATCGGATCATAAAATCGTAGGATCGTAGAACCATGTTATGATCCTATCACCTAAATTTTTGAGCTAGTAGGATCACACGATTCTACTAGATTAAGATCCTACCTACGATCCAAATTGGTCGCCCATTTATGGATCGTAAGATCGTAGAATCGTAGATCAGAATCAGGATTCTGATAACTATGACATACAGTGTCAAAGACATTTACCCATGCCTCCTGCAAGGAAGTGGACCCAATGACCTCCAAGACCAGGGTGTGATTTTTCAATCCACTTTTTAGTAGACTCAATGAAACCAAAATAAGTTGCACCAGTTGCAAGAGAGCCAGTAACTCCAGGGGCAAATCCTCTATAGAAACCTACAAAAAAGTTAAAGAAACAGATATGAGAGAAAAGCAACAAGGCCTCTTGAAAGGAAAGCCCGAAAATTATCAAGCAATGATTACAATTATTTCTGTAATGTGGGAAACATAAAAAATCTACATTTAGAATATGAAAAATCAAGAAAAACATAGCTTACGAGAAATCAACATAGCAGACCTCTTATTCCATCAGAAGTCCATACAGTTCTAATCATCTGTAACACAGTTTTTTGGTGCTGCGAGTAAACAGATACGATATTAATAAATATTAAATTTACCAATATGCCTCATACAATTACCAAGCACCTATAAAGGAGATTATCAGCATATAGGATAAAACAAGACTAACTTCTAGGCCTTCTAATAAAGTTGTATTCCATTGAACATGAAAGGAAGAAATTCAATAGACGAAGGGCCATATGTTAGCGCACCTGAGAGCCACTCATAATAACTTGACTTTGAATTCTTGTCTTCACAGTATCAATTGGGTGCATGATTCCTTCGCCAAACCCTCCAGCAAGAGCTCCCCATAAGAATTCCCTCCATACTATATTCAATCAAAGCACAATTCATTTTTTCTTTTCTCTGAACTCACCAATGGATCTTAACCATATTTAGAGCAAGTAATTTCAAATGACATATCAGCAGACATAGTTTTACAAATTAAATATATGAAAGCTCTGGTCTATCAAGTCTTAATTTGTTAAAATACTAATGTAATCTTTTAAATGTGTATAAAGATATAAAATAAGATTGAAGGCAACCGTCTACAATACATTTTTTGGAAAATAAGAGAACTCTTCAACTATATGTCAGACAGGTCAACAGTTGGTACACAGCTAAGCTCATTCGTACAATGCTATCTTGGACTTTTGATCTCAAACAGAAACAATTGTCAATCTTGATAACAGCACAAACCAACCATAAAAGGTTCCATATCAGCAAGTCCCATACCCACAGTCAACATGAAAATAAATAATTTTTTTTTCAATTGTATACTGAAGGAGATTTTAGTGATGATCATATCTAGGGCCAAGGGCCAAATACATTTAATTTAGCACTATTAGTTAGTATAAGGTTGTTTGTTTTAGAGGAAATTTGTTGGTTAATAGGCTTGCTTTTGCTATCTAACCCTTCTTGCAATAAGACCACCAATGATCCTAACAGAGGTGGCAAGCATTAGGAGGGCCCGAAGGTGTTATCCGGGACCTGCTATGATGCTCAAGTCAGTGATAATATAAGACGAGCATATAAAAAGCCCAATCCCAAGTGTATAGTGCCTTAACTTGGAGGAGCTCATTTAAGGTTTGTTTTGTGATGTGAGGCCTTAAAAAGTATTCTTGCTAACAAGAGAGGATGTAAATCACTTAATGTGAATGATTGAGAGCAATAAGTTCATCGTTTGCTGCAGCATATGTTCGTTACCTTGAAGGTGATGAATATGAAGTATTTATATCTCATTATTGTCTTGCAACACAGAAACCCTAATGGTACTAAAGAATGTCCCTTTTGACCCTAGGACTGTTGTCGCTGTCATTAATTATGTCTTTCTTTACCTTTTCCTTAGCTTTTTGTGAAGAGTCGGCTACACTCTGGCGCATGACAGCTTTACATTGGTTGTGCAAAGGAACATTAAATAAGCAAGGATTGTATGATGGGAAGCACAAGGCGTGAGTAATCCATGTAAGAAAGGATTGTTTTGATGGGAAGAAGCGTGGAAATTTTAGACTATTTTCATTTTTAGCCCGGTCCATCAAAAAAGACTTTTCTAGGTGGTATTAACTACTTACTCACTTTCGTAGATATTTCTAAAGAAAATTTAATATTGCTTCTTCAAGAACAAGAATGATGTATTTAGTGTCTTTTTTGAGTAGAAGACAATGATTGAGAAGAAAACTACTCTGTTTTTAACTCTCTCTCTCTCTCTCTCTCTCTCAAAGATATGATAGAACCAAAAAATAATCCAATAAGAATTAAAAATGTCCGTCTCCAAATTTCTTCGCATCACTTTCGTTTCAGCACAAACCCTCAAGCGAGAAAGCATTCCAACCAGATTATGATGAAACCAAAAACTATCTCGCTCAAGTTTTAAGTGTACGAAGTTCAATTGCTAGTTTAATCAACTAAGAACTGCAATGCAGAAAATCACCACATTTGCTTAATAGTTCAAGATTTATCATAAATGACAATTCCAATAGTTTACTGGAACAATATAACAGAAAATTCAAGTTGACAACAAGTAAATATCCATAACGAACAAATTGAACAACACAAAATCAGGATAATAAAAATAAATTAGAAAAAAGACAAAGAACTGAGAAACAAACCAAAGAAAGGCTTGGTAGAATGAGGCAGTAAAGCTTGTGTCTGTGAAGATGAACTCGACGCCGCCATTACCGCAGCAGATAGGCGACTATCTTCTTCATTGTCCGCCATTGAAGCTAGAACGAGTGCTCCTTCTCAGTGTAACTCAGTGGATAGTGATTAGTGAGGATTTCTCTCTTCTTGGAAATGGGTTGGTGTCACGGCTATGTCAGGGATGAATTGGGCGCGCCATTGCGTCGTAAAAACTTTTGAGTTCCGAACGGCGTCGTTATGACTTGGGATTGTGACCCTTCTTGATTTTGACCTTTTGTGAATGTTTTTCAATCCAAAAATTAGGTTATCGCTAATTCTATGATTTTCCCGTATAAAGACTTTTTAATTTTATTATACTCTAATATTGAGTTCATATTGATGACTCTATCCTAGGGATGGTCATGGGTCCAGGACTCTGTAGGACCCGCCCCTTTTATAAGGGTCTGGGTCTTAATTTTTGAGACCCGTCGGATCCGGGTCCGGGTCTGGATCCAAAATTTTTTTGACGGGTCCGGGTCCGGGTCCTAAGGTGAAGACCCGGACCCTAAACTTTAAAATTTTAAATTTTATATTTTTGAATTATGATGTTATGAATGGATGGGCGTGGACTGGAAGTGGGCCATTTTCATTCTAAAATCTCAAAAATCCAGTACATTCTCAAAAACTAACTTATACTTGTTTGATATTTCCTTTAGGATCTTGATGAAGTTGAAGTAGATTGATCAAAATTTAATTTTTATGGATTGTAATTTTTAATGTTATGAAATATACACTATGTTTCTCATTTAGTCTTTTATATTTGATTTTTAATCATGTATTTAGACAGTGTTTTTACGTTTTAGTAATTATTTTGTATTTGAATTTCATGGACTCGAACAAGTATTTGTAATACAATAATAAGTTGCTTACAAAAATACAAAAAAACTCGAAAAAGGTTCAATTTTGACAAATCAAAGAGGCTTTGTATAAGACCCATTAAGGACCCATTAAGAACCCTAGACCCTGTCAAACCCGTAGGGTCCGGGTCCGGGTTTGAAAATTTTGGACCCTTAGGGTCCGGATCCGGGTCTGGATCCAAAAAAAATAGGGTCCGGGTCCGGGTCTGGCCAGACCCGCTCCAGACCCGCCCCATGACCATCCCTACTCTATCCTCATACACACCTTAAATTTAATTTTGTACTTATTAAATTTTTATTCACATGAGTCTAGGAAATGTTAAAAAAAAAATTAGAGATACATGGTATTAGAATCCAACGTGACAAGAAGTTATGGGTTTAAATCTCAACCACCTCTCAAATTAAAGTAAAATATCCCGCACTAGGCATGAGGAGGGCTTGTGTTGCATCCACACTTCTAGTCCAAAGGACTCTCGTGTAAGAGAGCATATTAAAGTATATAACATATCCCGAGACCTTAACCATTAGCTTAAGCTTTTGATTGAGTTGGGTTCCGATACTTTGTAGGTAATGCAAGAGAGTTATGGCTGCGTGAAAAAAAAAAGGAAGATCGTGTAGAGGTAAGGCATGGGTCCTATTGTGACTGTGAGTAATTGTATCATGTCCATCGCATAAAAAATATGGTTCAACCTCTCAATTTATCGCGTCGTGTCTTGTGTTAACCTTTATTTTTTTTATTTTGACTTTTTAAAGTGAATTGTTTATTTAAAATAACTAAACGGGGATAAATATAAATTAAATCAATATAAAAATATATCAAATGAATTACTATTTTCAAAGAATGATATTAATAACAAAGAAGTAAATATGAATTTTGAATGTCATAATTGGTGTATCGTGCCTTCGTGCCAAAAAGAGTTGTTCAGCGTGCCTACTGTCTTGTATCAAGTCGTGCCAAATTTTACTATTCTCATTAGTTGCACACCCAATGCATTTTGTGTTCGTGTCACCCATGTATTGAGTAAATCTGACGACTTTTAAATAAAGTTAAAATTTTGTCAACTCTAGTTAGTTGAATCAACATGTACGCACAAATGAGGGTAAACAATACTCTTATGGATTTGCTACATTTATATTCTTGACAATAGCCAACACTCTTTCTCTATTTGAATTTAATCGGATAAAAATTTTATAATTTTAATTCATTTTTTGATTTTATTTATACAAGTAATATTTTTATTTTTTTTGTCTTTTTATGGATACGAAATTATTAATTTGCAGGGAATGTTGTAGGACCGTGGAGTAGAAAGTATACTACCAGCACCAACTCAATACCGTTATTGTTCTTCATTTCCTTTTTAAAAGAAGTCACCACCATTGCCAACCAAATACCAAAACCAAAGTAGGGTATTAGCTAATATACGAGCACCAACTCAACTAAACATACTGAGGATATGTGCACTCCGCGTATACATCAGATATTTGGTGACGGTTACATTATCACACTTTCAGCAGTTTCATTATCTTTGGTGACGGTTTGGTATATTTGGTGACGGTTACATTATCACACTTTCAGCAGTTTCATTATCTTTGGTGACGGTTTGGCGACGGTTTTTTACTAATTCTACGGTTACCATCTTGTATTATATAAATATTGGTTGGAGTTAATGAAAGGACAACACAAATTATTCCCGTATTATAGTTTTCTCATGGTATCGGAGCCACGTTAAACCCTCATTTTTTTTCTCACGGATTTTTTTTCAGTAAAATGGTGGACGGTGAAACACCACCACCGCCGCCACCTCCCACCAAAATTGAATCAAATTCGCCCTTCTACCTTGGTCCTCATGATCGGCCAGGTGATTACATTACTTCTCAACGACTCAAGCTTGATAATTTCAATGATTGGGCACATGCTATTCGAATATCTTTATCATCACGACGTAAATACGGCTTCTTGGATGGCACAATTCAAAGTTTTCAGCCGCCTGCTACCATGGACGATTGGGTTACCGTACACTGTATGCTCGTCTCTTGGTTGATGAATACCATAGATCCAGAGGTAAAATCCATGCTATCAAATTATGATAATGCTAAGAAACTTTGGGATGATTTACATGAGCGTTTTGGTTTGGTTAATGGCCCCCGTATACAACAATTAAAATCAGAAATCAATCGATGTGCACAAACTAAACTCATGCCGGTTGCGGTTTATTATAGTAAATTATCCATTTTTTGGGATGAACTTGATATATTGGAGCCTATTCTTGTGTGTGAATGTGGTAATTGCACTTGTGATTAGTGCAAAAAGCTTATTGCTAGGCGTGATGGTGATCGTCTTCAACAATTTTTACTCGGATTGTACACCGAGTATTACTCTTCCATTCGCTCTAACCTTCTTAATCGAGACCCATTGCCATCCCTTAATCGTGCTTTTCAATCTGTTGCACAAGAAGAACGTGTTCGTGGTCATTATCACAGTAAGGACGAAAACCCGTCTCCCTCGTCTACTTTCGGTTTTGCGGTTCGTACAGGAGCAGGGAGGGGTCGTGGTGCTTCGTCGGAAACGGCTAGGGACAGGTCTGGTAGACTGTCGTGTGATAAGTGTAAGAAATTGGGTCATGATACTTCTAGTTGTTGGAGTGACAAGATATGCACCCATTGCAAGAAGAAGGGCCATGTGGAGTCAAGTTGCTTTGAGCTACATGGGTATCCTGTTAATGGTGGTCACGGGGGCAAGCTTTCTGCTGGTCGCGGGCGTGGTCAACCTCGGGCAAACGCTGCAACTTCCGGCATAGTTGGCGAGTCTGCCACTCCCCTCTCGAATCAATTATTCACCAGTGAACAATGGAAGGCTTTGACAAACATGATGGGTAATTCAAAAATTTCAGAAAATCGTTTGAGTGGTAAGTTTGATTCCAACTCTTGGATCATTGACACCGGCGCTACACATCATGTTACAGGAGATATTTCTTGGTTGTTCGACACTGAGAGTTTTAATTGTCCTTTTGGATTGCCCAATGGTGACACTGTTAATGCTTCTTTAATTGGCTCTGTTCGCTTGTCGGATAAACTCACTCTCACAGGCGTTTTATTTGTTCCTAATTTGCGTTGCAATTTGCTTTCTATTTCACAGCTTAATGACAATCTTAATTGTACTGTTCAATTTACTCAACACATTTGTGTCATACAGGACCCAACGAAGGAGCTGATTTGGGACGGGAACTAGGAGAGACGGATTATACTATTTTAGCAATACAGAATTGGTTCCCCAAGTGGGTGCGATTGAAGCTTCGTCCCTGGATTTATGGCATCGTCGTTTGGGTCATCCTTCCGAGAAAGTAGTAAAGTTGCTTCCTCAACTTCGTAATAATAGAGATGTTTTAGATAAGGGGTGTGAAGTATGTATGCGTGCTAAACACTCTAGAGTTCGTTTTCCTTTGAGTACTAATAGAGCTTCTAGAATTTTTGAAAAAGTGCATTGTGATTTGTGGGGGCCGTATAGACATGTTTCTTCTTGTAAGGCTCGTTATTTTTTGACAATTGTTGATGATTATTCTAGAGCAGTTTGGATTTATTTACTTCTTGATAAAATGGAGGTCTTTAAAATGTTTATGATGTTTGTTGCAATGGTTGATCGTCAGTTTAATCAAAAAATTAAAATCGTGCAAAGTGATAATGGTAATGAATTTAATTGTTTGTTTGAGTTTTTCAATGCAACTGGAATAATTTTTCAACATTCTTGTGTGGGTACGCCTCAACAAAATGGGAGAGTGGAACGTAAACACAAACATATTTTATCTGTTGCCCGAGCTTTGAGATTTCAGGCCAAATTACCTATTTACTTTTGGGGGAGTGTGTCCTTGCCGCTGCTCATTTGATTAATCGCACACCAACTCCACTTTTACACAACAAAACACCATTTGAAATCCTCTTTAACAAACCCCCCTCCTTTGATGCCATACGTACTTTTGGGTGTTTGTGTTTTGCGCATAATCAGCAAAGTCATGGCGATAAATTTGCTAGCCGTAGTAGAAAGTGTGTATTTGTGGGTTATCCTTACGGTATGAAAGGTTGGAGAGTGTATGATCTTGATTCAAAGGTGTTTTTTGTTTCCCGAGATGTGAAGTTTGTTGAGGATGTGTTCCCTTTTGGATCCCCGGAAGATGTCCATATTCCTCCTAATACTTTTGATGGACCTATTCCTGTTCATGATGATTTTTTGGAGTTTGAGACTTTAGAAAATTTAGATGCGGACAGTCTGCAGCCAGCTATTTCTCCTTTGCAGCAGCCACATTTGCAGCAGCCAGCTCCATACGCTACAGATTCCCTGAGCGTAGGTAATGGACTACTGCAGGAGCGCGCGTCTTCCTCTCCTTCAGCTGCTGATCAGCAGCCACAGCAGCCAGACAACACTGCTTCATTGTCCTCTGAGCCTACCACTGACTTTTCTTCTCCGGAGCCTTTGGGTCGTGGTTTTCGGGATAAGTATCCCTCGGTTTTGCTACGTGATTTTGTCGATCCTTCTGGGAAACCATTTGTTACTCATTCCGTCATTGCTCATAATCCGTCTCTTTCAAACTCTCAGTCTAATCATGCTTCTTCAGGTAATCCTTATCCTCTGGCACATTACATACATTGTCATAAGTATTCTGTAAATTATAGGAAGTTTATTGCAGCCCTTGTGATTGACAAGGAACCAAAATCTTTTAAAGAGGCTATGAAATCCTTGGATTGGCAAAAATCTATGCAGAATGAAATACAGGCTTTAGAGGACAATGGAACTTGGACTTTGGAACATCTACCCGCGGGTAAGCGTGCGCTTGGTAGCCAGTGGGTCTACAAAACCAAGTTCAAGTCTAATGGCGAAGTTGAACGTTTGAAGTCTCATTTGGTTGTTTTGGGCAATCATCAGCAGGTCGGAATTGACTATCATGAGACTTTTGCTCCCGTTGCTAAGATGACTACAGTTCGCGCTTTCCTTGCTATTGCGGCTTCTAAGAATTGGGAACTTCATCAAATGGATGTTCACAATGCTTTTCTTCATGGTGATCTTGACGAGGAGATTTACATGAAACTCCCTCCTGGTTTTGAGAGTTCTGATCCGTCCTTGGTGTGTCGTCTTCGCAAGTCTTTGTATGGTTTGAAACAAGCCCCTCGTTGTTGGTTTGCTAAGTTGGTCTCTGCTTTGAAAGGGTATGGTTTCTTACAATCTTACTCTGATTACTCTCTTTTCACTTATACTAAAGGCACAGTTCAAATAAATGTCTTAGTATATGTTGATGATCTCATTATTTCTGGTAATAATTCCGCTGCCACTGGTGTTTTTAAAGCATATCTTAGTGACTGTTTTAAAATGAAAGATCTGGGTTGTTTGAAATATTTTTTGGGTATTGAAGTTGCTAGAAGTTCACAGGGTTTGTTTCTTTGTCAACGTAAGTATACGTTGGATATTATTTCTGAGGCCGGTTTACTTGGGGCGAAACCTTGTGGCTTTCCTATGGAACAAAACCACAGACTTGGTCTAGCTACAGGAGATCGCCTTTCCGATCCTGCGCCTTACAGACGGCTTGTGGGTCGTCTGATTTATCTTACAGTAACTCGCCCAGATTTAGCATACTCGGTGCATATTTTGTCTCAGTTTATGCAGGAGCCTCGCATTGATCATTGGCAAGCTGCCATGCGTGTAGTTCGGTATTTGAAAGGTACTCCTGGACAAGGTATTTTGTTGAGTGCAGACAGTGAGCTTTCTTTACAGGGTGGTGTGACTCTGACTGGGCGGCTTGCCCTCTCACTCGTCGGTCTTTGACAGGTTGGTTTGTGTTTCTTGGGCATTCTCCAATTTCTTGGAAGACCAAGAAACAGCATACGGTTTCTAGATCATCTGCTGAAGCAGAGTACAGGGCTATGGGCGCCATTACTTGTGAGTTGAAATGGTTGAAAGGTTTGTTGTTGAGCTTGGGAGTTCATCATCCCAAAGCTATTCCCCTTTTTTGTGACAGTGAGTCTGCTTTGCATATTGCCAAAAACCCGGTTTTCCATGAGCGTACGAAGCACATTGAGGTTGATTGTCATTTTGTGCGGGATGCTATTTCCGAGGGTTTGATTACAACATCTCATGTTTCTACTTCTTCTCAATTGGCGGACATTTTCACTAAGGCTCTCGGAAAGTTCCAATTTGAGTTACTTATGTCCAAGTTGGGCATTTTTGAACCCCATGCTCCAACTTGAGGGGTGTATTGAGGATATGTGCACTCCGCGTATACATCAGATATTTGGTGACGGTTACATTATCACACTTTCAGCAGTTTCATTATCTTTGGTGACGGTTTGGTATATTTGGTGACGGTTACATTATCACACTTTCAGCAGTTTCATTATCTTTGGTGACGGTTTTTTACTAATTCTACGGTTACCATCTTGTATTATATAAATATTGGTTGGAGTAATGAAATGACAACACAAATTATACAAATTATTCCCGTATTATAGTTTTCTCAAAACGCCATTCCATCCTCAAATCTATTCTAAGAAAGCAACAATGGCGATGTCAGCTTTGAGACGCGAAGGAAGGCGTCTTTCCTCTATCATTTCTCCTAATCCCATCAATACTCTTCGCTCCCCTCTCCGCTCTTCCGAGTACGATCTCTATTCTCTCGCTGATCTTTTTTTTTTATTTGTATTTTGAATCGCTATTAGCTAATATATGATTGGAAATAGGGGTTTGATTAGGTCAGCGAAGTTCTTCCCCGTCTTCCAATCTTGATTTCTCTCTTTTCTCTGAATCACGGAAATGATTTTAATATATGGATTGTCCATATGTGTTTTGATTTATGTGCTATAACCAAAAGTTTTCGCACTATTTTTATCTGACGATGAGGATGAAATTCAAATTTGATAATATCTTTTTATTAAGGTTTTGATAGTTAAGAGTCATCTGCTGTTATTGATCTAAAATCTAAATGGTTCAATATTTTTGGAAGAACTGATAATCATACAGCTCATTCTAATGATAGTAGTAGATTGTTGGTATTTTAGTTTGGAAGAGGACATATGGTTACTCCGACATGATATTTGGAGTTCTCTTGAGGATTTTTTAATGGAAGGTAGTCGAAGCCGTTCGATAAAATTTAATTATTAAATGAAGTTTTGAGAGAATTTGGGTTATTGAGTTAATCAATCATCAATGTATTCCACCATTCTATTTAGCAGCTGCTTCGCAATAAGGAAGCAGGTGCTGTGGGAATATTTATCTGCATTAGGGGTGTTATTATATGACGTGTGTGGAACTTACCTTTTGGTATGGTATCTCTTATAGGGAGCAGACATTTTTGGGAGCTCGATGCATTTCAACTCAGATTGAGTATGACGTAGCAAATGAATAATGTGTTTTGTGGATGACATTCCCCTTCCCAGGGTTTTGTAGGGATTTAACTTATGGCTTCATTACTTGATTCATATGACAAATGCAGTTAGAAATCGCATGAAGAGTGTTAAGAACATCCAGAAAATCACAAAAGCAATGAAGATGGTTGCAGCTTCAAAGCTAAGACAAATCCAAACAAAAACAGAAAATTCCCGTGGCTTATGGCAGCCTTTCACAGCACTTCTTGGGGATACTCCTAGTATGAATATGGTTTGCTTTTATTTATTGCTTGTTTGAAGTTTTCTGGAGGTTATTTTCCATCCTATAGTGGTGCTTGTTACGTGTGATGCATATTGAATCAAAACACCAATATAGTATTTCTGAATAGCACAATTTGTTAAATTTAACAGTTTTCGTTCTTTAATCATCACTCGTTGTAAGTTTTAGACAAGAAACTTTCAACTTGGGATTTCTGGATCAGTTTAGATTCACATTTTATTTGATGTTACTTGGTATTGTGATAAATGTGATTGGCTTATGTATGTATTGAGCTGGTCAAATAATACTCCCTCTGTCCCAGCCTATGTGTCCCATTTTTTTACATTCTTCATCAATTAATCCCAATGTAAAGATTATTAATATTAATTTTTTAATAATATTTTATGCTAATTTAGAGATATTTTAACTTAAATAAATGCATTAACATGTGTGACAAACTAAATGAGACACATAGGAAAGGACTGAAGGAGTGTTATTTTAGGAACATTTATGACTACCATTGATGTGCTTGTTTGGTAGTTGTCTTTTTCCTATGTTTGATGCCATGAAGACTTATGTATGATTGCATGCAGACGAAATTATGTTACTTCATCTATACCAATAATCTCACGTTTATTTGTTTTGGTTCTTTTATTGTTATTGTTGCTTGTATTTGTTATTTGCTCTTGCTTTTGAACTTAATAATCACTAAGATTTACTTTTTTTTGGAAAAGTTGTATGGCTGTGATTTGCAATCTTGTTTTTTAATGCTGTTCATTTATCTGGTCATAAGGTTATTTCTTAATTGATTTATTGCTGCTATAGGTGTTGATGAGAAGAAGAATGTTGTCATTACAATCTCTTCTGACAAAGGTCTTTGTGGTGGTAATAATTCCACTTCAGTCAAAACAAGTAGAGCTATTCGCAAGATTAGTGATGGTAATTGTTATTTTAGAGCAGTTATATTATAAAATTGTGTTTAGCCAGACTAGTAGAGTAGTAGCATTGCTCTTCTGTGCTACACACAATATTATGTAATGGCTTGCTGATGCTTGCTGCAGGCCCTGATAAAGAAACAAAGTATGTTATCTTGGGAGAGAAGGCCAAAGTGCAGTTGATCCGTGATTCTAGGAAGGACATTGAGCTCTGCATAACTGAGCTGCAAAAGAATCCCCTAAACTATACTCAGGTTTTCTTATGCCCTTTACTTTATCACACTCTCTAGTAACCCAACAAGCTAAATAGTGAATCTTATTCGTTGCTGTCATTATCATCTGATGAATTGGTCAAGCCAATTTAATTTTAGTGCTTTTCTGGTTGATAGCTTTTTGTTAGTTGGTTGCCCTTTTGATGGTTGTTGATTTTTTATTTACATGAATTATACATCTCTAAAGTTGCTTCTGAAGACAAAATGTGCTCTCGTTGCTTTAATTAAGACAATGTTGCCTCAAGGCATGTCCTGTAGAAGAATCTTGGCATTCAGTATGACTAATGTATAGACCAATTTATCTTGAACATGATAGATGATCTACAAAATAGAAGCGACCTTTTGTCTTTTTCAGTTTTATAGTTTTTCTTTCAAGCTTCGGGACCTTGTGATGCTAGTGCTTGTCACTTGTAAGATATACCCTGAAATACTTGCCATTTTCAGCTCAGAGTCTATTTTTTCGGTCCAAATCCATACCACATTTAGCTACAAACCAAACTAAACCAAACCAATTGGAATTAAATTTGAAAAGTTCCAAACAATAATTTCAAACAAAATCTTAATCGAAAATAGAAAAACATTAGTTAGAAAAATTATAAAAAGTAGCTCTTGTCTAAGTGGGTTTAGAGGTGTTGGATGTAGGTAACTTTATACCGTTGTAGTAAAGATGTTTTTTTATTGTCCCTTGTTTGCATACATCATAAGCAATTTCACATATATGAAAAATGATTTATGATAATTCGAAACCAAAATATAAATCTTTGCCTCTTTGGCGTCATCGAAAATGAACATTTATGGACTAGTAATAAGTACAAATTAAAAAAATGATGGCTTTCTAGAAAAGTTGTAAAATAAATTTTTCCTTAGTTTGTCATCTTGTTACTAGTTTACTTAGCTAGCGGTAGATAACTAGATATAATTTTTCTTTTGTTGACCAATAAATGAATGGTCTTTGGAATTTCCTTTACAGGTGGCTGCACTTGCAGATGATATTTTGAAGAATGTGCAGTTTGATGCCTTGAGAATTGTGTTCAACAAATTTAGTTCTGTTGTTTCATTTGTCCCGACAATGTCAACTATCTTGTCTCCTGAGGTACAGTATCTAGCAGGTGAAATAACTGCTATATGCCTATATTTTTTAGGAAAAATTGTCGGGAATAATCCCATCTATTGACGAACCGCTGTGAATAATCCGTAGTATCAATTATTTATTAATAACCCTACCTTTCCACTATTTTTGCTCGTAGCACCCCCTATAAAAAAGTAACCGGCTAATTCAGGTTACAAACTAGTTGTTGCAAGTGTTCTTCTCATTCCTTTTTATGTCTTCATCTTGTTCACCCATCTTCTTCCTTAACCGTAACTTTCTTTATTCTTATTCTTCTTCACCTACTTTCTTCATTTTTGCTCTTCTTCTTCTTCTTCTTCACCTACTTCCTTAACCCTAACACAAGTTCCTTTTTTTTTTTACTTTTGAGAATATGAACTCTAATTGTTCCGCCACCCATAGTAGAGCTTCAAATTGGAATAATGGGGTCAGATGTGAGCATGGGTATATGGCAAAATTGAAGGTGGCTAAAAGGGGTTCTCGGCCTAGAGAAAAGTTCTATTCTTGTCCAAATTGGCCTGTAAGTAAACCTCTTAACATTGTTGTTTGAAATTGGTTGTTTGGGGTTGATGAACATTGCTTATTTTTCGAAATCATTAACATAAACATGCAACACGTTATTGAAATTCATTACCAATTTGATTCTACTAGAACAATGTAATGATTAAAGTATCAAAGATTAAAAGGAATTAACTTACCATGTTGATGGGGATTCTTTTTGTGAATGAACTATATAGAACTCTAAATGCTAAATATTGTTCCTTATTTACAAGATGAATTTGTATGCTATAATGTCTTCAAGAGAAGTTCATGATTACTTGCCTTGATTGTGCGATTTTCTCCCTCCTATATATTGTGCAAAAACAAGGCCACATCGTATTGTATTGTCTAGTTCATAAAGTTTTCAAATCTAGCAAATCGACTGCCTGCATTGTAAAGGTGTAAAACAATTTCATTCAAGGCTGGTTCAAAGAATATCTCATGGTTTAGCTTGATATTGGTGGTAAGACAACTGCATATACCCCTTTTATCACATCACCATGACCGTTACCACAATCGTTATCAGTATTGCAGTTTTGCACTATGCAGTCCTACTTGCTTGCACATGCCACAATTATTGTGTCTGCCTGCCTGGTGCCTTGTCCGAGTAATGCTGATACCCTTTTCTATGTCTCAGGTGATGTTTAATGCTGTCTTGGTAAATGCATGCAGTGAGCAAGGTGCAAGGATGTCTGCCATGGATAGCTCAAGCAGAAATGCTGGAGATATGCTTGTTCGTCTCACACTTACCTATAACAGGTTTAGTTATCATTGCATGGAAATCTTATTGTTCTTGCCTTGTTGGTGTAATTGAGGAATTTTGGCAAGCAATCTGTATATAAGTGTTGCTGGTGTTGGCGACAGTATAAAAAAATAAATAAATAAATAAATAAAAAAGATGAAATGAAGTTTAAGGCTAGAGACTGCAACATAGTTTTCTTGTAATTGTTTTTGATCATTTACCATCATATTTGACTATTTGTGGTTGATCTTTTGCTTGTGATGATTTACAGGACACGTCAAGCATCAATTACCACCGAACTTATTGAAATCATTTCTGGAGCATCTGCTTTGGATCATTTCTGGAGCATCTGCTTTGGAGGGCTAGATGAGTGCAATTACCGATTGCGGTTTCCCTTGACGGTGATGAAAATAAGTTGACAGTGTAGACTTTGTTTAGCATTTCTGCTATCTATCCCTTCGGAGAGCCCTGGACTTCTGCATAATAATATCCCTGATAATTTGTTTTGGGAACATCAGATAGCATTTTTTTCTTTCCGAGGTTTCTGAATGGGATTATTGAAAATTCTGAAATGTCATGTTAACTGTTGAGGGCTTACGCGAAACAACAAATGTTCTTGTGGTTGCACAAAATGCTGAAGGTGCTGGCTATGTAATGTCTTCATTTTTGAACGAAGATATTGCATCATACATGCTTTTAATAGTGCCGAAAGGCACGTTTTTGCTGTTTTTCTGTTTTGAGTAGATCTTTTGGTTGCAAGTGTATATGCTGTTTTTGTCAAAACTTAACTGGATCGTTATAAGTTTTTGGTTCATCAACCACCTTGGAAGATCCTGATTTCGCAATTTGGTCAGATTTCATGTTTGGTGTTGGACAACTTGTTGTATACTAAAATCGCTGTCAAAATTATAAGTATTAGTTTTTTTGCAAGTAAAATGACAAGTTGCAATATTACTATTAGGCATTAGCCACAAATGTATGGAGACAAATATTATTATGTCCAAAAAAGTCCCTAACAAAGGATTCTTTCAACAAACCAAAACCTTAAGGCCAAAACCAAAGGAGAATGCAAAGCGGAAAAGGTTCACTTGTTCATTTGCACAACAAAGACATCATTTTGTTCAATTCTCATTTTAGAGGTAATTAAAACAGATACGAAAATTTGATATTTATCTGATTCTATAACTGAATTCATATTGATCCGAATTTAAAAATTTTTACAAATTATGTGACTCGATTATTAATTGATTCCAAACATCTAATTTGAATCAATCTAATTAGTCGAACGAATACCACTCTACACAGTACACAACTTCCTTTTTGTTTCTAGGGAATTTTCAACTTTAATTTTTTCAATTTTCAATTTTCAATTTTGTACTCTTATAAACAATTTTTGCCCAACCATTGAAACATTATCACTCGCCTTCTCCCTTTACCCTCTACAGAAAAAAAAAAAGGTCTGTAATTTTAGTCCAACTAATTCCAATAAAAAAATTTATCAAAAAAGAAAAAAAATTTCCTCTCAGAACGTCTCTTTTTTGAAAGTATCAATATCATCAACTACAGTACTTTTCTCTATCTCTGCATTAAAGTAAGCTTTTTTCTCTTCTATTTTATCAGCATTTATTGAAGAAAAGGGAAAATTGTTGAAACTTCATTTTGTTTATCAGTTCATCAGATTCACATACAGTTGTATAATAATTAATGGGTTTTCTGTTGCTTTCAAATGGGTATCTTTCGAATCTCAAACTTTATTTAATTAAATTTTGATGGGTTCTCCATTTTTTTCCATTTTCTATAGTGGGTTTTCTTCATTTTAAGCTTTGGAAGATGAAAAGTAGGAGTACTTTTTTCTGATGTTGTTCAGCAATTAGGGTTAATTACAAATTTTTGTTCTTGCTTGACATTCAGTTGTTCTCATTGTTCTGTTTTGGTTGACCAATCTAATTGGAATTTTGGGGTTCAAACTAATATTTTTGTAGTATTATAGGGTTTTGATTTGTGGGTCATAGGAGAAAAGATAAGAAATTGCATTACTAACTTGATTTTTGTAGAGATTTTGTCACTTTTTTTTCATCTCTTGAGAGTTGTGACTATACAGAAGCTTATATTTGGATGAAATTGGTTGTTTTTGAAGGATTTTGCTTAATACATATGGAGTTTGTTTGATTGAGATTATGAGATTCTTGAAAACTGTATGCCATGGCACCTGGACAATGTAGAAGTTGATGTTGTGGGTTACTGGAATGTGGATAGCTAATTAGGTGTATTAGAAGTAGATAAAGGAATGCAAATGGATTTGTGGGTTGTGGCAGCTGCAACTGGTGCTGGATACTTGGCTAAGTATTGGAAGAATGTTTTAGGGGATAAAGAAGGTTCATCAGGAACTCCTTCTAGAAGTTCTTTTCCTGATAATACTGCCCCGTCGATGAATCAACAGACTGGTGATAGGACTAGACCAAGCCACATATTCTCTCAAATCGATTCAGCTCAACAATATTTTAGTGAGGCTGGAAAGGGTGATCATTCAAATGAAATATTTAGGAGGGATGATCCCTTTGCTATAGATATGGCTTCTTCAAATGCAATCGATCATGAGAAACGAGTTGAGAAGTGTGAGGAGTGTTGGAATGTGTCTAGATTAGGTGCCGACATTCCTGATATACCTGAATATTCCTCTTCAGAAATGGGGTTTTCACATAGTTTCGGAAGTAGGAAATGCTTGAGAACTAGATGTCTCCAACGCCTTCCTTTGCAATTTATTAAACCCCGGACTTCTCTAGACAGTTGCCTTTTGGCTCAGATGCAAAGGCAAAGAGAATATGCAGAAATGGAAGAGCATATTCGTACTCCCCTACCTTCACCTTGTACTCCTGCGTTAAGGCCATTTGTTATCACTGATGGAATTCGAGTAATTAGTAGAGCATCTGGGGATTTCAGAAATGAACTGTACAAGGAAGTACACCCGAGATCAGATGATGAAGTAGTTGGGGTTTCTCATCTGCCACAAATCATCACTACTAAGAGCTCAACGCAAAAGCTCAACAGAGGCAAAACTCGAATGGGAACGTCAAGTAATGCAATGAAATCAAGTCAATTTGATAAAAGTGATGGTAATTTTTTCTCTTTATCAAGTTAATTCATTTTTGTAGTCAAGATTATTGTATCTATTTAGCCAAGAAAAGATTGATATAAAAACTGAAAGTGTGTTTTTAGCTTAGAAAAGATTGATATAAAAACTGAAAGTGTGTTTTTAGCATAGAAAAGATTGATATAAAAACTGAAAGTGTGATTTTAGACTTTACTAATATTGATTGTTTATTCCATATCGAATTTTAAGGATCGCAATAAAGGCAGCCAAATAAAAAATTAATTTATCCAAATTTTGTTAAGTAATTCCTCTTAAGGATTAGAATACTTGAGTTTCAGCTAATTATCTTGCATACAAAGTGGAATCTGCGTGATGTGTTTATGTTGTTTCTACTTCCTTGTAAGGTAGTATTTTTTGGAATCTCAACATGCTGTCCACTGATGGGGGTATTTTGTTATAGATTGAACTCCATCCGCTATTATTGTTATATTTGTAGTCTTGAAGACGCGCTTCTAGCATCATTCAGTATGGTAAATTGGAAGAAACATGTGGTCAGTTTTTCCAAATATGACACCAAGAATGCAACGCAGTGATTATTGAACTTAGGAATGAGTGTATTTCTTTTAATTGCGTAAATATAAACTGTAGCACAAGTTTGCGTAAATAGAGCCTGCAATACTGGCCAACCCAGAGATTTGTCTGCAGGACGTAAAAAACTTGTGTTTATAGGAGTACAAGATCGCTTTTTATTCGTAATGTGATATAATTTATTGACATGAATGTTGAGAATCAAAGATAAGGCATACAACTTTCCCAACAAATCTTAAATAACCCTCTGACTGCGCATTGAACAAATATGATACCAACTTCTGTTTGTCATCAATTTATTGATGAAAATCTCTCTGGCTCATTTGTGTCGATTTGCATGGTATCAATAGGCGATATTTTGTTGTCTGTATATATTTGATGGTTAGATTCTGAATTATTGACCTCCTTTAACCGTATTTTTTTTTAAATTGTTGATCTCTTTTTCCCTTTTTTTATGATTTGTTATTTTTCAGTTTGTTACCGTAACATTGTGACTTCTGTCAGGATCCTTGAGTCAAGTCCTTTTCTGCCTTGGGATATCCATCGGTGTCATGGCTTCCCTATTATCTAACAAAGTGGAAGTGGAAAAGTTGAAGGACCGTTTGAAGCAAAGTGAAAATCTGGTTGAAGATCTTCAGGAAGAATTGGAGATGAAAGATTCATTAACCGTCAGAGAGCTTGTTAACGATGATGACTCACAGGATATACATGAACTTTCATTTACTCATGAGAAAATGAGTTCATTCTCCAACCAAGCAGATATGGGTGTGCCAATAAGATATGCCAATGAAGAATCAGCAAATTTGGAGAAAATTGAGTCGATGAGTAAAATCGAAGCAGAGCTTGAAGCAGAACTAGAAAGGTTGGAGCTAAGCATGAAAGGATCAGCTTTGAAAGGAAGAAACTCAGATGCTTTTGAGGTACGTACCACTTCTTTGTCATTCACTCTAATTCTCGTTGTATCTGTTTGACAGCAGTATTTTTTTCTAGATAAGCTTATACATTTACTTAAATCACCGTGACGTTTGTCTTGAGGCTTTTTAATACACATAGAGCTCCCATCCAACCCCCCCTCCTCCACCCTAGGGGCCCTAGGCAAAATGAATTAATAGTAGATTCCATTATACTTGAACCCGTATTTCCTAGCTTCAACAAATTTATAAAAATGCTTAAAATCTTACGAAAACCCATAAAGACAAATACTTGAAATTGAGAAACAAAGTATAAAATAGAAACCCATAAGTTATAAAAGAAAAAAAATCAAAACCCACTAGTTTCATCATTAACTTAGAAGTAGAACTCATGTGATTTGAATTTGCTCTAAAGTGAAAAAATTATTCCCACAAAAAAATTCATTAACTTAAGATTGAGGCAAAGGAGAGGCCATTAATGTTTCCCAATAACCATTTTGCCCCTCACATTTGCTAATCACCTTTAATCACCAACCACCCTTCAAAAACAAAATGGATGAAACCCAGAAAATTGATCCCACAATCACATCTACAGTATGAAATTTGTACAACAATTTAAAAGATGTCCTTACTATAATCACCAACCACCCTTCAAAAACAAAAATTGAAGAAAACTCAGATTATAACAAAAAAAATAAAAGAACAAATAATAACGAAAGAGTTGATCCAAAGAGAAGAGAAAGTAGAGAAGAGGGAACTAAATCAGTACTTTAAATTTAAAAGCCTTTCCCCCTAAGGAGAAATGAAAATGAGAAGAAAAATATGATGATTTTTACTGTCTTTTCCCATTCTCATCTTTATTTTTGAAAACTGACGAAATTTTGGGGCCTTTTGGTTTCAACAGTTTTGGGCCCCTTACAAAGCTAATTTCTACCTTTAAAACCTGAGCCCTGGGCGGTGACCCTTCGTGCCTACCCTCAGGGCCGGGCCTGACCATTTCTCTTTTATTTTCTGTCCTCATTCCTTGCCTATGTTGATATACTCTCATCTTATGAACTTCAAGCTGTTTCAAATACAGGTAAGAACTTAAGTTACATTGATTTATGCATGAGCGTTGTGTGTGTGAGTAATAAATATGGTAAAAACAGCACTAAATATATGGTTTTTTATTTGTGTTACTGTATCTTTCTAGTATTACAAAATTATAATTTATGAAATCACCTAAACTAGTATTCTATTAGTAAAGCATTGCTCTAGCTATGAGAATCTTGGTGTTTTCGAGGGGAAGGGGGAAGGAAAGGAGAGGGCAAGGGAAGGGGGGGAGCAGTTGTCCCTTTTCTGATTTTGTGAAGCTTTTATCTGATGCCTTTGAAGTCATGTAGTGACATCTACCGCTGCTATGAGCAGCTTGTTCATAAACAACTAATTCATAACAACAAGTTGTTTCAACCAGCTAGATTTACCAAACATTAGCATTGGTTGGTTTGACCACCCAACCCTCGATTTGTATCAAAAAAAAGTTTACTTGTCTCAGCATGTTGATTTGCCTTATGAACTGCTTTGTATCTTCTACGACCCTTGAGCGGTTGAGCCTTTTACACAGTATTATTAATACTGGCATAAATTCATTTATGATGCAGTTACACCAGGAACTTGATCAGGATATCGGCGAAGAACTGGTGCATGGTGAACTAAATGCCGATATATTCAGAGGAAAATCTAGCTCAGAACCTACTCCTCGATCCATGAAAGATGGTGTGTCCCCTCGTGAGCTGAGCTTGCGCTTGCATGAAGTCATTCAATCAAGATTGCAAGATCGAATTTGTGAGCTTGAGGCAGATCTTGCAAAATGCCAGAAAAGGATACAACACTTGGAACTAGAGAAGAACATTTGGAGAGATGCATCTCAAAGTGAATCCTCCTCCTTGGGCAGCCCTGTGGCACGACCTCTCGTAATGAATCTGTCTGGGGATGCACTTGATGCGTATAACGAAGCATACGATGAACTTACCCAGCTAAATGGATCCCGAAATGGGGACTCTTGGAATCACGGTGGCAACCAGCAAGACGATAGTGTACTCTCGTCTAATAAGGATATAGTTGGCGAGCTAAATGGCATGCAAAATGGTGGAAGTAAAACATTGCCAAATGAAAGCAGCCCAAATGATGATGATTGTGGAGATGATGGTGATTATGATATGTTATTGATCAAGCAGATTGTTGAGAAAGCTAGGCAAGGCTCTCCAGCTATTTTAAAGGCACAAAAAGCTATGTATGGCTAAATACCGTTAATGATTAGAATCATCATCATCAACCCAGTATTCTGCACTAATGATAATTAGAATGAGAAATATAATTCTTTTGGTACATTGTATAAAAGGATCACACTTATTTCTTGTAGAGTAGTAGATTTTTTGGACACTTTGCTTTTGATTACTACAAACCGATGAACTAAGAAGATTACGATCCAAATATAAACATTGTGACTCGATTCTAACTGTATATTTTGTGGTATTTTAATGAAAATAGTTTATATTTTTATTGCGTAAAAATTAAAAACAATTCTCGTGCACCATGAAGAGTTGATTTGAGTCGAGTTAAGTTGAGTTTTATCAGAATTATATAATTGTTAGCATCCCGAGTTTTGACTTGGTTCTAATTGCTCTTACTATAATCGAAATTTTAACTAACTTGTGCAAGCTCAATACTGACTTTTCATCAAGTCTTTTTCAGTTTTTGAGCCAAATACAAGTATCCTTGCTAATTCTTGTTGTCTTGAGTCCAACTAATACTATACAATCAAACCTCATAGCAACATTCAATATGTGTCGATTTAAATACTGAAACAGTACAACCACACAATAAGAGATACAACTCAAAATGAACATAGACTTCTCTTTTAGAGTCCCTAGATCAGCAACTAGGATAACATTAATTATGTACAAATAGTCGCATACTGAAAGCTGCAATACGTCAAAGCCTTAATTCCAAAGATTAAGGTCGCACTCTTGTCATCACTCTGTATATTACGTTTTTTTCGGCAAAATCAATTCTTAGGCTGGACAGCCGGAGTACCAATCGAATTAAATGCAATTGTGAACTACAACTTTACAAGATTACAACGGGTCACAAAGGTAATAAGATCAGGATGAGAGGCTCACACAGACAACGAAAAACAATTCGGAAAACCTTTATACTTGAATTCGCATTGCAAAGAGTTCAACACAACAAGAAAAATAGAAGGTCGAATATGGAACTGATGGTCGTCCTAGCAGTAAAATGGATGACAGCCATCATATTTTTATCTCGGATGCAAAACATTTACGTTGCCAGCCTTTAGAGACGCGTTCCATAAAATATCAAGCCCTCTTATCAAAGTCATTAGGCTCATAATCATCCTTAGGCTCAAAGTCTCTAATATCATCACCCAAACCACCACTGGAGTTGCTGCCAAATTGGTCTGCAAAACCAGTCTCCACAGCACCACCATCAACGTAAGAATCATGTCCACCAACTTCACCAGCAACACCGTAGTTTCCAACAGAGTTCTGATCATTAGGAACATACCCACTACTGTCACCTTCATGATTTTGTCCACCGTAACCACGACCACCATAATTTTGCCCTCCGCCATAACCACCACCACCACCGCCATAATTTTGTCCTCCACCATATCCACCACCACCGTAATTTTGTCCCCTATCATATCCAACACCACCCCCATAATTTTGCGCTCCACCATAACCACCACCACCATAGCCACCTTGACGTGGCGGTCTTTCATCAGCATATTTCACACTCACTCTACGACCCTGCAAATCCTGAAGAAATGACAAAGAAATGGTCACACAATTCAACGAATAACATTAAGAAGTAACTATTGAAATACTTAAGCTACTATACACAACTAACATGAGCAACAACGGAACCTTTGTTATTCCTTGCGTATTGCTAACCCTAAAATCTCAAAGATACAAGAGGATTATGGAACATGGGCTTCAGATAGAGGCGGACCCAGCTTAGCACCTGGGGTTGCATGTCAAAAAGGGAATTTCTAAAAAAGTTGAGCTACTAAGGAGTCGAACCCGTGACAGCCTAACCTCAAATTTTATGTGGAATATATTACCATTGAACCAGAAACATCTTAAAACAATATTATGAAAAATAATTGTTCCTGCTTTCTAATTTAGTGCACAAGTCGTGCTATTACTGAATAATTAATGCATGAGTCATTCTAATGTAGAAGTACTTCTTTCTAATATAATACTAATTAACTCAAAGAGAACACATTCATAAAATAGAAACGCTTTTCTAATTATGATAATTAAGGTTTTTTATTTTTGAAATGAGATAATGATTATGTATGTATTGAAATTGATCGGTTTTATAATTTCAACTTAATGGAATTATTTGAATCTAGATCAAAGTTGATTTAAAATTCAAGTGTAAAACTATGATTGATATTCAACTTGATCAAGTAAATTTAAATGTATAAAACTATGAATTGAATTTGTTTATATTTTCAGTTCAATTGAATTTCTTAATAGATTTAAAATTTGTTGTGGAATATGAAGATACTACATTGATAAAATTATGATCATTTATTTGTATTGACTATTAAAATTTTCATATTTGATATTTGATATCTAATGTTCATAAAATTTTTTGTAAGTTAGTGACTAGTGTATATTGAATTTTCATATTTGCTATTAAAAATGCGTTGTGTAGTTGTATTGGGTTGGTGTATCAAGTTATGTGAGATTTAGACGATGTAAGTTGTTATATTATAGTGGTAAATAAAATTATGACACAAAAATTTTTATTAGGACCCATGTTATGTAGTTAGACGTATGGAGATTGAGCTCTTGAAAGCTAGATGATCACAAGATTTTGGTATCCCTTTATATGAGAGTCAAGTTCATGGAATAAAAACTCCCCCGTTGTTACGTGACGCCCGTTATATAACCTGTTTGAAAGTTGTCGCGACGTTAAATCCTGTTACATAATGGTGCATGAAATTTCACGTTCAGAACGCCATGTTGACCGTTATATAACGTGTAACGCTCGTTATTTTACCGTTATTACAATATTTCACCCCTACAACGTTATTAGTCTTACCGTTAAAATTTTATTAATACCCATTAACTTTAATTATTACGATTACTTAAATTATAGTTACTCACAATTTTAGTTAATAACAAAATAATCAACTAATACCTAATAAGTTAATTAATTATACACCAAACGAATCTCAAATATTGTAATTATAAAAGCTAGTAGCATATTATTGCATAATAATAGTAGTTTAACAACAAAAATGTAATTATAAGTTCAAAACCCCTTATGTGATTTTTTTTTTCTAAAATCACACCGCATTGGCCGCGATTCGTGTTATTTCTCCATTAAATCCATTTTCCGTGACACCGCGACCGTTTTTGCAAACGCATCCGCAACCACGATTTTTTTCCATGATCAAGATAGAAGATGGTCTATTGTTAAATCTTGTAATGAGTTAGAAGAGTATTGTCTATGTTCTGCTTTATAATCCATTTGTCTCTCATGTTATATTATGCTTTCTTTGTTAATTTGAATCTAGAAAAAAAATTAAACTTCACGGACTCATGATTTATGTTCTGCATTTGAGTGATACGCAATAATAATAAATGCTCAGGCACTATACAAGCATAACATTGAAATGATGGAAATTGGAGCAAAGCAAGGAAGGAATTATATTAGATACTGAAACTGTGTACTCTAAAGCATTTCTCCACGCAAAAAAAAAAAGGACATAAAATTTCTATCCTCAACAGATTGGACTTAGAAGTGCATGCCAGCAATGCGTTCTTTTAATATTTATTACTAAGGTACTCATATAGTCAAAGTAAACATGAATATGAGTCCAGATGTCTTCCTGGGCAATTATTAGAAATTATGTTTTGGATTCACAAGTGTCATGTGTCTATACTCATGGTAAAGGTGCCAAACCAAACACTTCCACTGGAGGTAAAAGAAGACTACGAATAATGAAGCAAAAAACAAGAATAACCAAACCAGAATAAAATAATACCTGCCCATCCAGAGCCTGGATAGCACTAGAAGCCTCTTCACTTGAAGCAAATGTAATAAAACCAAATCCTCGAGATGTCATTTGCTCACGATCAATAATAACTCTAGCTGCAAGAGAAATACAGAATATGTCAAATAATTGTTCATAGGGTTCGATCCCTACCCCGAAAGTCTACTCTACTACAAATGAGGATCTGTAAGGGAGTGTTAAAACTTTTATATTGTGAACATTTGATGGAAAATGCACAATTTAGAAAAGTTGAAGGTTGGAATTTGGAACTCAGAGGAGCTTAAAAGAGAAAGAAGTGTGCTGAAGATAAAATGGATGACAGGAGTTAAGATCGGCACAAGTCACAACAAATTGGGATATAGAGAAACATGACATAGATAAGAATGAATGGAGGAAGAGAATATTAATATATATATATATATGGACGATTATCCAAGTAACTCTTAAAGTAGTAGATGACTATTGAAGATAAAGACCGAGTAAAATGCAATCTTTGTTAGCAACGATATGTCATGTTAATTTGCTTTGGGCATTTGGCTCACATAGCCAAACCCATATAGCCAAGCTCATATAATTAGAAATAAGGCTTTGGAAATACTGTTGTTTGTGAACTAGTGAGGGAAACATGTAGGAGATACATAACAATTCCATTTACGAAACAAAGTTGCAGGTCCGTACAGAAAATTCCCCCAAAGATCAGATAAATAAGCCATAGTTTTTAGCTATTTCAAATGAACTTGAGAAATTTTCAACTTCAATTGAGAGTAACCCAAAATTCTTTGTAAATTAGAATGGAAGTCATATACTTATATCCACTAGCCATCCATGACCCATCCAACACTTTCATTTGATAGAGTTTCAGAGTACAAGTACGAGAAAGGGAAGGGAAAGAGGAAGGGATTATGTTTTTTCCTCAATAGTATAGAGATAATGAAGTTCAAGGAAATGCAAGAGAGAGAAATGGTTCACTTCTTTCTTTGAAGAGGCAAATCTCTTCAACAACGAAGAACTTAAGTATGGATGGAATCATAAAGTTACAGCAGCTGTAGCATTAGTACTTGTTTTTTACCAGATCCATCATTATTGTTGCTTGTACTCAAATCTCTTGCCTATCCTGATTTCTTGTAATCGAAATAGGGCAAAGACTGTTCTGCTTCCCTCTACACTTTGTTGTGTACTTGTTGTGCGAGGTGGAAGACAATCTAGTACACTAAAAAGAGCTGAAGCTATATCTAATTTCACTTAGTTGTCTACTTATCCTGCACTAATGGCGAACAACAGCCTTGAAACAAGCATATAATGAGAGACATCACATATTTTGTCCTCAATGGCCTACTTTTCAGTGCACAACTAGTAATCCTGAAGCTTTGATTGTAGCTATTCAAACCAGATAATAACTACCACAAGGATATATCCGAAGCAAAGAACTAGGGAGTAAATCAACTAACTAATCGCCACCATTGGGCAAGGCAATTTCAAAATGTAGAGAGAAAAAATGATATACACCTTCAATAACTTCACCATATGGAGAGAAAGCTTCCCGTAAAGATGTATCATCTACAGCATATGGGAGACCTGCATTTAAGCATATATGTGTTTAGAAAAAGTCGCCGACAAGCCAAAGCTCAATTGTAAATGTTTAAGAAAGAGTACAGATACCTCCAACAAAAAGTCTTGAAGAAGACATGCATCTTAATGCCTGATAAACTGAGAGGTTCGTTGTAGAAAATTGTGGGGTAATCTGCTTGCTCATGTTCTGTTTAAGTATATTCCCAACTTTACTGAAAAATGCCATAGCTGCAGCCTTCAAATGGAAGTCAAAATGAAAAAGGTCAACAAAATAAGTCCCTTGATCCACCACACTACAATCATCAAGTATCATTTGAATTAAGCCATGTATCAACAAGCCAAAGGAGAAAAAACATTCGACCAGGTACATAGAACAAAACCTAAATCAACCATCAAATCAAGCAAAACAACTTCTATTTGACATTCAGTGAACAGTCCTTCAAATAAAATTAAACATAGGCATGAGCCATGCCCAGCAAGGCAATGGCAGTTTCACACCTGGTGTGGCACAGAACCTGCAGAGTCGTTCAGCCAAAGCTAGGGCACTGGCACAACACAGCTGGCCAAAGAGCCAAGTCATGCCACAGACAACACGTTAACTGATCCACCATATTTTTTCTTTTTTTTGTTGGAAAAAAAATGGGTTTGGTGGGCTACGGAACTCATGTTGAACAGGCCATCTATCCAATACCCTGAGGCTTGAATGCAATACACACAAAAATTTGTCCCTTATACGGTTGTACAGTGCCTAAAGCCAAAGAGGTCTCAATAGGAGGAGCACAATGAGCGACGGCTCAAACCCAAACTTGCGAGGGGCCCTCTTTTTAGAGACCCCTACCGGCCTACCCGCATATAAAAAGTTAACCATGATTTTTTATAACTAAGCTATAATACAACCTCATTATACGAATCGTCGATCTTTTGTGTCTAGCTAATTTATTTGTGACAATCTTGTTTAAAAAATCTTGCTTAAATTTCTATCCTCCCCATCGCTATGTTGATATGACTCTCATTAATCCACTTATTATTCCTATTTATTACTCCTACTAAATCATCAAACTTTTTTGCTCGTATTATAAAAAAATGAAGCAAAATTTATATTCATGTATATAAGTACCAACGTATAATTTTTGGTCAAAGCCTTATAAATGTTCAAGACCGATCAACCTGGAGCAGGCTGTGCTAGCCCAGCTCGTGCCAATCCTAGATAACATGAAATAAATCCTCATTAAATAGACATTTATCTTAGTAAATAGTGATAAAACACTTACGATTAGCAAATAAACATTTTCTTCTCATAATTAATCAACAAAAGACTATCTAATTATCCCAAACTATAACATGAAGTGAAAAAAAATATAATGAAGCTTAACAAAGAAATGCAAACAAAATTACAGACCAACAAAAGAATTATCACTCAACAGAGAAATGAAGAACAGTAACAACGACAAAAAAAAATCAAACAATAATCATTGGATGATAAAAAGATTACAACATACGGATTATTCAAAAATGATTCGAGATCAAAGAGAGCGAGAGAGAAAAACCTTGAGATTTGCTGATGAATGATGTTTTGATTTGAAGATTAAACCCTAACTAGGGTTTTTGTCCGAATATATAAATCTTTAAAACTTGGAGAGGTAGAGATATTACTCAATGGAGAAAGGTGTATAATAATGATGGTGGACATATCGTATATTGATCGTTGATTATTGGTATGTAATCAATATTGATTATTGGTATGTAATCAACATTGATTATTAAAAAATCAGTAAAAAAAAGCCAATTTTAATTGATAAAAATCAGTTTTTATTAGTTAAACTAAATAAGACCTTAGTGAACATTATTTTATTGTACACTATTACATACTTTAGTCGTGATGTTACTCTTAACTTTTACTCCTATTTTCTACTATTACTAGCCTACTATGTACCGTAATGGGCGGTATGTTTGGTCGCGTGTCGCGAGTTTTGAAATATAAAGCTACAGTTTTGGAACACAGGCCGCGACTTAGTATGCGAGCTGCGACTTGTGTAGTTTTTTGCGGGTTTTTAGTTTTCGCATGTTCTTTTGACGGTTACTTATTTTTTAGGCCCGTTTTTTTGTAATTGTTAACCTAATTTTTTTTTATCAAGTGATATACTATATAAACCCCTCTTGTAATTAGAATTAGGGGATAATGCATGAAACACAAAATGAGGAAAACTAAGAGAGAAAAAGCTTGAAAAGCCATTGTTGTGGTTTCTCATTCATCTTGTAATCTCCCAATTTATAGTGAAAAGTTTATTCTCGGTGCCGGTGGATGTAGCTATCACATTGATAGTGAACCATGTTAATTTCTCGGTATGATTTCTTTTGTGTTTGTTTGAATCTTTATTACTTTTCGTTATTGTTTTCGATCTTTACTTTCACTGTCGCATAACAACTTTAGTTTAGAATCATATTCATAGCCATTAAATCGTATTTTTAAAACACTAGAATTTAAAATATAGGAGTATTAAAAGTTGACTATACTTGATAAATAAATAAAAAGTATATACTAGAATACGACTACTAAAATTAAATCTCCAAGTTCCATGTGTAGTGTTCAAAATGAATTTATTGCAATCTAATTGAATGAATAATATGGTAATTCACGCTTAGAATAATTAACTGAATGTTTTTAGAAGCTAAATTGAGTATATTAATTAATTTTAATAAGAAATAGAAGTTAATTCAAAAAATAAATATCTGGATTGAAGTAAATTATCAAATATTTAGATTGAAGAAATTACCTTGATTAACATGAGACTCAAACTAGTATAACAAATTTACTAAGATAGACAAACACAACTACTTTTGATCACCAAAAAAAATGACATATACTCCTAAGACATATCCTTGTGTCTCCTTTTTTTTATTTTGCAATAAAAAATAACATTTAAAAGTGATATTTATTTTTAGCAAACTTTAAAAAATAAGAAAGTATTATAAAATGATTTTTTTTTTTTTAAAAAAAAAAGAAATCCTATAGATTACATCAAATAAAAATCAACTATAACTCCATCAATTAAAGACGAAACGCTAAAAGCTAATCAGTACTATCCGCTCTGTGTCTCCCTCCACTATTGATTCACTAAAATAAGAGTATTTTTAATTTGTACTTGGAGTATAAGATTAAAAAAAATAATAGATAAAAATAAATATGTTAATAAAATAAAAAGAGAAACTAAATTCGTAATGTAATTAAAAAGACAATATAAAATATAACAACTAAAAAAATTAATTCATAATTAAAGACAAAATCAAAATAAAATGTGCTTCTATGGTAAGCTCATGGTGGAAAATAGAAGTCACTTATACATAGTACTACTCAATTACAATTGTTTATTTACAAAAAATTCTTACGTCAAAATTCCAAATGTCATCTAATTCTTAAATTTGTGTATATTACTTATTTTGTCTTACTCATTTTGTATTAATTATCATTTTAGTTTTTCTTACTTATTTTGTACTCATTATTTGTATTTTTGGATAATGATTCAATACTTTTTTTATTCTCATTCATACATTCTAATTCTCTTTTAATTTGATCCACATAATTTATTTTTCTTTTTTATTTGTTACCAATATCCACTTTTTTAAAAATCATAATTTTTCTCTTTGCCTCCAATTGAACGAGACAAAGGCAGTATTTTATACCTTCTCCATTCCATAATACTTGCTATTAAGTACTGATTGTAATATTTTTTCATACAACATATACAATTAATTGCAAATATTTGATAATGAATGATCGTACTTGAAAATGGTAGTAGCAAGCCTGTATTGACCCTTGACTATTGAGTCATGTCTATTGGTGTGAAACCAAATAATGTCAATATCACGCAATTAGGAATTTGATTCTGTTTTATTTGTCGCCTTAAACACGTTAAAGATCTTACATTTTAGAAGTATTTTAGACTAAACCATATATCATCATTAAATTAATTTTGTGTATAGCATTAATTTTTTTTAAGGTGTATATAGAATTATTTTAAATTACATTAACTCAAAATTTAAAATTAAAGTTTTTAAATGAAAGGATTTGAGAGTCGGATTTTGATTTAGTTGGAATAAGTATCACTTTTTTTCGAGTACAATTTTTGTTTAATTTTCACCTAATCAGCCTCTTCTCTCAACTGACCCTATAACATAAAATAATCAGTTGATCGATTTAATCAAGTAAAAGTCAATGATTTGTATAAAAGTGTTTCACAATTTGTTATAGGAGACTGTTTCACTGTTTATATGTTAAATAGTTCATATAATACAAATTATAAGAATATGAAATCTTTGTTTTAAGGTCGTCATTACAAAAAAAATGTTGAAATTTTTTTATTAAATTTATTATTAACTTAAAACAACTAAATGCATCAATGTTAAATATTTTTCTGTTCTTTTAAACTTGCTTTTTTATGTGTTAATTCTTTATAATAAATTTAATGGAATGAAAATTTTTTTTTAATGTATTTTTCTTATTTTTCTCGGATTTTATGCCCTTTTGGGTAATATACGTGTTTAGCTTATTTTTGTAGGTTTATGTCTATTTTCGAATAATGGGTATTGAGTAGGCCAAACAACCTCAAGCCACGTCGAGTCACCAAGTGTTAGCTAAAGAAAAGAATAGAAGACGAAGAAAATAGTAACTAGTTGGTTGTTCATATAGGATGAGTGTCCATGCCTGTGTAGCAAGGGCAAGGTTCATTCCTCTTTGATCATTAGTAGCACCCTAGCACGTGTAATTAGCATGGCTGCCAGTGCAACGCGGACACCCTAAGCTAGCATGTGCTAAACAAGCGAGCTTTTAAAATAGTTTTAACAACTTAAGGCTCAAAGTCTCTAATACCAAACCACCACTGGAGTTGCTGCCAAATTGGTATTTTGATTTAGTTGGAATAAGTATCACTTTTTTCGAATAAAATTTTTGTTTAATTTTCACCTAATCAGCCTCTTCCCTCAACTGACCCTATAACATAAGATAATCAGTTGATCGATTTAATCAAGTAAAAGTCAATGATTTGTATAAAAGTATTTCACAAATTGTTATAGGAGACTGTTTCACTGTTTATATGTTAAATAGTTCATATAATACAAATTATAAGAATATAAAATCTTTATTTTAAGGCCGTCATTAAAAAAAAAGTTGAAATTTTTTATTAAATTTATTATTAACTTAAAAGTCATCAAAATCAATTGTAGGAATCTGGAACATATGAATACACAAAGGAAATAAATGCTTATCAATAGTTGTAGACTTGTAGTAAAACAACTAGATGCATCAATGTAAATATTTTTCTGTTCTTTTAAACTTGCTTTTTTATGTGTTAATTTTTTATAATAAATTTAATGGAATGAATTTTTTTTTAAATGTTATAGCTATATTAATGAAATTGGAGAATTTAGAACAATTTTGTGTTTACCAAACGCTTCAAACAATAAATGTGATTGGTGTGATTTATTTTAAATTATCCTTAATTCTCTATTATCAAATAAGTTTATTAACTTTTCTTTTAAGAGAAATCACTTATTCTTTTTCAAAGCAGGTAGTGGTTGATAATATACGTTCATGCATATGACATATGAGGTGTGGGGTCTTTAATTTGGAAGTGTATGTGCTGGACAATGTCTTCAGTCTCAAGACCTTGAAAGAGGAGAAACTCCAATTATCATCATAAACGAAGGATAGGATAAAGCAATCAGGACCCCTTCAGAGGTCCAGGCTCCTTGGAAGGACGACATAGCTCCTGGAAGACTAAACTTACTTCTAAGCTAAGATTAAGACTACATGACTCACAGAAGCAGTAGGGTCATATCAAAAGGACCCTGGCATAGAATGAAGAACATAAATACCTGCAGGATGATTGATCCTGCAGAATGATGACAAAGGAAACGATGACATGGCAAGAAGCAACTGCAGTTATACTTAGAAAAGCTATCAACACTTGTATAAGGTAAGACACCATACTTACCTCGTACCCTATCCGCAAATCACCAAACACGACATAGGCTTACAAAATATTCTATTTCTCTCTCCACTGATCCCGAGAAAGATTTCATTTAAGATAAAAGTCTAAACTGCCATTAGGGTTTTGGGAACCTCTCCTAAAGCCCACCTCTATAAATATACAATGCCATGCATCACCAAGGGTAACGTAACTTTTACCTTGAAACCCAAGCATTATTCTCTCGTACAGAAATAGCTCTAATTCCTTATAAACTTTATTAGCAATCATCTCGAAACCCTTACGGACTTAATCATCGGAGGAAAACACGGTGAAACAGTCGGAAAAGCAACTCAGACCTCCCCAGTAGTTCATATACACTGTGAACCTTAAAAAGCATTCTCTTCATCTTTGTTGAGAGTGTTGATTGTTCTCTCCACAGCCGGAACAGGAAGCAATAGATTCACTAATCACTCACACTATTACTCTCTTTATACGTTTAAATTTGCTATTAAAAATAATATTTTCAGTATTAAATTTTAAGCACAAAGTACAAATTAATTACTACTACTATGTAAAAGTCACCCTAAGATTTATTTTGTCAAAAAAATGTATATTTTTAGCAATCTTAGATAATATTAATAGTGTGTCAATTTTGATGGATAATCTATTTGTTTTCGTCTATTCAAATTAATAGACTAGATTGCTCAAATTAAAGGCAAAGTCAGAACTTTAAGTGAAGAGGTTCAAAATTTTGAATATTAACATTAAAAAAAGGTTTTTAAAGTGAACGGTATTGAAAATTGATGTGAGGTTAAAGTATTTGAGCGGTTTTGTTATGTTAATGACAGGCCAGGTGAGTATTGTGATTCAAACATACATTTGAAGTAATTTGTAGGCAAGATTCCTCGTGTATAGTTATTATATAGTACAATGTCACCAACTTTTTAGGGTGGGTCGTGGCCAACTTTCGCCCACTAATAACTTTGATTAAGGCTCAAATATTTTCCATTAATCGCGTTTAAATGAAGTTTTAGTTTTCCTTAATTTTGAATGGCGAAAATTTATCAATAAATCTTCTTTTCAAAAATCTTAATTGAAGTAAGTACACACGAAATAATCAATCACAAAAACTATCAATAAAGATTAAAATGATAAAGGGAAAGAAGAAAAGGGCATTACCAACTTGGATGATTTTGTTGATCTCAAGATTGCTACACTTTTCTAAGGACAAGCCTAAAGTTAAAGCACACCCTCCAAAAGAAAGCTTTTTCTAAGGACAAGCCTAATGTCAAGTATTGACCAAAAGCTTGAGATGTCCTCCAAAATGATATAAAACACAGGGATTTTACACTTATATAACGCAGGAAATATCAGTACGATTTTTGAAGAACTTTAAGACAATGCAATGTGCCGTTGTTTTTGCACCATATTTCAGGATTTCTGTGACAGAATGCAGCTTTCCATTCAACATCTATGCATCAAAAATTACAAATAGCACTATGTTATGTGCCAATACATGATCAGAGGACATACAATAGCAATCATCTCACACATTAATGCAACGAAACCGAGCGAATCTACAACCAAATTAACAAAACAAAAAACGATGTCTACAACTCCATTGAATTTCATTCGTTTTCACTGAATTCATCTTCTGCGGTAATTCAACGATTTCTGAGATCCTTCGAAGAAATCTCGAAGTAGATTTTCCAAGTCATCGGAATCATACTTGACATACTTCTCAATGTCGTACTTGCTATATCTTCCTATGAAACTCTGATAGGCCAAAATCACCTTTTGAGAGATCGAAATCCGTAACTCTTCCTTGAGCTGTTCGTCTCGTATAAACCACCCGGTTTGGCTCCTATACACCTCCTCAAACGCAACACTGAAAACCCGAATCTTTTCTTTGAGGATCACCTTAACCCCTGAACCCGATCCTGGTGGTATTCCGTCATCCCTAAGGGACGCCACGACATTGCTCCAAGTACTCCTAACGTAGCTCGTAGCGTGCTGTTGATAGTTCACTATCTGTGTTCTGATCCATTCATCCCCGAATATCTTCTGCAGCTCGGAACCTATCACTTTTTGCTGGATGTAATGTGCATTGTTCATGAGAAATACATGCTGCAAGGCTGCATCCTTGTACAACTGAGACTTCTTCTCGAGGTTCGACTTCAATTGGGCTGCAATCGACCGAAGATGAATGGCTAACAAACTTTTCTCGGGTAAGACCGGGTCTGAGCTCGTGTTCTCCTTTCCCTGTAGGAGAGTGTTGAGAGTTTTGCAGTAGTCGGGTAAGTAGACCGTGATGTAATTCATGACATAGCTAGAGAGCGGATGCACGCCTCCACCCGGGAAAGGATCAGTTGAAGGATCGGACAGAATCACATTCCCAAATCCTAAAAATGTCACTCGAGCAGACTCGCCTAGTCTTTCCATGACCTCTTTAAACTCGTTCATCACGAATGAGCCTCCCTCTACCGCGAATAGGGAACTGATTTTCTCCTTAACTTCTGCTAAAACCTCGTACATATCGAGAAGATAAAAGAGCTTCTCGGGTGTGTGGGGCCCAAGAGCAATAGCATGGCCGAAGTTAAAGAGACAAGTCACAGAAGACTTGGTAATGTTGATCAAGCACAGTGATGCATGAGGCTCAGATTCCCCGAAAATCTCATCGCAAAGCTGTTTCTCAGCCGAAAAGTAGACTTGGACAGTAGTTCTTAGAACTTGGGTCCAAATCTTGATCTTGGAAGCCATAATCTCCCACGGCATCTTGATCAACTCGTCGATGCTAACCGTCTCCATTCCAAGCCCAATCAAGCACTCTTCCAATGCATCCTTTTGAGTCTTTACATACATCTCACAAAACTCCTGATCATACTTTCCATCGAACATAACTTTTCTGATCGACTTCAGAAATGGGATCGATTCTGGGTCAATCAAATCCAAAATAGTATCGCCTTGTGAAGACGAAACAGCCCCATCTACCCCATCATCCTCAACCTCACTCGAAACACAGGCTTGCCTTCTATGTGCAAGAATATGTGCCAATTCCTCCTCTAATCGCGCCATAGCGACTTGCAGGATATCCTCGGCTTGGGCAGTGACATCAGTAACATCTTCCTCTACACACAAACTTCTAAATAATCCCAACAAACACACAATTTCCTTGACAGATTCAATGTACTCCCAAGCCACTTCCGGGCCAGATTCCCAAATAGTATCAGTTTTCGATTCCCAACCCATGATCTTCTTATGGGCAGATTTCAGCTTCTCTTTTGCATCACTCAATTGTCTATCTCTCAAGATTTGAACAGATTCACTAGTATTGCTCTCTAGGGTTAATTCAGACAATTTTGAGTCAAGATCTGCTAAAATCCTCCTCATATCATCAGGTAAACTATCATTAGCCTCCAATTCCCTCAAAAGATTATGGGCTGCTATCAAGCTTTTTTGTCTAAGATGATTTGAAGAAATCATACCAACATTTGTATCCTCCATACCTATCATATTATTATGAAAAAAGGAACCCTAAAGTTTAACTTTTCAGGGAAAAAGTGGGGAAAAAGGAATTTGACTTTTGATTCTTGAAAATAAACTTATGGGTATTAGAAAAAAAAATGAGAATCAAACAATACCCAATAGTTTTGTAACAGATAAAGGTCAATAGGAAGACATTTTAATCAAAAAAATTACAAGAATCAATCGAAGACTTGTAAAGTACCTTTGAATCTGCTTACTGGAAATTGGATTGTGGGTATTAATCTGATCATCCAATACTATCAAGAACAAAATTTTTTGATGATTAGTAAACAAACAGATAAGGTAAGAATCAAAACTAGGGAAAGAAAGAAGGTAGAAAAATAGTATATGAACAAGAATCAAGAATAGCAAATAGTCCACTACCGAAGTTGAGATCTTAATATTAAAAAACAAATTTAATACCTATCGACAACAAATTATTAAAAACCCAGATAGAAAAATTATGAGCAGAACAACTAGGACTCAAGAAAATTTGCTTGAAGTTGAACAATCAAACCCAGAAGCTGACAAAAGTAGTAAAGTCAAGTGGGTTTATAAACAAATAATAAAAAATAGGTGGACAGATAGCTTTACTGTTTGGATTGAAGAATAAGATATTAAAAAAAATCTAAAGAATTAGGGTAAGAATTTGTCAAGACATATTAATTGCCCTTGAATTTGACTAAAAAACATGGGATTTTAAGGGCAGACAAGGTGATTTGCAGGAGAAAATATGAAAAATGAATACAAGTAATTGGGATGAAGATAATAATACAAAATTAAAGAAGGGTGGTTAAGAGATGAGATGACTAGAGTTATGGAGAAACAAAATTCTTGGTGTTCAAATTTCTCTGCAAGTTCCTTGGATAACTTTATCTTGATCCTGGAGGCTGGATGGAACCAACCTAGGCTTGACTTTTCAAAATGTTAAAATGTCATGACTCATGAGTGCTATGGTCAAACTTTCCTTCCTAGTTCCTACCCCATTTGTTGACACGAGGAATTGGTTAATTGAACTAGGTTTAAGTTATGGGCACGATTCGATTTGGGGTTGATTTTGGTTTGATTGGGGTTCGTTTCGATTTGATCAAAGAAGGATCATATTCATATCGGTTCTCACCGTTTTTAGTTCCATTGCCAATCAAGGGGAACCACCACTGATTCTAACTTGTTCTTGATTGATTTAAATCGGCATAACCGCCAGTTTATATTTATAAAGTTTTATAAAATAAAAATCATATATAAATATTATTTCAACCAATACGAAATTAATTTCAAATAATTAATGTATATTATCAATCATCACTTCTTATGCTTATCTTCATAATCTTAATTCGTTTACACTTTTACTTGCTTTTTTTAGTCCATGATATGAGTTTTCAACTTTTTGCTTCCCCTGTTATTATTTCTTATGTATCTCTAGCTTGAAGGCAAGCAATAAGCTAGCATGGGGGAGTTTGTTAAGTCTTTTATTTGCATGTTTTTTCCCCAAATATTTGGGTGTTTTTTATTAACTTTTAATGTATTTTTCTTATTTTCTCGGATTTTATGCCCTTTTGGGTAATATACGTGTTTAGCTTTTTTTTGTAAGTTTATGTCTATTTTCGAATAATGGGTATTGAGTAGGCCAAACAACCTCAAGCCACGTTGAGTCACCAAGTGTTAGCTAGAGAAAAGAATAGAAGATGAAGAAAATAGTAACTAGTTGGTTGTTCATATAGGACGAGTGTCCATGCCTGTGTAGCAGGGGCAAGGTTCATTCCTCTTTGAACATTAGTAGCACCCTAGCACGTGCAATTAGCATGGCTGCCAGTGCAACACGGGCACCCTAAGCTAGCATGTGCTAAACAAGCGAGCTTTTAAAATAGTTTTCAACAACTTAAGAATTGGTCAATGCCAAAGTCAAGGATCAACTCATGTGTAATATGAGCATGCTGCCCGCGTAGGAATGATCAAATTTTCAAATGCTTTTAGAATCAACGGTTATTTCGCCCGTGCATTATTTTTGAGCTTGTTTTTTTGCTCAAAAAACGTCATATTTATATACAAAGTATACTTTTACGACTTTGTGTTCCATTTCTACATGTAAATGTCATGGTTTTTCCGAAACCTAAGCGATATGGGGACATTTGAATTGGTGTTCAGTGTCGATTGTCTTGTACACCCATAAAGCACCATCTAATTGTACACTTCACTCCTTTCAACTCAGATTCACTGTAGAGGATTTGTTAGTGACACGGTACTTTTTAAGTAGTGATTCAACGGTTCATTACAAAAATGAATTTCTTTGTCACTAATTAAGACTCTTGAAATGTCAAACTTGTAAAATATGTCGGCCTCGAAAAAAATTGTTACAACCTTTAAAATCGTTCATGTGGCTTATGCTTCCACTCACTACGAAAATGTATGTAAAATCAAAAAAGTTAGAGAATGGTCCCATGAAATCGAAGCTCTAACTTCACACATTTCCAATCTTAATCTACTTACTAGTTGTACACAAAGTTCACAAATTTGTCTATGAGGCGTTCTCTTAGAGAGACACGTCTAATACATTTGTCACATAACCTAGTTATCTCATACAGATTACAAAATATGTAAACACGTACTTTATTTAAAGTCGTTTCACGAAAAAATGATCCCTAATAAGAATAGCTCCATAAAATTTTGCTCGCCCAAAAAATTGGGAAATGAAGCAAAAAAGACACATAGGCAAAGCAAGTTAGTTAATGCAAATCTTAGGCCATGAGTATTTTATTTTATTTTTTTTGCTTGATACTTGAGAGAGTTTTCAATTTCCTCATTTCTTCTGAATTTTGATACATTTCTGTGTCACCCCTTCCTATTTTTAGCTATTTATCTTCTCATCTCTCTCAATTTTTGTTTCATTACCCAGAAAATATTTTTGTTATTTTTCCCAATTACCAATTATTTTTTTTTCATTTTATATAACAAAAAACAATCCAAGACTATTCGATCACTATCCTTTTTTCAGATCTCAGTGGCTTGATCAACAGTCTCATCATCAATTTTCTATTTTTCCCTTCAGGTTAGCTTTGTTTTCTCCTTTTATCATTATTGAAATTGAATTTTTGTCATAGAAATAATAATTATTATTGAAATTGTTATTTTTATTGTTATTATCATTATCATTGCAATTATTTATATTTTATGAATCAAATGTCATGTAATCTGGCCTACATTTGTGCTTTTTTGATGTTTTTCATATACTACATTGCTTTTTTTTTGTTTTGTTGTATGTGGGTTTGTGCAATTGGTGATAATATTACATTGAGGACCTACCCATGTTCTTTTGGATTATCTTTTCCTATGATATATTTGGGTTTTGTATTAGGGTTATTGTTCTCATAATTTGCTTGTGAATCTTGTGGGTTTCATTATTGTGGGAGAATTTAGATTTTTCTAACCCATGGTCTCGAGTCATTTGATTAATAATGTTATAAATGTTATAAATATTAAATGGTGTAACGTAAAATACAAAAGAATGACAATTGATTTGGTTAAGCATATATGCACAAATGATTATTTGGCTCACCCTAAAATAGTGTCCACAATTCGCCATGAAGTAGTATGATATTTAATCAAATTGTCTGATTCATAGAGTTGGGAATGTTCAATGTTAAAATTGTACCCTTACAAACCCCTTTTGGTTTTATCATGGTGATAGTTAAAGTTATTCATGTAAAAGTAGTTTTAAGAAGTAATGAATGAGTTTTAGTACAATATTTTGGTATATTCGATTAGGGCCAAAGATTTATAGCTCTTTGGTTTTGAATTATAATGAATTATAGTAAAATAACTCATTAAATTATGTCTTACTTCTTATTTGTGTGAAGTTTTTAATTGTGTTTACTAAGAATAAATCGGAACAAGGTCTTTATTATCACTAACAAATGTATAACAAAAGTAATGTTGTGTACATTCGACCCCAAATCCCACCCTAGGCGGGAGCCACTTAATGGCATTGGGGCAATGAAATGTTGTGATCTTTGTAGAGGTGATAGTCAACAAAGTATTTAATGTATGAGTTTGAAGATTAGATGGGGTTTTAATTTAAACTCAATTCCCTAAGGAAAAGCTTATGAAACCTATAGGAAATTGCTCCATGATTTACTAGAACAATGATTATACAATTATAGAGATTAGAAGTGTGAAGCATTAAAGGAAATATAACCAATGTAAATTTACCGTATTATAATGAATTTCCCCCTTTTCGAATTTTTGAGATTAAGGTTTTGCCTCTGTTGTTGTACAATGAATTTCTTTGCAAGAAAAGGGATGATAATGAACTATAATAAAACGGTTGATTAAAAATCATGTGCACTTCTTATGTGAAGTTATAAATGGTGTTTGCTACCAAGGGCTAATCAGAAATAACATCTTCGTTATCACTAACAAGGGTAAGATTGTGTACATTCGACTCTAGAATTGAGTGTTGTAATGTTGTTTTATCATGTTCTCACATCCATAATGTCAAATGCTCATTTGTAAAATTCGATGTGTCATAATTTGGAATTGTGAAATTAGTAAGAAAAGAATTGAATTCAAAATTGAGATAAAACTTCGATTCTTCACTCCAAAATGCTTACGATCTTGTTTCATGTTTACTAGCTTATATGATGTGTTTCATGAGCATTGAAGAAAAACGAGCGTGTTAGTTCAAGTAATGGAACATCAAAATGAGAGCGAATTAGTTGGTGAAAGTGTTCAAGACAAAGATGAGAACTCTAATTCAGAAGATAGGCGTAGATCTTCGTCTATTTCATCAGTATCAGACATTGAATCAGCAATAACCGATTTTTCTTTAGACGATTCAACTCAACTCGATAGAAATGATCATGGTAAGTTCACAACTTCACTCGACGATCATGACATACTTGGAGGAAATTGTTTCATTGGATTGATGATTGATGGGTTGATTTGTCCTTTTAGGTAGCCTTGCAAGTGATCAAGATCAAGATGATGATAACGATGATGGACTCGAGATGCCATCAGGTGATGCAGCAGCATTAGAATTCCCAACAGTTCAGGTAATGGAGCGGCCTGCTGACGATTCTGGATATAGAATTCCATCGTATGTGTTTGCGAGCAACAAATCATCGAATCCCGAGTGGAGTTTAGCTTCGAATGAGTCGTTGTTTAGTATTCCAGCAGGGAATATGAGTTTTACTCGAGATCAGTTTAGTTGGTTGTTAAAATCTGGCGAATCAGGTCCTTGTTGGTCTAGTGACTTACCTAAATCAGGGGAACTCCCGCCTCCTTCGCCTAGAAATGCACCAAAAGCTGCTGATTTACGTCTAGACGAGACAATGCCACTTACAAAGCCCGAAGTGATCGAATCAGGACACGAAAGTATAGCTGCTCCTCCTTATCGATCTGAGAAAGATGTCGATTTTCATGGAACAAGTCCACCAATTAATGAAACTGCTGATTTCGATTCCGGGGTAAAAAAAGACGGTCTAATTGTCGACACGAAAGAAAAAACGTCATCAGTTTCAGGTTCAGAAGATTCACCTCTTTCGAAGTGTATATCACACCGTTCAGATCAGTCCTTTGCATTTCCGGTGTAAGTTGATGATCATGTAACGTGTTCTTCCTTTGTTTTTTGCCATCCATATAATCTGAACTATGAACTTAAGGTTGCATATGAATAATTTAGGCATAAGTAATGTATTGCAAGTATATGGCCCGACCCTTTACACGAGGGCCCGCTAATGCCCCGACCCATTATTGACTTGACCTACTAACGACCCGTTAAACACCTCTACTCCCACCTAAACGGGATTTTGGGGTCGGATGTATGCAATCTTATCCTTAGCGATCACAAAAAAGTTGTTTTTGGATTTTTGGCAGCAAATATTGCCCTTGAAGAACATATACCATGAGATTTTTCATGCTGGTGTGATTCAACTATGTAGGAGAATGTCTATATGCTTTTGTTGCAATATCAGTTCGTGTCGTCAAATTTATGCCGATTTCACTCCCTCTGCTACGATGTTTAACCTAATACTTCGTAATTTGTCTAAGGCGTTCTTGTTTTTCGTATGCTCAACTTAAATTTACACGACTCATAGTCGTTCATGTGTACATTCACGGATTCACCCTACATCATTTTCAGCATGGTTCTAACTTAGATTAATTGCAGACTAGCAGAAGTTGGACGAGATAAATCAGTAAACTCCGGGCGCAGCCATACACGAGCTGAGCATCGAAAGAACTCATTGGTACCCGAGACAGAGGCACCCAAGCCGTCACCCAAAGCGACTACTGAAGCGGCGCCTGCATCTAAATCATGGTTTTCTTGTTTTTCTTGTTGTTGTTGTTGTTGTTGTTAAGTTATGGTTGTAATGTATCAAAACAAGAAGTATCTACAAGAGTAATCCACTTTGTTATGCACTTTGTTATACAAGTATCCTAACCTTGTGTTATATATAGAATAATCCACTTCTAATTGTAGTGTTTTGTATTTTGTCGTGCTGACTTTATTTACTATTATTGTTTCATTTGATTTTATGATATTCTTCAACGATAATTCTTAATTTGTTTTTATTCTTTTGTCAAATGAATATCAGCAAAATATTTCAAATGATAGTAAATAAGAAGGAAACAAACAATAATACGTCTAATAAAACTTTTCGACCTATAATAAGAAGGAAACAAACAATAATATGTCTAATAAAACTTTTCAACCTGTAAATATAATCTCTATAACTAACACATTTTTGTATTACAACGTAATAAATATACTCAATTAAGCTTCAACAAAGACATATTTGATCAAAGCAATGTTATTCTTGATTTTTATGAGTCTGTTGCATAATAGAGTATAAATAGTCTCATATATTTATCATATGGTGAGATCATTTTTATTGAATTAATTTAATATACGCTTTTAGTTTTAAATTGATTATCTATAATATTAGTTTAATTACTGACGACCTTAAAAGTAATTATTTGTATAATTTTAAAATAATTATTTGTAACTTTAGAGGTTTCATTGGTAATAATAGACTAATAGTGAAAACAATGAAAAATGGACTAAAACGAATAGTAAAACCAAATCCCGCACCCGGGTAAAATGAAACTTGAAACTCAAAAAATAGGCGCCAAACGTGTTCAATAAACAAGCCTTTTTTAATTTAAAAATAAATTACCTCAAAACTCCATTGAGAATGGCGGTGATATGAACAATTCCTAAATTCAAAGTACTAAAAAACCAATGAAAATGGCGCCACAATTTCTAAATACTTAAGCAACGCTTTGTTTTCTCTCATTCTTCCCTCAAACATTTCCCACTTCTCACTATTCAACTCATCCTTCTTTCCCCAATCACTCAAATTTTTCTTGATTTTTCTCAGAGATAGCACAGAAATTACAATAATGGAGGTGAGGACAGTGACGCCAGATGCAATATCAAAGATAATTGCAAACCCTTCTCCAGATTTTTCTGTTGAGCGTCCTGATCTTGTTGTTCAAGTTCTTGATTTGAAGTCTGTTGGCAACCGATTTATGTCAGTTTCTTACTCTTTATCCTTTTCCATTTCCTGTTTTATGCTATTAGATCTATTCTTTTTGATTTGGGGCTATTCATATTTCTATCACCCGTCAATTAGGTTGAAGTTTTGTTATTTCACACATAATTTCAGATTTGCTTTATTGATGAGATTAACTCTCTTTTTATTGTTTAGATTTGACTTCTAAGATGGTTATTCTTTGTAAAACAATAGTAATGAATGTTCGTTTTGGTGGATATGGATTTGATGCCTCTTAATTATAAATTTAGGGTTTTGGGTTTTTTAAACACTTGTTGAGAAATGTTTAAGACTACAGAGAATTTATAGAATTAAGACTACGGAGGATTTAACAAGGTATAAAAGTCCTTTTAAAAGCTAATATATTCACAATATTGTGTTAGGGTTTTAATTTTTAATTGAAGAATGTCTCTTATTGTCAACATTAGTACTATAGTTCATCTGGTAATTAATCAAGTTGTTTTGCATGATATTACTTTAGGCTGACTGCCTCCGATGGGAAGCAAAAGATTAAAGGAATTCTGCAGTCAAGCTTTTCAGACATGGTTTCTTCCGGGTCAATTCAGAATTTGGGTCTTATTCGAATTCTTGAATACACACTCAATGACATTCCAAACAAACCAGAAAAGTAAGCCCTAATCTTACTTCACTTGAAAAAACTCTTGATTTATTGTCTTGATGCTTTCACTGATTGTTGATTCAAAAATGTTGTAACTAGGTATTTGCTCATAACTAAGTGTGAGGCTGTGTCGCCTGCCCTTGAGGCAGAGGTGAAATCTGAGGATTCTGGTGTTGTTTTAAAGCCACACCAAGATGTTGTGAAAGCTGAATCCAATAGTGAAGTTTCTGGTTTAGTGCTTAAACCCAAGCAGGAAATTGTTGCGAAATCAGCTGCACAGATCATTCATGAGCAAAGAGGAAAGTAAGTAGTTCCTTGACATCTTATTGTAAATGGGTAAATCAATATTCATAAGTTTTGGTCTTTTATAGCAATTTTTTAATTACTTGATTTGGAATTATGTATTAGTTAAGTGTGCTTGTCTTTAATTATTGGATTTGGAATTATGTAGTGTTTAAGTATGTTTGTTTCTTATCAAAGCCTTGCCGTGTTATGACTATAATACTTTGGTTTCGGATTATAATAGACTAAATCAAGAATTTTCATTGAATGTAAAGTTGCAGATGACCGTAATCAACCCAAGGTTTAATCGAAAATAAATTCTTTATTATCTTAAACAAGGGTAAGATTGTCTACATTCAACCCTAAATCTTGCTTAGGTGGAAGCCATTAATGGTATTGGTGCAAAGAAATAAATGTTATGACAAAGAATTCACATTAGACCGAGCTAAGTTGAAAGTGAGTATTTGGGCTGGCAATTGACTGGTGTTTTATCGCACTTATTATTGTGTTGCAGTGAGGCACCAGCTGCAAGAATGGCAATGACCAGGAGAGTTCTCCCTTTAGCTTCTTTAAACCCTTACCAAGGGAATTGGACCATTAAGGTTCGAGTTACCAGCAAGGGGAACTTAAGAAGCTTTAGGAATGCAAGAGGAGAGGGAAATGTCTTCAATGTTGAGTTAACCGATGAAGATGTAAGCATAAGCTACAATGAGTTGATTTTTTTTGTGTGCTTGATATTGAATAGTCATTCATGTATTCTTTCTATTTTTATGGATGTAGGGTACTCAAATACAAGCAACAATGTTCAATGAAGCTGCTAGGATGTTCTTTGACAAGTTTCAAGTCGGGAAAGTTTTCTACATTTCAAAGGGATTTCTGAAAGTGGCAAATAAACAGTATAAGACTGTACAAAATGACTATGAAATGACCCTCAATGAGAATTCTGTAGTTGAGGAAGCTAGTGATGAAGGGGTATTTATCCCTGAAACAAAGTTCAATTTTGTCCCAATTGATCAGTTGGGCTTATATGTGAATGGAAAGGAATTTGTAGGTAGGAAAACACAAACTTAACTAAAATATAGTTGTATCAAAATCAGATTGTTCATTAACACGTGCTCGTTGCAGATGTCATTGGAGTCGTTAAAAATGTGTCTGAGACAATGAGTATCAGGAGGAAAATCAATAATGAGATGATTCCAAGGCGCAATATCACTATTGCTGATGAATCGTAAGTGCACTATCAATTTACCCTTCTTTTTTATGAAATTCTTGTTTGTTGGTATTCTAAGATTATACTTCATCTAATTGTAGGAAGAAAACTGTGGTAGTTTCTTTATGGAATGAGCATGCTACAACACTTGGCCAAGAATTGTTGGATATGGCTGATAAATCCCCTGTTATTGCCATTAAAACTGTCAAAGTTGGAGACTTCCAGGGTATGAGTCAATTTATTAAGTGAAAAAATGGATAAAAAGATTATCAATCTGATATTTGTTTTTATTATCTTTGATTGAAGGTGTGTCACTGTCAGCAATAAGCAAATCCATTGCTAAAATCAATCCTGATATACCCGAATCAAAAAAGTTGAAGTCGTGGTATGAATCAGAAGGTAAAGAAGCCTCGATGGCTTCAGTGGGTGCTGGTATGACCCCTTCTAATAGCGGAGGGCGATCAATGTATACCGATAGAGTCTCCATTTCACATATCACAAGCAGCCCATCTCTTGGTGAAGATAAGGTAGTCCAATTACTCACCGACTAGAAGCTAATTACTAGAATTTGTTATTGATAATAGCGAAAATTGTGGATCTCATTTGTTTTGCTTTGTTGGGCAGCCTGTGTTTTTCAACATAAAAGCTTGTATAAGCTTGATTAAGGCTGATCAGGCTTTGTGGTATCGTGCCTGTAAGACGTGCAACAAGAAGGTGACTGAAGCTATTGGATCTGGGTACTGGTGTGAAGGGTGCCAGAAGAATGAAGCAGAATGCAACTTAAGGTTAGAGCTTATGATAGTCAGTTTTACTATGAACATATGTTTTGTTTTTCAATTCATCTGTGTATATTTCTTGACACGAGAGATTTTTTAGCCGTACTCTCCTTTATGGGTATGAGTTGACGCCTTCTTTTCCTCTTCAGACCCTGATCATAATCCTATGAGCTGGATACATTGGATATGAGAATATGCATTGCTGTTGCGTAAAATGATAATTGAGCTTATTCAACCTTGTTCAATCTTGACGATCCTAACTTTTTTTGGAAATGCAGATACGTGTTGAACGCAAAAATATCAGATGCAAGTGGTGAAGCATGGGTTTCAACCTTCAATGAACAAGCAGAGAAACTTATCGGCTGCTCTGCTGATGAGCTTGACAAATTAAAATCACAGGTGAATTAGCTTACTGCAATCCTAAAATTTGATTACCTTAACAGATGTTCCATCGTTTTCTGATTTTGACTCGTTCTATGTTCAGGACGGAGAAGAAAATCTATACCAAATGAAACTAAAGGAAGCTGCATGGGTACCTCATATCTTCAGAGTAAGCGTTTCTCAACAAGAGTACATGAACGAGAAAAGACAAAGGATAACTGTTAGGGCTGTTGCACAGCTTGATTGTGCAGCTGAAACAAGTTATCTGCTGGCTGAGATTGCAAAAATGAAAGTCTCTCAGTAATTAACTTATGTGAACATTAGAAGTAACCAGTAGGCAGTAGATTATGTTAAGAGTTCATTTGCTGGGGGTAGGATTTGATCTTTTTGTGAATCTGATACAATTATCCAATCAAACTGAAGTATTTGCGTTTATTGTAATACTCATATATTAGTATGCATTACAAAATTCAGCAACTTATGCTGATCTTGCAATTATAGGTCATAATTAATCTTTTATTCTTTCTGTTTTATTGAGTTTGCTATTAATAATGACATTTTACTTTATAACATGTTATTTTTAGTAGCAAACTCAAAAGGATAGAGAATTAGTAATTCAAAGTAATATTAACTAATATGGGTTTGTATTTTTGTAATTAATATACTTGTTAGCTAGTATCTCTGGCTTTGTTTAAAGGATATAAAATAATATTGAAAATAATTAACAAGCTTAAAGCATAAAAATGCACCAGCCGGGAATCGAACCCGGGTCTGTACCGTGGCAGGGTACTATTCTACCACTAGACCACTGGTGCTATTTGTTATGCTTAAAATATTTATTTAACTTTGTTTTGTTTACTACAAGAATGATTAAATAGTTTTGTTTACCACTAGACCACTCGTTATAATTTTGTTTGATTCAACTTAATACAAGAATGATTAATATTAGCGTTTCATTACATTTAATCACTAGCTTGAATTCCGTGCCAAGCACGGATAATTTAAAAATAATTAAATAATTTCTTAAATATAAACAAAATTAGTTTACATGTATTAATTTTTTATTTGTTAACTATAATAAATATAGAGAAAATAATATTTGACGTGTAAGAGAAATTAAACGTATCACTTTACATTTTCTTATGCATATAATATCGAGTATTATAGTAATCACAATTTAATCTTTGAATATCTACTTCTATGTGTAATTTTGTATATATAATATAAATGAAACTTATGTATGACGATTGAGAATTCTAACACCTTTCGAAGATATAAATTATTTAATATGACAATATACATACCGTGACAACATTCAACATTTCTTTTTTATATGAAAACACTTTTTTTTTTTAATTTGAATCACTTATCATACAACGTAATAAAAGAGTTAAAAAATAACAAATGACAAACTCTTAAAACTTTGTCAAATGAAACTAATTTCATAGGTTAGAATTGAATACTTGGCACTTTATGTTTTCTTAATTAACATGATATTTTTCCTTATTTTATTAGCTACTATTTTTCAAAATATGCAAGTCAAGCTTTAATATTCTTCCATTATTTAGTTACCTAATTAGCTGATATTTTTCGTTTTATATTCTTATATCATCTTTATAATATTGATTTAAATTATTTAATTGATTAATATTATTTTATTGTATATGTAATTTATGCTATTACTTAAATTAAATGATGGAATTGACTATTATAGCTTGATCATTTAGGTGGAAAAATTTTCAACCAGACACGTATAAATTAGATACTCTTTTGGTTTTTCTTTTAGTGTATTAGTATAGGTGAAAAAAGTAAATGAAATTAAGTGTATCTGTGTGATTTTTTAATTTTTCCCATTTTCCTTTTGAGTAGTTATACTTATTTTTTTAAGTTCACTAATCCATACAGTCATGTTATTGATACAAATTTAAAAATCAGAATATCCAAATTTTTTTCATAAAAATCAAATTTTCCTTTTTGCTCCTATAGATCGGACAAAGAGAGTATATGTCAATAAGGAAATGAGACAAGTAAAAAGAATTGGAGGGAGTATAACTAATTAAAATACATAAAAACTGTTAATTAAAAAGGCAAAGGCAAAAACAAGAACACCTTCTGGTAAGCAAAAGAGTTTAATGGTTCGACTTGGCCTGATTTTTTGTTAATTGAGTTAGATTAAGGTTAAAATTTTATACCTAAAAGCAAACATGTTTAACCCTTTTAAATATACGAGTTAATTTCGAGTTAAATCAATAAGTATAACCTAAATTTAATTAATTAAGAATTTTTCAATTTTTCATAGTAAATAATAATTAAACAACAAATTAAAGCATAAAAACTAAGATCTAATCAATCTTAAAATCCTACAATGAAATTAAAAACACTAAACAGATTAAGTGGGTTGAAATCAGTTTGAGCTGTTCTATTACAAATCATATCAGGATTGTGATTATAAACCCAAGTAATTTAACGAGTTCTGTATAGGTCAAAAAATTTCCAATTTATTTATATGTATGACCTAGACTCAAACTCCACTACTTGATACACCTACTACTATTGTATGAGTTGTAATCATGTAAACAAAACTTATTTCGTGATATTTTATATTATGATGATTCGATCTAATTGGGATGGGTCCATAAGATTACCGTTAGATATTTGCCATATTTTTAAAATTCTTGTCCACGTATTTTAAATTTTGTATCTTACTTTCTTATCAATCTAATCAAATTTTGTCCATCTTGTAAAAAATAAACCCGATTCTTAGTGGTCGCCACCTTTTTTATTTTATCGCCACTCCTTTTGAATGAAATTACGAATTTGCCTCTATAATTTAAAAAATTACAACTTTGCCATTGGACTTAAAATTTCCTATTTTTGTACCAATAATAATAATAATAATAATAATAACATTTAAAAATATAAATTAAATATGATAATTAAAACAAAAATAATAATTTAATAATAATAATAATAACAACCACAATAATAATAATAATAATAATAATAATAACAAAAATAATAATAATTATAATAACAATAATAATAATAATAACAATAATAATATAAAAATAAATAAAAAAATACCAGTCGCACAAAACGTGCGACTGTACCCACAGCAAGGAGTACTTATTATTCTCGCTATAGTTAGCACCCTAAATTCATTTATTATGGTTTCGTTTACTTTATTCTTTTTAGTAAGGAATCCGACCATTTTTATTTAATCTCATTCACAAATACTACAATATTTTTTTCAATCATATAATTATTTATTTCTTGTTTCAGCTTATCATTTGTATTATTCACATAATATGCTTATTAGCAAGTTCTAATCTATTCTTTGCATGAGATAAAAAGATTATAATAAAAGTATAAATTTCTAGAGAATTGTGAGTTAGATACTCTTTAGTTCATTTGTTTTCATTGATTCAACATAATTTTACTGATTGAAATTAATTTTTATTAATTCAAAATTGATAATACCGAATGTAATTGAATTTTATAATTTTAAATTAATTTTCATTGATTAAAACTAATTTAAGTTACTAGTTAAAATTAATTTAAACTGAATAAGTCTGCTATTCACTAATATAAACTTGTTTTAATTATTAGTTCAAACTGTTTTTTTATTGTTTAAAATGATTCGTTGATTAATTTTTTTTACTCATTTAATTAATTTTTACATATTAGAATTGATTTTTATTGATTAAAATGGATTTTTTTAAGGTGAGCTAAACAAGGCTTTTTAATAATAAACCCGTATTTGAGAGTTTTTCTTTTACCCTTTGATAGAGGTTTAATTTTCATCCCCAATATTAAGAATTGATTTTTCTTCTTTCCTTATTTATAATGATTATATTCTTACTTTACCCCTATATTATTATTATTATTTAATAATTTCAAACAATGAGAATAGATAATGCCCAAAATACAATCATCTTCCACATAGACTACTACAATTCCTTCAAAATACATAATGTACAAATTATCGTCTTTATAAGCTAACTTACCCTAACACTAACCTAAGTAAAACATTGAAACAATCAAACCAAAATGATAGCAGCACATCTCCAAACACATTGCAGATTAGTTATATGCATCATGATCCGCTTAGTTGCTATCCTTCTAATATGTTGATGAGCCAAGTTCATTTTCTACTAAAGTGTTCAACTTTTTTTCGTAAATTAGTTCTTTCATTCATCAGTTTTAGGGTGACATTTTTTTTTTCAAGCGATTATGGAATTGTCTATCCACCAAAAAAACTTATAGCTTAGTGTTGTTTCACAATCATAGCCAGAACATGCCACAAATCATTTTCTTGGGTTGTCATTAATTCAACTTCTATGCATAGACATATACATTTTAAGTCCTAGCCACAATAGCACTCCTTTCAAATTTCAATTATTAGAAAATTTTGACATCTATAATTATGAATAACAATTCAATTGAGAAAGAAAATAATTTGCTACCCTATAAATTAGAAAAGCAAACTAGCAAAAAATTGGAAAAAAGAAGTATGAAGAAAAATCTTGCCTTTAACAATGCTACATAATGCTAGTTGAAGAAGATCAAGGCGATTGAAGAAAAACACATTAAGATGGAGACTTTTAAAAAAATTAGAGGGTGAGTTAGCTAGGGTTAGGCCGGATATGTTAAATTAGTTAATCAAAGAACAAGTAAAGTCATAGGTAAAATATCTAATTCAGCAGATCACTAAAAAGTCCGATAACGAAAATTTAAATACTTGGCTACAACTACAATGATTGCACTTTTTAATTTTAAGTCGGTATAACTCATAAAATATAAACTTTACAACTATAATTAATAAATGAATTTAATTTCGTGACTATAATTTATAAAGGATTCTAATATTTGATTTGCCTAAATTATATAATATCACAACATAAAATTCATTCTCTTGATTATAATTAAAAATAAGATAAATAAAACATTAATTAGAGCAAATAACATGCATTACACTAGTCTTGGTCAATTTAACGAGGGCAAAAATGTAATTCCACTGCGATTCGAATTGGCTAAACAGTTGACTTCCCGCTTCTTGTACGAAAAAAAAAAACAATTTTAAACAAATAAAAAAAAAAGAAGCAGTGATACTACAAATTCTTAACTCCATATAAACCCTGCTGTTCAATGGAAATTCGCCATTTTCTCTTTCTATACATTTCTCTCTCTTTCTTCCTCAATCTTTAGAGGTTTTTTTTTTCTCAAGATTAGGGTATGTCTCCTCCTTTCTTTATCTCAGCGCTTTCTGTTTATGATTTATTTAAACTATTTTATGTTTGAGAAATTGCATCTCAATTTATTTAGTTGATTTTATAGCGTTTTATTTAGGAATTGTAACTGTGTTTCTTTTGTTTTTGCTTCTTTAACCAGAAATCATTATCTAGAGTACATTCGTTTTCGTTTTCTGAGCTTTTTGCTTCTTAGAAATTTCACTTTCAATTTGGGTTTGTGTATTTCTTTACGTTTTGTTATATCATTTGGGTTGATGTTAATATGCTATTTAATTTGTTAACACTAGTGCATTTCTACAGAAATCATGATTGTTTCCTCTAGATTATCAGCTTAAAACTTTTGGTTGAATTAGTTCATTGACATGGTATCAGAACCCAGCGTGACAATTCATTTAAAGTGTAATATTCAACACATGTACGTATCCACACTTCTAACCCAATGAAGTTTCGTGTGAGGTGGTGTGTTAAAGTATACAACATATCCCAGGCCTTAGCATTAGCTTAAGCTTTTGATTGAATTGATTTTCTTTTAACAAAGATAGGTATAAGTTATTTCAGGATTTTATGAGCTTTTCTCATTTAGGTTTCTATCATATTTATATGAAGTAATTTAATTAAGCATAAAAGAAATGCTGATTTACGGTTGGATGGAAAATTATATAGGGATTAATTGAAGGTTAAGAAAAGATGTCAAATCTATCCAGAGATAGGCTAGCGAGACCAGTTGATATCTCTACACTCTACAATGGGGCTGCCCGGAGGGTTGACCTAATTGTAGAAATTCCTGGGCTGCGGTGGGCTGGGTTATCAGGAACTGGGCCTCGAAACCGTAGTGATTCGAATAGATTATCAGTTGGAGTACAAGGAGGTCGATGGCGAGGACGAGGATGGCAATACCAGCGGCCATTGGTGGTTGATCAGGAGAACAGAACTCCTACGACAATGGTGAGGCGCAATGGTGGTGACCGTGGACGGCGGAGTTTGTTACCGGCTTGGTACCCAAGAACACCTCTCAGGGACATCACTGCTATAGTGAGGGTAATAATGATTCTTACCAAGAATATTCATAATCTTATAATAATTTATCATGGTTTTGTTAGATGCTTGTTTATAGTGTTGTTTATATGGGTTTTGATTGTATTCAAAGATTATAATTTATTTCTTGGTCCAATATACTATGATTACCGGGACTTTGAATGGTGTATAATTGTGGGTTTAGGCTTTTGTTGCACACAAGTGTGATTTTTACCTTTCGGACACTTGAAGAAGCACGGTGATGTTTGCTATTTAGTGTCATTCGGAAGCAACTTTTTTGTTATCACTAACAAGGGTAAAGTTATTCATTCTGATCTATGTTACTTGGACTCGGGTACTAATGTTGTATGTTGGTATGTGTCCAAGGGTTAGATACGTCTAACTATTCAATTTTTCGCCTAAAATAAAGTGTCTAAGAGCCATGCTAATGTCTGAAAATCAAGATTCTGACATGGGTGTGTGAAGCAAAATGAAATGTACGAGTAACATAGTATCCAATCAACAAACTTCAAACCTAGATGAGAGTCGATAAATGACATACGGGTAATGAACTGTTGTTGTTGGACATTTGAAGTAGCATGGCTAAATTCTCAAGTAGAATCAAGTTTCATTGAAGTAAATTTATGACAAGTCCAGTAACCATTTTCAATCATTCCTGGTGCTCATACATCTATACCTGTTTCATGGAACATTAGGAATGAACTAACAGCCTATTATGCTCTGATATACCCAGGCCATTGAAACAAGGAGGGCTGAACGGGATCAAATAACACAAGAAGCTGCACAACAAAACACCAATGCAGAAGCAGAGGCTGCATCAGATTCCGAGCTTGATCAACAAATCGGCTCCCAAACTCCACTACCAACTATTTCTCGAAACCCAAAGCCTTCCACCGCCTCTCAATCATGGAAGACACCCAAAATTGCTGATAAAAACGAGTACAACCCCGATTTCATGACTCCTCAGAAAATCCTCCTCAATTCAATAGAAAAGGTGAGGGAAGCATGGCTGGTTGATCAGAAGAAGCTAGCCAGAACACCTGCTGCCAAAAGGGCAGAACGAGAGCAGAAGGTGCGAGTCTTGATGTCCATGAGATGATCATCAAAAAAATGGGTATGTGAAATTCATACATTTTTGAGATCAGAGTGAAGGAAAAGAGCAGAAAAGAAGAGAATGGCCCCTAGGATATCATCTTCTGATGATTCCATATCCTACTAATACATCATCATCTGATGATGACATACATATACTAGTATAGTCATAGACAATATTTCCTTTTGGCTATGTTTGTTTTTAGCTAATGCTTGTTAGCCTCGCAGCTCACATTTTAGTGCGATCTTCAATTCTATAGAAGATTGCAGTACAAGTAATACAGCTTCGTACATAGTAGTTATATCAGCTGTTAGGCTATAGCGCGACACTGTCATTGACTCATTGTAGTGTTAGCTGACCGGCCAGTTTTGCATCTTCGGCTGCAAATATCTAGCATTAGAACTATTTGTGCAGCTTACGAATTGACTCCTCGTATATGCTGTCAGACCTGTTTTTGATTGTATAAGATACAATGTAGAATAATTCTTACTGTCAGTCAAGAACTAATTGATGTTAATCTGTCAGTTTTTGATTCTGTTTTTTTCTATATTTATCTCAGAGATGTTGATTCTTGCGGGAAATCTTCCTACCACAATGAGCTTTAATGCTTTATACTACTCTTGTAGGGTGTGGCCATTAACTAGAGGAACCAATCCATATTGTACATCATCAACACCTTTTGAATATAGTGTATATATTGAATTTCGTACATAGCATGTTTCATCTTTTTGGGTATATAACAATTGTAAAGTGTATCACCGAACATTTTATTACCCTAATGATGTTACTTGGCGAGTTTGAAAGGTTAGTGTATTGTATTCAATCTAACCCTTGCAAACTAAAGAAATTGTATTCATATTACCTCAGTTGCGGATTTAAAAAGAAAGAAATTGTTTTTAACTTACCTTAGTAGCGGATTCAGAAAGAAAGAAATTATATTCAACTTACCTCAGTAGCAGATTTAGAAAAAAAACAAGTGATGTCAATTTAAGTACCGTCTGTATGTGCTGGAATATGACCCTTAGTCTCAAGATCCTGAAAGAAAAGAAACCTCAATCACCACCAAGAACGTAACAACTGGTTCCAACTCCCTGGGAAAGACAATTTAGTTTCGTGGAGGACCAAACTTACTCCTCAGCTAAGATTCTGAACTCACAGAAGCAATAGGGTCATATTAAAAGGACCCTGACAGGGAATGAAGAGCTTAAATACCTGCAGGGTGGTTGATCCTACAGAATGGTGGCAACGGAAACGATAACGTTTCAGAAGACAACTACAGTTATGCGTAGAAAAGTTGTCAATGCTTGTATAAGGCAAGGCACCACACCTACCTCGTACCCCTACCCATATAAGCGTACTAAAAGATAGGGGATAAGGATCAACAAACCACCAAATGTCACGTAAGCTTACGAAATATTCTATTTCTCTCTCCACTGATCTCAAGAAAGATTCCATTTAAGGTAAAAGGCTAAACTGCCATTAGGGTTTTGGAGGACCTCTCCTAAGGTCCACTACTATAAATATATGATGCCATACATCGTCAAAGGTAAGATAACTTTTGACACTGAAATCCAAGCATTACTCTCTCAATAAAAAGATAGCTCGAATTCCCTACAAGCTCTACCAGTCATTCACTCATAACCCTTACTGATTTAATCATCGGAAGAGGACCCCTCTCCGACCCTCATTTGTTACCTTGTGCAGGAATATGCAATGAAACGGCCAGGAAAGCAACTTAGACTTCCCCAGTAGTTCATAAACACTGTGAACCCTAAAAGGCATTCTCTTCAATTTTGCCGAGAGTGTTGATTATTCTCTTCACAATCGGAACACCGCCTATTAAATTTTGATCCTAAATATGTGGAATACAATACACTAACCAATTCATCTAGCGTATATCTACATGTAATATTTGATTTTATTTTAGATCAAAGTGATGTCAACTAACCACATTGACATCACACTAGATCCGCCATTGACCGACCTTAAATAGATTACCTATAACTTGTTAAAACTATAAAGTGGACGCTGATTTGACATGCTATACATTTTTGGGCTCAATGAAGAATGTCATCATTATCTCAATGAACCCCACGGCCCTGCCCAAAGTAAAGTATAAAAAGAGTGAAAAAAAAAACAGATTAATACCCTCGTTGCAAGGGTCAATGAAGAACACATGCAATGTATATTAACAGTTAATATTTTTTCCGATGAAAAGGATTGATAAATAGGAGTATAACTCAATATCCATTAAATGTTAACATTGAAACTGATATCTTCTCAAACAGCTAAACAAACTAGCATGAATTCATTAGTAATGGTAATGGTAATTTTATGAACCAAACAACCTGGATATTAAATTTAAACCACCAAAAAAAAGCTTCCGTTGCCGGGACTTGAACCCGGGTCTCTCGGGTGAGAGCCGAGTATCCTAACCAATTAGACTACAACGGATTTGTTATTTATGTTAGTAGTATGAGCTTATAAATTTACTTCCTCTATTTCACCAAATTTACGTGTAGCCATTTGGTGTGAAAGTCAAGAAGAAAAAAAAAATATTGTAGGGATAGTAGGATATATATGTGGACAAATGAAAAATTAAGTTAAATAATTTGATATGATGAAAAAAAATTTATGTAAGTTATAGGCAAAAATAAATATTAGACTTGGTGACCAAATAATAAGTAAAGTGGAGTAATTTCAAAAATATTTTATTTGGTGGACCATTTCATTTGTTTGCAATTTTGGGACTACAATCACACTAAATTGCTACAACAAATTAAAATAATAATTTGAATAGGTTAAAATATTAATTTTAGGTTAAAATACCAATTTTTTAATAAGTTAATTCTTAACAGGTTATAAATACAAACTCCAACTACTTACTTTGATTGACCTATTTTGTATGAGACTGTTTCACCATGAGAAGAGTCCATATAAACAGACCAATCTATTTTTTATGAAAAAAATTAATTAAGTAATTAAAAAATTGTTTTTTCAATTGTTTTAAACTGAATATTAAACCGTCTCACGATGAAACCGTTTTAATAAAAAAAATTTCAACTTTTTTAAATTAAGGAACCAACTCAAATAGGTTAAAATACTTAAATTTTTTTAAAATTGTATAAAATATTACGGGGTTGGGCCTTGAAAGACGGTAATGGTTGATCTTAAGCACATACCATTATATTCCAACCTATGCCGATGACTCGGTCATTTACAAATCAATTTTTTTAATCAAAAATTTATTCCTCTCAAAGATCCCAATATAATTACAGTATCTAAATCACTAGAAGTAAGTTGGGCATAAAATCAATTCTATCTCAATCCTTTCATCACAAACATTGATTTCAGACTTTCAATACTTCATTAGAATCTCTTCTCTTTGCTTTGTCATTTGTGTTTTTAGATCTCTCATCTCTTTCTTGTTCTATATCGAGATCAGCTTCAGTCCACCAAAACTCATTACAAAAGGTACAAAATGCAATTTCTTAATTGGCCATTCAATTTTACTTGATTTTATGACTTTTATCTAGGGATTGTGTCTCTTTTTATTTCAACATTCATTTGGGTATTCGAATGGTGTTTTAATTTGGTCAAATAATCGTTTTTTTTAGATATTTTGTGTTGTGACTTGCAAATTGATTTGGGTTTAATGGTGGTTTTATGTCTGTACCAATCTGATGATTAATTGCTATAAAGACTCGTTCTTATGGGTTTTTTGACTTTATTGAATGATTTGATCTTTTTGCATATGAATGTGTAATTGGTTACTCTTATGCAAATTTTGATCTCTGTTCATGTAAATTTAGAGATTGGGTATGATTTGGTAACATATTTGTTTGCAGTAATCAGTTTGGTTCATAAAATATTTGGTATAGTCTTATTTTCTTGTTTATTTGGCCAGTTTTGCCATTTATTATCTTAATTTGATGGTAGGAAATCTTCGGTTTAGGTTAGTGTTACCTAAATTGCTACTTAATTTGCTGTTAGAATTCACAATTCTCCCAAAATGGCCTCAAATTATATTGTTTTTGCTTATATTTGTAGGGGATTAGTTAATAAGAGAAACACCAATTTAGTTTTGTGGGTTAGCCCAGTGGTTGAGTAGTTTCCCTTTCACCAAGATGCTTAATGCAAGTCAAAAAATCATGAATGTAGGTGGAATAACTGGGGGGATAATTTCGTAGTCTGTCATTTGTTAAATCTTAAGACATGGTCCATGTGTTTCCTCTTGATAGTAGACAAATTTTCTCCTTGTTAAGGTTACTTAGAAGCGGCAATTACTCTGATATTTAATGGCACAAGATGAGCAGGAATACCTAGATGTTGTCGAGAGTAAATTTTGACTTCCAAATTAGTAGGAACTTTGTTGTAGGGATTCGGGCTTTGGTGGTGGTGGTGGTTGGGTCTTAAAGAAAATATTGAATGGAGCATACTTGATACCAAAAAATGGGCTTAAGAAATGGAATGTACATGATTTCAAAAAACCTGATTGAGCTATTTGGTTGTGTTGGGACTATCAAACCTTTCCCCAAGCCTTTGAACATCAGACTTTTGTCTTCCGGTCTTATTTAAGGTAGGGCCGTTAGGGGTTTTGTGGTACTTGTATGTTGTAAGTTCTGGACTTCTTTCCTATAACCTTTTCATATGTTAATATATAATTGATCCGTTCTTCCTTGAACTCGCTGTATAGAAAGGGTAGATGTATGAGTAATTTTAATTTTTCTTCAACTTGAAAACTCAAATCTTTTTTTCCTGGCTCTAGGTATAATAATAAAAAATACCAGCGTTGTATCTAGTTGATTCAAACTTCCTATGTTCTGTCTCTCTACTCACGAGTTTGAATTTGTCCTGGTCTAGGTGTGACAAAGCTCAATCTGAGCTTCTAGTAGCAGGTTTTAGATCTTGACCAAACCACTCGGGAACTGATATGTTTTCGGGAGTATATGATTGGTGACCCTCTTTGAAGAGTCGATATAGGCTCGACTTGACTCTAGTATTTTTGTGATGGTTGGAACTTGTTTTATTATTTTTACTTTTTACGGTGGTCAAAGTGAAACTTGAATATGCTTCATGCCATGTTTCGTCCATTGTCCCTTTACGCTTAATCTTAGGTTCTCTATCTTGCAAAGACCTATTTTGTGATGGGTAACACATTTTTTAAGCGAAATATATTAAGAGTAGTCTTTCACAAGGAAAAATAAAATAAAATTACTGTGAATTATTTTTTTGCCTAGAAAATAGAAATAGTAGACTTTGTGTGTGGAGATTATTGAGTAATCAAATATGAAAAGATCCAATATTGCATATTCTTTATTGATATGCTTGCTGTTTAGAGATTGAATCTAGTAGTGTTTCTTTTGTGATTGCCGTAATTTAATTTTGCTGATCTGGTTCTGTCCTTGAACTACAAAAACATTTCCTCATCCCAATGCCATTAAGTGGCTTCAACCTAGGCAAGTTCGGGGGAAGCGTTGGATATACGCAACCTTATCGTTTGTTTAAACAAATTCACAAAGAGTTTTTCTGATTAGCTAACATCTTATATAATTTCACATAAATAAGAAGTTAACATAATTTAACGAACCATTTTACAATATGCCATCATAATCCGAAACAAAAGAACAATCAATCTTTGGCTCAAAAACACGTGTCGTTGGACCTAAACATTGTGCCAAAAATTGGCGTATTTTGTCCCTTCCTATTGTCTAGTCGAGAGTTAAACTTATATAAATGGTTTTCCAGATGACTACGCAGGCAGATAGCCCTGCTGGCTCTCCAGATGCTCAGGTTGTTGGCAATGCTTTTGTGGAGCAATATTACCACATACTTCACCAATCTCCAGAGCAGGTTTACCGATTTTATCAGGATTCAAGTGTGCTGAGTCGTCCAGATTCTAATGGTGTTATGACATCTGTCACAACCATGGAAGTATGTCTACTGCAAACCTTTACCTTTAAGTTTTGGAAGATGTTATCTAGTTTTTGACCCATGCAATACCCATGTTCTATGTCAGTTCCTTAATATTATGTTTGGAAATGATGATTTCCTTTGAAAATATAGATTTGACTCAAATTTAGTGTTTGACAAATAAAAAAAATTTCAAATTTGGATTTTATTCAAATCCACCATTGTTATAAAGGTTGGTTAAAGATGAGGATTTGAGAATGACTTCCTAAACCTTGTCATTCTCAAATTCTCGATTAATGATTTCATAATTGAAATTTAAAATTTGAAATGAAATGGTTGTTCCCAAACGCAACCTAATAATTTTTGTGGATAACGGTTGTAAAAGAGAAGAATTGATGGCAAAAAAGATTAGTCATAATGGTATTTGAGGAGGATATGAATTAGTATTTGGTAATTATTAAATGTGTTCTCATTTCATTTAAAAGGTTTTCCTTTCTGTTTTAAACTTAATGTTTGCAAGAAAAAGAGAAAATATATGGATAAACTGACATGTGGTGTGGAATTCTGCTTTTAACATTTCCGTTTGATGTTTTAGTATATGGGTAAACTCAACATGTGCAGGGAATCAATGAGAAAATTTTGGCCATGAATTATAAAGACTATATTGCTGAGATAAAGACCGCGGATGCTCAGCAGTCACACGGGAATGGAGTAATTGTTCTTGTTACTGGATACTTAACTGGAAGGGATAAAGTCGGAAAAAAGTTTGCACAATCATTCTTTTTAGCCCCACAAGAGAAAGGGTTTTTTGTCCTGAACGATGTCTTTAGATATGTTGATGACGAAGAATCAGAACCGGCTGCTTCGGATCCTGTTAATAGTATTAACGAAAATGCGGCAGCAGCTCCACAGGCTCCAGAACCAGGTGCATTTTATAATATATCGTTGAGCGTTCCATGCTATTTGTAATTCGACTATGAAATGAAATCAATGATTGTATTTGGTTTTGCTTTCAGAGCAGCCTTCTCATGTTCCAAACCACGATGGAGAAATGGAAGATCTTACTAATGAGGCTGAAGTGTGTGACCCATCTGAAAATGAAGATGGATCGGTAACTGAAGAAGAGGTTATTGACCCACCAACTCAATTGAATCAGAGTGAGACTGTGAACGCGACTGACGAGATATCTGCCTCCCAAGATGATGCGCCGAAAAAATCATATGCATCAATTGTATGTTTGACTTTTTTAGGCTTTGAAGTTGAACCCTTTGGTAATAATGCGGAACAATTAAATTTAAAATGCTGTTAATTTCAGCTGAAGGCTAAGAATGCCGTTTCATTACCTATGCCGGTTAAAGTACCTGCTACCAATGTCAAGTTCAAACAATCGAGCAGCAACCAAGAAGCAACTGCAAAACCTGCTCCAGTACCCGAGCCATCAGCTTCAGCAAGTGAAACTAGTCCCCAAAAACCTGATGTGCTTGAGGAAGGTAGCTTGTCTTTTTAATTTTATATTTTTTCTATTACTCGAATGTTTGTGATATTAAAGAACATGTGCAGATAATTAAACTCTTATATGAATTGAGAATCCTCTTTTGCCAATGTGTTACCTATATCGTGATTTTTATGGTCATGGTGTCTAGAAGAGGAATTTTCGTTATGGTTTGTTGTTATCGTGGCACAAAGAGTTTGGAGCATTAGATCATAATGTTGTAAAGATGTAAAAAATCCGCGTTTTGGGCCGTTTTGAGGGATATCTCATGTTTTCGACCAAAATTTGGTATAACGATAACCGCATCACTCCTATGAGTCTGTGACCGCATCACCATGTCAGTGTCCGCGATCGTGACTACTATCTTATATTTGCACTAATCGGGGTTTAACTTTGATCCTATGCATTAATTTATTTAACTTTGTTTTGACAACTGTATATTTTGGGATTAAGGCTTTGTTTTTGCCGACCCCATATTTTGAGACTAATCCTTTGGCATTGTCATAGTTTCTGGATTCTTTACATGATTCTCATTTTTTTTTTGTGAAATCGAAGGTTATTCCGTATATGTACGAAATCTGCCTCAAAATGCAACTCCTGCACAACTTGAGGGTGTCTTCTCAAAGTTTGGCCCGATTAAGCAAAATGGAGTCCAAGTAAGAAGTAATAAGGTATGTTTCCAATACAGCTTCCATTATAGGCTAACAAGCCTCCAACTTCCGTTTCTTTTTGCACTAATATCGCTTTAATACATTTAGTATTCTTTGGCCCCGCTCTCCTTTATGGGTATGAGTTGCCGCCTTCCTTCCCTCCCTAGACCCTGCACATAGTTTTCGATGAGCAGGATACCCCGGGTATGATGATGATGATGATTGCATTAATACATTTATTTTTTTTTTCTGTCAAGTAGCAAGGTTTCTGCTTTGGTTTCGTCGAGTTTGAATCCTTGAGCTCCATGAAATCTGCGATTGAGGTAACTTGTAATTTTCGTTTTATACAAATATTATCGTTTGCGTGAAATTTTCTGGTCCCTTTTGTTCTTTATAACTAGAGTTTCTCTCTTTCTTAATCATTTCGTTTTGATGCTCTTTTGATCGACTTGGGTCTTACTTTCAAATCTTCAGGCATCTCACATCGTGATAGGGAGTCGTAAAGCTTTTGTTGAAGAAAAGAAAACTACAACGAAAGGTAAAATAAAACTTCAGTCGTATAATTCTTTCTTTCTTTCTTATCCGAAAGAGGAGACGGTTATGCTTTATGGTTAAAGGCGAATCTGATGTGGGAAAATCATTCATTTTTCAGTTTCCGCAGGTGCAACTACAAGTAATGGAAGAGGAAGGTACCCTTCTTCAAGAGGTGGATTTCGTAATGAGAGCTTTAGAGAGCGTGGAAACTTCAATGGTGGTCGTGGTTATGGAAGAACCGATTTCAGAAGTCAGGGAGAATTCTCCGGTAAACCAAGGGGAGGAGCTGGAAGAGGTTCCGAGGGTTATCAACGAGTTGATCAAAATGGAGCCGGAAACAGTGGTCGTCAAGGCTGTTAAGTGAAGTTTTGTTTATGGGAAAAATACTTTGTTTTGTTTGGTATACAAGTGATGAGTCTTTTTTAGCTGTTAATTTAGGATTAGGTAATGCAGGATCCTTGATCCTCTTGATTGAGGCTTTTTTGTTTTTGTTCTTTTTTTTTTTTGTTTAATTTAATTTTAGGAAATTGATTATTTTCTTACTTAATAATAATATGACATTTCCCCCTTGAATCTTGTACTAGTTTATTGCTGGTCTTTTAGGAGTTGTTTGATGTTTTCATGATCAATTTTATCGTTACGAAGATATAGTAAGCGCCAAGGATCGGAATTTTCGCAACTTTTGAACATTTGGGTGTTCAAGCTTTGAAGTTTTTGAAAAGGATTGATTGTTCAATGTTCTGTTATACTTTCTCCGTTCGTTGGAGTTTGACACACTTATTGCAAAAAGCGCAAACATCGATCTTTAGAGTGTCAGAACTTGGTTATTTTAAATCCATTAGGCCGTGATAATTCGTCATATAATTTCACCGTAACCTACTGATGTGGACACGGGACATCCGTCGGCTCGGGCCCACAAATCCACGAGTCAAGGGTGTCAACTTGCACATACACTTGGTGAGGTTCATTGTTTTCCAAAACCATATGGTAGTAGCAGGATTAGCCCACTCAATATATATGCAAGTCCACAACCCACTATTTTATTGATATAGGATTTTTTCTCATGTCAAGTATTTTCAACATAAACCAACAATCAAGGAACTTGCAAATAGAATATTGGGCTAACACAAATTCTTACTTGAGACCATCTTTATAAAAAATGCGTCTCTAATGGGCCAAACCATTATTAATAAAAAAAATAACTATCAGAAGAACGTGCACTGTGTAATCCTATTTGAAGTTAGTATTATAACTTATTGCAGTTGGTATTATAACCTATTAGAGTTGGTATCTCCAAATATGTTATAATACCAACTTTAATAGGTTTTAACATCAACTCCTAATACCAATTTTAATAGGTTATAACACTAACTCCAAATAAGATCAATCACACGCGTCAGTTTTTAAATTTTTTTTTATTTGTTGGGCCTAGGCCTAGAGAGACGTCTCTTAATAAAGACGATCTCTCAGCAGAGGCGTTGTTCAAGTTTTGGGCAAATATAGACCAATGTATTATATCTATACCAAAATCATTTGATTTTCTGCAGGCTTCCGACAAGATTTGAAGCAGCAAAAGCCGCAGATCCTCCAACGACACTAACCACTGCGACCAACACTTGGACAACGACTTCCCAGGTGGCGTCCTCAGGTAACAGAAATACGAAAGCAGGACCGAGAAGCAAGAGCAATAGACTTAGTGTTAAAAGGGTTGATGGAGTTTCTGGATTTGTCACTGCTGATAAAACACCTAGCTCTTCGGCTTTAGACAGCAGACCGAGTTGCTCAATTGTCGATAGTGACAACCCAGCTTTCTCTGCGGTTGACAATAGCCCTGCTTTCTCTGCTTTTGTGAGCAATCTCAGTTGCTCCACCCTTGTCAGCAGCTTCACTGAAGAGCCGGTTGATGAAGAGCTGTTTTTCGAGCCTATAGGAATCGCTGTTGTACCCTGTATTCATCCAAAATCGAAAAATGGCAGTGAAAACAAATTTCATTTTTTTATCATAGCCTGAAATGAGCTTGATGGGCGATTCCAAGACTGAAACATGATAGCATGTTTCTACTTCTAGTAAAAAAAATTATGCAGCTCAAATTATACTACAAAGTATGATGGAGTTTTAATTACTATATATCTTGCTTTAGTTGTCATGAGAAATAACTAAAAGTGTTGGCTTTGAAGTTTTTCTTCCGCCCATATGATAAATATTCGATTCTTACCGAAAACTAATGCAAGATACTCGGTGTCGTTCCTGATATTTTATAGGCCCTGTCTACGGAGGGTTGAATCTGAATTTAAACGGATGTTTAAAAAAATAACAAAGACGAACAAAACGTAGACGTATCATATAATTCTTAAATAATAAAAAAACTACTCATAAATTACAAATTTTAATGTTTACTTCATTAACTAACATTTTCTAATTTTACGGTCTTGTTTAACTCTTGGCCCTAGGCAAATACATACCTTAACTATGATCAGGAACGGCCCAGAGGATACTATTGTAGCCGGGGATAAACATTGATTTAATTTAATGACTAAGCAGACCCGAACCTAATTTATCCCCTACACCTATAGAAAGATCAATTCTCCCTATCTCTCGGTACTAGGATATTATCTTAACACCCGAATCAAAATACACGTTCTTATATGAGATAGTCTCTCCGTGAAACATGCAATAGTCCAACTAATATAAATTATCAGCATATTGGCCTTTTATTTTAAGTTATCTTACCGACAGATAATCTCTTACAAAAGTAGTTCGAATCAAAAAAGAGTTTGAAGGAGTATATTGTTACCTTTTTAGAGCCAATAGTTTTGGTGGTGGTTGAAGATGAGTTAGGCTTCTGGGTAGCCATAGATTTAACCTGCAAAACCCTAGTTCCATAGATTAAATCTGTAGAAGTTGAAAAGCATTGGTGTTTTACAAGTGAAATTCCTCTACTGCTTAGTGCAGCTGAGGCTTCCATGTTTGGTGTGCTGCTAATAGATTATTGAGGATGGGTAGGATTTTCTGGATGTTATTTGCTTTGAATTTCAATCTACTCTTAATAAGTTCAAATGCACTGTAACCCAAAATGGGGAACAAATTTGTGATGGACAAAGGGTGTTACTTTTAAACTTCGGATTGGTTATCTGAAACTGATATGCCCACGTGTCAACCATTGGTTGGCTAATCACATCTCTAGGGACCCTCACTAAGCAACTCACTCCATCGTAAATTTCTAATTAATAACCGTGATTTGCAAGTCATCACAAAAAGACAAAAAAATTAATATTAAGATAAACAAAATCAGAAAAGATAAATTAAACAACAAACTCTCACCCTATTACATCCTATCACGTAAGGGTGATTTATTAACCTCACAAATAATCGTTATTTACTAAGACTTTCTCCTCACTACACCTTTCTGATTTCTCCCTTTTTCCTTAGAAGATGTATAGTAAATAACGATTATTTGGAAACTAGTAAATCACGCTTGTGTGTCCCTATTTTATTTTATAGGAAGACTTTTAAAATTTTATTTTATCTTTTTCTTATTTTATTTATTTTAATATTATTTATTTTGTCATTATGTGATTAATTGCAAATAATTGTTATTGTTTAGGATTTTCTATTTTCCTTGTCTTTTAGGCCTCACTATAGATCTATCGAGTTATGATCCTCTTCATTACTTAAAACGTAACAGAGAGTTCATTACTCAATTTAATGGTTAGATTTGCTTAATGGACGAAAAAAAAGGAAATTTTGAGATTTTGTTTTTTATTCTAAAACATGTGTCAATATTTAAGCATGATTAATAGAGAAAAATAATATAGATGATCCTAATATAGATCTATCTATCAAACCAGTTGCTTGAACATGTTTTGAGTCGCTCATTTCGATTAAGTCATTTTTGGGATGGGTTTGTATGGTCGTCTTATGTTGGATTCAAATCAACTCAATGGTCAAGAAATTTGAATTTTTTTGTCATAAAATTATTTCCCAAAAGTACGTTATGTTCTTTTTTAGTATTTTTTATTTATTTTTAGCCTTAATATCTTTTAATACAATCATAAAAATTATAAAAAATATATTATTAAATAATCTACATTAAAACGAATTTAATGACATTTTATAGGAATATGGAGTATATTTTATTTTTACATCATCATCATTATACCCAGCGTATCCCGCCCATAAAGAACTATAATTAGGATATGAGGAGGAAAAGAAGACGATACTCATAACCATAAAGGAGAACGCGATCAAATAATCCCTCAACTCGAAAAGAACATTAAAAAACACAGAAAGCCAAAGAGTACTTCACAACTTTTTAAATTTTTTTATAAAAATTATATTATACATTAAAATACTGATATAACGATTTTATAGCTATAACAAAAAATATAACTAAAAGAAAATAACTCTCAAAATGTGACCAAAAATTACAACATGAAATTAAAAAGGGGCCAACACAGTTAGGTTTGAGTTTTGGTCGGATTTGCTCAATTTTCTTAGTCATGAATAGCAATTTTCGTGTTATCATCATCCACTATTACCTTTATGTTGATTATTTTTAATCAATTTTGCATTATTATTAGTTTTGACATCGTTTTTTCCAATTTAGCTAAGAGTCTAATCATTAAAAAATTTCTAAACTACTTAGATATCATGCAATAATCGATTAATGAAGACGAAATTCTCAAAAATTATGATGAAGCTTTCTCTAATTTCGGATTGGATTCTCATCTTAAAATTTGATCAGCAAAAATTAGTACATTTGTTCTTATAAATGACTTATATTATGAACATCATTTCATCAAAAACCCCTTCTTACCTTTCCTTTTATGTGATTTTATCTCATATCAAATGCTCAATTCATTTCTTTTCAATTTCCACTATCCAATATCCAGATGTTGAAACAAACCCAGATCAATTTCCCATTAAAATTCCTCCTCATTCATCAAATTTCTCCAGATTGATTCACCATATTGGAATGAAACCAAAATCATCAAATTCCAATATTTCAAATGATTGTAAACACCATGACATCATTTCTTGTAATAGAATGATTACAAGATATATTAGAGCTTCTGATATGGAATCTGCGCTAAGAGTTTTTAGAACTATGTCAGTTAAGAATACCATCACTTGGAATTCACTGTTAGCTGGGTATTCCAGAAAACCTGGGATGCTAACAGAAGCCCGCCAACTGTTTGATAAAATTCCTGAACCAGATATTTTTTCGTTTAACACAATGTTGTCTTGTTATTTTCGGAATTCAGATGTTAATGGTGCAAGATTGTTCTATGAGCAAATGTCTGTCAAGGATACTACTTCCTGGAATACCATGATTTCAGGTTTTGCTGAGAATAAGATGATGGAGGAAGCTGAAAAGCTGTTCTCAGCAATGCCAGAGAGGAACAGCGTGTCGTGGAATGCATTGATTTCTGGTTATGCTGAATGTGGGGATCTAGACTCGGCTGTAAGGCTGTTTAGGAGGGATCCTTTCAAGAGTGTAGTTGCTCGGACTGCGTTGATAACTGGGCATATGAAACTGGGGAAAGTTGCAATGGCTGAAAAAATGTTCGAGGAAATGGATAAAAAGAGTACAGTTACATGGAATGCTATGATTGCAGGTTATGTCGAAAATTCTCGAGCAGAAGATGGTATCAAGCTCTTCAAATTAATGGTGGAATCTAAGGTTGTTGATCCAACTCCATTGACATTGACTAGTGTTCTATTGGGTTGTAGCAATTTATCTGCTTTATTGTTGGGCAAGCAAATTCATCAATCTGTAATCAAGTCTCCATTGTATAGGGATACAACAGTTGGGACTTCATTACTGAGCATGTATTGTAAATGTGGAGTCTTAAAGGATGCTTGGAAGATGTTCTTTGAGATACCTCGGAAAGACTTGGTTACTTGGAACGCGATGATTTCAGCGTATGCGACTCATGGCTCAAGTCAGACTGCCCTCGATTTGTTTGATAAGATGAAGAGCGAGAAAATAAAGCCCGATTGGATCACATTTGTTGCTGTTCTATCAGCTTGTAATCATGTTGGACTAGTAGATCTTGGGATGCAGTTTTTCGATTCAATGCAGAAGGATTATCGGATTGAGGCTAAACCCGAGCACTACTCATGTATGGTAGACCTTCTAGGCCGTGCTGGTCAGCTTAAAGAAGCTACCAGTTTGATAGAGCAAATGCCCTTTAAACCTCATGCTGCTGTATATGGTAGTCTTTTAGGAGCTTCTAGGATCCACAAGAACATAGAGTTGGCTGAATTTGCTGCTAATAAGTTGTTAACCATTGATCCAACAAATGCAGGAGCTTATGTCCAATTAGCGAATGTTTACGCAGCTAAACAGAAATGGGACTATGTTTCAAAGGTTTGGCAATCCATGAAGAACAATAGAGTAGTGAAAATGCCGGGTTTTAGCTGGATTGAGATACAGAATGTAGTTCATGAGTTTAGGTCAAGTGATACGAAACACCAAGAATTGCACGTGATTCATTCGAAACTCGATGAACTAGAGAGAAAACTGGTATTAGCAGGGTATGTTCCTGATTTTGAATCCGAGCTGCACAATGTAGGTGAGCAGCAAAAACGAAAGTTGCTAATGAGGCACGGTGAGAAACTGGCGGTTGCGTATGGACTGATTAAGGTGCCAAGTAGATTACCTATTCGAGTTTTTAAGAATCTGAGAGTGTGTGAGGATTGTCACAAAGTACTTAAGCTCATATCAGCTATAGAACGGAGGGAAATAGTTGTAAGGGACAATACAAGGTTTCATCATTTCAATGATGGGAACTGTTCTTGTGGTGATTACTGGTGAGGGTGGAAAGAATTGAGTTTAGACCACTGTCACATGATTCACTGATCTTCTTGCGAATCACAAATCAAAAAAGCGAATTATGGACAATTTTGGGCTATTTTAGTGTCATTTTAAGCGAATTGCAAGTTTAAAAAACGAATTAACTGGCGAATTATGTTACATTGGTATAGACTTCAGTCCATTCTTTTTGTTTCATTACCCTTGTCTCCATTGTCATTATTCATTATCGGCTTTCACCTAGTCTAAGGTTTGGGAGTCGAATATGTCCAACATTACCCGCGATCCACTGGTATATATAAAGATTGTTTCCGGTTAATGTTTTGATTTTCTCTATAACATCAATTATAGTGGATTAGTGATGTCAATTGACTTCACTTCAATTTTGAAAAAATACGTACAAAAATTGATTCGGCGGAGTTGGTAGAGTAATGTATATTTTAAGTAAATAGTCACTTGTTCACAACCAAATTAACTTTCACTCCTCATTTATATTCCCTTTGTTTCATTTCATACTAATTACTCAACATGTTGGCCATTCCCCTATTTTCTTCTGCCTTTTACTGTTCTTTCCCCACTCCACATAACTTCTGCTAGCGGCTGCCGCCTGCCCGTACAGCCTGATCAAATCCTCCTGGCCTCGCCTTCATCTCTGTGGCGGCGTCATATCTTCCGCTGACCGCAGCAAGTCAAGGTACTCCACTATTCAAGTAACTCCACGAATCTAAAATCTCCGCGTACTCTTTTCTTAATTGTTAATTAGGTCTTTGGTTAATTTCTTTAGTTTTTTATTTAGCAATTAGATGAAATTTGTTTAATTATTTATTAATTGTTTATTTATTTAGCAATTGGATGAGATTTTTTTGGTTATTCATTGACATTTCATTTTCAGGGTTTTTTTCAAAAAATAGGGCTTTTGAATGTTGTGTTATTTTAATGATTTAAGCTTATAGTCTATATTTATTTTCAATTTTTTTCCCCTTATTTATCGTTCAATTTAATATTTCTGATTAGTGAAGAATTATGCTGCATCACAGCAACAGTGCAATGTAATTGGGTTTTCTGCGTTTGACATGTTACAACTTACATCTCTGTACTTAAATTATTTAAAAAGATTATTTGAGATGTTGAATTTTGTTATTTTGATTTCAATTAGGGACTGTTATTTTCTGTTGGATATAATTTTGTGTTTTAAGATTTGTAATTTATTAGATCTTGGGTACATTTAGTTTGTTCAATCTGAATTCGTCGTTAATGATTGTATTTATAGTTCAAATGGATAGGTATTTTAAAAAATTAGCTTTTGGATCGCTTATGGCCCTACTAATTTGTAATTATTTATGGGATATGGCCCTACTAATTTGTATTTTAAAGAATTTTCGACATCCTTGTTTTTTTCCTGGTTCTGCCCCTGCCTATATGAGCTCCAATGGTATAGCATATTTATGTTCCAGATCCTACATAGGCTGTAAATTTTTGATCTGGACTCTTTTTGTTATTTCTTACATGGAATTGTCAACAGGGTTGTGAGAGATTTCATCAGAAGTATCAAGTCTTTCAATCTTGTTTATGCCACCAAAAAAGACAGTTTTGTTTAGTTCTGGTAAGAAATTGTGATAGTGTTTTGTGGAATTAAGAGGTTTTATCCAATAAATTACGTAAATTACTTGCTCACAGTGCAGTAAACTGATAAAAGAGCTCAACTAATGAATATTCATGTAAATTTGTAAAGCATTGAAGAGGGTTGCAAGCTTTTTCGAGTTTCATTAGCAATGCATCGATTTCGTATTCTTCCTATAAGTCATGTTAGTATTAATCCAAAGACTGTCAGTTGTATCCTGCAATCAAAATCCATAACCTCATTACCATCCCCAGAACAATTGTCTCAACCAACTCATCAACACATTAGCAGTTTAATCTTTGATCAAAGATCCGCCTCAGAAGCTTTACAAACGTTTAGATGGGCTTCGGAACTTCCCAATTTCACCCATAACCTTTTAACCTATCGTGCTTTGATTCACAAGCTTTGTGTTTTTCGTTCTTTTGACCGCTTGATTCATCTGCTTGAAGAGATTCCTAGCACAGTTGGTTCACCCCCAGATGAAGATATCTTTGTCACACTTGTTCGAGGCCTCGGACGAGCGCAAAAGATTCGAGAAGTTATCAAAGTGATTGATTTGGTGCATAAATTTGGTTTGGTACCATCTTTGAAGATCTATAATTCAATACTTGATGCATTGGTTAAGATGGATATTGATATTGCTAGGGGCTTTTTTAGGAAGAAGATGATGGAGTGTGGTGTTCAAGGTGATGTTTATACTTTTGGGACATTGATGAAAGGACTATGCTTGACAAATCGCATAGGAGACGGGTTTAAGCTGCTGCAGATAATGAAGACTAGGGGTCTAACTCCGAATATAGTTATATATAACGCTTTGCTTCATGCCCTCTGCAAAAATGGTAAGGTTGGTAGAGCTAGGAGTTTGATGAGTGAGATCGTGGAACCAAATAATGTAACCTATAATCTTATGATATCAGCATACTGTAATGAACAAAATCTTGTTCAGGCGCTGGTACTTTTGGAGAAGAGCCTTGCATTAGGATATATTCCTGATGTTGTGACAACAACAAAGGTGATGAAGTTACTTTGCAATGTTGGCCGTCCAAATGAAGCAGCGGAAGTCTTGGAAAGGGTTGAGCAAAATGGTAGTAGAGTTGACATCGTGGCTTATAACACTTTGATTAAAGCATTCTGTAGTCTAGGTAAGGCAAAAGTCGGGCTGCATTTTAAGAAAGGCATGGAGATTAAAGGCTGTCTCCCAAATGTAGAGACTTACAATTTGTTGATAACTGGGTTCTGTGAGAATAATTTATTTGATATAGCTCTTGATTTGTTCAATGAGATGAAAATGGCTGCTGTAAGTCCTAATTTTGTGACATTCAACACCTTGATAAGAGGATTATGTTTCAAGGGACAAGTGGAAGATGGATTTCGGTTTTTGGAACTCTTGGAGGAATTGAAAGATGGTAGTAGGGGTCACATTAGTCCTTACAACAGCATCATATATGGACTATACCGTGAAAATCGTTGGAATGAAGCCCTTGACTTTCTAAACAAGATGGTAAAAATGTTTCCAAGGGCAGTTGACAGGACCTTAAGGATTCTAAGTTTAACTGAAGAGGGCAAAACAGAAGCTGCAAAACAAGTTTACGAACAAATTCTTCAGGAAGGTGGAATTCCTAATGCTATTGTTTACTCTAGCATGATCCAGGGTTTTTGCAAGCGGGAGCACGTTCGAGAAGCGTTTCAGCTGATGAATGAAATGATTGGACATGGCTTTTTTCCTGTTACTTCAACCTATAATATTATAATTAATGGATTCTGCAGTCAAGGCAAAACAGTGAGTGCTGAAAAGCTTATGAAGGAGATGGATGAGAGAGGCTGCTCACTTGACAGGGGAACTTACTACCCTTTAATACTTGCTCATTGCCGTGAACGGGACTTGCGGAATGCGTTAAAGGTTTTCCATCAAATGGTTAGTAAAGGTATTGAGCCTAATTATGATACCTGGAATACATTACTGTGTCATCTGAACCAAGAAGAATATTGCCTTGGTGCCAATAATATGGCTCATGTGCAGAACAATGTGGAATGGATTTTGGAGACTTGAATGTCGTTTTTCTTTCAGTAATGTGTAGTTAACTAGATTGTGCAAAATTGGAAAACCTGTCTAGCCATAAACTCATTGTGACAACTGGTACACATCCTTTTTCAGGAATAGTTTTTTTTTTTTCCCGATTTTCTTCCATGATAACCAGAGAAGGAAAGATAATTTTTGTAGTGGTTAGTTTTACTAGGATTATGTCCAATGATCAAAATTTTTGAAAAGGCTCGCTTGGCCAGTTTACATTTTCCATAGAGATCACTTTGTCTAATAGCTGTGGAGAGTTGAGGAATCTTTCAGTGTGATTGGAAATGTTAACATTTAGGATTCTTTTGTGAATAGAACTTTACTCTACTTTCTAGGGAGGTCCAAGGGGTGATCGAAGTATATTGCATTGCATAGTCTAGGGTATCTTATCGACAACTTTAGTTGCCAATCCTTGAAATACCTGTTCATGCACATATGTAACTCTACAAACAATAGTTATATTTTTTTTAGATTCAAACTAAGACATGCAATTGCATGTTAGTTGATACTTAAAGGGAAGAATGAGAGATGAGGGTGGTGGTTATTTGTTTGTTTGTTGAAATTGTTCAAAAGGGTGTGGCGTTGATGGTGGCTAGTTTCTGGTGGTTGAGTGACAGAGGAGGGTGTCCTGATGGGGTTTATGGTGGTGGTTTACTAGTGCTACTGCTTATAGGCTCAGTGGTGGCAATTCGGTGGTGGTGGTGGTTGAATAAGCAAATTTAATTGAAAAGTTTCTGAAAGTTGTTCAACATTAGCAAAGGGTTCTTTGGGAGAATCTTTTTTTCATTGTCCAATGTCCACCATAACTCAACCATTTCCGTTTCAAGGTTATTCAGTGGTAACTGGTAAGGAACACACCATCAATTATTGGGGACAATTTACTTCTGAGTGAATGTCAAATCATCTTTCCAGAACCATCAGTTTGTACAGTAGAGTCGCTACCATATGTTACACAACTAACTGCTTCTCAGAGTATGCCTTCTTATCTTGGAGAGTTCCTCTGTGTCTGGATACGCATGCAATCTGGTGCAGCTCCTTCTCAACATCAGCTAGAGTGTGATAATTAGGATTCTGGTGCTGCTTATCCCGAGCAAGCAGTAAAACCATGTTCATCAGAGGCACCATTCTGTTGCAGATCAGACAGGAACTTTGAAACTCCTTCAACTCAGCCATAACACATTTTAAGTTTTTGAGACCTGTAAGGATTTGCTACCATCATAATCCTTAAACCAGGCATCATGGACGACATGAACAAACCCCTCTTTCTCACACCAAAGATTAAAGAATCTGAAAGGTTTGGAACATGGAATTGTTGGACTAAAACTGGAGTGTGTTCAAACTGTTTTTCAGGTATATCTACCAGTATGTTTTAAATCCTTCAAGGAGCAGTTCAAACATGCAAGTTTTCAGAGGAATAATCTTCTGATTGCTAACAGGTCTTCGCCACCTCTCATCATAATCAGCAACACTCTTGAAATCACCAAGAAGTAACAAGGCCCATGACACTGCTTGACAATAATCTGCAAGTCCTTCAAGACAATTGTGTAGAAAAATGTGGAAGGTGTCCGGAGCTGCAAAAATCACCACCATTTACCCAAGTCGCAAGCGAAGATATATCGTTATATCGACTCATCATGGAGGAAACTTAAACAATTAATCGAGGTTAGTATTCGCTCTCAAATCTGTTCAGTTACTCAAATTGTTCAATACTTCAAGTATGATTGTAGGAAACTCTTCTAAGACTTTAACATTCCAAGTATAGGTCTAGTCATATAGCACCTTGCACTTAGTTTTTTGGATTGAATATGTTTCTTAAAATGATCTTTATTCAATTCTTGAAAAGTTGAATCATTTAAGAAAAAATATATAAAAAAATTTTAAAATAGGCATGTTATAAACTTATTTCCCATAATAAGCACGAATTTATCAGAGCTGAGGTTTGGGGTTGTTCGCTGTTACTAACAGCGAACAGAGAAGGCTGGTCAAAGTCAAGTTCTTTGTTCGCTGTTAGTTACAGCAAACAAAGGTTTTACCTGGTCAAATAGGGTCAAACCTTTGTTAGCCGTAAGCAACAGCGAATAAAGGTTTGACCTTGTTTGACTAGGTCTCCTTTGTCGGCTGCTACTACAAAGACCTGATCAAAAAAGTCAAAGTCTTTGTTCACTGTTACTAATAGCAAACAAAGAACTTGACTTTTTTGACCAGTTTTCTTCGTTCGCTGTTAGTAACCGGCTACCGCAAACAGTCGCAAACCTTAGCTCCGGGAAATTTGTGCTTATTTTGGTAAATAAATTTATCACATGCCTATTTTAAGAATTTTTTAATATTTTTTGCTTAAATGATATCAAATTTTCTCAATTCTTGACACAAGGCCAAGGGTGAAAGAGAAATCCTCAACCACTAGGCCAAATCATAAATCTCAAGTAAAAGCCTTTGTTGCCCTCGCTTTGTTGCAGGCCTTGCAGTGATTTGTGTGTGTACCTGTTGTATCCAGGCTCTTTTGCAAGTCAGCCTATAATCCCTTTCTTTTATTTTTGTGTTGATGCAGGGTTCTGTTGGTATATACAAGAGTTGATGTCGGCATCAGTAATGGGATTTTTGGCAGGCACTTAGATATGAAGACAATGGGATCCTGAAAAGCATTTTAAGGGTTCATGAGAAAGATTGAGTTCTGCTCATCCGATATTAAGATTTATTTTTCGATTCGTAGTAAAGGTTAGAGAATCCTCTTTAGACATACTTAGCACAATTTGATATTGAACGGTTGTTTGTAAAATATCTTATTTCCCTGAGTATCGATCACTTGTTTGGTGTGTGCTCCCATCGGACTAGTTAGGAGTAAAGGATTCTCATGGTTAAGGGTTTGGACTGTGCATGTGCCTCATATTTTAAAGATCAAGCATGAAACGAAACAACATAACTATATTCATGGCACGACCTGAGACAGCACGATGCAATTTGGTAAGAGGCACAACGTACATGAGTATACAACACTTAAACAACCAAATACAAATCAATTTTCATGGTTGGGTTACGCGTTCGGTGTCTTCAAATATTCACATACAAAAAAGTTGATTTCTTATTCTTCTGTTTCTTTGATACTCTTGCAATCAAAAAATTTATTTTATTACTGTAATTTTTAATAGAGTTCAAAAAATAAGTGGGTAAATAATTATGTAAATGAAAAACGAGTGAAAGTAATTTTCTCGATGTTGTCACATGGACACCTTGATGGTATAATTGGTAATGTCGCTGTGGTCATCATTTAGATATTTGGGCTCTTCTATTAGGGTGTTTAGATTGAAAAAAATAAGATGAATAAACAATTTAATTCCGAATATAAGATTCGGGAAAACTTATGTCCCAAAATAAGCTTCCATACATCCAAGCCTAGCCTCGGGTAAGTCGCTGTTAGTAACAGCGAATGAAGAGAAAAAAAAAAATTAAAAGGCCCTAAGTCGCTGTTAGTAACAGCGACTTAAAAAAAAAAAAATTTTCTTTTTTTAAATGTTAATAGTGTACTGAACTTAAAGGCGCTGTAGTTTTTTATTTTTAGAGCAGCTCGTTTTTTAGCCTTCAAACAATTATCTAATAGCAGATGAACTAACTATATAAACTTGTTATTGTTTCATTAATCTTCCGATGTGGGACTCTGGGTTTTTCCACCATTGAAGAAGACCACTATTTGTTCTCCCTCACGCTTAATCTACTCTCCCTCAACAAAATCAGGACTGGCGTCGTCCTGTAATTCTTCTAGTTGAATAAACTGTTCATCGAGATATCCCTGCAGCATTGACATTATGTAAAACAAACTATGAATCATTCAAATGGAACCAACTAACACAATATTGATGCAACTTGAAAGAAATGAAGTTAAACATATGCAGCAAACTGACAACTCTACTAATTTTGAATGGTAAAGTTTCAAGTCTGAGGTTTCCACACGCAAGCTATATATGCATGGTCACTTTAACATCCTACTGATAATCACATTGTATCTCTAGTTTTTTGGTAACTTCTACTTTCAGAATTACACGGCATGACCGCGTGATGATGCTTCATTTAAGGTAAACTCAAATGTTTCAATATAAGTTGTCTCCATAATAAGTATACAGAGCAATTTTTCTGAGCAGTAAATGTTTCATTTAAGGAGTATCCATTCTTGATCTAAACAGTTGAACATAAGTATACAGGGCAAGGGAGGGTAGGGAATTGAAAGGAAAAAGCCACAGTCCCACATCGGAAGATTAATGAAACAATAACAAGTTTATATAGTTAGTTCATCTGCTATTAGATAACTGTTTGAAGGCTAAAAAACGAGCTGCTCCAAAAACAAAAAACTACAGTAACTTCAAGTTCAGTACAATATTAAAATTTTAAAAAAAAAAAATTTTTTTTTTTTTGTCGCTGTTAGTAACAGCGACTTAGGGCCTTTTAATTTTTTTTTTTCTCCTCATTCGTTGTTACTAACAGCGACTTACCCGAGGCTAGGCTTGGATGTACGGAAGCTTATTTTGGGACATAAGTTTTTCCGAATCTTATATTCGGAATTAAATTGTTTATTTATCTTATTTTTTTCAATCTTTCGACAAATCTTATATGATATCGTCTTATTATGTAAATTCAAAGAAATGAAAAAAATAATATTTTTTGGCATTTATTTTGGTGTTTTCATAACCAAATCAGTTACATGAAGATAATGGTAAAAATTCAAAGAAACGAAAGAAGTACAATTTAAATTCATCATAGTTCTTGGCTTTTGATAACAAAATGAATTACATAAAGGTAATGGTGATCATAGTCATCGAGAAGCAAAGGTTCTCTCTTTCTCTTCACTTTCATATGCTTATCTTTCTTCATTTAAAAGCAATTGCGGAGCTTCTATTTCCATTCATAAACCAAACAATGGGTTATTGTTTGTTTTACACCTTCTAAAGTCTAAACTGACTTCAAATCTGTTTTATTATCCTTATCAAACCAAATTCCCCTTTATTGAAATTGAACTTTGGCCATATTAATAATAGGGATTTATCACAGTTGGAACACAAAATCTTATGTGACAGGGTAAGATCTTATTTGGGTCGATTCAATTATTATTATTTTTATCAATTTTAAAACCTAAAAGAAATTTAAAATTAACATTCAATTTACCAATTTCAAAATTACACGGCTTAGAAGGTCTCATACAAGAGTCATTATAATTGAAAAGCAAATATAAGTTTTGAGATTAGATCTTGTATTTAATTGTTGCTTGTAGGCGTAGCCCTCCCAAATCCCATTCTCTGGGTTTATCTTGTAATTTAAAGAAAGCAAAAAACCAAATTGAAGTTGAGGTACCAGCACCGCAGCACGTAAGAAACGGGCCAACCAAGAGAAGAATATGGTAACCACTCGTCCTCACCAAATCCCACTTTGACTCTTTCCTCCGTTGACATCAATTAAGCCACCACCGCCTATAGGCCATATCCCATCACCTACCTAATCTCTCTCTTCCAAATCTCACCGCCATGGAAGTTGCTTCAAGAAACTGTTAATGGTGGTCTCTGCACTTTTTTCCTACTAATTCTTTTGTCTCTTTCTTCATCTTAATTGTCAGATCGTTGATATCATTGACGCTTTCGGCTTCGATTTCGTCTTTTATTTAATTTTGAAGGTATTTTTCAAGTTAATTATCTATCTTTATGGTGTTTTTTCTTTAGTTTGGATTAATCTTTTTGATTATTGATTGTTTTTGCCGATCTTTTCTTTATGGAGTTTATCGCGTGTTTGTGAAAGTGACAAACTTGGAGATTTTGTTTTTGCCAAAAAATCATCTTTAAATTATGTCGGAGTTTGATCTGTGACTGTATATATGATTTTGTAATATTAATTGATATGAATGATTGAATTATTAATTTCTGTAGTATTAATAAGTAGAAGTGAATTTATGCTTGCATTTTGTTTGAACTTGTTGTGCCAAGTACCAAATCACGTAGTGTAGAAGGTGATTTTGCTCACCTTATTGCTTATACCGTGGCATACACATTAGAGGGAAGTAATGGGTGTGCATTGGGGTGTAATACTTGATATTTGGGACATTGTTAGTCGTTAGAAGCAAGAAAGTAGGTGCAAAGCGGGTCACATCATGGCTGTCTCAAACAAGACAGCATCCAACAGAAGAGCAGATCAGAGACTGTTCGTTCAAGCAGTTGGCTGCCTCATTCCAGCAGTCACTTTATGACAGGTGCAGTCTGTTGGACACGTATTGTCCTTTTTTAGGGTTATTCTACTGATTTAATAGGCTATATATTGGGCCTAAAACCAGTGTTAGAGTGGGTAAAAGGCTAATACAATAGGGAGGAATAGGGTTCGAGAGCTCTAGTGTGTTTTCTTGTATTAGCATGAGTGATTTCCATTAATGAAATACACTGCTATTTGAGGTGAGGTGTTCAAGACACCATTAAAACACTTGTTTGGTCTCTTGCATTGTTTGTGTGTTTACTCCATCGTTATACTCTGTTTTTCTTGCCATTTTCTTCTTATTCTGCACCTTAGCGAGGTCCTAAACCTTTCATTTCAGAACTATGGATACACTAAAGATAGTCTAGGTCGCTTGAACCTTGCAAATGGGAAGAATAAGGTTAGAGCCTCTAAAGACAGGAATTCTAGTAATGTCTTGGGTTTGCCAAGTGGAGGTAGATGTAAAGCATTGCATTCATTAATGGTTGATATTAGAATGATGTTTTATCCTGTTCTATGTAGACCTGGTTCTAACCTATGATTTGCTTATATAAGATGATAAGCTTGCTTGCAAATGGCTTAAAGATATGTTTTGTTGAGCTGAGTTTGAGACCTAACTGCTCTATGTGTCAACATCTGTTCCATAGTGTCAACTCTGCAGGGGTATCTTAGCTGTAACTCAGAATCCATTTACAAGAATTTTGATATATCCATTTAGAGTCCAATGTTTATACATTAAAAATTTTATATTGGGGTTGGTTTTGACTTTTGATTGATAAATAGCTGCAATGTTATATTTGCTTTTTGCTTCTGTGATAAATGGACCTATAGATGTATAAATTATGTGCGAGGGGGATTGGAGTCTTGAGGTTTGGATTTCCAATACAAACACGTGAGTTCATTATCCTTCTACTTTTTATGGGGACTCTTGAACTGCTTTCAACTTTTGTGCATTATACATCAATTCATCAACGACGATCTGATTTTCCATATTGGGATTAAGGGTTTGGCATTTTTGGTATTTTTTGAGTCGTTACAACACTTTCCTTTTGTGATATTTTTTTTCTTTCGTACATATTATATTTAGTCCCCTTTTTCCTTAGCAAATTTAGGTGTGGACATTATATTCTAAAAAGGATTGTTTAATTTTTGTACACTTCATTCATTGGTGGTTTTCATTGCTAGATTGTGTGAATTTGGACTTTCTCAAATCTTACAGCACGCCAGAAAGTGAAAAAAAGTCACCAAGTTGATGAGTACAATCTTCTTGAAATAAAGCAGGAATTACCAAGCTCGTCTTAGAATGGAGCAGAGTGTTACCGAAAGACCATTATCTCAAGAGCAATGCTTCCGTCAAGTCTATAATGGTGTGATGAATAGTAATAGTGCTCATCTTGACAAGGATCAGTCAGAAAATTGGTGTCCCAAGAGTTTGACTGATGGTGATCATTTAAGACTAGAGAAGCCTCAAATTCCCATTTGTCGTGACAACTTGCGAGGCGCTTGTGCTCGGGGAGAGTATTGTAAGTTTCAGCATTCTGGATCTGTTGAACATGATGGATCTAGGTTTTATCAGAATGATCGTGGAAGGTTATCATATAGAGAAACTAATGATAGTGATTCTAGAACTAGGCTGTCATATGATGGCTTCAGGAGCAGATCTCCTTGTCGTAAATTTCAGAGGGGGATGTGCTACCGCGGATCGTCTTGCTCATTTTCGCACACTGAATCTGTCAGGTATGGTCGATCCACTTATGGATCTAGAGTAGAACAGAAAGTAGATGGAGCAGTAAAAGTTTCTGGGTTTGCTGAAGGACGCAGGGACAGTGCTTCAGGACAACGGAGGAGCATATCTCCTTGTCGCAATTTCCTTCGAGGGCATTGCAAATTTGGATCATTTTGCAGACGTTGGCACCCAGAGTCTAGGCATGATCTCAGTTCAAGTAATCCTGTATGTCGTGAGGGTGGTCGAGATTTCACTTTGAGAGCATCTCAAGGGCATGACAAACCAAATATGCATAAGCATTCAAGGACTAAGCCTTTTTTTGATGACCTTCGTAAGAGGTCACCTTGCCAAAATTTTCTTCACGGAAGATGTTATCTTGGAGATTCTTGTGTGAAATTGCACCCTGTACGAGAGGTTTGTTTACAGTTTACCAAGGGGAGGTGCACCAATGGAGATTCTTGCAGATATCTTCATGGGTACCATGCATATGCTAGTTCTGTCTGGAATAAAAATCCCATAGGGGCTGCTGGAGGTAATAGCAATTTTTCTATGGAAAATAATAGCAACAATACAATAATTAATCAAGAGCATGATGCTGTTACGAACTCTAATATGTCATTAGGTGAAAGCAAGAATATTGAAAGCTGTGTCAAGGAAACTAAAATGGAGTCCGTAAATAATTCTATTAGTAAAATTCTTGATGAAAAGGTTGATGCATCAGTTACGTATGGGAGTAAATGCGAAATTTCTGAAGAAAAAATTGCACGTTTCTGCAGTCCTACTGAAAGACATGAGGATTTTAGTCTGTGGAGTCGTCCATTCAAAAGGCGTAGAAGCAGGAGTAGATCTCCTTTTTCTCCCAAAGATCATATTCATTGTAGAAATTTCAGGAGATGTGATTCTCGGATTGACTTATATAGAGATAGGGGCTATAATGTAGCACGTTTTCAGTATAATTGTAGTTCTTTCAAGTATGAGAGGGCTACGTACCATGCAAATACCCAACATCATTCTAAAGCTCAAGCTACCTCAGTTCATGATCGTTCTTGTGAAGCAAGTGATTCCAAGGTTGTGTTGCCTCATGGCCATGGAGTGGTTAATCAATGTCTGCAGACAGATCCGTGTCCTAATGGCAATCATGGCTCAAATGTTTCAACCGTTAATGAAAAACATAATGCCGTGTCTGTGACATGTGCTTTGCAGCCCAATTGTACAGACCAAAATGACAAGGAATTAGCAGTTGACAGGTCTCAGAGTACAGTTGTTAGTAGCCAGGAAGATTTTGAATCAGATTCAACAAGGTCATGTGAACATCACTTTGTTTCTCCAGAGGTTGCTAATTTGACTATGTTAGTAACAGAAGAAAATGTTGATGTGACTGGTAATTTGGATCGGGAGAGAGATGAAACTAATGCAGAATTTATGCCAGCAATAAAAACGTGTTCGAAGGAGAGGAAAAAAAAGCATCATGGATTAGTTTCTTGTGAAGATGCCATGAAGGAAGTAGCTGATGCCTTAAAACATGGGGTGCCAAATTCTGAAAATAATGATTTGGAGGATATGGTCGTGCATGACAGTCAACATAAACAGCAGGAAATTGAAGTGACCGACAAAATTGGTGAAACTGCAGAGTCTACACTACCTACTACTGATGATAAAACTTTAGTTGTTGGTAACACTGTTAGTCACTCACTGCAAGCATCACATGCCTCACCAAAAGCAATTATTCCTCTCTCTAGAAGAAAGCTTCTTGTCCTTGATGTGAATGGGATTTTGGCTGATATTGTTGGAGATTATCCTTCTCGTCTTAAGCCAGACACAATTGTATCAGGAAAAGGAGGTTGGTAACTTCGACCTCCATGATTTTTTCGTTTTGTCATTTCTTTATGTCTTCTATATCTTAGTCTGATCTATTCCTGCTGTTTTCAGTCTTCAAACGACCTTTCTGTGATGATTTCATAAAGTGCTGCTTTGAAAGATTTGATGTGGGCATTTGGTCGTCAAGAGCCAAGTAAGTGATCTTGATAGATTTATGCATTTTTTTGTTTGTTCATATAGTCACCGGAAGGTAGTGTGCATCATGATAAACTTTTTTCTCTTGATTGTATCACTTGCAAAGAATCTACATTTCTCCAGTGTGTGTCCGTTGTGATTATGTCTTGTTTGATACGGTCAGTTAGTATAATTGAAATGAGAAAGTTTGTCTGAGAAGTTTCGACGTGTCTTTGATCATTGTAGATTGTTAAGATATATCAATTCTCTTGTGTTAGCTATTATGCACTAGTAGCAATTGTTGATTGTACGTGAACTTTCTGTTGTTATCTTTGATTACAAAGTTAGATTTGCTCTTATCTCATCTATTTTTGTTGTAGTGGTAGCTTTCATTTTCCTAATTCATTTTGGTTTTTGCAACAATGCCAACGCCTTATTCACAGCATATGGGGTGTGCTAAGAACCAAAACAACTCGATGTTTGAGTTGGTAACACAGATTATAACTTTTGCGACCCCATTTAATATTAATCGACAACTAAGAAAATCAATTCCAATTATCATTGATATATATATTTTTTCCTCCTTTCTTTTATATCTATTATTATATACTTATATGCTCCTGTAAACCCTAACTCTTCCTGTCATTCTTCACTCCCATTATCCAGGTCATCTGCAGCCTACTACTTCCTCTTTTAAGCTCCTCAAGGTCACTTTATAACTCAACAGGTCTCCTTTACACATGACTAAACCAACATAAACGATTTTCACTCATTTTGTTTTGCATATACGGATTTACTAGACACTTTTGTGTTCTGTAAAGCATGTCCATCCATCCATCTTAATACGTGCATCTTAGTTGTCTCTCTATTCCTCCAATAATATCTCCTGAAAGTCCAACATTATGACCCAAATGATCTAATGGCTGTGTAGTAGACTTATCTCTTTAACCTTAGTGACGCACCTGCAACTGAATTCTATGCCTTACGTGTTGATTAAAATCAAGATCTCGTGAATATTGATCCTAAAGTATTTGAAACACGCACTTGGAAGGAACTCTTTTGTATCTTACAATACGAATGCTATGATCATCCGTGCCAATATGATATTTCATATACTTTCTTATGCTGACTTAGTTTTAACTCTTTTCATTCTAGCTTCAGTTAAGCGTTGACCCTATTGGTTTTCATCCACCGATTCAATGTCACCATGAAAGTTCTTTTTATGTTATCTATCTTGGATTGACCAATGAAAAGGGTATATGAGAACCCTGTTGTTGACCAAATGATTGGGAAAAATTTTAGTCACTCCTCAACATATCTGAACTTGGTTTGTACCTTCGCAAACATTTTTGAGCTTATACTGATATACTCACGTGGCATACCTTTTCTGTTTGCATTGCAGCAAAAACGTGACAAGGATAGTGGACTTTCTTTTGAGAGATAACCAGAAAAGATTGCTTTTTTGTTGGGTAAGGCATTAAATTCCTTAGTCGTACATACTATGTAGCTTCTCCATGCTAAGATATTGTATCTCGTCTTCCAAATTTCCTCCTCCATTTAAAACTAGTTTACACATGTTCTTTTGTTTTGAGTTTGTCTTGAATGGGTTAAAATTTGTGTCACATGATTCTTTGGGTATATTTGGTACATTTTGAACGAATCGCAAATCCATAAAAAGAATTAGCTAGTGAATAGCGATTATGTTACACCGGTTAAAACACCTCTTTTTGTCTTTGGGGTATGTTTCAACTATGTTTAATCATATCGTCAATTGCTCGTCCTTTACATCTACCTATTCTCTCAACAAAAAGGTTACTCACTTTCTTAGTCTGGTTTAGCTACTTGTGATAGAGCCCATTTTCTCCAACATTAAAAATCAACATAACTATTTTATCTTATTGTCAGATCTCACTACACTGTCTAAGTTTTCTCCGCTTACCAAAGTTGGATCTCTTGCAAGACTATTACCTCTAATCTCTTGAAATATATGACATCTTCACCAACTCCTCAAATTCAATATAGGAAGGTGTTTGGTGATGCCAGATATAGTGAGGCAATTGGTGATATGTTGGATTGGCATCAAGATTTATAAGAGGGTATTTCAGCTACTTGTAGCGTTTTGACCAACTTTAGAAATCATTTTTTTTCTTATTAGCTTTGTGCCAGATCTCTGTGGGCTAAATTTTGCTTCCAAACTTGGATCTTTTGCAATATTGTTGTATCCTATAATGTTCACGAAAGTATACAACACTAGCAATACGCAATGTTTAAGTCCCATTTTGATTCACGCTATCTATTTGAGTTCCTGATTTTTGTAGATTTGCAGCATTATTATTTCCAAATTATTTTTTGTGAGAATCACCTTGAAACCTTTATTTATTTTTCCATTAGTTTCCAGCATGTTATAACTATTTTATAAAGGACAAGGAAGTGAGAAATGAAATCTTGCTATAAATGGTGCTATCAACATTAGGTCTTGTATCCAGGAAACTTGTTCAATTTCAGAACTCATTGTCCGACATGCAAAGATGTGTGGCTAAGGCTGTGTAATATTTTGGTCTGGATGAAATGATAATAAAACTGAATGTGGTTCCTCAATTAGTAACAAATGAACATACTGACAACATTCTGGTTAATTACGCATTTGGTTATAATCCATTGTGAAAAATATGGTTTTGGTCACGATTGCAGTAATGGTTGCCAAACGGCTTGTCTTGACCTATTTGTTGATCATGGTATGCTCAAATAACTTTACACCACGACCACAATTTGGTGATGGGGCTCTGTTTTTGCACTATGTTATAATCAAATTTCTTAGTGACACAAGTTCCAAATGAGATGCTTTATTTTGTCTCTAACTAAGCTTACTTGAGATGTTACCTTCATGAACTAATTTATATTGGAAAATTATGTGAGAGGCAGGGAGGATAATGATTGGGGAGGTCCTAAATCCATTTAATGATTAGGTAGGTCCTAAATCCAGTTAAGACATAAACCAGACCCAACTTTTCTCCATCTTAGATAAGATTATGGAATTCTGGATGCTTTATAGGTGCTGTTATTTATCTTGGAACTTCTTGCTCTGTGTAATTATTTTCAACTCTGTGCAGGATCAATCCCACTGTACTGCCACTGGGTACACAACTATTGAGAACCGGAAGAAGCCTCTTGTACTAAAGGAACTTAAAAACCTATGGGATAACAATGGGGAAACTCTTCCTTGGAAAAAGGGGACTTACAATGAAACAAATACTGTTTTATTGGATGATTCACCATACAAGGCTTTACGAAACCCTGTAAGTGCTTAATGAGTCTTCTGTTCTGTGTAGAATAAGGATTTTGCTGGAAGAGTCTTCTGTTCATCATTCGTTGTTAGCTCACTCTTAGTTTGGTGTGTTTATCATACAGCCTTACACATCCATATTTCCATATCCATACTCATTCAAGGATGCTCGAGACAAATCACTAGGTAAGGTGCCCTCAAGACATATTATTCATATGGTATGTAGAAATTTCTTTTATGAATCCACTTGATGAAGGGTACTATTATTTTGTGTCTGTCTTGGTTAGTCATCTTTGAGATGCTGGTTATGCTTCAAATATACACGTTTGGATCTAGCTTGTAGCTCTGTATCTTCAATTATACACGTTTCGTGTCTCTGTTGTTCATATTTTCTATGCATTGGTGAAAGCTTTTGCTGCTTTCTTTCTTGCGTATTCCCTTTAGTCATCCATAATGCCGTAAAATGCATGTTCACTATTTAAAATCACGACAGGACCTGGTGGCAATATCCGTGCATATCTTGAAAGACTGGCAGAAGCTGAGAATGTTCAGAAATTCATTCAAGAAAATCCATTTGGTCAAAGGCCCATTACAGAGGCAAACTTATCATGGGCCTTTTACGCTAAAATTGTTGAAACTGGTGATGTAAAGCAACAAGAAGAAATTGCCAAAATAACTACCTCTGGCTCATAGCATTATCGCAGAGGTAATAATCTGACTCAAAGTTTATTGGTGTTTTGGCTTATTATTCAGTGCCATCTCATGGGTGTCACAAATTTTATTATTTCAACTTGTGTCACTGCCAGTACCAGTTCCTTAAGCAAGTACCCTCCTTTTTTGTTCCCTGATGATGGATCATTCCTTTTCCCGGTTATCTATCTTATGCATGAGCTGTGATATGGCCATATGTTCTTAACGGTTGGCCTCTTTTTGTAATTGTAGTTAAAATATACGTTATAGAAATAGAAGAGTGCAACAGTAAACCATAGGTTGTAGGCTTATAACTTATTCTTTGGACTTGAATGTGATTAAAAACTTAAATCTACGAAGTTCTAGACTTTCTGTTTCGATAGTCTTTTGTTAAAAAGGGTTGTCAACTTGAAACAAGTCTGTATCCAAAATGTCGAGGCCTGTTTGATACTAATGTACTTATACTGCGGCCGTTGAGATTTTCCTATGTAATATTGCGGCGTATGCTTTCTTGTGCTGTATATGAACTCTAGTTTGCCTGTACACCGGTATTATGCTGGAAGATTGCGGGTAAATCCAAACAAACAGAAGACTTCATTTTGATTGATTCATGTTAACATGGTTACTTACTATTGTTGCCTTATTCTTTATGAATATGAGTACTTATGTCATTATTATCATAGAAGAAGAAGAGCATATTGTTAAAGATCCTGCTTGTATAAAATTATGCTTTATCAACAGATCTTACTGATCTTATATTGAATCTTCTACTTGCTATTCATGGAGGAAAGTGACATGATTTTGGACCATGCCTAACATTGGAGTTTTTTACAATTCTGTCCCTTATTTTGATAGGGCCACGGATTTTTAGATTTGTATTTTAGATTATGATAATTAAAGTAAAATGATTCATTAAATCATATTTCTATGTACTTTTTGCTCATGACATTTGCTACAAACGGTTAGTCGGGAACAATTTCTTTGTTAGTCTGATCACTCACAAGGGCAAAGTTGTATATGTCTGACCCTCTAAAGTCTAACCCCACCCTAGGAGGAGCCACTTAATGATATTGGATAATGAAATTTTGTGTTGTATTGACCTATACAATGTGTTTTGACTTCTATGAGAGTAAGAACTCTTTTACTCCCTATTATGTCCCCTTAATTTCGCAATTTTTATTATGGGTTGTATGTGATTTTATTATATTTTTTTGGCTCTCGCACTCTCTTCTAATCTCGTTGTAGCTAAATCAAAGCCATTGAGAGACAATGCTTAACTAACATTGTGTCAATGTTGTAAGAGTTATTTTTATGAGAGACGATCTCAAAATAAATAATTTATATATTAATAATTGTATTAAATGGGATGTACAACCTATGGTTGAGGAACGTTTTACGATAAGACTGTGTCACACAATAATTTGTAATATTATTATTATTAGAGTTCTGTTGGGAATTAACATCAAGTATTGTGGTACTCTTGGTGGGTTTTCATGCCACCACCTTTGTTAGAAATATGTATGTTCAACACAAATTCAATGTAAATATTGTATACCTCCCTAAGTGAATGAATAGTCCGAATCGTCTGGTTGCTATTGGACGTTTAACTAATAGGAGTAATTATAAGAAAGATTGAAAAAAATAAGATAAATAAACAATTTAATTTCGAATTTAAGATTCGGGAAAACTTATGTCCCAAAATAAGCTTCCGTACATCCAAGTCTAGCCTCGGATAAGTCGCTGTTAGTAACAGCGAATGAAGAGAAAAAAAAAAAATTAAAAGGCCCTAAGTCGCTGTTAGTAACAGCGATTTAAGGAATTGACCAGTCAACCCCTTAAGTCGCTGTTACTAACAGCGACTTAAAAAAAAAAAAAAAAAAAAAAAAATTTTTTTTTTAAATTTTAATAGTACTGAACTTGAAGTCGCTGTATTATTTTGTTTTTGGAGCAGCTTGTTTTTTAACCTTCAAACAATTATTTAATAATAGATGAACTAACTATATAAACTTGTTATTATTTGATTAATCTTCCGATGTGGGATTGTTTTCTGGAACACATCAAAATAAATGAAACCAAAAATTAGCTCACGAATAGAGCACCGATGTAGGACTGATACTTGTCTTACCAGTTACCACTTACGAAGGCACACTCGATAACAATTAGAAACTGCTCTACAGAACCATACAGAAAATAATTGATGTAAATATTAGTAGGTTTTAGTGACTAGCTGCACAAAAGGTTTTTAGGATGATGAATACAATGACATTGCAGATTCGCAGGAGTAAAATCTCTAAACAATCATGATAAACAGATTACTTTCAGCCAAGTGGAAATTTCTTTTCTTTTGTTGATCACAAAAAGGCCTACAGCTCCAATACCATAGATATAATTTTAAATCTACCATACCACTTCATAGAAATTAACATTTCAGCATGCTCCTGAAATAACAAAGCTTAAATTTTCTATTCAAGAAACTAGCATAACTCAAAGGAATTGAAGATTGATGTTCCATACAGAAGATTATATCATGCTAGAGCAGACTCACCCGAATCACTTCTTCTGGAAGTGGACGTTGATCCTTTGGTCGATCACAGAAATTCTTATACTCTTCCATGTCTCTAATAGCATATGTACTTAACTGCCATTGTCAAAAAAGATGACATATTAGATCTGAACTTTTCGGAGGAAAAAAGTGATGGTGACATAAGTATGAATTGTCGCCTTCCTTCCTCCTTAGACCCTGATCATAGTTCCTATGAGCATGATACGTTGGGTATGATGATGATGACAGAGAAACAAATTCTTCCAGCTTCCAGTAAGAGAAGAGGATATGATGATGATTTATTTTGGGGTCACAAGTGGTGGAAAGAATAGAGCTAATATACCAATAGATCTCTACTTTCTGTCAACTGTCAATTTATCGATGTCATCTTCTTAATTTACACAAAGTTTTATCACTTGGCTTGCTATGACAGAATTCTCGATTTACATAAGCTAAAAAACTTACCTCCACATCACATTTCATCTCCTTGGAACAAGGTTTAACCATATAAAACCTCTGTAATACAATGCCCACAATTAGCAACATGGGAGAATCACCATCAGCAAATTCTAACAAGGCAATATCTAAAAGAGTAATCAACATTGAATGTCAATGAAGATTGACGCATTTAAATCCACATCCACACATTTAGAAAAAAGTATTTGTTTAGTACAGACTGACAGAGGGTAAGAAGGAATCTTGTCTTCTCCAATCAGATATAGTAAGTTATATCTTTCGACAAAATTTAAAGTTCCAGACTCTGAAAGTGCAATGAACAACTTGAGCAAGTAACACAGGTCATGGAGAATAAATGAAATTAGACAACTTTTGATGATCTACTTAAACTTTAAAAGATATACGTGAGGCATACCTGTCGAAAGGGTTTCTGAGGAGTTCTCCAGAATGCCTGTTGATAGATTATAACAGCTCTTAAAACAAAATGTTATCATATGTGAGTCTAAAGCCAGATAATACACATCATATATATTACCTGCTCAAAGTATACTGGATTACATAAAGTTCTAATGAATCACTACTGATGTGTTTTCGACTTAAGATTGTAGCAGCACAACAGTGTTGTGATACATATCAACATCAACCCATTGAAAAGACAAGTATCGTGCATCCTAATGCTGCAACTTTGTAATTGAATATGCTCCACAAAATGGTGTACCTTCGTAAGTGGTAACTGGTAAGACAAGTATCAGTCCCACATCGGTGCTCTATTCGTGAGCTAATTTTTGGTTTTATTTATTTTGATGTGTTCCAGAAAACAATCCCACATCGGAAGATTAATCAAACAATAACAAGTTTATATAGTTAGTTCATCTACTATAAAATAATTGTTTGAAGCTTAAAAAACAAGCTGCTTCAAAAATAAAATAATACAGCGATTTCAAGTTCAGTACTATTAAAATTTTAAAAAAAAAAATATATATATATTTTTTTTTTTTTAAGTCGCTGTTAGTAACAGCGACTTAAGGCCCCTTAAGTCGCTGTTACTAACAGCGACTTAGGGCCTTTTAATTTTTTTTTTTCTCCTCATTCGCTGTTACTAACAGCGACTTACCCGAGGCTAGGCTTGGATGTACGGAAGCTTATTTTGGGACATAAGTTTTTCCGAATCTTATATTCGGAATTAAATTGTTTATTTATCTTATTTTTTTCAATCTTTCTAATTATAACAGTTGATCACGAACAATGAAATTTTCGCTATATTCACTTATATGGATTGTTGTTTTAATCCTGTTTTTGTATCACGAGTTATATAAAATTTGAAGTAAAAGAACTAAAATTTTCGAAGATTGAAATTTGGTTTGAGATACAATTATTCATACAAGTTTTTCTACATTAAGATCTTGTGGATTAGCAATGGGAATGGTGAACAACATAAATTGAAAAAAGGAAAAACTGAAATTGAAATTTGGTTTGAGATACAATTTTTCTATATTATTCATACAAAATATCATTTTAATCGCAAAATATATTTTAGCTTTGACTTGAGTGTCAAAAGGTCTTGCAAGGCATCATTCAAAGGCAGATATTTTCGTGTTGCAGGAAGTGCAAGACAACTCGAATTAGCTCCATATAAATCAGACAACTTATAACTCAAACAACTCATCATACATTATACTAAAATAATAAAAGATTATGTCAATTTCATACATCATGTTATATTGTTATCCCTCGTAAATTCTAAGTAATTAAATATGGAAACTATGAGTTTTAATTAAACTTTATTTCTTACTGAATAATAATAGTAAGAAAAAAGTCAATTCTAAAACCTTTAATTTTTTAAGTACACTTTTTAAGAAAAAAAATATTTTGGGTAACTTTGATTTTAGTAAATTAGATGACTAAACAATTAATTTTACCCTTATTTACGATACAAAAATAATTAGGATATAAAATAGTTGTTAACTATAAATAACCTTATAATTAAAAACTCTTAAATTATGTAACGTCAAAATTCATAAACTTAATTATTTAGCTAACTTATAATAACTAAAATCTTATCTACAATAATTTTACAATGATAATTATGATAAAGAAAATTATAGAAGTATATATTTTGAGCATGCCATCAATAAAGTGTTTGTGTATGAGTTTTATCATATATTCATTTCATAGAAGGAAGTTTGATATAATCTTTGCACAATAATTTAATTAGCCTCTCTTTAGTAAACTTTAAATTTAATATATACTCAGATTAATCGGTTTATTTACGAAAGAAAAATTATCATTAGTAAAAATAATTTTTTATTAGTAATAATTATTTTAATCAGTGAAATAAAATCATTTTACTAATAATTGTTTTAGTTAGCAAAATAAAATATAGTTATGATCAGTATAATGATTAATTTTGAAAAATAAACAATTATATTCAATTAACTTTATTTATATAACTTAATAAATTATCATATTCGTGCACATTATTTGTTATTCTCTTAGCTCAATACAAGTGATTTTTGTTTATAGATGCTTTTAAGTTTCAGTTTGTAGACTAAATTTAAGTTACACTAGAAGTCCATTTTTAAATTTTAGTATATGTTCTCCTATTTATAGATCAATTTAGCATCCCCTCATATGTTACATCTATCTTTTACCTATTATAACTTATATTTAATTACTCCAATGTGTTTTATTTGACTTTTCATCATTTTTAAATGGTCGGATGAGACCACATGTAAAAAAAAAAGTGCAATTTTTAAAATTTTAATAGGGATAAAATAAGGTTAATAAGTGTTAAGGTGCGAAAAATTTAGTAAAGGTAAATTGATTAAGTTATCATTTTTAAAATAGAAATGAGACATTTAATTTGATTTGACCCAATAAGAAAATTGAACACTTAGATGAATCGAGTTATATTCATAATCAAGTTAACAAATCATGGAGTAGTTTTATTACTCCTACTATATACTCCTTTAGTTCATTTGGGTTGTTTTATTAAGTTGTAGTTGATGAATAATATAATAACATTAATAAATAAAACCGAAGCAACAAAACCCATTTGTAGATGTGATTAAAAGAGATCATGTATTGTGAGATCATTGTTAAAATTAAAAAAAAAATTAGAAAATTCAACGGGAGTCATTAAAAGCTTTTTCGTTTAAAAGAGAATATTGGTGTGTACAAATCTTCTATATAACTTGGTATGACAACAACATTAAAGTCATAATTAATTTATTAGCATGGTTCTACAAATACATTCAATTATCACTTAGCTCAATATAAACCTAAATATTACTGCTAGGATTATATTTTAAAAATAAATCAAATTACTCTGCTTCTATTTTATTTTATTCTTTTCCTGAAGTTTAAAAAATTTTAATTATGAATTTCTAAAAATTATAATATATTAAAATAAATTCATTAAGATATATGAATATATTTTTCATATATATTGCTAAGAATTTATATTCAAAGTTTAACTCTAAATTTTAAATATTTTTTTTAAGAAAAACAAAATAAGAATGGACGAGAATACCTTTTACCAATTTCAGTGTTATTCAATTGTTATCTATTTAGAATACAATTGTGATAATTGTCCACTTGGGTGTATATTGAGTTAATGATAGTTGGATATGCATTTTCAATAGATGAGGAATATTTAAATTTATTAAAATCAAATTTTCTTAAACACTTTATTGAAAAATAATGAAAATATGAAAGTAAAAATCTATATCTTAAATTGGATACTTTAGATTGAATGAAGTATTATAAAGACTAAACTCAATCACTTAATAATATTAAGATTTGGTAATCAAACCCTAGCTAGTAAAGCTCAATTACCTATTTTAGGTTAAAATAAGATGATGACAAAAATGGAAGCTACTAAAAATGCTTGATTCGAGTAGAGAAGAGAATTCTTACATATAAGGTCAGAAAAAAAACTAATTTTTTCAACTCTTCTATTACAGATTAAAAAGGAAAGCTCATAACCTATGAATGAACAAACTCAATCAAAAACTTAAGCTAATGGATAAGGACCGAATATGTTATATGTACTCTAACACGTCCTTTTATACAAGAGCCCATTGGGCTAGAAGTGTGAATGCGCATAGACATTGATTGTTCCACTTTAAATAAGGGGTGGTTGAGATTTGAGTCCGTAATCTTTTGTCACGTTGACTTTAATACCATGTCAAAGAATCATCTCAACTAAAAACTTAAACTAATAATTGAAGTCTAAATATATTATATACCGTAACATAACCAGTTTTTGCAGGAGGAAAGACGGTTAGACATGAATACTATTAATAGAAGAAAAGCTGGAGATCATCAGTGAATAATATAATAGGGATAAGAAAGGGAAGAGACAGACAGACAAAGAGAAAGCAGCTGTGTATTCAATTCAAAGGAGTGAATTTAATATTTCTGCAAACCTAAGGCTGCAACTCCGGTCTCTTCTCTAGTACTGTCATTTTCTCCTGCTTCTCCGTCCTATTAAAATTGCAATATTATTTTCTCTTAATTAAGCTCTCACGTAAATTACATAATATCACAATCTCAATGAAATAAAAATCAAAAAGAATGACAATCAAATTGCAAAGATCAAGTTATTTAGTAGTGTCCTTTTCCTTTGTCTTCCTTTTTCTCTATTACAACATTTGCATAATGTTGTAATCTCAATGGAATTAACAAAGATCGAGTAAGATAATAGTCAAGTAGCAAAGATAAAATGGACGGTTGCGGTGCGGTAATGGATTGATGTGGCTGCATTATCTCAACTATTGGCCTAAATCATTAAATATTCGTCAAGGAATCAACTCAATCAAATGCTTAAGCTGATGGTTGAGGCTTCTATATATGTTATATTCTCTCCGATCTTTTTTGTTTGTCCACTTTAAGAGAGAAAAATTTAAATCAAATTTTTGAAGTATATATTGAAGATGAAATATATATTCATATGAGATCTTGTTAGATTTGTCTTGATGTAAAGTTTTTAATATATAATTTTTATAATTTTTTTATGATACGTACTTAGAGATTTTAAGGCTTAAAATATGCTAAAAAAATGCATGCAAAAAGTAAAGTGGACAAACAAAAAAGAACTGAGCAAGTATAGTCTAACACACCACACAAGAGCCATTGGGCTAGAAGAGTGGATTCGCACAAACGCTGAATATTCCGCTTTAAATGAGGTTTGGCTGTGATTCGAATTCGTGACCTTTTGTCACGCTAGCTTCTGATACCATGTCAAAAAATTAACTCAACCAAAAGCTTAAGCTGATGGTTAAGGCTCTAAAATACAATTCTTGTACACCTTTATAACGTAGAAAATACCAATTCAAAAAATTTAAAAACCTTTACGATACATGTACGATAAGCCTTGATTTTGCACTATATATGGTGTTAGTAGTGTCCTTTTCATTATTTTGATCGCCTATTAGGATTTAGGAGTAGACAGTGTTCTCTACCCTCATCATCAGTATTCAGCATTGAGTAAGAGTAAACCCAGTGCACTGCTGAATTTACCCTCTTAACACATCGTTATTACTACCAGTACTATTATTGTTCTGAATTCTGATCATGTTGTAAGATTAATGTACCAGTTAATTTTCATTTTTTCATCTGTTTCATTTCAAATGTCTCATTTGCTTTTTACATGTCTGTCAATGCACAAATTCAATACTTAATAACACTAATTATATATAATTAAAAGTTATAAAAACTAGATATTAATAAATCTTATGTTGAGACGAATCAAACAAGATTTCATTTTGACTACGTTTAATGCATGTTAAAAATAGGAAAATTTCATATGGTAGCATCGAACTTTCATGAAACGCTAATAGTAGCAATTTTATAAGATTTTTCCACATGGTAGCACCCAGTTTATGCCTGTCGTAGCATTTTCCGTTAAATTCTTGTCAATTTTCGTTAAATATTTTGGAACAAATTATAAAGATAACAACCAACACTTAATAAATGTAAAAACGTCAAAATGGTGAATTAAACGGAAATTGATAAGAATTTAATAGAAAATGCTACGGCAGTTAAATAAGACATAAACTAGATGCTACCACTACCATGTGGAAAAATCTTATAAAAGTGTTACCACTGGCGTTTTATAAAAGTTCGATGCTACCACGTGGAATATCCCTTAAGAATATAATACAAGTTAAGACTGAATGATGAATAGTACCAAAAAGCAAATAAGACATTTAAAAAGAAACGTAGGGAGTTTAAGATAGCGTTAAAACAAGGCCGCATCACATCTTAAAACGAACAAATATTTTCGGCATTGTAAAAAAGTAAAAAAACCACGTTTTGGACCATATCAAGAAATATCTTATGATTCGACTGATATTTAAAAGTTATGATTTCCGCATCATTTCCGTTACTGCATTAGTGTTCTATTACCCATTACTTGGCGATCGTCACCGTTAATATGTAATCTTACATTGTGTATACAAATAGTGTAGTTATATTGTCTGGGGATCTGGAGACCATTAATATTGATGAGTACCAGTGTGTAGAAAGGTCCCCATGCAAAAAGCACCCCCACCATTTTAGTCTTTTAGAGGAGCAAAAAGAAAAAGAAACAAAGAAAAAAAAAGGTAAATTAAAAGTAAAGGTAAAGGTGAAAAAAAACAAAAATAGGCAGCAATATTAGTACTACTTCCTGCTACTTCATTTTCTGGGATCTGGAGCAACAATCACACCACATATTAAACATTACTTCTTTCTAGAGACCAAGACTTTTCCACTCTTATTCCATGAACAAAACAAACATAATGTGGTTTGAATTTGGATAGAAAAATAAAATATCCAATTTAATTTGATTTGATACTCGTTTTTTTAATGTTTTTTTTATTTACTTTTTTCATAGTGTTTAAAGTAAATTTTAAACTTTAATATTTCTAAATATATATATATCATAAATAATTATAAAAAAATATATAATATAAAAGTATACATTAAGACGAATCTAACAAGATTTCATATGAATATATTTTATCATTTATATATATCTTAAAAATTTTAATCAAATTTATCTTTCAAAAGTAGAATATTCTAAACGGGAAAAATATTAAGAAACGGAAACGAAGAGAGTATAATTTTATGAAGAAAATCTTTCACGAAATTTGTCCCACACCTTTCTTTTAAGTTCGTTTTACCAAATTTGTCATGATCCACACTCTTTTTTCAAATTAATTTATACATTTAATTTAGATTTTGGTGAAATACCAATTTAATTCCCTGGTATTTGCCACCATATACGTATGGCAATAATTAGGTTTTCTATTTCATTTGCTTCTACAATCATGAATGTACTACAAGCTATATAGCTATATGTTTCATTTTTTAAATAGAATATGTATTAGGGTTTTGAGTATTATAATATTTGTTTTTGGTAATTCGTGATATTAGTATAGAAGGAGTCTAATATTTATTAATAACACTTAATTACTGTTTTATATTACACAATTTAACATTAATAATATTATTAATTAAATGTTTTGAGTTATAACCTTAATTAACAGGTTTGTGTCTAAACTACCTGGCCAATTAATAATTTTTAACTTCATAAATGGATTCTATCCCAAAAAGATTATCCACTAGTGAAATTTTTCTTCTTTTCTCTGTCCAGTTGCTTTCACAAATTTCACCCAACAAAAGTAATACTTTTTTTGTACCTTTGTTTTCTACTCTTTAGCATTTTTCTTAAAAACTTGATTTGTTTAATAAGTCTTACGTTTGTTTGTAAGGATATAAATCAATTTCAACTAGTAAATAAAAATATATTTTAAATTTTAAAATGTAAAATTGTATCAATTATATTTCATATTAAAAACATAAAACTAAAATTTATCATCAAATTACACGTTAAAATTAATTTAGTTTTCTAATTTACTCTTATTCTTATAAATATATTATGGAAAATTCCACATGGTAGCATCCAACTTTCATGAAACGCTAATGATAGTACTTTTGTAAGATTTTTCCACATGATAGCATCCAGTTTACCGTCGTAGCATTTTCCGTTAAATTCTTGTCAATTTCCGTTAAATTCACCATTTTGACGTTTTTACCCTTATTAAATGTTGTTTGTTGTATTTATAATTTGCCCTAAATCATTTTTATGCTCTCAAATGTTTAATTCATCATTTTGACATTTAATTTACCGTTTAATTCATCAAAGTTCTCAAATGTTGTAACAATTTTTCATTCAAATTGTTAGTCTTTATAATTTAACCTAGTTAAGTACATACTTCCTTCATTCCAAAATACTTGCACCATACACATTTTTTCACAATTCAATGCATTTGTCGGATCGTTTATATCTAAAGTTATACATAACTAAAAATTTTAAATATTGGTATTATGAAAATATGTGACTGGACGAATAAAACAAGATCCCACATGACTATGTTTTTTTCTCGTATAATAGCCGAAATATGTATATTAATATATATAGAATGATCAATAATGCAAAAGTTAGTTTGGTGTAAGTTATATGGAATGGAGTAAGTATGTATTAATGCTTAAAATGCACCTTTTAAACTTTATAATCCTAGTTAAGTACATTAAGTGAACATTATGGCTTATATAATAGTGCTTTAGGTACCTTTTGTAAAAAATGCCAACAATTTGAATGAAAATAAAATTGTTACATTATTTGAGAGCGTTGATGAATTAAACGTCAAAATGATGAATAAAACATTTGAGAGCATAAAAATGGTTTAAGGTAAATTATAAAGACAACAACCAACACTTAATAAGGGTAGAAATGTCAAAATGGTGAATTAAACGGAAATTGACAAGAATTTTACAGAAAATGCTACGACAGTTAGATAAGGCATAAACTACATGCTCTACCATGTGGAAAAATCTTACAAAAGTGTTATTACTAACATTTTATGTAAGTTCGATGCTATCATGTGAAATTTTTCATATATTATTATTCTCGTTAACGAATATCCTATAACTTTCGTTTGCTTTATTTTATGGATTTCTAGAATATCCTAATTATAGAAAATTATGGATTACATTGTAAGCACTTAGTACATGTCATGGATGTCACAAGTAGTTGTACAAGGAAATTTGACTCAGGTTATTTGGATGAAAGATTCATGAAATAATGGCACTGCTTATCTTGTGCAGAAAATTCAGAAAATAAGAATTTAAGTGACAGTTTGGTGAATAGTACTCTTTAAGTCTTAAAGCAATTTGAATTTTCTATCATCCTATTCTTAGCACACATTTCACAATCCTTTACTCCTAATACTCCATTTTTCTTTGACTTGGGTCCACTTCTATCAACCCTTCCAATCCTTCCAATCTTGTCTACATTTTATATACCTAAGTCTTTTTTTCTCTTTCTACCTCAGTTTGAGATTCAGTGTTTGTCGATTATTATCAGTCTCGCGGGATAGTTTTTATTTTAATTTTTGAATTTTTACCCTGCAAATAATTATAGTTTGTTCTTTTAACAAATTTTTAATCACCTTAAAATCTCTTCTCCACGATTCTAAATTCGAATTGAGAAAAATTGTGAGCAGTACGTCTATGACAAACAAATCAGTTAAACTCACCTAATTAGGCGATAAGTGTCAAAGAACCAACTCAACTAAAAGTTTAAGTTTGATCGTCGAAACCCCAAGATATGTTATATATATACTCTAATACGCCTCCTTACATAAAACTCCTTTGGGCTATAAATATAGATGCAGCAGCAGCACATGTCAACTTCATACCTGATGTAAAATAACCCACTTAAATTTAAAGTGCAATTGGGATTCAAATACATGTCAAGTATCAAATACTATCTTCAGTACTAAGGTGCATGCTCTGAGTGGCCTAACTATAAGCAGTCACAGGCAGCACTGCATCAATTTGTTTACTGACACCAATCATAATGATATCTGAAACTGTATATACAATTATACATCATTTAACAAATTAAAATGCTTAATTAATTACTAGAACCCTACTATATATTAGTTCAAAGAAAAGAGTACTAAAACTATATATCAAACACAATAATTAATTACAATTATACTATATAATTAGAAAATATAATCACTGCTTCAAACAAAATAAAAAGAAGTGGTCCATTTATGCAACTATACATAGTTTGGTCCCAATCCTAGTCTACAAAGGACTGTGTACTTCCTTATCTCAGTACAGCACCACAGCTCCTCTTCGGCTGTTAGCCGCCTCGAATCATAAGCCACGCACAGCTAGCTTCGTCTTTGAGCTAGCTGCGCAATTTTATTTGCTTTTGTTTATTTAAATTTACTATATTGTACAAATGAAAGCAATATTTTCTTAAATTAAGTATAGCAAAGAAAATAATTATTTTCGATCACTTTCTTAAAATTTAGGTTATTTGCAAATTAATACAGCTGCTAAAGTATCAATGTCAACAATATTCTGGCCTAATCACAAGATGGTCAGAATTTTTAGTTAAGTGGTCAAAATTCTGTGATTTGACCTGAATGTACGTTGTAGACATTGATACTGTGGTGGCTGTAATTTGCAAAATACTACAATTTAGAGACCTTTTAGTGACAAAGGGTTTTTATCACTAATTTTGTCACTAAGCAACAACAAAAGCGACAAAACCCTTTGTCACTAAATATTTTCTCTCCATAAAAAAATTATCGCTAAAATTGTCGCTAAATTGATTTTTAGGTTTAAAAAAAATTGAATATTTGTCATTATTATTAATTAATACAGTAATTATTAATATTATTATGTAACAATAATAACAAATATTCAAAAATTTTTTATTAATAATACTCAAAAACTATATATAAAAAACAAAATTAATTAATTTGAAATTCAATAAATACATTAATCTTAAATAAAAAATTAAATATATATTACAAAATTTTTTACATTAACGTATATACAATAATAGACGAATAAATACAAAAATTAGAAATAATAATGTATATACATAATAAATGTATTATGAAGAAAATTCGAAAAAAAATTAACAAAAAACAGCAACTTTTGCTCTAAAACACAACAAATTCGCCAGATCTGAAGAAAAAAAAACAAAATATAAAAATAAATTACATCCAAAAAACGAAATACAACATATATTCAAAAAAATGAGTACCAATTCGATATGCATGAACAATGAACAATATGAACAAATATTAGTCGGATTATATGATGAGAAGTAGAGAGAAGAAGAAAACATGTGAAAAGATGTGAACAAAATGACAAAATTCTACAAGAACAATTAAAAAATAGTTCAAGTAAAAGAATACCCGTGAAAAGAGAAGAAGAATACCACCGGAAAGTAGCCGAAAACCTGTCGGATTATATGATAAGTAGAGAGAAGGAGAAGAATAAGTTAGTAAGATGTTAGAGAGAAGTTAAAGAAGAAGGTAAATGGTTTGAAGAATGAAATGTTAAGTTAAAAGGTTTGAAGAACGAATTTGAAAAAAAAATTGAATTGGAGTTTGGAATTTAAAAGCCGGGTAAAATACTTTAGCGACAAATGGCTTTGTCGCTAAAAAGAAGCTTTGTCACCTATTTTGTTGCCAAAATGAATTTTAAAAGTGTTGCTGTTTCTTAGTGACAAAATTTATTTTAGTGACAAATTAGGCGACAAAACTCTTTTGTAGCTAGTGCCTAGTTGGTGACAAAGACGTTTTGTAGCCTTTTTTGTCACAAAACATCTCTCCTCAGAATATGGTTTTGTCTCGAAATTGAAGTATTTTTATAATGAAAAAAATAAGATTATTATTATAATTCGCAAAAGACTTAAATTTTAAGGTTGTAAATTCGCAAATTGTTCTAAAGAAAATCTAAGGAAATAGTTTTAGTTAAAATCCAATCCTACATATTAGCTAAGCTTACATAAGTAATAGAGTATATACAAAATTTAAGACAACAATCAGTGTTGGGACCTTTCACCAGGAGTGATACTAATAACAAGGTGAAAACATACACTTTAGCTAAGCATACATATTAGTATATACAAAATTTAAAACAATAATTATTGATATAAATGTTTGATTAAGTTGATTTGTTAATATTATATCAGAAAATCAGAACTCACATTATTAAAGTTACGTCATTAATTAGTTTAAGTCTAGCTCATTCATTTCTCATTAATTTGAAGTAATATAGTTAAATGACTATTGGGTGAAAGAGCATAATAGAGTATATCATAATATTGCCGTAAATTATGACCATCAACTTATCAACTCCAAAATCAAACATTATTAAATAAATAAAGATTATATTTTTGATAAGATGAGAAAATTAAGGTTTATAAAAAGTAATAAATAATTTATTAATAAATCACCTTTTTAATCTTGTGAATGATAACAAAGTTAGGGTACAAGTTTTAACACAATAATTAAATTTAATAGGAGTGAAATAAATGTACTCCTAGTGTATATGTATTGTCAAGAAAGAAGTAGTCCCCGTCGTTTTCTCTACAACAACATGCATTAGCATGCATAGTATGGTCCCCCTAATATTCATAGCTCCCGTTTCTTCCTTCTTCTCTTTTAATCAATCAACTATCAAAGTGTAAACCATGTTTAAACAACATGACATAATATTTTGTCCCGTCATGAAATTTGTCTCACTTTTTTTTAGTACATTCCAACTAATTTTCCCGTTTTACTTATATTTTAATGACATTCACACATTTGTCTCATTCTTCCCAAATACTAATCTATTCACTATTTTCAATTTCTCTTCTAAATACTATAGAGCAAATTTAATAGAATACAGAGAAGTATAAAAATCACTTGTAGAATTATACTTATACTAACTATTAATAAAGCAATCAAATTAAACTAGCTAACTAGCGCGCAAGTATATGTAATAATAGGGAATAAGGGAATATATATATAGATGCATACATGTAAACTTTGAATAAGACACGTACAAATAATTATCATATACGTTAATGTATATACATGCATATGATAGAGTATATTAATTATAATATTATATTGGTTTAATTTGAATTTTGAGTTAGAAGTTACTTATTTAACATGATATTTTAGTTTAAGTTTTATCTTTACTTTCCATTCCAGCTGGAATTAATATTATCAAGAAACCAACTAAACCAAAAAGCTTAAGTTTATGGTTGAGACCTCATAATATATTAGACTCTCTCTAATTTACTAGTAATGTCCCATTTACTTTTTGGATACTAATTATCTATGACTCTTAATTTGTATTTTATTATTAATCTATAAGTTAGAATATGATCAAGTGAGATCTTGTGTTGATTTGTTTCAATGCAAGGATTATTTATATCAATTTTTCATAATTTTTAATTATGCACAATTAGAGATATTAAGAATTGAATAAGTAATTTGATTGAATACATAAAGCAAATGGGAAGTTAGTAGTGAATTGGAGGGAGTATAATCTAACACGCCTTCTTATACGAGAGCCCTTTTGGCTAGATTTGTTGATGCAGCATAGGTCCTCCTCAAACCTGACGTTGAATATTTCACTTTAAATGAAGGGTGATTGAGATTCGAACTCGTGAACTTTTATTATGTTGGCTCTGATACCATGTCAAAGAACCAACTCAACCAAAAATTTAGAGTTAATAACTGAGGCCCCATAATATATTATACAATAACAAATTTTAAGCAAAAAGTTGTATGAGAGTGTTTAAACTCATCAATATTTTTAATTCAAAGGGTTTTCATGTGAATACGTGCTATAAAGTATATAATATATCATATGAATACAACAATCCGTTTCAGTAAATTGATTGAATTGGTTTTTTAACGGCGTCTATATATATTATGCACATAGAGAAGAGAGAAGCTAAGTTAAGACGTTGGCGTGGCAATGCAGAATCCACTAGGCCACATGGTAGGAATGTAGGCCATTCCTTTTCCTTTTCCTTTTAGGACGTGGTAAAAGAATTCTAGGCATCTTCTTAGCTTCTCTTGAGATTTTTATGAGCAGCATCCTTTTCTTATATAATTACAATCTCACCATCCTGCCTTCTCTTTCTCAGCTCCCTTCTTTTTTCAATGATATGAATAATTAGCAGATTTAGAACCCTCCGATCTTTAATTATCAAGCTGACTGATGATATTATCCGTTTGGGAAGATAGGAAAATCTGTGGAGATTCTAGTTATCAACCACAAGTCTAGTCTCTAGATATTTAATTATGTAAGTTTATCTTCATTTATCTTCTTAATCTTATTTTAGTTAATTTAAAGGTTAATTTCTAGCTTGAAGATTAGTTTTCATGTTCATTTTATTAGTAATTCGAGCCGAATGACTCTTTGGCTGCATACTCCTTTATGGGTACTTCCCTTCTCAAGCGATCTAATCATAGTTTCTATGAGCTAGATACACTGAATACGATTATGTTCATTTTAGTAATTATATGCAAATTAACTTTGTTATTCATTGCTTCCTTAATTCTTCATATTTTGTTTCACTATATTGAATCTTGAGAGGTATAAGTTCAATTCAAAATAACATACTTCTTACAATTGATAAAAACCCTAATGAGATTCAGGATCTAATTTATTTTTTCATTTTAATTAATATGATATAGGTATTTTATTGATTAGGAAAATTTAAATTTAAAATAAACTCAGCTATTTCTCGTCAACTATAAACTCAACTAATTAACAATTAACTCAACCTAAACCCAAGTTTAGGTATGTATACTAGAATTGAAATAACTATAATATAATAATCCTTAAACCTGTAAAGGTCGTAATTGTGGTTCATTTTTACTTTTTAGAGTACAACCCTAATACTTAATTTCATATAGAGTTAATTGATAGTTGGATGTCTTTTGAGTGGTTGAGGAATAATATTGAAACAAATTAATTAACATTTGAGTAATTAGTTATTATTACTGGATCCCTCCGTTTCAGTTTGTTTGTCACACGTAATGAATTAGCAATACATTTTTAGATGATGATCTTAAGAGATAAAGAAGAGTCTTCATACAACACAAAGCAAGAACTAGGAGAACAATCCACTAAGCAAAGTACACAAGCATCAACTAGTACAAGTTCAAAACAATGGTCATCCGGGTTCAAAAACCCAAGAATTGTAAGAGTTTCTAGAACATTTGGAGGCAAAGATAGACATAGCAAAGTATGCACCATCAAAGGATTGAGGGATAGAAGGATTCGACTCTCAGTACCTACGGCGATTCAACTTTATGATCTACAAGATAGGCTTGGGTTAAACCAACCTAGTAAAGTAGTTGATTGGTTACTTGATACTACTAAAAATGATATTGATAAACTCCCTCCTTTGCCCATTATACCGGGAACATTTACTTCTCAAGGGTATGGATCACTCCCTTTTCATGCTTCTTCATCTCAATATTTTGATACAAGTTTGTTATCTTCTACGAAAAATGTTGGTCATCATGATCAACCTAATATCCCGCTCGAAAACAGGGACTGGGTTAGGAAAAATGTTGGTATAAACATAAATTCAAGTAATCAAGATGATTTGGATAGTGTTGTGGATGAAGATGATGGATCAATTGTGGGTAAATTGAAGTATTGGGATCCTAATGGGATTATGAGATCTAAACAAAAAGAAGTAGGTCATGATCAAGAAGGTAGTTCACAAGTTTTGGCTCAAAACTTGTTCCCTATTTCAAGTAATACTAATAATAGTAGTATGTTACCTTCTCAAAATAGTAATCCTTCCTTTTTGGGTAATAATCCTATGTTAAACTATTACCATTTGGAACCTTCAAACTTGTCTTTGAGTCAATTAGGAAGCCTTGGACTAGTCCATTATTCTAATTCTCATAGGGATAATCATACTCAAACAAGTTTGGGCTTAACTCAACCATCTTCATTATCTCTTTCTTCTATGTCTCAATTGTATCTTCGTCCTTCCATGCCAACCTCTTCATATTTTCCTCATAATAATCATGATCATCATCATCATATTGGTTCTTTTATGAATAATAATAATAATAATAATAATAATAATAATAATAATAATAATAATAATAATAATAATAATAATAATAATAATAATAATAATAATAATGATACATTCTCTTCCTCTTTCCATGGCGCAAGTGGGATGGAAATGAAACCCTTTCCTTTGAGTATGAATCATAACCCTCATTTGCAACAAAGTGATGAAGAAGATTACCATAGGAAGAGTAATCATAGTGTTTGGAAGGAATCCTCACGGAATTGAATTCCTCAATGCAGGAGAGGTCGGTTTTGGGCATGTGCAATATGTCTAACTGCACATAACCCTTAAAAATAAAGGGTTTTGCATATTAAATGATACATTATACACTCGAGATTTATATCATATATAGAGCAGATGGTCAAAGGTTTTGATTTAAAAATAGGGAACCTCAAATAGAGTGTACATGGCATAAAGTTATTTTGTCGATTTTTGCTCTGCCCTTGGCCCAATGAAGATGATTGATGAACACAAGACTAGCTACAACTTATGCAAAAGATTAGTAAGTTTGATGTATGAAGATTTGAGGCAAATCCTATGCTGCAATAAGTTCTTAATACAAGTAAGTTTTATATTTGATCATTGTAAACTTACATTAAACTCTTGTAGTAGACATGTTTCAAAATGCTTAACACGATATATATAGATGGAATGAGTTTCTATCTAGAAATATTATATCATTAATGATAATAAAAGAAATCATAATTTCATATTTGATTTTTTAAGATTTTTTTTTTATAACAAGATTAATTATCATGTCAAAAAAACAGCATTCGCTAAATTGTTTTATCTTCTTATAATGTAATGTAATGAAGAGATGGGGCCCACAACATTTTAGGGAAAAACTCTAGTAATATTGACCAAATGGGATGTAGTAGGGTGCAAACGACCTACATTTTTGTATACTTGCTAGACTTTTAAATAACCTATATGACCATATTATTTTAAAATCTCTTACATATTTAAATTATATGGTGTAAATTCAAACGATAGATAGATGGTGTAAGTGTTTTTATATGTTTTTTTTTTTGAGTATTATGAAGTAACCTATAGAATCTTTTTTAAGTAACAAACATTTTAATTTTAATTTTTTAATTATTTTTACATTTTCGATTTAATAACTTTGGCATCGTATTTGTTATAATAAAGATTTTGTTTTATTTACCTTAAATTAGATGAATCAATGGAACTTCACATTATTGGCGAATAAAACAAAATCCAAAAAAAATCTTATCTAAATGTATATTTTTTGTTTAAATTTCCTTACTATATGTTATGTTATATATTTTTTAGAAGTTGTAAAGGTAAAGAGTCAGGTTACATTACGATGTTCAATTTTTTTTTTCTTTTGATTATTGTCCTTTCCTTTTGGATTTTTGCGTTTATTATCAATGATTTTTATTTGATTAGCTTGTTAACAAAATTACTAATAATTGAATTTATTTTAGGAGAAATTAAAGATAACTATTTATTTGTTTGACTTAGTAATTTTTATTTTCAACATGTTGCTATGTCAAATAGCTATTTTTAACATATCTTATTGGACATAGCGAGATCTTTTAAAAATATAACTATATGACATAACGATATGTTTTCCATTGTTTTTTCTTTTATTTTTTTTCCTATGTTGAAAGTAGCATAATATTCATATTATTTTTTTATAAACAATATTTTGGTGAAAAAGATTTTTAAACTTTCTTATATGGATTTTTTTTTTTTTTTTTTTTGCATATTGTGCTTTAAAAATCTTTTAGAATTAATTCTATAAAACTTTTTAAAATTGAATTAAACAAAACTTTATAGTTTAAAAGATTAAAAGATTTTTTATAGAAAGTTATTTTTTTCAATACGGACCCAATCAAAAAGATATACTCCATAGGAGCACAGTAGTAATTAGGAGCGAGGGTTAAATTGACGATACGTTAAAATTCAATAGTATTATCTTTATATTAGAAAATTATTTTATTAAAAAAATATTTATGACTTAGAAAATCATCACAAATGTAGAATATGTAGCTTTCCATTAAGATCTGAACAATAAACTTTTAATTTCATTTCAACGTTATTAGTTAATTTTATGATGCTGATTAAAAAACGGTTATAATTTATATTTTGGGAAAATTTCATGTGGTAACTCGGACATTTTTATGCGGTTGATGAATTACATTTGAATTTATTACCATGATGGGTCCGAGATTTCAACTTTTCTATGTGTTAGACAAAATGTTAAGTTTTATGTTAAATTAAATAATTAAGTACTCATTTCAAACTGATTTTCAAAAAAGTTCCTAAAGAATGATCAAGACATGTTTTTTTTTAACAAAAATCGTTATAATAGATAATAATAATGTAAATTCAAAAGAAGCTAGAAGTTTAAGATCATTACATAAATTAAAAAAAAAATTATTCACCATGTGAATAAGCTATAAAACTTCGAGGTGGCCACAAAAGTTTCCTTTTATTTTTATTTAGTAATGGAGTCATATTAATAAATATCATGGACTGTGGGAATTGAATTTTATCATTAGTTTTATGAAATGTGCTATATATGTCATCTTCTTGATAATGACGATTTCCTCCTCAAACATCTATTTTATTTTGCAACTAGATAAATTCTCGTGTAAGACACGTATGCTACAAATATTTACTGATGTAAATAATAATATTATTTTATAAAATTAATTCATCTACAATATGAATTTAATTATTACATATTTGTACTTGTCATAATATTATCATTATCAAAGTAAATGAATCTTTTTCTATACAACAATATTAAAATATATACTTATAGTAATTCTTTATCATATTAAGACAAATAAAATTTAAAAGTCATCAATCATGATAGATAGGAGGGAGGATTTAGTTGAAAAAATAGCCAAATTAATTAGCTTATTTGTTATGTTATAATGATTTATTATCTAAGTTAAAATAAAGATTTTTATGTATATTCTTTTTTTGGTTTATATAAGAAAATATAGTATTTCAATATTTCATCACATATGATTATAGTCAATCAACAAATATTACATGATTTGAGTTAATTATTTTCTTAAATATCAAGGCAAATATGAAAAGTTTCCCTATCGATGAAAGAAAAAGACGGTTTATATAAGAAAATATGGCATTTCAATATTTCATCACATATATTTATAGTTAATCAACAAATATTACATGTTTTAATAAGTTAATGATTTTCTTAAATATCAAGGCAAATATGAATTCAATATCAATGAAAGAGAAAAGGCAAAAATTTTTTTTATGACAATGAGACACCTGTCTCAAGTTATTTTTGTATTAGTATATTTAATTGATTTTTCATTATCACCTAATTCTTCGTCATAAACAACATCAAATAATTTTTCCAAGTTAAATTACATCAAAAGTCTAGTGTAGAGTTTGTGCACATTATTTTTATATGCACCAACCTTAGAATGTATTTAATAAGTATTTTACTTGATAAGTATAATTATTTAAAATTACTTATTATAAATTGATGCACAATAAAATAGAATGAACTAAATTTATACAAGACTTTTACAATACACCTGGTGCATAAGTTTTGTTATCTCAATTTTTACGTTCACAACTTACTAAGATGGTACAAGATCAATTATGGTATTAGACATAAAGTGTAATTGAGAAATAATTATATTAAATGAAATGAATAGATATTTTAAAGGGATATAAATAATTTATAAAAATAATCAACCTAGTATACTTTTAGCAAATTTATTGTGAAAGTAAAAAAAAAAAAAAAAAAAAAAAAAAAAAAAATAGTTAAACCTATCCAGCAATATTTGACAATCATTAGTAGTTGGTAGTGGAGATTTGCTGATGCAGATCATTATTTTTGGAGTGTTGTAAGTATCAAGTAACCAACTCATCAATCAAAATCTAAGTTGATGGTTAAAGCTCCAAAATATATTATAATTCTAACATACCCTTTCACATGTCTTTAGATAAAAGTATAGATGCATCACAAAACCTCCTTGACACAAATATTTCACTTTAAATAAAAGGTGGTCAAAATTTAAATTCATCACTTTTTATCACACTGGACCAATTCAACCATTAGTTTAACTTTTAGTTAAGTTAGTTTCTTGAGAATTAATAATATTAAGGGTTAATAATAATAGGATTATAAGAATATGTAACATTTATAATGATTCCTTTTAAAAAAATTATATTTATAACGAAATTTTTTCTAATGATATTATTATAAACTACTACCTTATAAACATAATTTTTTGAGTTTATAAGCTAGTATATGATTATACCATTGATCATATAATAATAGGATTAAGTTGATTATACCATTGATCAATGGTATAAGCTCGTATATGATCAATGGTATCTAAAGCATTCTATATATTCGATAGCTCTTCAATTACATACATTCTGGAGGATCCACTGAAAATTATTAAGTTGATGAAAATTATGATTGATTTTGAGGGTACATGAAGAATGAGTCTGTTTAGGAATTAGAGATATATATTTTATGTTAGTGGTGGTGTATATTTTTTGAGTTCTAGTATTTTTTTTTTTAAATATTTATGTAAATTTCAATGACAATATTTACCCTTATAGGCCGAATATGTGTCTTATTTTTAAGTTGCAAATATTACCTAAATACTGTATAAGACTGAAAGACCGAATAAAGTTTTAATACTTCAAGTGGTTTTCACGTGAATTTTTTTAAATGTCTTATAACATAAACTCTATGAATAATGTAATGTTCACCTATGTTTTATTTTGTGGGTTACATTTATTTTGCGTCCAGTTATTAAAACATAGTTCAACTCAATGTCAATAAAAACATTTTTATAAAAATGTATAAATTAAAATACTATATACATCATGATAAATCTAACAAAAACTAATATAAATATAGTTTCTCTTTCATATATATATATATATATATATATATATATATATATATATATATATATATATATATATATATATATACATATATATATACATATATATATACATATACATATACATATACATATATACATATACATATACATATATACATATACATATACATATATACATATACATATACATATACATATATACATATACATATATATATATATATATATATATACATATATATATATATATATATATATATATATATATATATATATATATATATATATAAAATTAATGTTCAAATTTATCTTTCTATAAAAGAAATATTCTAAACGTAACCAATCAATACTAATTTCTGTTATTTAAAATTAATTACAAAATAAATAGAACACACTAGTAAACTAGTCGAAATATCATTTAAAAGACAAATCTTGCGGTATATGATTATATAAAATGTTTTAGGGTTGGTCCCTAGAGAATTATTAAGGACAATGACAACAATAAATGCATATCAAAATCACTGATTGAATATGGGCAATCTTACATATTACATCAATATAATAAGATGATACGGAACATTACGTATGAAAAAAACTAACTTTAGACTAAAACATAAACCAATTATTTTATAAACCAAACTCATGTTCGAAGTTTTAAGACATGTTATCGTGCTTTTTTATACGAGTGTTTTTATATCTTTGACCTACAAATATAAATACAACACAATTACACAAATTACACAAATAAAAAATGCATGAGGTTCGAACCCGTGACATGGGCTCTGCGAGCTATCATATTATGATACCAACTCAATAATTAATATACTTATACTTTATTCAGGGGCAGGTATATATAGCGTTCTTCAATGTTGTCAACTGACAACATTTAATAAGTTATATCTCTAAATATGCTGATAAGTGTACTGGTTAAGTTGGTTGAAATATTAGTATGTGATAGTATTGTCCTAAGTTTAAGCCTTATTTTCAAATTACTTGCAACATTAGAAATAATATTACTTTATTCATTTATGTAATTAGTTTTTAATCTATAAGGTAAAACATAGTTAAGTGAAATTTTGTTTGATTCGTTTCAATGCAAAAATTAATAATATCAAGTTTTTATAATTTTGTATCATACATAATTAGAAATATTAATATCAATGCATTGAACTGCATGAAAAATCAATATTACAATTAATTTTAAATGAAAAAAATACATAATTTATCGACATCATTTGAATTTATTTTGGATCTGCCCTTATACTTACCTGTCCTAAAAGTTCATGGTTTAACAAGCCTAAAAGAGTCGAGAGATTTAGGGTTGGTTGGTTTCAAAGGTTCAATTTACTTAACATTAATCTAACATTTAACTAATTAATAGCAGGAACTGTTGGTACTGTTAAAGCAAGTGCTAATAATCTTAATAACGACGTTAACTTTAAACATTTAATCGAACATGCTTTGTCTTGTACTTTAGAGGGGGTCGATAAAGATGTGTCGAATATGAATGGATTAAGGTTTGGAACGGTTGATGAGAGTTGTTTGATCAAAGCAACAGGAAGATCAACAGACTACTTTGGATTCTGTTTTGGTCAGAATATGAAGTGACTATGCAATTATGTGGTGCATTACTCTATTGTTTATTGCAATGTTTATTGTCATAGTTAAGTATGATGTTAATTGAGTTGTTAAATGTGAGTTTATGGTGATTTATGAGGGAATACTAAGAGTGATGAATATTTTGCCTATAAATAAGATTCATCACTCATAGTAACATACACCACAAACACACATATTGTTGAGAGGGCTATTGCATTGTTAAAAACTTGAGAGTGTTCTTACTTTGCTTTAGTATTTGTGATCTTGAGAGATTGTTCTCAAGATAAGGGAGGTTTATTATATTTGTAATTGTTGAATTCATTATAATAAACTATATTTGAGGGGGAGGTATTCAAGATACCTCATAAACACTTGTGTTCATTTTGCATTATAATTTTCATTTGTTTTTCTTTGTTAAACCTCTTTGAGGCTTGCGCTTTCAGGTACAAATTCGAAGCTCATACTGTGATTATAGTGAAGTAGCAAATGCACTGTTTATTACTCCATTGTTTACATCGGTGGAACATGATTAATTAATCGTATTGCACGCAAATTACGAATCATTAAAATCGAGTTATGGACAATTTTGGCTTATGTTTAGGTCATTTGAAGTAGATTGTGAATTTAAAAGACTAATTAGCCATTTAATTATGTTATACTAATTTGGATAAATTTAGATTGGATCATACCAGAAAAATTCAGTATTATTATTATTATTATTATTATTATTATTATTATTATTATTATTATTATTATTATTATTATTATTATTATTCCATGGTAAGGAGGCATTAGGATCCTCTCCATTACCTTTTTCTATTACCCATGTTGTTAAAGCAAGTGCCATATTCATCACAATGACACTAACTTTGAACACTTAATCGAATATGCTTTGTCTTGTACTTTGGAGAGGAACAATGAGGATGAGTCGTATATGAGTGAATTAAAGTTTGGAACGATTAATTAGGTGCTTAACGTTAAGCAAATGAGGTTTCACTAAAGGTGGGAACCATGCCTTGAATGAGGCAAGGCATGGTATGAAGGTTGCTCGCTCGAGGCAACACAAAAATAGCAAACATAAGGTGTCAAAGGGGGGTGCTCGTTCGAGCACGTTGTTCAGCAACTTCCGGTGGGTTCTAATGAAAGTAAGCATTTTAGTGCCTTAAACGAGCATTTTGCCTATGATGCTTTTTTGGACTGTTTAATGCCCAGTTTAAGGCTTTGAAAGGGTGTATTATGGAGCAATTAATCTAGGAATAATGGTGGGCAATATTTCTATGTTTATTGCTAGGTATATGTTATGTTTAATATGCATTAAGAGGGTGTTTCATTGCTAAGATTAATGTATGTTAATTGTAGGGTGTAATTGTGCTTTATGGCGCATTGAAGTGTGACTCTAAGAATGATACTCACCTTCCTCTATAAAAGGGAGTATCATTCATAGAGCAAAGGACACCACAAACACATTTTGAGAGAGAGCCATTACTTTGATTGAAAGTTGAGAGTGTTCATCATTATTTTAGCATTTTGTGATCTTGAGAGATTATTATCAAGATAAGGGGAAGTTTATTACATTGTAATTATTGAATTTTCAATCCAATAAAACTATATTTGAGGGGGGTATTTAAGATACCTCATATACACTTGTGTTCATCTTTTGTTTATATTTTTCATTTGTGTTTCATAGTTGAACCTCTTTGAGGCTTTCATTTCACATGCTAATATTTTTAACACCTATTTTAGAATTAAAAAACAAAATCTCAAAATTTTCTCTATTTTCCTCCATCAAGTAATTATAACAATTAGATTGAGTAATAGACTTTCCATTATATTTTAAGTAATGGAAAGGATCTTAACTCAATAAGGAGAACCCCTTGTAGGATTGATCTTCCTCCTATCAAGAATATATGGAACTCCTATTAAAAAGGTTAAAATAAGCAAGTCACTTTATCCTAATTTCATGAATTGTATATAATTAAGTTGTGTACTTGTGTTGCTAAATATAGAAAAGGTATACTCCTTTCGTTTTAGAATTTATCCACCCCCATACAATCCAAAAAACGCTAACGTAAACTAATTAAATGATATGATTTAAATACTTTCCTCTATGAGTATGAGTTGCAGTCGTTTTTTCCTTCTCAGACCATATCCATAGTTTTCTATGAGCGAGATATATTAGATGTGATGATGATGATGATTCAAATACTCATTTTTGTTAGCCGAAAATAAAAATACTGACTTAAATATACATGTGACGGCGATAATCATAATGTTTTTCAAGAAAATAGTCACCTCATTTTAATCAAAAGTCAGATTCTTTTCAATTTATTCACATTAAATATTTTATTTTCTAACTTAGTAACATTTTTTCCTTACTTAATGCTTTCATATGGTCGCATTTGATTTTATTTTTCTTGAAATTAGTGTCTAAATAGGACATTTAATTACAATAGGGTATTTGCAATGAGGGTTACGTACATGTAATAATATACTTATATAATAATATTTTTAGTTCTTGTTTATATTTATGAATATCACAAAAGTTTGAGAAAGATGGTTTGATATTGAGATCGTCTATATATGGATCGGCTCAAAAGCCAAAAATTAAAAAAATAAAAATGGTGGGTCTTTCAAATTTTAAGAATAAAAATTCAATTTTGACCTTAAAGATATCAATCTTAATCTTAAAAGCGGTATCAATTTCAATTTAAAATAAATCTTAAGTAGATCAATTAAAATAAAAATTTTCAATTTTGACCTAATATTGGTCAATTTCGATGTTAAACTGATTAATTTTTTTTCTAAATATGTTTCTTTTTTCACAATTTTAGAACTAATGTACTAAAATAGTATTATTCTATGGATGAACTTTAAATAATAAATAAATGGTCAATAACACTAACACAATCAGTAATAGTGTTAAAATATTGCACAAAACAAGTATTTTCTTATTATTTCTAATGGAACATAAGATTACTTGTACTCTTTCATCATCAATCAATATTACTTATATGGCTCTTCCCCAAATAGTTTATGTTCATGAATGACATTGAAATAAATCCAGGTATAGTTTTTGCTTATCCAAATAGTGTCGATCTCGAGTTATGTTTGCCAAATGATTCAATGAATGCTCTTGAAATTGATTAAGAGTTCATGGTTGTCGACTCTTTGTTATAAAAAAATTTAATTTTGATTTGAAAATGTTCAATTCAGACCTTAAAATGATCAATTATAATCAATTAAAACTTGTTAAAAATTTTAATTTTAACCTTAAATAAATCAATTATTATCTTAAATAGATTAAAAACTGATTACAGAAAAACTATATTTAAGCTAGGCTAGTCATCTCATATCGAGACCACCGCTACCAAAAGCGGTTGTATGAATATACATCGTAATGTTATTGTGAAATGTCATTAAGTTGAACCTTGCAATACGCTAAATGGGGTAGACACAAAAGCCCACAATTGACTTGTTTGCTCTCATTTGGCCCACTATCAATATTCAGGATTCTGTTGTAATACTAATAGACTGGACAAACTCGTCAAGTAATTGGATTATTTGAAAATTTTAACTTTTACTCAATAAAAAATTAAAAAATCACCTCATTTTGTATGAGACGGTCTCACCACGAAATGAACTCATACAATAAGCCAATTTTTCTAATCGATTATTTTAAAAATGTAAGTGAACACTTTAAAACCCCATATGTACATGAGTGAGCTCAATAAAGATGGTCTCACCATGAGACTATTATTTAAGAATCTGTAAACAATTCGAATTCTTGTATGAAACAGTCTCATCAAGACGTACCTTATACTTGGGTTTTATATCGAGCACTCCATATGTTATGAGGATATGGGCACCTTGTTGAAGTCACAAGAGTAGCTCATCAAACTATTATGTTGCATGAAATTACAAACTCAAAATTTTTATAACATAATAATTACTCTGTCATATTCACTATATTTATCTTATTTGGTTTTTGAACGTTAGCTAATGCATATATCAGATCATAAATATCTCAAATTGAATTAAACCAAAAATTAGTTTCTAACTCAAAATTCCCAAAAATTCAGGAGAAAAAAAAAAGTTGAGGGGTGTTGGCAATTGGCTATTGGCTTTTAATTATTACCTTTGATATCTGGCTTGTTTGACCAGTGATAGTGCAAATTTTAATAACCGCAAGCGCATGGTTGACGTGTAGCTGCTGATCGAACACAAGGAGGCGACTTAATCTAATCGATTGTTCAATGACTACAAGACACGGATCAAACAATAAATATGGATTGAGGACTAATACTATAATGCAAATAAACTAATGCAAAAACATAAACGACATGGGGATAACAATGATATGACAAACTCTAGGGCGTCAGGCGTCGCCTAATTCTAACATGGGAGTCAATCACTTTCATGATTGTATGAAATTGAGTCATCGACATAATTAAACGTGATCTAATTAATCTCAAGCTTCCGCTCTATTGATTAATATCGTTTTAAGACCAAACTAGTATTAATCCTCAAACTTCCTTTCTATTGGTTAAACTAGAAGGAATTTAACTTAAATATATCTTAATCCTAAATTAATCCTAATCTCAAACTTCCGTTTTGTTGAAAAGGTCAATAAAGATGTTTAAATCGAGATTCATTAAGCGTAGGTTCAATTATAGACTCAATCCACATAATCAATCGATAAAATATTATCCCATGCTTTAAATTAGGGATTATGCCCTAACCCTAGATAAGAAAACTACTCACTATGCATAATGATGAAGAAAATGTAGTAAATGATAGACAACATTGAATAACGAAACAATAAACAAGAAAACTTACAAATCTTGAGAAGAACGTAATTGTAAATTGCAAGGAATAAAAGAGTAACGACGGTGTTCAACAATGGATCTTCAATAAAAATTAACTAAAAACTAGAGAGAACTTCTCAAATTAACTAAGAAAAACTAAAACTAAAACAGAATGAAATGATAAGAGTAACCGCCACTTTAAATAGTGGTTCCAAAAATTAGGAAAAACCGCCAGACAGGGTGCACAGCCGAGTCGGCTGTGGTGAATGCTCAGCAGAAAGCCGAGTCGGCTTTTGATGAAATAAAAAATACTGATTTTCCAGAACTTACAGCCGACTCGGCGGTGATTTTCCAGAACCTACAGCCGAGTCGGCTTTTGTCACTGCCTAAATTGCTACTTTCCAGAACATTAAAACGACTCGGTTGGGGCTTGATCCTCTTGTGAACCCGAGTCAGCTTTATCCACCGCCTATGATCTTTGTTCCAAAGGCTAGCGACGAGTAGGCTTTTACCTTGGGTGCTCCTCGAAGCCGAATAGGCTTTGCTGTGATGCTTGAAAACTCGCACTTAGGGTCATTTTGCGGTTTCTATTGCTCACACTTTAGCTCACAAGCATCGATCTCCGTCTATAATGCCCTGCAATTGTAAAAACCACAATTCTTGATCAAATATACCCTAAAATCATAAAAATCGGCCCAATTACTCCCGAAGGTTCAAAATATTACAAATCGGAGTAAATGGACTAAAAACAGCCCTAAACCACCACTAAACTTCATCAAAGGAGCATAAAAATAAACGCGATAAGTGCAAAGAATCGCACTTATCAACCAGCTCAAAATGTTGGCTATTATTGTTGACTTTTAAGCTAGCTGAAAAAAGTCAATTATTTAATGTTTATGAAGATGTTTGGCAAATTTAGGTATTGACTATTAGCTATTTATTAGGGAAAAAAGTAGATCAACAAACTAAAAGTCAACAAAAAAAACTAACTGGAATTGCGTTATATTTAAGCTTAAAAACCAACTTTTTAACTGACTTAAAAAATCATATATCAAACACTTTTTTTGAAAATTTGACCAAGTAACAAAAAAAAAAGGAAGAATTAACATTAACAATCTAACATTTTGATCATTCGCTGCGAGTAATCCAATCTTTATATTATTTTCTAATAATCCGATATTTGCCCTTAGTTCACTGTGAATAATCCAACCTTTATTTTAGTTTGCAAGCAACATACCCTATTATAACATATTATTAGTGACATGGTATGTTGTGGGCAAATTTATCACAAAGGTTGATTTATTAGAAAATAATTCAAAAGTAAGATTACTTACAGTGAATGAATAAAAGGTTGGATTATTAATGTCAATTTTTTCAATAAAGAAACAAAAATGTAAGCAAAAAAACCCTGAACCGATAAGCTAATTCGAGTTGAAAATAGAGTAATCAAAAGAGCATTGTATGATATTATGAATTTGCCCCTAGACTTAAAACTTGTTTAACAAATGTATATTGCACTTAATAACACTATTATCACTTTAAAAACATTAAATTTTAAGTTTAAACGTAACCCCGAACATTTTTATCGCGACCCTATATATATATATTGAATTTTCAGACGCGCCCTTGTATGATATACAAATTTAAACACGGTCTAAAAACGTTCTTCGATTTTAAACAAGCTGTTAATTGGAATTGATTAACTATAGCTAACGAAAGCGACTATGAATCGGATCCGGTACGTACTTTAATCAATTTGAATCGGAGTATGTTTTTTTAAAAAAAAAAGGAAGTCGCAAAAACTGGGCGAGTGAACCATGGTTGAGTCGCACAAAACGTGCGATTGGACCACGGTTCAGTCGCACAAAACGTGCGACTGGACCGTGGTCCACTCACACGTTTTGTGCGACTCCACCGTGGTCCACTCGCACGATTTGTGCGACTCCACCGTGGTCTGCTCGCGGTTTTTGTTCGACTGGTTTTTTTTTTTTTACATTATTATTTAAATTATTATACGTCTTAGTAAATTATAATTATTATTATTGTTATTGTTATTATTATTTTTAATATTATTATTATTACTATTATTATTATTATTATTTGTATTTTTTTTATTTTTGTTATTATTATTATTATTATTATTATTATTATTATTATTATTATTATTATTATTATTAGTAGTAGTAGTAGTAGTAGTAGTAGTAGTAGTAGTAGTAGTATTATAATTTTTTTATTATTATTAATTTTTGTTATTATTATTATTATTATTATTATTATTATTATTATTATTATTATTATTATTAATGTAAATAATTTATATTATTAACATTCCTATTATTTTGTTATTATTTATTTAAAAAATTTATAATTATATGTTATTATTATTATTTTCTTATTATTTAATATTAAGTTGTTTCATTATTATTACAATTATTTTATTATATTTTTTGTATTGTTATTATTTTAATATTAATTATTTAAGTAAATTATAATTTTAATTAATATTAATTTGTATTACTAATATTTTAATATTAATTATTAAAGTAACTTATAATTTTTTTTATTATTGAATGTTTTTATTATTAATTTTTGTATGTATAATTTTTTAATGACCTAATGTATGGTTTGTTTCATATTTCAAATTTGCAGGACTTTGAAAACTTAGGAGACAACGAGATTACTCCGGTAGATTTGTTACGGATAGGAAATTTGATTCCTTAGATGAATTACATAGTTGGGCCGATGCTATAGCAATAACAATTAGTTTTCAATTTACACTTGCTTCTTATAAACAAAAAGGACGTTCTAGAGTTTGTATGTATTTAAGATGTCACCGCTATGGTAATATTAGGGGTGATTTACTTAATCTAGATAATGCTACCCGGCCTGGTTCTAAAAGTAGAAGTTGTGGGTCTAAATATTTGATTGTAGCAAGTAGTCGTAAACCAGGAGAAAGACCTTAGACGGTAAGGGTGTGTCCTGGTGAAAAAGGAAGACATAACCACCTGTTCTTAGTGTACAAATATGGTCATGTAAGAGCCAATAGGATCAATGTAGATATTCGGAAGCACATACGACAGCTTAGTACAACCGGCATGCAACCGGCCTTTATCATGACTTCTATTAGAGAAAATTTTTCTGGTTTTTTACTAATATGAATTAGATTGATAATGTTAGGCAATCAGTAAGGAGGGAAGAGATGGAGGGTAGAACTCCCCTTCAACACTGTCTCTATATGGCCACAGAACTTAATCACGTGGTCTGGAAAGACTTGGATAATGAAGGGGGATTGAGCAGATTATTAGTTACAAATCCTACCTTTATCCAAATGATACGTACATGACCGTATGTTGTGTTGATAGATACAACGTACCAAACAAACAAACAAAAGTGGCCACTTTGTGAAGTAATCGGAATGACGCCAACAAATCACAACTTCTTGGTTGCGTTCTGTTTGATGCGAGATGAGGCGGCTGTGTCATATTCGTAGGTGTTGCAGGGATTGAGAGATATTTTTGGCACAGCTCATACTCCTAGCGTCATTGTAACTAATCGAGACAAAGGTTTATCTGTAGCTATTCTTGACGTCTTCCCAGGTAAAAAGGTTTGTTGATTAATTATTGTCGTTCTATTTATTGAATATTTCTTAATTATGTTCAATGTTGTGTTTAATGTAGATGTGTGGCATTTGTTATGCATTTGGCATATTGCAAACAACGTTGAGAACATGGTGGACAAGTTGTGTGGCAGGAAAAGAAATCAACAAGGGCATGTATTCAGGAAAAGTAGATGGAACCCCTTGTTTGAAAGTTCTACAATCGACGAATTTAAACAGAGATGGCAATCGATCGTGACTACCTGGTCGGTTAGGAACAAAAAGGTCATTCGGTATTTTGTTGGAACATGGATTCCACTTAGAGAGAAATTTGTACGTGCGTGGACGAATGAATGTTTACACATGGGTAACAAGACTACCAACAGAGTTGAAAGCCAACACTCGTCTTTCAAATATTATCTTGGTAGCGGTAATAGCTCATTTGATACCCTGTTTAAAATGGCACACGCACAGATTACAAACCAGAAAACCAGGACCCGACAAGCGCTACAGGAATCCATGAATTCTGTAGCAAGGTCGTTGCGACAACATTTGTTTAGACCTTTATATCGCCATGTATCTATCTATGCCTTGGAGTAGCTGCGGCTTAAGCTTAAACGTATGTTAGATTTGGATGATTATATACTTAACAAATGCGGTTGTGTACTTCAACGCACCCATGGATTGTCGTGTGCTTGTTATTTATATATGTCCATCGGTTCACAAGGTACTTTTTATTTGGATGATATTCATCCATTCTGGAGTACTTTGACGTACATAGAGGTAGGAGATGACACCAACGAAGGAGTACGACATGCGAACGCCGATGACAAAGAGTACTTTCAATCTTTGGTCGATGAAGTCTTAAAATCCGATTCCGCAGTTGTACGACGCTTGTCTTAGGTACTTGAGTATGAACTACACCTTGATTGAGCCGATATACCTGAGCCTTACGCAAGTCCACCTAGAAAGGAAAGACCAACCACAAGCAAAACCCGTAGAAGAAATAAAAGCGCGTTTGAATATAGTAGATCATCTTCTCGTGGTCGAGGGTCTAGATCTTCATCTCGCGGGAGATCAAGTGGTAGATCTAGTGGTCGAGAAACACAAGCCTCAGTTGGAATTAATTTTAGCTTCAACTTATCCAGTACACAAACCTCAGAAGATCCAGGAGGTCGTGATTTGCACCGATAGATGGATGCACCGATGGCATTGTACTCTGCAGCAACGTTTCTTAACATTGGCATTGCTTATTGTGGTTCTGCTAACAGTAATCCGCTGTACAACTGTTTCGTTCTTCCGTTAAGGAAAGCATCGGGCGTGCATAGTGTAAATAAAGATACATATATGTTGGGTGAATAGAAATCATTTTGTTCAACTATTAATGAACAACGATTCATCTCCACTGCCGCCAGTCCATCAACGTTGGAGAGAAGCAGTTGACAATTTTTCCAGACATATAGAAACACATTTTACTAGTAGGATTATGCTTTGGAATAAACTATGCGGGCCACGACCACCACAACGTAATAACACCGCTGAAGTTCCTGTAAATTTAGATAGTCCATAGTGTAACGTGATGTGTGAATCATTATTCAGTTTTACTATAGAAATTGTAGATGGGATTCAATTTGTAGATAGTCCATAGTTATACTATTGTGTGCGTCATTACTATAGAAATTGTGGATGAACATCAATATGTATAGTAATGTTGTAAATTAATAAAAGCATTGATGTAAACATGAATTAAATTTAATGTAAAAAGCGTTGATGTAAATAAATAAACGCATTGATGTAAATTAATTTAAATACAGACTATGAAGAGCCATGCCTCTTAAAAGCTTGCCATTCGGCAAAAAAATGTTTAACATCACCAAGGTATACATCTAAAGCATGTCTTTGCCGGGGGGTCATTTTCGCAACAACAGGCAATCTTGCCAATGGAGCGACTCGACTCGGCCATTCATTCAGAAACTGAAAAAATAAAAAGGAAAAAGGGTGTGAATAAGATATTAAACAGCATCTAAATAACACAACGACATAATAGAAAACAAATAAATTCAAAAAACTAATGTATTCCAATCTGCTTTCAGCTGGACCAAAACCGGCACTCGGTCCTTCGCCGGAGACGACGTATGGGTGGGAGCACACTCTGAACCAGTCAACGTAACTAGGATCAACCTCTGATGGAACAGATGCCCGACGAAGTGCCTGATCACCAAGGCGGGCACTATAGGGGAACCTACTCCATGCCTCCAAGTACACAGGCGGAGAAGCAAAGGTCACGAAGTAGGTACCGTGTGCTGGTCGTATAGCCTGGGCTGGTCTCAGAGGAGGGGGGAATAGCCTGCACAAAGCAGACCTGTTGCACTGTCCTCTCCGGCAAATACACCTCGACGATATCAAAGCAAGTGATACCCCCGATGAAGGTGGTGCGTGGGTGCTCATTCAGCAATGCCTTTGGAGAAGTCGTGTACGGAGTCCATTCCACCTGCATACAAGCCAAGCTAACATATAAAAATAATCTAAAATTAAAATAACATGCATAACAAAGTGTGATGTGATGTAAAATACCTGAGTCTCCGTCATGCAGTGCAGTATACTCCTGCAGTCCCACAGCCTGTTGATCTCACGACCTGGCTTGGGCGTAGACCACATCTCCGCCCTAGTCTTATTAGGTACATCTGCTCGGCAAGGATGAGGGCGGAAGGCGGAAAAGTACTCGTAAATCCATGTTCGGAGCAATGTGAGGCAACCCGCAATGGTGTTGCAACCAGCCCTAGATGCCATTCCCAGTTGGCGATACATGTAAGCCAGTGTCACCGCATTCCAGGTGATCTTATCCTGATCGACGTTGATGGCAAGTATCGGGTGAGGTTGCATGCCGGTTCTTGTCTTATCCGCCAGCAGGGTAGAGCCGACAATAGCCATGTAGTAGTCCATAGCCTGGGACCGATGACACAACTGCATCACTTCAGCAACGTTGACGCAACCGCTAGTGAATATCCCTTTCCGTCGTAGCTCGGACATGGGCTCCCCAAACAGATTAGTATTACTGACCCGCCACTCCCCCTCAGAAGGCTCAGTCGGTAGAGAACCTTCAATACCTATGCCCAATATGCGTTCCACGTCGTGCAACATAATCGTCATCTCCCCCCATGGCATGTGGAAGGTGTTCGTATCCAGCTGCCACCTCTCCACGAAGGACGATATCAAAGCATAGTCGATGTGCAGGTGCATAACGTACGGTAGTCGGCCGAGGGGAGTAGCAGGTAGAACATCGTAAAGTGCATCAGTCATATCCCGCAGTCCGATGATCGCCTCCAACGACTTCTTTCTACTACGGCATTCCAGAACCGGAGGCGTACGCTCAGAGCCGTCAAATATAACTTTAGTTATGTGCCCACCATAGCTGGGTATCCGGCGCGTATTTGTAGGCCCCCGGGCTGGGGCGATGTGACTAACCAGTCCGTTCCAACGAACTGTGAGCGCCTGCTCCCCCGTGGCGGCTCATTATCAACGAGACTATATCCGGCACGCTCAAATGCGCCTGAAAAACTAGGGCCGGCACGTGAGAATCTCCCGTCGGGCCCTTGGATAACAGTCCAGTCCACTGGGCGAAGATCAAGACCTTGGTGTTGAACATCATCTGCATTATTATCATCATCACTAGAAATCTCGATTATTTGTTTGCGGATTGAATTTCTTAGTTTTTGCTCCAAAAATTTTATCTTGTAATTTTGTAGGTTGGCATGTTTAAAGATCGTGTAATCAAAATAGGGTAGACTCGAATCGTGAAAGCTGTTAGAGTTAAGTGTAGTTGGATTATTGGAATTTGGGAGAGAGAACTGGAAAGGCTCTGAAGTATGCTGCGCCGCTACAAGATAGCCTGTGTAGCCTTAATGAGTGCCCATATCAATATACAGCTTGTAGGCTTGCCCATCAAATATTCTCTTTTTCATTTATTCCGATCACTTTTCTTTCTATTTCTATGTCCTATTTAATTTACCTTATAAATTTTTCGAATAAAGTAACAAAAATAAATAATAAATATTTTATAAATAAATAAAATAAATGTATTAAATGAAATAAAATAAATATATATAAATAAGTAGATGAAACATGTAAAATAACACATAAATTATACTTAAAAATAAAAATAAAATAAACTTAATATTACCACTTATTTGACTCATTAGTCTCATTTAGTTTTTCACCCTTGTCGAATCAACATTTTAGCCCTTAATACCTCTAATTGTTTTCAATAAAAAATTATAAAAAGTTGACAAAATAATTCTTGTATTTAGACAAATCAAGCAACATCACACATAACTATGTTTTAACTTATAGATTAAAAATAAAATACTCCATCTGTTCTCTTTTATACTTCTTGTTTAGTTTTTGCATAGTTTTCACAGTAAATTTTAAAAATAATTATCTCTAAATACACATAATAAAAAATTATAAAAAATACATAATAAAAAAGTATAATCTAACGAGATCTCACATGGATATATTTTATCTTTTAAATATGTGTAAAAACAATAATCAAATTAGATAGATTCTCGTGTAAAATACGGATGCTATAAATATTTACTAATATAAATAACGATATTATTTTATAACGTTATTTCATTTGCAACATGAACATAATTATTAAATCTTTGTATTTGTTATGATATTATCATTATCAGAGGGAAAAAATTATTTATTATATAAAAATATTAAAACATATACTCATAATAATTATTGATAATTAAAACAAATAAAATTTAAAAATCTTCAACAATAATAGATAGGAGGGATGATTTAGTTGAAAAAATAGTCAAATTAGTTAACTTATTCATTACTCCATTCGTTATTTTAAGTTTTTCCACCTTACTATAACGGTTAGTTTCATAAGTTCTTCTACTTTAGAATACTTTCTATTTTTAGAAAGTTTTTATCCCACTTTTATCTCTTAAAACCTTCATTTTCTTTTAATGTACCCCTTTTCTTTTATTTATAATTATTTTCTCTCTCATACTTTCAATACAATCATTACTTGATACTACTATTTAATTAAAATAATACCCACTATAACCTCATACTTCCAATACAATCATTACTTCACACTACTATTTAATTAAAATAATACCCACTACGACCCAAAGATTCTATCTTCCTTAATATGTGTGAAAAACCCAAAGTGGAATATCAAAAAAGAACGGAGGGAGTATGTGATAATGATTTATTTACGTTAAAATAAAAAATTTCATGTATATTCTTTTTTTGGTATATATAAGTAAATATAGTATTTCAATAGATTATCACAAATAGCTTTAGTCAATCAACAAATATTACGTGGGTCCTTAAGTATCAAGTCATATCAAAAGTTTTCCTGTCAACAAATATTATTATTATTATTATTATTATTATTATTATTATTATTATTATTTGAATATTATTTTTATTTTTATTATCATTATAATAATAATAATAATAATAATAATAATAATAATAGTAATAATAACATTAATAATAATAATAATAATAATAATAATTAAAAAATAAAATTTAAACCCACGACTAAGCCGCGGTTCAGTCACACAAAACCCGCGACTCGGCCGCGGTTCAGTCGCACAAAAGGTGCGACTGAGCCGCGGCCGAGCCGCGAGTTTTGTGCGACTCAGCCACGGCTCGGTCGCGTGGGACTCTCCCCTTTAATTTTTTAAAAAATTTTTAAAAAATAATAATATTATTATTATTATTATTTTTTTTTTAATGTTTTTTTTTAAAATATTATTTTTATAATAATAATAATAATAATAATAATAATTAAAAAAAATTATAAAAAAATTTTAAAGGCGTGAGTGAGTGAGTCGCACAAAACCTGCGATTAGTTTGCGGCTCAGTCGCACGTTTTGTGCGACTGAATCGCGGCGAAGTCGCGGGTTTTGTTCGACTGAACCGCGGCTCAGTCGCAGGTTTAATTTTTTTATATTTTTTTAAAATATTATTTTTATTATTTTTATTATTGTTATTATTATTATTATTATTATTATTATTTTTAAAAAAAAATTATTATTATTATTATTATTATTATTATTATTATTATTATTAATGTTATTTTACGTTCAGGAGCATTTTCGTCGTTTCATTAATATAGGGCTGGCGATAAAATGAAAAGGATGGCGATAAAAGTTCCTAGTGAACAACGGTGATTCGTAAATCATAAAAAAGGACAAAGAAAATAAATAAAATATATAAAGATAAAATAAAATATAAAAAACCCTCTCTTGTCTAATCATGACACATAAAGGTGATTTATCAAGTTAACAAATATAATTGTGATTTACCGAAGACAAACTTTAATGATTAAATTAGTGTATTGAATTGCGTGAAAAAAAAAATAAACCTTGGAAGAACTTTCTCTTATTTTTAATAATTGTTACATTTCTGTTTTTTATACTATACAATGCATAATTTTTAATCTTTGATATATTTAATTGCATATGATAAAAATATCTAAAAGGTTAATATTATGAAAATATGCATTAAGACGAATCAAACAAGATTTCAATTGACTATGTTTTACGTTATACATAGAGAAATACTCCCTCCAGCCCATTTAATTTGCAGCATTTTTTATTTTAGTCCGTCCCAATTAATTTGCATTATTTTTATTTTTGGGTGATAGCCCACCACTTTCTTTAATCTCATCCTTACATTTTAACTCTCTTTTAATTTCATCCATACAATTCATTTTCTTTTTATTTATTACCACATTTTTAAAAACTACTATCTTTTTCTTTAATGCAAATCAAAGAGAAAAATGGAGTATATGCTCAATAAAATCAGTTAATAAACAGTTGAAATTCAAACAAAATAGTTAGGAACGGAGGTATAGTAATTTTAGCAATTTTATATTTCACTGAAATTGTTATTTTTAATTTGAAAAGTTTTCCTATTGTTTACAATTTAGGTGGAATGAATTAGTATTGTACTCCTATTTGTTTACAATAGACAAGCTGTGTTTACGTGGGATTTAATTTTATTTCAAATTTATCAAATGTAAATTCCTATTTAATGGACACTTGTTAAATTAAGCTGGACTTATTGTGAATGTCAGCATATTAACGGGAAAACGCGAGATGCACACACTTCATAAGCCAAGGAGATATATACCATCCCAAAACCATATGACAATGGGAAAAAAGGCTCAAATAACTTATAAAGTGTGCACACCATCTTTTTTTGTCGATGTGGGATAAACCATCCCAACGCCCCCTTACATGCGAACCTCTGTCAAGTTTGCATGTGGGAGTATTCAATTCGGTAGGAACGTCGTTCTTTTCGGACCTACCATTTTTAATTTTTTGATCAAACCATCGGCTCTGATACCATGTCAAGGAACCAACTCAACCAAAAGTTTAAGCTGATGGTTGAAGCCCCATAATATGTTATATACTCTAACACGTCCGCTCACACGAGAGGCCATTGGGAAAGAAGTGTTATTTAAAAGTCACTAATATTCCTAACGGTTTTCTTTGCTACATTGCAACAAATGATAAGTGTTTTGATTATCTATCATCATCATTATCCTACCCGGTGCATCTTGCTTATAAAAAACTATGGACAGGGTTTGGGGAGGGAAGGACGGCGACAACTTATACCCATAAAGGAGAGCACGGCCAAAGGAGTCCCCCAGCTCAAAAAAGAGAAAGAGAAGTATCTGCACGGGAAAGATAAATTAAATGTATATAGATAAAATAAACAAATAAAAACTATTGTGTTTTGATTATCTAAAATTTAAAAAAATTAATTTATTAATGTTATGGCCTTAACTTTGTTTCTATCAATTTAGTATTTTATTTAATAAAATAATATCTAAACCATATTAAAAATTTTATTTTTTTAATTTTCGTAAATATTTTGTATAAGAAATTATTTAAGAAATCTAGTGACGATGGAGTAGTAGCTATCTACCAACCAGTAATAGGCTGCTAAACAATAACCCACTGATTAATGCTTAATTCCCAACTCATCAACAATTGATGAATGGTTCTGTGTAACATGCAATTGCATGCAAGTGTCTTTTCACGTAATCACGTTTCATAACTTTTTCATCTTAATCTTATTGAATATTCTCATTCAGTCTTATTATTGAATTTGTCATAAAATTATATCTATACGTTATGTTTATGGAAAGACCGCCTCACATGAAAATAGTTGATTAAAATTAAAAAAGAATTAATTAAAGTGACAAGAACTTGTGTGTGGTGACATAATGAAATGTGAAGAAAATAGGAGTATAATGATTTCAAGCTTGACGAACAACTGATACTACTTTTGGGGTGTATCATGGCATCATCAGAAACCGCAGGCCTAAAGTCCCGGGCCTCCCGGCCCTATAATGTTACTATTATCTCACTTTTTAAACACAATTCGGCCCTGAAAAATATTACTATCAAATTATTAGTTATAAGTACTCTCTTGTCTCTTAATTTTAGCCTCTTTTGGGTTTTGGTTATTGTTTATAAATATGTGTTAATTTGTTTTTTATTTTTAATTTATGGAGTAAGTTAAAATATATTCAAGTAAAATTTTATTTGATTCTTTTTAATATCTACTTTAATAATATTAATTTTCTATAGTTTTTAATTATGCATCGTTAGAAATATTTATAATTGGAACTGTACTCCAGCAAACATATACTCATAGAACATACAAATGTGACTAAAATTATGGACACATAGACTAATGGAAAGGGTGAATTACTATTTTGTTGTCGTATGAAATTTTATACTATTTTATTAATTTGTTTTATTAAATTTGCTATATTTCTATTTTAAAATATAGCTTATATTTTTCTTTTAATTTTCATTTATTGCTTTAAATTACATTTTCATCTTATCCACATATATTAATAAATTTTCTATAAAATACACTTTAACTATTTTTTTTTTATTTTTTGGCTCATAGCCATTGCGAAAAGCCGAAAACTTTCGTGGGAACACGGAAGTACATGTTATTTGCAGTCAGATATTGTACTGGTCAGTCAACATATTTTTGGAAAATGATTATTTTTAACATTATGGTAGTATACTTTTTGAAAAATTTATAATTTTGAATTTGCTACTAATAAATATTTTTGGTCTCAATATGATACTATTACTAATAATCTTTAAAAAATGGAGAAAATATAGAATATATAACTAGAAAAAATTGGTAAAAAAATATAAAAATATGCAAAATAAATTACAATTTTAATTAACAAACTAAAAATGCTAAATGAATACCTACTATCGTACTTCTACTAATACTAATAAACAACTGCTGGTTAGAACTTAGAACTTGAGTATGTCAGTCGAGTGACCTGGGATCTATTCTTCCCAAAGACAATCAATATACATTTTTCATAATTAGGATTGTTACTTTTTTATTCTAAGCAATTTCATTTATCTCTCTAAAAAAATATTTTTTTTATTATTTTTCTTGTATATAATTAGCTTAATTATCAAAATTTTAATACGTTCAATGGTCTTCACATGTTTTTTTACCACCTTTATTTTAACATTTTTGAATGTTTGAGGTCTCTTGATTTTCCACTAACTTTAATTTATACTCCTATTTTTTTATGCTACCACTTTTTTCCATTAATTTTATTATTCAATAAAGTGGACCGAACAATATATGATGATACATATAAGATAAAAACTCGATATAAACTAATGTCTTCATTAAAACTTTGACGAATGTAATTTTTATATTTAATTTATTGACGTCATTTAATTTTTTACTAAATTTGTCGCTGGAAAAGGGGAAACACTAAAATAAATCAAAACTTAATTTAAAATTATAAATTTGTTTAATTATAAATAGAAATACTTCCTTTGTCTCCTTAAATTTAAAGTATTTTATTTTTGTTCGCACCATTTAATTTGCATTATTTCAATTTCGGATAATGGTTTAACACTTTCTTTTAATTACATCCATACATTTTAACTCTCTTTTAATTTCAACCACACAATTTATTTTCTCTTTTCATTTACTACCACTTTCTTAAAATGTATTCACTTTTTCTTTGATGCAAATAAAAAAAAAGAGATATATCAATAAAAAAAAAAAGAAGTTTGTTATTCGAAAGTTTCACCCTTCAAATCTCTACAATATACTAAGAAAAACAAAGCTAACATATGCAATAAAAACATTAATGAGTTGTCATCTTCTCATGAGATGTTTTCCCTCCACTAAGCAAAGATGATGTCATTGAATAAGAATGACTATAAGAATATTAAATGTTAAGAATGATTATAAAATGATTAATTTGACCATCATTAAAAACTTTACTTGGAACTATAATAAATAGTAGTATGTAATAAAGATGCACAAATTATTATCTTTGATATTTAATTTATAAAGTATCATTGATCTATATTTGTTTTAAAAAAAATCATTCATTACAAATTAATTATATTATTTTTAAATATACTTTGAAAAAATTCACTAAAATGCTAATTATATTATATATACAATTTACAATGGCCCCCTAATGATAACTATAAAAATTTCATTTTTCATGAATGTAATATAATGTGTATTAAGAAATAATTGAAATTAATATAATATTACGTCGGACTTATTCAATTTATTTGTTTTTTTGCATCAAAATGAAAAAAAACGAGCAAGAACGGGAATTATCTAGTTCTATAACTAAACTAAACACCGAGAAAACAGCAAAATAAATATTAAAGATACACTTGAAAGAAAAATAATCAAGGAAACATCAGTGGCAAATTCATAAATATACTTTCTCCATAATCCAATTCTTGCTAAATTTTTTTTAAGCAATGTATATTTTGATATAAACGAAAAATTATGAAAATTACATACTTCTTTCAATTCAATATTAATGTCCCGTTTGCTTTGTACACTGTATTTAATGTTCTTATGCAATCTTTAATATCTCTAATTGTGCATAAATAAAAATTATGAAAAGTTGATATGAATAATCATTATATTGAGACGAATCAAACAACCCACTTGACTATGTTTTAACTTATAGATTAATAATAAAATACAAATTAAGATTAAGAGATGAATAGTATTCAAAAAGCAAATGGGACACTAGTGCTGAATAAGAGGGAGTATTAAAACATTTGTTTTAAGATGAATAAAATAAGATTTCATATAACTATATTATTTCTTATATAAACATGAGTTGGAAAAACCAAAAAAAAATTAGAGATGAATAATGTTACTAGTGAAATATAGCGAGTATTGTAAAACCGAGATCCGTAACTTTGAAATGAAATCCCTACTTTTGGACGGTGATATAATACCTTCATTAGATAAAAATTATGGTACGATATATTTTACATTGATGTAACACATTAAATAATACTCCAACTTTTATATTTTCATTATACATAGTATACTTAATTAAATCTGCCATTATAAAAATATTCTCAATAACAAAGTATATTTTCATAGTATAACTTCTATCGTATCTTCATTAGATAAAATTATTATGCGATAATATTTTACAACGATAATAACAAAGCAATAAATAATTTATATATATTTTCATTATTATAGTATATACTTAATTAAATTTACAACTATATAAATATTCGCAATTGTTAAATTAGGCTGAACTTATTGTGAATGCCAGCATATTAACGGGGGGACACAAGTGCACACACTTCATAAGCCAAGGAGATATATACCATCCCAAAACCATATGGCTATGGGAAGAAGGTCTCTAATAGCTTATAAAGCGTGCACACCATTTTCAATTTATCGATGTGGGATAATTCATCCCAACACCCCTCTCACATGCGAACCCCCGTCAAGTTCGCATGTGGGAGTAATCAATTAGGGTAGGAACGCCATTCTTTTCGAACCTACCATTTTTTTTTAATTATTGATCGAACCATCAGCTCGGATACCATGTAGAATTAACATTTCTGGAATTTTGTTTGAAAGATACTGTTTTTTCTTTTTTTTATTACTTAGAATCATTGATATCTTGCCTTGAAACTTAACATTTATTTTATTATATAACATTTAATTAGCCGATTTGTATAAACTTTGTATCTCTTTAGATGGTTTTTTTATCTTGAAAAATGATATTCCTTACTTAAATATGTATGATGATATCATATCTTTATTAGATAAAAATTATTACGAAATAATATTTTACATATAAAAAACACACTAAAAAATAATTTATTTATTTTCATTATAGATAGTATATACATATATACTTAAATATATACTTAAAATTTGCTATTATTAAAATATTCACAATAACCAAGTAGTGTGCAATAAATATCTTAGTTTGAAACATATTATATATTTTATTAAATAACATTTAATTAGTTGGTTTGTAAAAACTTGATTGTATCTCTTTAAAATAATTTTCTATCTTGAAAATTGATTTTCCCTGCTTATACATCATGATATCATATCTTCATTTTATATAAATATCATATCTTCATTTCATAAGAATTATGACACAATAATATTTTAAATCGATGATAAATAATAGAATATAATTTTATATTTTTTCCATAGTTTATACATAAATTAGTTTTTCCATTATTAAAATATTTGAAATACATAGTTTAGTGTATAATTAATATCGTACTTTGAAACATAATATATATATATATATATATATATATATATATATATATATATATATATATATATATATATATATATATATATATATATATATATATATATATATATATATATATATATATATATATATATATATATATATATATATGAGAGATCTAATAAGAAGAGTATTCAAAATGAGAAAAATGAGAAACATCGAACATCCTTAATTCGAGTAAGATAAAAAAAATCTAAGATTATAATTGAGCCAAAAACAATTAATAGTAAATGTCAATATCTTACATAGAAAAGATACTATGCATGTATGTATGAATATGTATATGTATAAGTATATCTATATGTATATGTATATGCATATGTATATGTATATAGAATCAAATAAGAAGGATTTTAAATTAAAATGGATAAAAATAATTTTGTTTAGTCACTATATATACAAAAAAGAATAATATGTTATAAATTAAAAATATTCTTTAAATTTATGCCATAGTTTCTTTTCTATGTAACATAATGACTTTTAAAATTGTGTGTTTATGGGTCAATTGTAACTTTAGATTTTTTTTATCTTATTGAAATCAAGAGTGTAAATGCTTTTCATATTTCTCATTTTCAACACCTTTTTATTGGACTTCTCACTTCTTTCTCTCTCTATATATATATATATATATATATATATATATATATATAAAGGAGAGAGTTAGAAGAGTATTGAACCTAGGATCTTAACAGAAAGTGACACTTGTTTCAATCAAAACAAAATCAAATTCACAGAAAATAAAAATCTAAAATATTTGTTTAGAATTTCAGTCCATTATTTTAAAAAGCAATACAAAATAGTTGAAAAAATTATAATGTAAGATAAAACGTTATCGAGAGCAATTTTGTTAATTTCAATGGCGATTTTAAACTATAATTGCTAAATTATTGTAAATTGGCAAAATAACTTAATAACATTCACAGGGGCTAAATAAATATGTTAAATAATAAAAATAACTTACAAGGAGACGTTTGTAATTCATTATTTTTGCCTAGCTGCTACTTCTATTATTTAAACATAAATAAATAAACTTTTATAATTTACCAATTAAAAATAATTTCATTTTCATATTGCTATAAATTATGGAAGTATAACATAATTTTAATATTAATTTGAGCTTTAATTTTTTGACGTCACTTAATATAAAATTTAGGTCTTTCATTGTATATATAAAATATCACTCCAACTATTAAGTATAAATTATTTTTTATATATATTTTTTTGTAACTATATACTCCCTATATTTTCTATATTTTACTATGACTAAATTATTTCACTAGCCTTAGGTGATATATTACCTAAATAGCAAAACTATGTATCATACTAAATAATCTTCAATAATAATTAATATCATAAAGTATTATTTTTAATATTTCAACACAAATTCTTCAGAAAAAAGTTATATTTTAAAGACCATCTCTAATTAAATCAGCTCATAAAAAATATAGAGTACGAATATGCATTAAAATTTATTAGTCTTATAATCTTAGCCTTAAAGATGTCTCTCAGAGAGACGATCTCTCAGGAGACCAACTGATATTTCAATATTTATAATAAGTATACATTCTACCATAATACTTACTACTAGTATAATTTTCACTACCTTAAAGATGATTTTTTTTTAAACCATATACTATGTTTTCTATATTAGTATTATTTTCACTACCCTAAGATGATTTTTTTTACAATCTATATTATTTAATTATTTATTATAATATACTTATAATAAATAAATATCAAGCATTAGAGTTTAATCCTACTACTATAAATAGCACCCTCCCCTCACACTTATTCTTCATTCCATCAACAACTCTACACTACTTTCATTCTGGTTTCGTTTCTCCTTCAACCTAACAACTTCTTTCGATAAACACCCAAAAACCCAGAAAAATGTCTGTTGAGAATTTAGCTTTTTCTTTCTTTTTATTACCTGCAATTTCAGTTCTCTCTCTACCCATTTTTTTCTCTTTCATTCTCTTCCTTTCCGTATTCACTTTTTTGTTGTACCCAGGTGGGCTAGCATGGGCCGTTTCTCTTTTCAAAACCTCGGGTCGCAGGCATTCCGCAATTCCAGGCCCATCGGGTCTTCCCCTTGTTGGACTCGGTTTTGCTTTCACCTCTGAAACTACCCATAGAGTCCTTGCTAGTATAGCCAAAAAGCTTAATGCTACACCATTAATGGCGTTTTCTGTTGGGTTAACTCGGTATATAATAGCGAGTCAGCCCGAGTTAGCTAAGGAGATTTTAAACAGTTCTGAGTTTGCTGATCGTCCTATTAAAGAGTCTGCATATGAACTACTCTTTAACAGGGCAATGGGTTTTGCTCCATTTGGTGATTATTGGAGGAATTTAAGGAGAATTTCTGCTACTTACCTTTTTAGCCCATCAAGAATTTCATGTTTTGGGGTTTTTAGGGAAGAAATTGGTAGAAAAATGGTGGAAGAAGTAAAAAATTTGAGGGGTAAAAATGGAAATGTTGAGATTAAAAATGTTTTACATTTTGGGTCTTTAAACAATATTATGATGAGTGTTTTTGGGAAAGGGTATGATTTCTTTGGAGGGAATGGGAATGGGGATGAAGGTGAAGAACTTGAAGGGTTAGTTAAGGAAGGGTATGAATTACTTGGGATATTTAATTGGGGTGACCATTTAGCCCCTTTAAAGTTGTTAGATTTACAAGGGGTTAGAAGTAGGAGCAAAACCCTAGTTGAGAAGGTGAATGTTTTTGTGGGAAGAATCATAGAAGAACATAAAATGGATAGGAATATTAAAAATGGTGTTAAAGGTGAAAATGATGGTTCTTCTAAAGATTTTGTTGATGTACTTCTTGATTTGGAAGATGGGGAGAACAAACTTGATGACTCTGATATGATTGCTCTTCTTTGGGTATCATCTTAACTTTGCTTTTTTTCTCATTAATGAATTCTTTTGAATACTCATCCTTAACACAAACCTGATATTCATATATTTATTTGACTTTCATTTTCACTTTGTAACTCAATTCAAATTCATCCCTCTTAAAAACTATGTTAATCATGTAAAAATCAACGTAAAATTTTAAATAAATTGACTTAAAATATTTATTTTCTAGCATCTCTTTTTTAATTATGATTTATAATCATTCTAAAGAATAAAAAAGAATATCAATAAAAGTTAAAATTCTTGTGGTTAAATATTGGATTCATTGATTTACTTAGTGTCTTTACATATTCCCTTGCACTAATTACATCAGTTTCATTGTGTTGAGTGCTAATTAAAGGAGAATATTAATATTTACTTTTAATTATTATTATAATGAAATTAATAAATAGTAATCTTTACATATTTTTTTTTTTTTTTGCAGGAAATGATATTTAGAGGGACTGATACAATAGCAATTCTCCTTGAATGGATACTTGCTAGAATGGTTTTACACCCGGATATTCAAGCCAAAGCCCAATCCGAAATCGACACCATTCTTGGAACCGACCCGGTAACCGATTCAGACCTCCCTAAGCTTCCCTACCTCCAAGCCATTATCAAGGAAACCCTCCGGGTCCACCCACCCGGTCCACTTCTCTCATGGGCTCGTCTCTCTATTCACGACACCCAAGTCGGGCCCCACTTCATCCCAGCTGGAACCACTGCAATGGTTAACATGTGGGCTATAACCCATGATGAGAAAATCTGGCCGAACCCAAATGAATTCAAACCCGAACGTTTCATGGAGGAGAATGTTCCCATCATGGGTTCGGATCTCCGACTTGCTCCGTTTGGAGCGGGTCGGAGGGTCTGTCCCGGTAAGGCAATGGGTATGGCGACGGTGCAGCTTTGGTTGGCACAAATGTTGCAGAACTTTAAATGGGTTCCTGCTGCTGATCAAGGTGTTGACTTGACTGAATGCCTTAAGCTATCTATGGAAATGAAGAAGCCCTTAGTTTGTAGGGCTGTCCCAAGAGTTGCTTAAATTTTGTGTTACTTGTTGGTGTTATTTTTAAGACTTAAGATAAGGATGTTTGCTCCATGATTTTGCACATCTTTGTATGGAGGAGACTCTAAAGGCTTTAAGAATAATTAAATCTTTAAGTTTTAACCCATTATAATTTGTATTTTGAATTAGTAAATTAAGTATTTCTGATGTAAAAGCTCAGCTTTCAAGTTTTCAACTTTTTTTTATTTTTTATTTTTATGATATGAATAATATTGCAAATTATAACATTAAAGTTAAGATTTTTGTTAATTATAGTTTTAATTTTTATTTTTTGTAAATTACAATCATTAATACTCCTATATTAGTCTATAATATTTAAGCCAAATCATAAATTTTTAAGCGCTTAAACTAAAATTTTAATCACTAAAATGATTTAATTTTCATAAATATTTAAATTATTTTTTCATTTCATTCACATAATTTTTCAATTTTCCTATTGTCATAAAATAACACAATAATGTTATCAATGGGTTAATTTTCATATATAGGACTAAATGAGTAGTACCCAAATATTGTTGATTTAATTGGGCATGATATATTAACTTAATAATTACTTTTTCTATGTTATTATATTTGCTATATTTAACTTTTTATGCGATTTAATGTGTCATTTTGATTATTTTTATTTTGAGTAACACATAATTAAAAATCTTAAAAATTCAATATTGTAAAAATACGCGATTAGATGATTCAAGCAAGATTTCACTTGACTATATTTTTTTACACATTGACCGCAATATATGAAATAAACTTAAATAATGAATAGTATTAAAAATACTTATGTAGTAACTATTTCAGAACAGAGGAAATATATTGAAGTATACACACCATAAAATTATAAAAATTTAATATTATAAGATTATGTGATTAGAAAATTCAAATAAAATTCCATTTAACTATATTTTTTATTACACATTAGTTGTAATATATAAAATAAATTTAAAAGATAAATACTAAATAGTCTTAAAAATCCTTATCTAACGAGTATATCAAAATGAATAATGTATAAAGAGCAATCAAGACTGGAACGGAAGGATTTTGGCAGGTACAAGAAAAGGGTAACGTTGTGAAAGATTACCCAAATTGGTAAAGTTTGAAAATGAGGGTTAGTTTAGTTGAGAGACAGAAGCATATTGGGTGCAACTTGAGATTTCTCAGTCATTTGGGCAGTGAGCCTATTACTACTACTACTCTACAATGATTACTACTATGACTATCTATCTTTGTACAGAAAGTTTTCTCTACTAAGGTGTCATATTATCATATACTTAAGTCGCCATATTTCTTGGCTACGGCTATTAAAAAAAGTGATTGACATACACTGTAGTTGATTGTAAACTTTATAGAGTATAGTATTTTATTATTGTTAATTGAAAAAGAAAAAAAAAATAGGTTGTTAGGTTACTGTATAGAGTATAGTATAGTATTTTATTATAGAGTAGGATAAAAATAGGGGTAGGTAGAACTTTAAATAATTGTTTTATTACTAAAAATGGAAATGTAGCAAGTAATATAAAATTGCCAAAAATAGAAAATATAACGAGTGTTATGGAACGGAGGAAGTACTACCATCAATAAGGAAAATAGTTGTTTCTACTATTTGAGATGGTAAATTTAATAGTCCCTCCGAACCAATTTAGTTGTGGGGTCCATTTGCTTGGGCACGGTTATTAAGAATGGTGTGGGGTCCATTAAGAAGGGTAAATAGTGAAGGGTAAGTAATGAATGGTAAATGGTGAAGGGTAGTTGGCTAACTAAGGTATATGGGGGTATATTCGTAATTATGTGTGTGAACTAAGGATATTTAGGTAAAAAAAGACTAACAAAAATAGAAATGTGACAACTAAAATGACTTTATCCAATAAGAAAATTGGACAACCAAATTGATTCGGAGGGAGTATGTAGTAGTTTTACTGTCTTTCATTAATGTTGCTTACTCTCTTTGTTCTCTTTAATTTTCATTAAGGTAATTACTTCTTTCATTATATATTTTTTATAATTTATTATGAAGATAACTAAAAATATTAAAACTTAAAAAATTGCTTTGAAAACTTGAAAATGATAGTACTCTCCACAATAGACTAGAGAGACACATTTTACTTTTGATAAATACTTCTATATGGTTGCTCTATTCTCAAGGGATCTAAATTCTTTGTAAAGAATATATTTGCTTTTGTAGTTGTAGTTTTTAAGTTTGTGCAGTGCATCTATGCATAGCATAATGCATGTAAAAAGCTACTCTACTTTATCTTCTCCCTTACAGTAGAGAAAAGATGCAATTCAGATTTTCTTCTGTTTTCTTGCACACATTTGGGGACCGCCCTACTTGTTTTTATACTCATCCGTGTCATTAAATTTGCCCTAGAATAATTTAAAAAGTTGAGACAAAAATAATATTTTGAAATAACAAAAAAATATATAAATGAAATAAAAATATAAATCAAATATATAAATGAAAAAATTAAAAAAATTTGTGATGCATAGACAACAAAAAACATAATAACATACTCCTTATTCCCTGTGAATCCCTCATACTCTTAATATCCGTGTCCAACCCAAATGTCCAAACTGAAAAGAATAGAAATGAGTAAATAATTAAAAAATTAAAATAAAATACCATTTTTTCAAATAACCGTAATTAACCAAGATTTTATAATTCTTTATAATAAAAAGGTTCAATGCAAATTGTGATGCATAGGCAATAAAGTTATAAAGATTATGAACACTTAAGTGTATTAAGATATAGCTTGGTGCTAAACTTAGGCACAATGTATTCTAATAATAATGATGTTGATCCATACACATCCACATTTAATTTACTTTCTACAAGGTATTGATTCTAAAAAATTTAATAGCAGATTTGGATAATCGTACAAGGGATATTAAGGTGAGATTAAGCATATAATTAATATTCCATTAACACTAATTTAATGGTTTAGGCAAAGCATCATTTGTAGCCCATAGGGCTGTAGGTATGTGTCAGAAGTAAATGCAAGTGTGGTACTTGAGCATAATCTCACTATAGGCCACATCCGTAAGGTCGGGCCTACAAACACACGGGCCAAGAGCATTGACTTGCACATAAACTTGACGAGGCTCATTGTTTCCCAAAACCAAATGGTATTGGGAAGATTAGTTCACTCAATATATATGTAAGTCAACAATCCACTATTCTATCGATGTGTAATCTTGTCTCACATGTGAAGTATTTTCATCACCCACTAAGAACCATACTTTAGTATAATGACGACGGTTTTAAAAAAATATTCCTTTGACCACTAATGATATATAGTTAAGGGTCCTAAATCCTGATATAATCTTTAGATGTTTCCTTTAAGTAATAGAGTTGAGCTAATCAGCTAGTTGTAACATTATGGAGTATTATTCTAGTTTGAAGAATATATTTTCCTTTTGGATGCATCATGTTATTGGTAGGCTAATAACCAAAAATGATCATTTTATTGCATCAGATTTTGTTACAAACAGTATTAAACAATCTCTTCACTGTTGATACATGATCTTCATAAGCTTTTTGTGAAAATTTTAGCCTTTGATGTAAGCAACCCTTATGGTATTTGAAGCCAATATACAAAAATTAACTGTTTAAATCATATTTTCTCTATTTTTAAATGTTTTTTTTATTTATTTTTTTTAAATCTTAATGTAAACTTTAAAATTAAATAATTTTAATTATGAGTTTTTAAAAATTTTATAAAGTTGATATTAGAAAGTATATATTGAGACGGATCTAACAAGATCTGACATGAATATGTTTTTTTCTTATAGATCGATGAGAAATCGTAATCAAAATTTGACACTAAAATTTGTAAATTCTATTAGAGAAGAACATATGAAAACGGAATGAATGATATTCTAATTTCAAGTGAATTATTACCCTAAACATGTGTTACATCTACACTTCTAGTCAGATGCTCATGTGTAAAAGGTGTAATAGAGTAATACTTATAAATGTTGAAAACAAATTTATCAAAAAGTTTGGTGTTCACAATTTTGAAGAACTAAGAGCAAACATATTTTTATATTTTGGTAAAAAATATACAATTTTTAAAACAACTTTTGAGCCTCAATATTTCTAAATACGCATTAAAAAAATTATAAGAAGATATGATAAAAAAGTATACATTAAGATAAATCTAACGAGATCTCACATGTATATATTTTATTATTTATAAATGTCTTAAATACCATAATCAAATTTCTCTCTTCAAAATAGAATATTTTAAACGGAAAGAACAATAGGAAACGGAAGGTGTAATAATTATGCATCCATAGCGTCGTCCACATACACTTAAATTCTATTACAAACAATAATTCGAGTCTATGAAATTTAAATACAAAATAATAACTAAAAACACTTATCCAAATCATAGTCTAATTTGCATAAATATATATATATATATATATATATATATATATATATATATATATGTGTGTGTGTGTGTGTGCGCGCGCGCGCGCGCGTGTGCGTGTGTGTGTGAGATCAAATAAGAAGGATTTTAAAATAAGAAAGATGAGAGGGATTTTTGTTTGATTTTGTTTTGTTACTATATATATAAAAAATGATATTATGTTATAAAGTAAGAACATTCTAAAAATTTATGTCATAGTTACTTTTCTGTGTAACATAGTTACTTTTACAATTATGTGTTTTTGGCTCAATCGTGACCATAGATTTTTTTTTCTTATAATGAAATCAAGGGTGTAGAGTCCTTTTTACCCTTCTCATTTTCAACTCCTTCTCATTGTATCCCTCCCTCATATTAAATGAGTTTTATGGGTAGGGGTAGAAGTCAGAACATTAGACAAAATTCACAATACTCTCAAATTAGCAAGACAATTTAATAATTATAAGAATTCGCATTCGAGTCTACAGGGCGTTCAGGATTCGGGTCTAAAGGTTGGGTCTGGGTTCAGGTTCGGGTCCAGACCCTTGGACCCAGACCCGAATCCGCCAATTATTTTTTAGATTCATATCCGAACTGGAATCTGATGGATCTTAAAAAATAAGAGCCAGAACCTCAAAAAGGGGCGAGTCCAACAGAGTCTTGGACTATCTAAGATTCAACCAGGATAATCGATACATCAATCAATCAAAACTCGTTCTTCTCCATATATAAAATAAAAATCTTAAGTTTTATATTGTGGTTTAGGATGCATACTCTTCTTGCCAATGAAGAATCTTTTATGCGATCAAAGGTGCTCGCCCCTTGAAAATTGTTGAATTTTTCACAAACTATATATTGTCCTATTTGTATAATAAAAAACGGTTTTAATTAGAAATATATTTTCTAAAAAAAAGTTGTGAGTCCAAATTTTGTCTCTCTAATTTTTTTATTTAGATATTAGCTAATTTAACTTCTTGCCCTCTTGAGAGACAGAGACGTATAGCACAATCCATTAAAGACTAATGTCTAATTATCGTATCCTTCATACCTACTTTTAATATCTTAAATGTCTACTTACATCATTATTAATGTCTACTTATAATATTTTAAAAAATACTCCCTCCACACCAATATAATTGTCTCATTTGTTTGAGCACGGTTATTAAGGGGGGTGTGAGGTCCATTAAAAAGGTGGTAGTTGGGTAAGTAATGAAGGGTAATTAGTGAAGGGTAAGTAGTGAAGGGTAGTTGGGTAAGTAAGGTATATGGGGGTATATTCGTAATTACTTGTGTGAACTAAGGATATTTAGGTAAAAAATGATTGATAAAAATAGAAATATGACTATTGATATAGTTTTGCCAAATAAGGAAATGTAACAATTGAAATGGTGTGGAGGTTGTATATAAATGGCCGACCCAACTAGAGATAGTCTCTCAAAGAGACTGTCTCTCACAAGAATTGGTAAATTATAATGTATAATCTATTTCGAACAAAAAATATTAAACTTAATTAAGAAAAGAAAAAAATAGTTTTTTGAAATAAAGAGTGTGAAAGATAAAATGATTCTTTTGACTAATAAGCAGTTTATGAGTGTGGGTGTAACTTGTCAGGGAACCCCAAAACAGCAGGGACGACAGATGTTACAAGTCTTGGTTTCTTATCATCTTGCTGCTGTTATACAGTACATTACCTGGCCTGGTTGTTCCAAAACCAAACAGTAACTGAATGATTAATTATCAATTTCATTAATCAAATATTCATCATTTAAATTAATTATTATTTTTTTATTTCAGGCATTTTACATCATTTTAAATTACAAAATGAAAACTTTTACTCTTAAATAATGTAAAATAAATAGGAACACGAGAAATTAACTTAGTAAAGGTAGATCATTATTTAGTAGTTAAGGTTTCCTCCGTTTCATTATACTATTATATCTTTCTTATTTAAACATTAAAAGTACTATCTACATTACTATTTTAGTAAAAAATAACGATTTAAATGACTTCTTTACCTATATCATTTTCTTAGAGTTTACCTAATTCTTTTAACACAAAGATACTTATATTTTCATTTTTGTGAAAAATTCTTATGTAGCAACTAAAACAAAATGGATAAAGTAGTACGGAGGGTTAAGGAGGAGTGGGACCAACATTATCATAAAGTACAAACCCTAATCTTTAGGCATAAGGAATTAATGATGTTGGTTTAGAGGCCATACATGCATGATTAGAAAATAATTAAAAACCATCCATGTATTGAGTGCCTTTGAAGAAGCATATGACTTCATCATCACCTAACTTTTCGGCATTTGATTTCGGAGGTGATGCATCTGGCCCATTTCCGGCCCATTTTCAATCTTCAGTCATACTCCCTTTGATACACGGTGATAAATTGTTTTATGAGACAGTCTTATCAAGAGATATACTTCATATATAATAATCAATCTAATATATACTAAAAAAATATAGACTTCTAGTTTGAAGTCGTCTCACCAAGAATCTCACAAGAGTAGCTCATATAGAGCAACTGTCTAATTTACTTTGTTGATATTATTAATCGATCACTCTTAATTGTATTTTATCCTTAATTTTTAAGTTAAGACATAGTCAAGTGTAATCTTATTTGATTTGTTTCAATATAATTTTAGTAATATTAATTTATTATAAATTATACACAATTAAAAATATTTAAAATCGTGTAAAAAAGCAAATGAGATAACTTTGATTTGCGGGCCCTCGTGATGTAGATGGAATTCACATTTCAAATAATATTAATCCCAATATTTTATTGAGATTGTAATATTTTATTTTAAAAGCTCAAATATATATTTAAGTAATATTTTTAATGGGACATAGGAGTATACATGCTTAATCATGCATCCATCTCTTCATCTGTATGGAAACTGCTGCCAATGATGGAGGCTAATGATCTCTGTCATGGTACTGTTTTTTAATTAATTAATTTATTTAATAATTAGCATCATATTACCGAAATACCCTTTGACCTTTTCCGTTGACCTTGACTTTCGGTCAATGGGCTTTTTCTGGAAGTCCCATCTTCCTTGAATGGCCCATGGGCCAGTTACCTCTAAAAAACCCTAACTCCCCACTCTCCCACAATGCATGGCTCTCCTTGTTTCAAGATGAATAACTGCCCACTCTTCCCATGATCAGTCCACCTCCCATTACTCCCACTACTCCCATGATAGTTCACTTCTTCTGCAACTTCCCTTCCTCACCATTATAAATAAGGGCTACCATCAAGGAGGGAGGATCATCTGAAATAGCTTTCCTAGTATCCTTGCTTACATTACTTCCTTAGCCTTCCCAAACACTAGCACTAGCACTAGCAATCCCAATCCCGACCTTCCTTCTTGCATTCATTCTACAATCTGTCATTCATTAATTTCCGATCTACGTTCTGACTTGAGCGTCGGAGGGGTTTTCCGGGAGATCACCCCCCGGACAAGGCTAACGTGTTGTGTTGCAGGAATTCAGGTCGCTTCCTCCCACGAGTTGCTACTTCCGATAACGCCTCCATCTGCGGTATTCCAAGTGTCTCGCACTTCCTCGTTTCATTACCGAAACAATCTCTATAATAATTATCACTAGTTACAAATAACAAAGCCATCACAGCGTAAACCCTCATTCTAATCATATCTTATAATTTATTTTTTATTATAGGATAAGTCAAGTAAAAACCGTTAAGTGAAAGTCAAACTTATAATTTTATTAGGAAAAGCTTTACTTATTATGATCAGAATAAGACACAATTCTAAAGTATTAATCCTAAAATGTTGGCTAAATAAAACTTCATTTTGGAATAAGATTATCAAAAGAATTAGCTCGGATTTTAAAATAAGATTGTTATAGCTAGGTTGTTTATATTAATCTAAGCCCGTGTAAACTCACAAATTCTTGTGAGAGACGGTCTCTTTGAAAGACAATCTTTAATTGAACCAGTCCATTATGTATTTTTTAAATTATTGTAAGTAGACATTAAGAATGATGGAAGTAGACATTTAAAATATTAGAAGTAGGCATTAAGGAGGCGTTTGGTTGGGGGTATTAAGGAAAGGGAAAGGGAATGGAAATACCCTATTCCCTTTAATGTTGTTTGGTTCGCATTTAGAATGATTCCGTTTACCCATTTTTAGGTTTAGGTTTACCTAAATGAGGTAATCCTCATTCCCCACCTCCCCCTTCACTTTCCCATTCCATTCCCTTTCCCATTCAGCTGCTACCTTCTCCTTCCTCGCGCCTCCTTCCTCACCAAAATCCTTGCTGCGTCCTTCCTCCTCCTGCTGCTGCTGCTGCTGCTGCTCCTTCGTTCTCACTTGCTCTACTTCTTCTCGTCGTTCTCTTTCCTCCATTAACAGAATCCCTAAATCTTCCATTAACAGTTGAGTCTTCCTTTTTCTTCTTTCTCCTTTTTAGATTTCTCACTGTATTTTATGCTTATTGATGCTTGAATCTTCCTTTTTAGATTTCTTCTTTCTCCTAAATCCTTTTTCTGCTGCTGTTTTCGTTTTCGTTTTTGTTGCAAGATTTCGTTTTTTCAGCTGCTGTATCTTCGTTTTCGTTTTAGATTTCGTTTCGTTCTCCTAAATTTGAGTATTATTGATGCTTTAGCTGTTGACCCAAATTGATGCTTGAATCTTGTATCGTGTTGATTGTTGAAGCAGTATTGGTGCTTGAATCTTGTTGCTGTTGAAACCAAATCTGAGTTCACTGTATTGATGCTTGTTGATGCTTGTTGATTTCCCATTTAACTTGATGCTTGTTGATGCTTATTGATATCCAAATTAAATCTGAGTTCACTAGATTTGTTGTTTTTGCTTCTGGAACTGATATCCAAATTGATGTTGTTTTAGAAACTTGGGATTTTAGAAATTGGGATTATTGATGTTGTTTTAGTATGATAAAAAATTGGGATTTTAGAAACTTGATTATGTATCATTGTTTGTTTGTTTGTTTGGTTTTCAAGAATACATGGAAACAAGGTGCTTGGTACTTCTTTGATGTTCTTATTGATGTTCATTTGTACAAAAAATGGCTAGCATTGGTACTTCTTTGAAAAGGAAGAGAAATTGGGACTGTATTCGGTTCATAATTACTATGATTAATTGTGTTGTGTTGCTACATTTGATGTTGTACTCGATGAGAAAAACTATATACGATTCCCATTATGTTAAGCTTGATAAAAAAACTAGGAGAAAAATGAGATTGCACAACTTGAATAGAATGATTAGAGAAAGTGACACTTTGTGTAGGAACTATCTTCGTATAAATCGATACACATTTGGTGTTCTTTTAGAGATGGTTAGAGATATTGGTGGATTAAATGAAACAAGAAACACATGTTTGGAAGAGATGGTTGCGGGTTTCTTATACACATTAGCTCACCATAAGAAAAATAGAATGATGGGTGCACATTTTTATAGAAGTGGTGAAACTATTAGTAGACAATTTCATGCTTGTTTGTTAGCAATCTTAAAGTTACATGATATTCTTCTTAAGAAACCAACACCAATACAAGAGGATTGCAACGATGAAAGATGGAAATATTTCAAGGTAAATAAAAACCAACACTTTAATTTGAGATAAAATGGAGAGACTATTACATATTGTAAAGTGATATTGTTTGTTTTGTAGAACTCATTAGGTGCCCTTGATGGTACAATGATTCTAGTGAATGTTCCTTGTGATGAGCGATCCAAATATCGGACTAGAAAAGGTACCCTTGCTATGAATGTATTAGGAGTATGTTCACCCGAGATGGAATTTATATATGTCTTACCTGGTTGGGAGGGGTCGGCACACGATGGTCGGATTCTTCGAGATGCTATTTCTAGGCCTAATGGGTTGAAAGTTCCAAAAGGTAATTTGATTGACGTACTAGATTTTATTTGAGATTAACTTAGTAAGAGAGTAATATTTTTTTTTAATTTGTCAAGGTTGTTATTATCTATGTGATGGAGGATATACTAATGGAGAAGGATTCCTTGCACCCTATAGAGGGCATCTTTATCATCTTAGAGAATGGAATAATGGCCCCCGACAACCCCAAACCGCCGAAGAATATTTCAACTTAAGGCATGCAAAAGCTAGAAATGTGATTGAGAGATGCTTTGGATTACTCAAGGGAAGATGGGGGATTCTTAGAAGTCCTTCTTGGTTTAGTTTACAAACACATGGTCGAATTGTACTTGCTTGTGCTTTATTACATAATTTGGTAAAGAGATACATGCTTGCAGAATTTGATGATGAGGACTTGTTTGAGGAAAATGATAGTGATGATAATGATGGTGATGATAATGATGGTGATGTTAATGAGGAAGATGATGTGGAGTACATAACCTCCATTGCTGTAACCGATCCATGGACGAATTTCCGAACTACAATGGCCCAATATATGTTCAATGATTGGAGGGCTAGACAACGCAGACTTACTTTGTGATGTTATTCATTTTTATTTAAAACCTCCATTTCTTGTATTTGAATTTCAGACTTGTATGTTTATTTCTTGTATTGAATATTTGTTGGTTCATTCCATTTTTATATACATGCAATTTTGTTTACTATGATCAGTATAGTTCAATTTTGTTTATTTGTATTGAATGTTATAGAGGATGGATGAAAGTAGTGCTAGTAGAGGTGGAAGGGGAAAAAACAAACGATTTTGGACTGCCCAAGAAGATAAGGCTCTTGTGGAAGCCTTGTCAAAGTTAGTTGTTGATCCTCACTGGAGGTGTGAAAATGGATTTAGAAGAGGCTACATGGTTCGCTTAGAGGAGCTCATAGGTAAGGCTCTTCCTGGTTGTGGTTTGAAGGCTCTGCCACACATTGATTCTCGACTTAAGACACTTGTAGCCAAGTTTAGGGCTATTTCTCAAATGTTAAATACAAGTGGATTCGTCTGGGATGATGAAAAAAAAATGATTTCTGTAGATCGGGCTGTTTATGACGAGTATTGCAAGGTATGCCAACCTTTGTACATTTGACATTGTTTACTTTGAACAATATGGTTCAATTATGTTTGAGATTGTTTGATGATGTTGTACATTTGAATGTTTGGTTCAGAATCATCCGAATTGCAAAAACTTGTTTGGAGTTTCATTTCCACACTTTCATGAACTAATGAATGTTTACGGCAAGGATTACGCTACCGGAAAACCAGTTGAAGATTATGTTGAAGCAATACAGAATTTGCAAAACATTGCCCCTCCACAAGTTACACTTGATTCAAGTGATGATGAGGGAATTGATGCTAGTGGTAATGCCACTCAAACTGTTACTTCTCCTCCTGCTAAAAAAATAAAGACTGAAAAAACTTCTAATAAAAGAAGTAAGAGAGGAAATGCTGGTGAAGGTAGTTCTAATGAGTTGGCTAGCTTACAAGCATTCATGAAAGACATGAATGTTCATCTTTCAACTATGGCAAATGTGATGGCCCGCACTGATGATCGTGAGGAAAAAGTAGTTGAACAGACTGAGAAAGTGTTAGAGGAACTACTATCTTTTAATTTAGAAGGTGTAACTCCTAACCAAGTTTTTGAAGTGGCTAACATTCTAACCTCACAACCAAACAAGCTCCTCATATTTTCAAAGTGTCCCGACGCTTTGAAAAGTGATTATGTTAAGAGTCTTCTTGGAGGAAATAGTAATGCTTAGATCTAATGTTGTGGTTCCATGAATGATTTTGAAAAGGACTAGAACACTTTTCGTATGTATTTTGATCTACAAACAAGTCATTATATGTAATTAATCGAGCTACGTTGTTATTATTTAGAGTTATGTTTTTTCAAAAAATAATTTTTTCAAGTTTATCATATAACAACTACTTATTTTTGGAGAAAATATAAAAGAATTTAAAAAATCAAATTTTGATTCCTTAGCTTGAACCAAACAGTCACAAAGGGAATCATTCAGCAGTTCATTCCGTTTCCTTAACACAACCAAACAACTAGGCTAAATTAGGGGAATCCATTCCTTTCTCCTTCATTCCCTTTCCTGATTCCATTCCGATTCCCTTGTGCAAACCAAATGGCCCCTAAGTATATTATAATAAGTTAACATTAAAGATAATGTAAGTAGACATTAAGAATACTGTAATTAAGTATTAATTTTTAATGGGCTGGACTTGACATACGTGTCTCAAGAGACTCGCTGATTATTGAAAGAGTGTAAATATGAAAAATTGTTTAAAAATTAAAAATGAAATTGTAGAACTGAATCGTTAAATCATAAGATCGAAGAATCGTATTATGATTCTACCTCTACAAATGTTTTTTTAATTAGAATCGTAAGATTCTACCAACTTACGATTTTACCTACAATTCGAATTGCTCATTTATATTTGAATCGTAAAATGGAAGAATCGTATACCAGATCATGATTTTAATAAGAATAAGTGTGCAAAATTTATAATTTTAGAAAGACATTTGGGCTTGTACCTCTTTCTGTGAGTAGTGACTAGTAGTGTAGTAGTTGAGTTACATGGCTCATATGGTATTTATTACGGATTGTTTACCTCTTTCTAGAACAAGAATGATAGAGAGATAATGTGTAGTTCATCCCACTTATACTAATACTACCACCGACTTGATAATCCAAATTGAAAATGTAAAAAGGTAAAAAATAATACTCCTTGTGCCAAATATAATGTTCAAGATGGGGTAGTGACATAGGAAAATTCAAACACCAGGATTAAAATTTCTACTACTACAGTCTACAGATTCATCTGATAAGCTTTTTATTTCATTTAAGCCGCTGAAAATAGGCCAAAATGGCATGGCATTAGTCAACCTACAACTCAATCAAATGACTTCTGAAAATCACCCCATCAAAACTTGGCCTAATCCATTTTTGATTTCCCACCTCCAGACTACTAAAAACGAAACAGGGATAAAATAGTCATTTTCATACTTAACAGAAATTAAACGTTTTTACCTTAATAATGTTACTGTAGTATATTTTCTAAGAATTGAGTGCTATTTTGTGAAAAAATATTTAAAAATTACTACCACTTGCCTTTTGCCATAGTCAGTGACTTAGTGTTTACTATATAGAAAATATTATGAAAAATTTGGTGAGACGGATTTAATTTGCTTAGCATATAGAATATCATGAAAAAACGAAATAGAGGAACTTTCGTCCCAAAATACTTATCACACAAGGTTATTGAGTGTTATTAGGTTATTGAGTGTTATTTTTTTTATTCATCATTCAAATTAATTTATATATTACTGTTAATTGTATATTTTTATAATATCAAATTTTTATAATTTGTAATTATGTATAACTTTATATATAAATAATTAAAATAACGTATCATAATAAAATATGATACAATGTATCCAATATAATCCTCATCTGTTTTCATTGACTAACTTAAATTAGAAATAATAAATACTTCAAAATACACAAACTTAAGCATTAAAATGCGTGCTTAGTCGAATTCATGTGGCTTTTACTTTAGGTACTCTGACATGACAAATTAATGAATTATATCCCATATGATAATTGCTTCTTGTGAATGAGTGTAAGATGAGCTTAATAAGTCCTTACTTCTTGTGGAGAAAATGGTTGTTGCTTTTATCGTTTTGGAGAAAATGGCAAACAACAAATTCTTTTATTATCATAATATTTATGATCTTCGTGGCAATAGAATACAAAATGTCGCTTAAGTATACTCATATGAACTCATATAAATTGCATTCATAACCCTATCAATATATATATATATATATATATATATATATATATATATATATATATATATATATATATATATATATATATATATATATATATATATATATATATATGAACTTATATTATGGTTGATATATATGTTGTGCATTTTTCAATTAGAAGCTATTTCATCTGTCCCAACGAAGTTATCTCATTTTCTTTCTAGTTTGATCTTATTGATTTTACTTTTTGATTGTGATCGACAATCATTTTTATATCTCATTCACTTATTTAATTTTTATTTTCATCTTTTTATCATTATTATTTAATTTTGTTTGGGCTATACGGTCGCATGCGTGCGGTGATCTTACAATAGATGTACTAATTTTGTTTTGGATAAGGTGGTTTATCCAGTAAAATATTTTAATAAATAATCATTCAAGACGGTTAAATTGTGAGATAATTTTCAATTGTACAGTACACTTAATAATCCAACATAATTAAATTAAATAATTTACTTTCATAACTAAATTATTCACTTTTAATTTTATAATGTTTAAATGTCATTTTGAATGTTATATTTACACTCTGAACATCAATACACTCATTTTTTAAATTCAGACTACTAGTATGAAGCCGTATTACTCAATCATAATCTCATTCACAAACTCAATATTTTTCTTTATTTTATCAACAATGCATTCCTTTCATCCTTTGAAATTTTGTCCTCTTTGACACTAATAACCAATAAAAGATAGTAATCTCCAATGTTTATATCATTTGAGAATTTCACTGCGGGAAGAGAAGGCCGCGTGACTGTTAGCCGTTGATTTCTGGACATTATAACTTGACTTCGAAGGAACTTCAAACTTTACCAAAGATTCGTTCAATAATATCTAAGGAATTAAATCCATACAATGCAATTGCCAACGAGAAATTCAAATGTATATCATGCACCAAACCAAATTAAAAAAATCACTTCACCATAAAAACATAAAAAAAAAAAAAAAAAAAGTAAATGCATAGATTAAACAAAAATCAGATTTAGATTAATTGGTTCTTATGCCGTGGATAGAGACAAATGATCTTCACTCGATTAATTGGCCTCTTCCTCACACTCAAATTGAAATTCACTCTCTCAATTCTTGTGGAACAAAACTCAATACTCACTTTGCTTCACTCACAAAGGACTTATTCAGGGCAGCAATTGTGAACAATTACTTGAAGGAAATTTTATCGACAAATCTGAAATGAATGATACAATTGAGGGTATCCCTTTATATAGGACTCTAACGGCTAGTTTTTGAGTCTAAACAACTTAACTACTTCCGACTCTAATGTTTAGAGCACGTGTTATACATGGATGTTAAAACAGAAATGCAAAACACCCTATTTATAACTAATAATCAGCCTTATCATAAAACTGACGAACACAGGACCTTGCAGCTATACTCGTGGATTCTGTGAAGACTATCAGCATTGTTCACGGACTCTGGCTTCTTGGTCCATGTATAGAGATGCCTTCTTATGAATTTCCACGTTCTTTCATGCACCAGGTTGGGCTCTCAATGCCTTGCAAGGTAGGCTGACAGACAGTTTGTCGTTCTGTCTGTTCTGCTGTCTGTTGGTTATGATCCAGGCTTCTGTTTTGTCTGAGTGTAGCTGGGAGGTCTTCTATTGATTCCTCCTGGTCTTGCCATGTCTTGATACTCATGCTTGGTCCAGATTGGAGGTGGTCTTCCTTAGCTTTCATGCCCAGGTCAGTAGGTTCAGCAATGCCCAGGTCAGTAGCAGTGGGTTCAGCAAGGGTATTGATCCAATTATGCTCTTCATGGTTTGTCTTGGATTGTGGGCTGTTGATAATTGAATCATTATACTACTTGTACTTGTTTCAATTAAAGACCCTAGACCCATCAAGTTTGGCGCATATATATATATATATATATATATATATATATATATATATATATATATATATATATATATATATATATATATATATATATATATATATATATATATATATATATGTTCTTTTACTATTAGCAGTTTTGACAGTGTTGGTGCATCATATAGATTTGAATTTCTCGTTGACAATTGCATTGTTTGGATTTTCTTAGATGTTATTGAAGGAATCTTTGGCAAAGTTTGAAGTTCCTTTGAAGTCTAGTTATAATGTCCAGAAATCAACGGCAACAGTCACGCGGCCTCCTCCTTCCGCTGTGAAATTCTCAAATGATATTGAAAGGCTTCAGTTCATTAACAAAATAAGGAAGTCTCCTGCTAATGCTCAATTGAAGCGTGTCATTGATAAGCTACGAGAGGTTACCTAGCTACTTTAGTGCGGCTGTCTACTTGTCTATTTATATTTATATGGGCCTTTTTTGGCTTATCATCGTAGGTCTGGAGGAAATTAAGAGTTGGATATTATTACTTTTATTTGATGGATTTATTAAATAGTGATGGCTAGGTTTTAACAAAAGATCTGTTGTGTCGTGTGTTCCTCAGACTTTGGTCTTACCTTTTACATTTTGGTGGCATTTTCTTCATAACTTGCTTGATTTCCTTGGGTTGATTGCAGAGGAGGGAAGCGTTTACTCCTGAGCAAATCAATGAAGCATGTTATGTTGATGTGTATAGAAACAAAACTGTTTTTGAAGATTTGAAGAACAACCTAAAAGTGCGTTATGATGGGTGATGCTTTTTTTACGAGGTATTATTGTAATGATTGTTTGGGCTCCGATCCTTGTATTAATACTTACCATTTATTTTTTGATAAGCAAATGCTTGATTTCTAATTTTGTGGTCTGTACAGGCAACGCATGAAAGCTAAGAACATGGACGAACTGCTTGTTATTATACAGAAAAATTATAATGGTTTCCGGTAATTGATCATCCAAATGTGATGGAAGATTTGCAGGTAACTTCATTTTCACTTTCTTCAAAACTGCTGCTAAGGATGTGTATTAGGACATTTTGTAGCTCAGTATGACAATGATGGTATTAATTTGCTGACCATTCAGTATCAGTGGTGCTGATTGCATTATGTTATTGGTTGGTGGAATTGTTGGTTTATGCTTGGATATTTTTGTAAAGGGTGGTTACGTTTGAGAGAGGAGATTGAAAATGAGCAAAGGCCAAAGTTTGGGGAAAAGGAACACATAAAATTGCTAAATTTGTTTTTGTGCTTGTACAAAACAAGATTCACACAACAGGAGAGTTGACTACACACATGAGGTGAGTTTCATCTCAAATCAATTGGTAATAAGATGAGTAACCCATCAAACTTATATTTTAATAAACCTTTTCTAATTTTCGTCGTGGGATCAATTGTGGGATATTTTCCGACAAAAATATCACTCATAAGAGGGTACTAGTGTTTAAATATATAATGAGTATCAGGGCCCTAACAAGGTGGATGATGATCTCAAACAACTCTTCCGAAGCATCGAGTTGCCACGTGATTCTCTCGACGTTGAGAAAGAAATTCAGAAGAGTGGTATTAAGCCTCTTACAAACACTGCCCAGAGAAGGGCTGCCGTACAAATTCAAGGCACTTCCACTAAACCCAAATCTATGAAGAAGAGGCATGAAATTAGCAAGAGGACTAAGCTAACAAATGCCCACCTTCCTCAATTGTTTCCACATATTTTTTGCTGACAGACCTATCAATTTTACTTTGACGTTTTGTATATAAAATTTAAATTGAAATTAATAATTTTATTAATCTATAAATTAATTAGTCTTACAAATAATATTAATAATCAAGATATTTATAGTTAAGTAAAACTGCAACCATGTGACAATGATGATAAAGCTAATAAAAATATTTGTGGCTAATATTTTTCAATTTATAATTAAATATATATTATACAATATAAAACTAAATAAAAATGATGCCAATGTTTTTGAAAATATATTTTTGCCAATCATGTTATTTAATTAAGTAATTATTCTAAAGGGTTATTTCTCTTACCTTTTCATTTATTTCTTTTTAGACTTTTATTTTTTTTTAATTAATACTGTTCTACAACGCTCCAATAAAAAACTACAACTCACATTTAAAATTAATCAATTATGTCATTTGAAAAGTTTACAATTGCTACTCACAATAACCATTCATCTACTTTTCCATAATCAAAGAGATTTTAAATGCTCTTTAATTAAAAAATATGCTCCAAAAAAATCTTTAAAGAAGTCTAATTTTAATTTAACTAAGCCACTTGTTTTTTATGTTAGCTAAAACTTAATAAATGTATAATCCATGTTATTTTTTAATCTTATTTATTTATATTATTCTTTTGTGAAAAAATTTCTAGCTCATAATTTTTGTAAATATATATTCAAATTATTTAGTTTTAAAAGATGATAGATTTATGGTAACTAATTATTTAGTTTGTAAATAAGGTAAATTTACGGTATGTAATAAATTTGAATTAATAAGTTATTTAATATAGCATTATTTAAGCAATAATCATTAATACCATTGAGGATGTGCCCCCTACAGATAAAGTCGTCATTATCCCATGTACTTCCAGCAGAGGTATTTTTCTAAGTCTCATTTTTCTTTTAATTAGGCCTTGGTGTATTTATCACATAAACAATTTTTAGTGTGGTTAAGAGAAAATATTTTCTTTTACCACCTTTATAAAAATTAGTGAGATAATCAAAAAAAATTATAGAAAAGTAAAGGATAGGATTGATAAGAGTATATATTATGAAGGTTTGGCTATAATAGCTAAATTAGGATTTTTTTTTTTCATTATTTGAGTATAGATCCGTGTTGTAACAAAAAAAGAAAAAAAAATCATAACTCGGTGACCGGATGACTTGTTATAACATATTTTAGTTTTTAAAAAAAGATAAATTAAAATAAAATGTCAAAAAAATGTTCAAAAAATGTTCAAAAAGAATTTATGATTTTTTTTTTATTTAAAATTTTTTATGTAAATTTCCAAAATTTTTCTATTATTTTAAATTGATTTTCAATTTACTTTTTTGGTGAATTAGCTACCATAGCAAGTTATCGGGTTACCTAAGTATACTCTAGGCAAATACCCCTAAAGTTGGGATTACTTATGATTAATCAATAGGTTAGATTATTGTAGGAAAATCAAAAATAAGTTGGATTATTCTTGGTAAAATTTCCAAATATTAATTATTAAGTATTTTTTTGCTAATAAATATATTTTCACCAAAGTTTGAAGTAATAGGCCACCTCTTTGTAATTATGAAAATGTCATGACACCTATGTGAAATCAAGCTAAACCTCAAACCACCTATGTGAAATTTACTCGAACAAATACTATCTTTGTCCTACTTATTTCGAATCAAATAGAAAAATAGAGATTTTAAGAAAAAAGAAAAAATATTGTTAATAAATAAAAAAAGGTAATAAATTATGCGGATGAAATTAAAAGAAAATTGAAATATATAAATGAGAGTAAAAAAAATGGTGCACATTGTATAAAATTAAAATAATGGAAAATAAGTAAAATTAATAAAAATGACGATTAATAAAAAATAAGTGCGACGGACAGAATACGGCACACATCTTTTTTTGCTTTGTGCAGTTTGTTTTTCTTAGTTAATCTTTTAATTAGACATGTGATATTCCTTCAACTTATTTACTTCCTCAGGGTTTCAATGTAAAAAAATTGTCTCATTTGTGAAACTTTTGTGATTTTGTCAAAAGTTAATTTGTGTAACTGTTTAAGCATTTTTTGCCTTTGTGAGTGTCGGCATGTTTTTTTTTAAAAAATAAATAACACAAGACAATAAAATGTGTTTGTTAGAAAAAAAACTAATTGTTTTATGTAATTGCTGAGATGTGGTGACTCCAACAGAGTGAACTCCGCGGGGGGCGGAGTAGGTTCTGTCTCAGTTTCGCGGCTCACGTAGTTTTACACGGCTCGCGTATTGGCGGTTTTTTGGCACGTTTTTGGCCGGTTACTCTTAGTATTTGACAGTTTTTTGTATTTTCTTAACTCTAATTTCTTTTTATTATGAGATATACTATATAAAGGCCCTATGTAATTAGAATTAGAACAGGATGCAATGCAAAACACAAAGTGAGGAAAACTAAGAGAGAAAAAGCTTGGAGAGCCATTGTTGTGGTTTCTCGTGTTCATCTTGTAATCTCCCGGTTTATAGTGAAAAGTTTATTCTCGGTGCCGATAAATGTAGCTATCACGTTGATAGTGAACCACGTTAATTTCTCGGTATGATTTCTTTATTGTTTGTTTGAATCTTTATTGTTTCATTATTGTTTTCGATTTTTGCTTTCGCTGTCGCACAACAGTAATAGTCTCTCAAAGAGAGACGTATTTCATATATGGGTTAAATGACCCATTATATAGTACATATTATTGACATATAAACTCCTTGTTTGAAATCTTCTCGTCGATAGACGGTCTCTTATAAGAGTAGCATATAATTAGTTTAATTGAACAATTTAATTCAATTTAAAATTATCTTTAAGATGAGACCTTCTTAAATGAGAGTACTCATAATCCTTCAAATTCACTTGACTATCTTAAATTGTGCATTATTAATAAAAGTTACTATCCTAACAAATCAAACAAGATTTCATAATGATTATGTTTTAACTTATAAATTAAAAATAAAATACAATTTGAAAGAGATTAATAAATAATACAAAAAATCAAATAAAACAACAATGATAAACAAACAAACATTCTTTATAATTAGAGTATAATTAATCTAGTACTCTCAACCCCACAAAATTTTCTCCATCTTTCTTTTTAATTCTCATTTACACACTTAATTTATTTGTTTATCATCTCATCTATATATTTCTTCTTTTACCCACGCTATTTATTCTTGTTTTACTTTTTTTGATTTTACCTACGAATGCTTATAGGTAAATTTAGTGTGACGAAAGGAATATTTCATCCTGTCATTAAGAAATTATCACAATTGTATATTGCACATAAATTAAGAAATGATAAGACCTTTTTTATCAGAGCAAAATAAAAAACAGATTACAAAAGATGTGAAAATCTCGTAGTTACCTGATATTCATTCGGATCATCAAGTCGATTTTGACCATTCAGATCATCAGGTTGATTTTGGGTCAAGTGTTTTTGATCGATTGAAATATGAGATCTTATGTCCATATTAATTATTGTATATTTTAAAATTCGTTTTGAATTCGACTGAACTCGGAATGTTTCGGCTTCCCTCCATAAAACCCTCATTTTCTCCTCCATATCTCTCACATCTTGAGGCGAAGAAAAGAGTATTAAAATTGGAGTCTTTTATCAACTCACTTTACTTGCACTTCCATTACTAAACTTAGAAGCTTCTTCATTTTCTTTGTATTCTTCCTTTCCTCTTCATTTCCTACATCAACTGGTAATTACCCACCTCATTTATCTTGTTCATTTCTTTACTTTTTTTGTTTATATAATTTGATTTAATTTTCAACATATCGATTTGGAATCATGATTTTTCCAAATATTGTTGTTTCTAATGGTTGAAATTGGAGGAAAGACCAATTCTTTTTGCTGCATTTGTTCTTAATATTCAATCAGCTTCTCAATTTTAGTTAAATTTGATAGTTTTTGTCAGTCTTAGATGGTATATTAGCGCAGAGAAAGATAAAAAATTAGAACTTGGAGACTTAAAACTTAGAAGAGGGTCGAGAAGACCAAAGATGACCTATAAGCCAAAAGTGGATAGAGGTACACAAATTGAGATGGTAGATGTTAAGCCGTGACATAATCAGGGTCCACTCGTGTGTAAGATTACCCATCAAGCATTATATGTAAGTCTATAACCTATTATTTTAGTGACGTGTATTAAAGTATATTCAAACACTAGAAAATAAAAATTAATATATTGGATCAAATAGCAGTTAGCGGATACCAATTTTTGTGATTAACATTTTGGTATATTGTTGTTGTGTTGTTTTTTTGTTGCATGTTTATTTAGAATTTTAGCTGTTGCTAACTTGGTTTGGAATGTTCGTTTAGTAAGTTAGTACAAAGTGATAAAATATTAAATTCTTTTGGCTTAATTTGGATATTAGAGGGTGACAGTATTATAATTTTATTGAATTAGCTAATAAAAAGAATAATTAAAGGAAGTTTCATTGTTTCTTTGATCTTTTAATTTGAATTTGTTAAATAAAGCTGAGATCTTATGGTATTCTTGTTGTTGTAATCTAAAATCCTTATAGTATTCTTTTAATATCACTATCAAATGGGATGTTATGAATTGGACCCAGATGGATATGTTGTAAGTATTGCTGATGTTGCCCCCGTATTCTCTTGTCTACTTCACTTTGTTCTTGTGCCAATTTTAGGTCGACTTTGAGAATTGAGAGGCCTGAGGCAAATTATTAATTATAAGTTTCTAATAGTTAAATATATATTATTATAGGCCCCTAACCATTAAATATCAAAGTGTCATTTTTCAAATTTTTTAAATGGACCCCGAACACAGGCTCCTCTTGCACCCTTATAGGGTCGACAATGTTGCCATACCCATATTTCAAATGTGTCATTTTTGATTAACAACCAAGATGATTGTGCCATGAATAGTAACTTTTGATTTATGCTACTACCAAGGCGTTTGGTTATTGATATTAAAATGGTGATAGTGGAGTGAGTTTTAGTTTAATTTTCATAAAATGTGTTAAAGTTGTTATCATGGTAGTAGATGTCTCACTCTCAAGCATATTTTCAGTAAAATGTTTCATTACCACCACATGCTACAATTTTATGTGGTAATGGATAACAATAGATTTTGTGAATATAAAGAATAATTAGAGTAGAACAGTTTGATTATAAATCTTGTCATATTGTTTGTTTCACTTGCTTTTCCTTTTCTTGATGTTGGAACGTTCTTTACGACTTTCAATTCGAACCTCTTAAAAAGGTTGTCGGTAACAATTACTCCCTCGGTCTTACGAAATTTATCCCACTTTTCTTTTTAGATGTCTCACTAAATTTACAAAATTTTAATTTTATTATGAAATATCAATCACATTCTTTCTTTAATTTTCATCAATACATTTTATTTACCTTTTCATCTCATCCACCCATTTCTTCCACTATCCTGCAATTTTTGTTTTTGTCTCATTTTTCTTGGTTTGCCTACCTAATGTCTAGGAACAAAATTTGGTGGAACAAAGGTGATATTTATTTTCATGGTACATTAGTAAGAAGCTTTAATCTATAATCTATTGATATTCCAACCCTTTGAAGAAATGGTTATGGTCAATGGGAAAATCAAGAAAGTTAATTACTTTCTTTTTCTTTTAAGTTCTTTGCATTTTATCAGATTATGCAAATAATATTGGGCAGAGGGAATTTGTGACACTTGACTGCATATTTGTAGTTTGAAACTATTCTTGAGCTCACCTTTTTTCCTTTAGTGAGATCATTTCATTTTGGTGCTTGTAGGCTATTGTCTCTATGTTCAACTTCCAGCAGTACCGCTACATTCAAGCGCCCAGGTGGACTTTAGGGTGGAAATGGGCCAAAAAGGACGTTATATGGAGCATGTTTGGTGGGCAAACCACAGAGCAAGGGATTGTTCGAAATTCAAAGGGAACATTCCACACTGTTGTAACAGGGATCCAACTGTGGTAGACTTAGTTCCTGGCACCCCTTATAACCAGCAATTCACTAATTGCTGCTGCGAACGGGTGTTAGCTATTAAAATAATCTAGAAAAATCTAGAATTTTAAAAATATTAAACATAAAAGTATTTAAACTAAACAATTAAAAAATAAAATATCTAACATATTATAGCAAGCTTGTAAGTTGTAACCAAATTAATCACTATAAATACTTATTGATGTAAACAATTTTCTGGGCAATGAAAAAGATCGTCATTTTACATATTTACTTATCTTTCTCTCCAAATAAATTAATATACTATTCTATCTAAATTTTCCTAGATTAGCTTCTTGGGTTCAAGACCCCGGCAATGCTGTTAGCTCTTTTTAAGTTAGTGTAGGCCAAGCGGGAACGAGTAATAAGACGGTTAAGCTGCCAAGGAATTTCACCTAGACGGCACCAGTGCCTGGATATACTTGTGGACCTGCAAAGATTGTGAGGCCAACCCAGTATAAGACGCCTGATAAGCGGAGAACCACTCAAGCTTTGAGCAAGTGGCTTGCTTTATAAACGTTAGTCATTTTGGATGCTGGGTGTCGGCATCATATTACAATCTTAGAATGGATATGCACACTTGTTTTCGTGAAGGTGCAAATAATGTTTGCTATCAAGGGTCTAACAGAAAAAATTCTTTTCTTATCACTAACTAGGGTCAAGTTGCGTGCATCCGACTCTTTAAACCCATGCTACCTTAAGTGGGAGCCACTTAGTGGCATTAAGATAACACAAATTCTTGTGAAAGATGGTCTCTATGAGAGACCATCTCTAATTGGACCGGCTCATTATATATTTCTTAAAATATTATAAGTAGGCATTAAGAATGATGTAAGTAGACATTTAAAATATTGAAAGTAGACATTAAGGATATGGTAAGTAAGCATTAAAGATAATGTAAGTAGGCATTAAGAATACGGTAAGTAGGTATTAATCTTTAATGGGTTAGGCTTGAGATATGTCTCTCAAAGAGACGGTCTCTCACGAGACTAGCTGTTGAGATAATAGAATGTTGTTGTTGATGTAGTATACTAAATTGTGCACTCCTAAAGAAGGATCATAGATACTATGAAATTGATGATAGATTAATACTCATATCTTGGGCCGACCCTATTATGGGGCAAAAGGGGCACGTGCTCCAGGCCCATCCAAAAAAATAGAAAAATAATGCTTTAATATTCAATTGTTAGGGCCTTATAATACCCGTATATATGGTAATTAGGGGTCCATAATTAATATTTCGCCCCGTGCATCTCAAGTTTTAGGGTCAGCCCTGGTCATATCAGGCTGTTTGCGCCAGTCTTTAAGTTTAGTGTTCACAACTATGCTTCCCAGTGATGGATCATTGTCCGCTAAGAAATTAATTTTCTCTGATATATGGTAAAATGATTTGAGAGTTTCTAATGACCGCGATGTTTCTTCTTCAGAGTGACTTGGAACGTAACGTGCACATATTCTCAATTCTTGTCTCAGAAGACTCCTAGTTGTTGTGTTTCCCTGTCCTCATTTTACAATGACACTATAGTATTCTGCCCTACTTGCTTGTGCGAATGTCAGAACAACATAACTCAACCAGGAAGTTGTGTCGAGTAAGTAACCCCATCAAAGTGAATTTTGTGGAGATTCTCACATATTCACTCCTATACTAACATAGTTTATGATTGTAATTGCAGGGCTAACAAACCTGTATTCAGCTTCAACCATTTCGGCTGGTGGACCGAAATCTAGCAATGTACCTCTGATCCAGTGTACTAACCACATGTGTCCTGTTCGAATTCATTGGCATGTCAAAGTCAAATACAAGGATTATTACGATTACAAATTTTAACTACCGAATGAACTATACACAATGGAATCTCGTTGTGCAACATCCCAACTTTGATAGTCTTACGCAGTCGTTTAGTTTCTATTACAAAGGATTGACTCCTTACGATGGTTTAAGTAAGTGCATGTTATTTCTTCAAATCTACTAAATGACTTACTACTTACAAGTTACAGTCCGATTGATTTTCTAGATTCGCATTGATCATTTGATTTTATTACAAATGATACCGCGATGCTATGGGGAGTCAAGTTTTGTAATGATTTTCTCAATGAAGCTGGGCCTTTCGGAAATGTGCAATCCGAATTGCTATTTCAAAAGGACAAATCAACGTTTACTTTTGAGAATGGATGGGCTTTTCCACGACGAGTGTACTTCAACGGTGATACGAGCCTTCGTGACTATAATCACTACCCTGACTTTCTTATTTGCTGGTGCATAGTAAAGCATTACGAGCTAACGAGTGTCTTTAGGTGCGTCAGAGTCCATTCCAACCTGGTGAAGCGCGGAGAATGAGAATTTTGTACTCCCTCCGAACCAAATAAATAGTCTCATTTTCTTATTTGGCAAAACCTTTTTAATAGTCCCATTTCTATTTTTAGCTAGCTTTTTTTACTTAAATACCCTTAGTTCACACACGTAATTACGAATTTACCCCCGTAAACCCTACTAACCTAAAATAATTAACAATATAACCCAACATCAATCATCTTAATCATTCCCTCCCTTTTATAATTCCCCTATTTACTCTGAATCCCTACCTCTCCCTCTCTCTCTCATCTTCATCCTCAACCTCTGTATAACTCTTCCTCTTCTTCAATGATCTTCATCTTCATCCCCAAGAATACCTTGGTTTATGGTTTATTATCTTCATCTTCAATTTTTTTCCACCATCTTCGTCTTCTTTGAAACCCTAATACTTTTAGGGGTTTTTTAAATCTGGGTTTTTTCTTCACTTTTCTGGGTTTTTTCGAACATAGCGTCACCAACGTCTTGTCTTTCTTGTTTGTCTTCGTCCCAAGAAAGTGATCCTACGATTGGATCTCCTAACCCATGGTTCGATTTCTACAATCGCCTACCTGCATCGTCTACGACTTCTGATGAAACGGATCTTAATTGGGGAAGAAGTATAACTTCTGAAGATGAAGAAATACAGGGTATGTTTGATTTACAACTGGATACTGTGGTGTGGCTAACTTCCATGGCCCTTGACAGTGATCTTAAAGTTGTCTTCTTCACTTTTTCAATTGATTTGAATTTGTTTTCATCAAAGGGGATTGATGCCCTTCCTTTGGTCCCTGTCTTCTTATTGTTGACATTAATTGGAACTTCGTTTTTTTTTTTTATCCCGAATCTGTCTCCATATCCTTCCGATTGTCCTCCTATGCAAATCGTACTTCTTCGCAATTTCATTGATGAACCCGTGTTGTGGCTTTCCATTACTGTTTAGTGACGTTAAAAGCTCATGCATTATTTGAGTCTTAGTAAAATTATCTACATTTTTTTTTTACCCATTGTATATACTTAATTGAAGCTGGTGGAAATTAATTGAAGCTGTTGATATCTTCACTTAATGCTGTCTTATATACATTTACTGATGCTTGGTGGTTTTTGTTGTTGTATGGGCGCAATTTTTTTTAAGTTTGGCGCCATTCCACTTAATTTTTTGTTTTCCCTTTACTGTGTTACTAATTGTCAACTCATTGGATTGATGGCTTCTTTTCATTACTGTATTTATCTTCCAGTTTCATTGTTGGCTTCTTTTCATCAGTGTTACAATCTTCCAGTTTCATGGATGGCTTCTGTTGATCAGTTTATTTTTCTTCCAGTGTCATTGATGGCTTCTTTTCAAAATCAAAACATTTAGATTTTTTGTAGTTATTTAATTAATTTTGAACACTAAATGCATACCGTGTTTGTTTTTTTATAAATCTGAAGTCAACGAAAGATTTAATATCCGCATGCGCATGTGGCGAGAGGGTTGCTCGTTTTCAATTGCCGTTCAAAAAACGTTGAAGAAATCAAGGAAGAATTGAAGACTTAGTTTATTTTATGATTTTGACGGTTTTTGTAATTTATTTGATGTAATTTTCTGTAATTTAAATTAAGTAGTTTAATGGTTGTTTAATTACAAAAATTTCGGAAATGTATTAATTTCAATTAAGTCTCAAATAATGTGAAACCCAATTTTCCCTCCAAAATTCATTCTATCTACTTTATTAAGCAAAAGGAGGGAATTATTAACAATTAATCCAATTACTTAAAAATACCCAACTACCACCTTTTTAATGGACCCCACACAACCCTTAATATCCGTGCCCAAGGAAATGGGACTAATTATTTAGTTCGGAGGGAGTATTATATTATTCATTGTAAATACATTAATATTTTATTATTCTAATGTTATTTAATGGTTTCCACCTAAATTAAAGTCAACGTATTTATCATAAATTCATAAACCATCTATTACTCAATATTATTGTTTTGATCATTGACCTGATACTGTTATTTTTGTTGTGACAACTGACAACCACAAGCAAAAGGAACAAGTGAGTCTAGATATCTACCGGTTTAAAATAATACTTCCTCCTATTCACCTTAGGTGTCCCATTTACTTTTGAGACATTATTCATTTATCACTTTTAAATCGTATTTTATTATTAATCTATAAGTTAAAACATAATCATGTGGGATCTTATTTGATTTGTTTTGATGTAAAGATTATTAATATCAATTTTTTATAATTTTTAATTATACATAACTCGATATATTACGAATTGAATAAGTGCATTGGATAGAGTGTATAAAGTAAATGGAACACTTAAGATGAATAGAAAGGAGTATATAATTGAAAGTTAATACATATATTCCTTAACTGAGAAACCATTTTAGGTGATAATATCCACCAAAAATAAGCTAAATTAATAGATTCATGAAAATAAAATCACAAACAACATAAAAATACTGAAAAATTCGGTGGTTTTGTATTTCTAAAGAATTGATTCTACTTGGTCATTGTGAGTGATTCCATTTGATTTGCATATTGGGTGTTAAAAATTTAGTGAAGGTAATTTGGAAAAATCAGTATTTTTGCATTACTTTGATAAAATTCTTATAAAAATTGGGAATTTTTTTAATATAATGCATAAAACGTAATTCCCCTTGTGCATTCATTGAGAAAATTATTCCGCTTAGCAATTTGTTTTGGAAAACAGAAGAAAAAAAAATGCTATCTACATAGAGTAGAAACGATTACAAAAATAAGTTAGTTTTAAAAATAAAGTAGAGTATGTCTATAAATAATTTGATTTTATTAAACTCTAGCTCTTGCACAATTAGTAATGCTAAACTATTTGCCAGTAGTAAAAGCTAAGTTATTCTTTAAACCAACAACATATTATTATTTTTTTTTTTTAATGTGAGATAACTCAAATTAATAAGGAGAGGGTATTAATTAGGCTAATAGGCAAGTAACATTTAACAAGTTCCCAGTTTTTACGGCGCATGGTTTTAAATTGAATTTGCCGAATTTACTACTGAAGAGATGTTATTAATAATTTGATATTACTAGGAGTATTAAGAAGCTTTACTGGGTAAATAACTGTGATTTACATTAATTGTAAATTGCTGGTATGTGGCATTACGTCATAGATTCATTATTTTTATAATTTTGTATTTATTTTTTTTATTACTCCATTTTATTAGTTTTATTTAATACTAAGATTTTCTAAGTATTAAGTACTCTCTTAGTTTCTTTTTATTTGTCCACTTTACTTTTTGCATACTTTTCAAAATAAATTTTGGCTCTTAATATCTCATCATAAAAAATAATAAAATTATATATCAAAAAATTTTACATCAAGACGAACTAACAAAATTTTACATAAATATATTTTATTTTCAATATATACTTCAAAGATAAAATTTAAATTTCTCTTTACTAAGTGAAAAAAAAAAAGCTAAAATAGATAAATAAAAAAAAAAAAAAAGGAGTACCTCATATGCAATTTTACACCAATCAGGGCTCCTCCTGCAGGTTTACATAAATAAAGAGAGGTGCCGTGTCTAGAGTGGCTATTTTAACACGTGCCTATCGCGTGTTTGAAACGTCACTGTGTCTCCAGTTTCCAGTACTGAGAATGACAGTGACATTAGTCAAAATACTCCTAACTACGTGTCATATCTCCACCAATTACTCAGCACCTTCATTAATTTATTATACTTCCTGTCTTAATTGTTTTTTTTTTATTTTTATGAAGGCACTAATTCAATCTATAGTAATTTTAATTATATAGTCATTTGTTCATTAGATTTACATTAAACATAAACAGAATAATTTTTAAATAAGTGGTAAAAATACAGAGAAAGAATGAATTATATAGATGTAATTAAAAGAGAGTTAACATGTATGAATGAGATTAAAAGAAAGTGCTGGATTATTGTTCAAAAATAAAAATAATACAAATTAAGTAGGATGAACCAAAATGAAAAATATTGCAAATTCAATAGGACGAGTGAGTTTAGTTTAAAATTATAAAATTGATATTATTATAATTACTTACAACGTTTGACTTTTCATACAGTTCAATAAACTAATTTAATTTTTAATATCTTTAATTATGTACTAATAACAAATTATAAAATTTGATATAAATAATATTTGTATTGAGACGAATCAAATAATATCATTGACAATATTTTAACAGATTAAAAACTTTTTATTAATAAGAATGAAAAATGCATAGTACTATATTTCTTATGTTATAAGTAATTTAAAATGAAGGAGATATATACTTATTGAAAATCAATGTTAGTGTGATGAAGATTATTATGTTTTTTTATTTCTACTGATTGAAAATCAAATTAAATCAACTGATTTGCATATAAATTTTTTGATATGCTAAAATCACATTTTATATTTGGATATGTAGTTTGCGCGAGAAAATAGTAATCATAATTATATTTTGGTCCATATTTATTTAGTGTAGTAACTAGTAAGATATTAGAATCCTATTTTATTTCTATTTTACCTTTAAAATAGGCGTGGATATTTTTAGTAATAAAAAGATATTTGGTAGATGAAAATAGGAATTTTGAAATTTATAACTGAGATTTAAGACGAGAATTGGATAGAACTTTAAGAAAAAATGCCTCCTGTGTTTGTTTAGTAAAATTTTAGAATGCAAAAGAAATTAATTAAAAATAGTTGCAAATTTACAATTTTTCTCTTACTTATATCTTTGTTCCTTTCATTTCATTAATGGCAAAAGTGTCATTTTCTTACAAATTCAAGTCTCATCCCAATGTTCTCCTACTCTCTAGACATTAAAAGGTAGGACATAAAGAGTTGAGACTCGAAAGTAACGTGTCCATTTTCCTTAAACAAACATCTACTTTTATTAACTCAAATTTCAACCCCAAAGTCTCAACCCAATTCCCTCTAGACAAACACCCCATACGCTTACAATTTTAAAATTTGGAATTAGCTCAGATTTTTTGTTTGGCAAATCAAAACTTTTCAAATTTGAATTTGGATCAAATTTCACCATTGTTTTTAAAGCAGTTAAATTGAGAATTTGATAATGACTACCTAAACCTTGTCATTATCGAATTTTTCATTGGTGATTTCATAATTGAAATCCATAATTTGAAATAAAATACTTGTTTCCAAACACTACATTATTTATTTTGTTTGTATTAGTAAGTTTGTTATTTATACTCCTTCCTATTCATCTTATGTGTTTCATTGACTTTATGCACCCTATCAAATACACTTATTTAATTCTTAATATATCTAATTATGTATAATTAAAAATTATAAAAAATTGATATTAATACACTTTATATTAAAACGAATTAAATAAGATCATATATGACTATGTTTTAACTTATAGATTAATAATAAAATACACTTTAAAAGTGACGGATGAATGGTATCTAATGAGACACTTAAGGTGAGTAGGAAGGAGTATTTTTTCTTTGATTAGTTATTACATACTACATATTATTTTTTATCCTGTTTTATTTTGTTTTGCAAACTTAATTATAATTTTTCTATTTACCAGATATAAAGGAAAATGAATTATGATGATTTTATTAAACTCAAAACCTTATTTCAAAATTATAATTTATTGGAAACAAGTTGCAATAGTGTTTTATAATGTGATCACACCAACAAATCATCACAAGTCACATATGTTTGATTCCATGCTCCACACAAAAGTCCTGCTTAACATGTGAATTGTGAACCTTCCCCCATCTCAAAACTCTCCATAAATTGGAACCCCAAAACCCCATTTTCCTCCCAAACCCTCTCTCTACCTCTCTCTCTATAACCAGATCTCTTTCTCTCTCTACCCCATCTTTCTCTCTCATCTCTCTGCCATGGCAGGACCTTCAGTGCCTGCTACTCCTCTGCTCAAAGATGAGCTTGATATTGTCATCCCCACAATCAGAAACCTTGATTTTCTTGAGATGTGGAGACCTTTTTTCCAACCCTACCATTTAATCATTGTTCAAGATGGAGATCCTTCTAAAACTATTAGAGTTCCCGAAGGTTTTGATTATGAACTTTACAACAGGAATGATATCAATCGCATTTTGGGTCCTAAAGCTTCTTGTATTTCCTTCAAGGATTCTGCTTGCAGATGTTTTGGTTATATGGTTTCTAAGAAGAAGTACATCTATACCATTGATGATGATTGCTTTGTAAGATTTTTTTTCTTTCCGATTTAATTGTGGTTTTGCCATCTGGGTTTTCTGATTCTGGATTTTGATGTGAATTTTTATGCTGAACTGTTTAGGGTTTTTGATGGGGTTTTCAATTACTTATTTGGGTACCGATACATTTTTGAATTTTACAAGTGGTAATGTTGAATTTTGTTAGGATGGTCTTTTGATCTTCAATTGTTGAGATTCTGTGGGGTTACTGTTTGAAAATTTGAAAATGTGCATTTGATCTGACTTGTGGTAGGTGATCTACTTATTGTGCTTGTCTTAGCTTATGATTGCTTTTTTTTTTTACTCTTCCATTATCATACTTTGTGCCCCTTGACCATGAAAATTATGCTACTCTTTGCACATTGTGTTGATCTCTTATTTGATCTACAACATTCCATTCCAGTACTTCCCCTTAGTGTGGGGGTCAGATGTTCCTGACCTTACCCCAACAAAGACATTGTGTCAGATTGACCTGTGGTCGCAAACTATCACATGAAAAACTTCACATACATAAAACATGGTCATGATTGATCTATTATTTGATCTTTTCTAGCAATTTGTTTTAATGGATCTTCTTATCCTTAAAAAGGCTATTCTGAGTTCTGACATTGACTTTAAGATAGCTTTGCTTCTTACTTTTGCTTGATCTGTACTTCTATATGTCAGTATTATTTAGTTACTACCTGTTTGTAATCGCTGACAAGGGTCATCATCATCAACCCAATATCCCGAACTCTACGTCTTGTTGAAGGAAGGTGACATACCCATATCCCTTTGAAAGCGGGTGCCAGAGGAATGTTGTTAGTTTTACTCCAAAAAAGTAGGTTTTGATCCTAGATGTTGCACACCTCTTTATCTTTAAAAAAGAACTCGAAAGCCATGTGAAATGGTTTTGCCAAGATTAGTCGATTGCTTGTAGCTTGTAGCCTTATAATAGATTGGATCTCGTTAGACATTGATACGGCTTTTGGGTGCAGTAATGTGTTTATTTTGCAGTCTTAACTGGTCTGAATTTGAATATGTTTTAGATCTAATCTTGCTCATTGTCGACAATGTAGGTAGCCAAGGATCCATCTGGGAAGGACATCAATGCACTTGAGCAACATATCAAGAATCTTCTGTCTCCATCAACCCCATTTTTCTTCAATACCCTTTACGATCCATACAGGGAAGGTGCTGATTTCGTTCGCGGATACCCCTTCAGTATGCGTGAAGGTGCGAAAACTGCTGTCTCTCACGGCCTTTGGTTAAACATCCCTGATTATGATGCACCCACCCAACTTGTGAAGCCCCTTGAGAGGAACACTAGGTATAAACGTTTTCGGCCGTTAGACTGTAGTAATAATGCTACATGAACTGTAACGATTGATGTTTATCACTATCTAAACTGCACTTTGCTGGTCAGGTATGTTGATGCTGTGTTGACCATTCCCAAGGGAACCCTCTTCCCTATGTGCGGCATGAACTTGGCCTTTGACCGTGAGCTCATTGGACCCGCTATGTACTTTGGTCTCATGGGCGATGGCCAACCTATTGGTCGTTACGACGACATGTGGGCTGGCTGGTGCACCAAGGTATTTCATTTGCTTGTCTTTACTAGTCAATTTGAGAGCCTAATTGCTGTCACTTTAGTTCCCTGGTTTTGAATTTCAAGTGTTTGAATTCTTGATGTGTAGAGACGTTTGTGGTGGTTGATTATTGATTTATCTCACTTTTAATATATTTTCTTAAATATTGATATCATGACAAACATGGCTAAACATGGTCCCCAGTCTTCCATATCATATTTGCTGTTGTAAAGCAACAAATCACTGTTGATGAAATGCATGTATAACAGCAATAAAACACACCATCTTATCCTTTTTGTGCTTAAACTTTTGACTTTTTTCATCTTTAAAATTTTGACATGTAATGTCTATTAATCATACCACGGGTTCAGGACCGATCCTGAGATTTGAGAGGCTCGGGGCGAAAGATTGAATGTGGCCCCCAATTACTAAATATACTATTATAGGCCCCTAACTATTAAATATTAAAGCGTTGTTTTACTAATTTTTTAGATGGGCCCGGGACACAAGCCCCTCTTGCCCCTTACAGGGCTAGCCATGATAACGATTTTGTATTATAAAAACGATCATCAACAAAATTTTCAAGTTAGTATTAGTTTTGAGAATCATGAGTTGCCTAGTGTTGACGAATACGATATTCCCTTCTACGGTTTCACCCATGTGACAGTGGTTCGTCGTTTCTTGCCACCGAGAGGAAAGATTAATTCCCCCTCCCCTCCTTGCTAGCAGCCTGTAGGGGCTTCTTTGGCTTTATCCTTATTTTGTCGTTTATATAGGTGATATGCGACCATCTGGGGTTGGGAGTGAAGACCGGGCTGCCTTACATATACCACAGCAAAGCAAGCAATCCATTTGTGAACCTGAAGAAAGAGTACAAGGGCATCTTCTGGCAAGAAGAATGCATCCCGTTTTTCCAAAACGTAACCCTCTCAAAGGACTGCACTTCGGTCCAAAAGTGCTACCTTGAGCTCGCCAAACAAGTCAAGGATAAACTCGGAGGAGTAGACGAGTACTTCATCAAGCTGGCTGATGCTATGGTCACCTGGATTGAGGCTTGGGATGAGCTTAACGGAGGAGCTCCCGCTGCTGTTGCTAATGGCAAATAAAAGCTTTTTGTAGTGATTTGAGAATCGAAGGTCGAACGATGTATTGGATTTCAGGCAGAGATATAGGCTATGTATTTATTGTCATTTAATTTTATATCCTAGGAGTTTTGTACTCAGAACTCCCCTTAATATCCTTTTTATATTTTGTTACAAGTGAATTGAGAATTTGTTATTTATTTTTGTCGGATTTATATGTTAGATGTTCTATTTATTCATTAACCATCTTTTGGCTCAATTTGGTTCATTAGAATTTAAAAATCCATTTTGGTTCAATTTGCTTAACATTTTCTTGATTAGGGTATGTTGATTTATGGTGTTTGATTAACAAATCCAGAATTTGACTAGTTTTATTTAGTGTATTTGTCTAACTTAGCCCAGAAGGCCTATTTTGTTATGCTATATCAGGCTACGCCATATTATTGGACTATATCATTTGAATTTGTTATAGATAAGAACATCTTATCCGATCATGTCTTTTCGAATTTATATTATAATCAAAAAGTTCAATGATTTGCTTGACTTGAGAACAAGGTACTGACCAAAGGTGTTTAATGGAGCAGGTACCCAATGGATTAAGGGTTGGACTATTTTTAAACGAGTTATTTATCAAATCAGGTTGATAACAGGTCAGGTTATTCACGAGGTTTAATGTTGAGGTAATGGGCCGGGTCAAAATGGGTCATAATTGGGCTTTGTTGTCATAAGTAAATTGTCACATTTAAAAGACCCTATCCTTATTGCCTATTTGAGTATGCTAAATGCCTATTTAAAATCATGTGGACCCTTATTTAACATATTCTAAATATCTACTTGCGGTATTATAAAACCATATCGAGTTAGTATGCACCTACACAAATTAGTTATCATATTTTTTTAGTTAAGCTTTATTAGACTGGACATAAAAAACACATCTTTCAAAGAAACAGTCTCAAAAAACCAGCTGAATTCGCTTTCGGCTGAAATGGGCCCTGTATAAGCCCGTTTTATTTTTTGCAATAACCCTTTCTTATTATTTGATTTCAGCCTGGTTCATTTCTGATCCATTGCACGAGTCTAATTGCGACATGTCCAAGTAGTTCACGCAAGTGTCGAACAAAACAAACAGGCCAGCCAATTTAAAAGACCCACAGAACCTGCTAGTTTATTTTACCATTATAACTTCATTATCTAAGTTATATCCACTAGAACTCTAGAAGAACACCAATTAACAGACTAACAGAACCAACAAAAGGCTGAAACTCAACTAGAAATCTTTTTAACTTCAATTTTTTCTTTGGTTCTTGAATTATTTTAATTTTGATTTGTGGGAATGAAGAAAGAAAATGCAGGAATGAGTGTTCAAACAGCAATTCTACACAATTTGCAAAAAATGAAAAAAAGTCGCCGTTGCCGGGGATCGAACCCGGGTCACCCGCGTGACAGGCGAGAATACTTACCACTATACTACAACGACCTCAGTGATGAGTAAATGGTTAGTATAATATAAAATAAAACTACAGTGGAGTTGCCAAGTTCAATCACGATTCATACTCTTATTGTTCCAAACTTTTTTCAATTGGGTTGACAAAATCAGCTCCATTTAGGTGGGGTCGCTAAAACAATGTTTTTTTGTATGAGCTATAAGACCCAATTCTTGAATGTTAGGATATTTTTGATATGTAGTATATATATTATAAATACAATCTCAAATTTGTATGTAACATGCTTCGATGCAATAATTATTAGGTATTAGTTTGGTTGAGTAGGTATCAGAAGTTAATGTCATAAAAAATCACAAGTTTAAATTTTATCAACTTTTTATTTCAAAAGGAATGCTCTTTCGTTTCAACCAAATAACTTTATTTGGTTTTGGTACGTAGACTAAAAAATTTGGTATGGTAAATTAAGTAGTGGGTATTTTTAGAAATAAGAGAAAATATAGAAGAGAGCCAGATCGCGCCTTAATAGAGAGCATGTTCCTATTAATTCATATAACTGACCTCATATGAAAGGATTAAGTTTTTGGTATTAATTTTAGTAAATAGATATAAACATGTATAATGATAAAATTTTTAAAAGTTTTTCAAAGGCATGCAAAGATAAAAGAATAATATTTTTTTCCTTAAATTGCACTATTTTCGATTTTAGTTTTTCCCACGGATTTTATAATATTTTTTTTGAGAATAGTCATAATTTTTTCAATCTCATCCACAAATTTATTTTCTCTTTATTTTGGCCACTCATTTTTATCATCCTTTGCTTTTGTCTTGTTCGATTTAATTTTTCATTTCATTAAATTTCACTTCTAGTACAAGTTTTCAACAAGAGCAATATGGGAGTGACGGGGTCACGAAGGGAGTAATGAACAAGCCTAGAAATGTTGTACATTGGTGGTCGTACAAAATGAAGCTCAAGTTTAGTCAAAATTTACGAAGAAAGAAAATAAAAAGATTAATTGATTGGGCGAAGGTCCAAATTAAAAGAAATTGCAAAACTGCCTAACCAATATTTTGCTTTTCCGAAAATTAAGTATCTCAAATTCTCAATCAAATGCCAAACCATCAACGCCTTAACTTGAAGATTGTATCTAATCTATCTAATGATAACATTGATTCGGAGGTCTTAACTTTATTTTTATGTTTTTTATTTACAAAAAATTCACTAAATTTATCAGGATTGGACCTGAGATTTAAAAAGTTCGAATCGAAGCATTAATTATAGGGTGAGGTTTAACTATATTTGAAAACTCGCCATTTAAATTTTAAAAAGTTAAGAGGATAAAAAAAGAATAACTAGAACCTTTTAACATTTGTTATAGGGTGAGGTTCGAATTCTAAATCTTTTGCAAGACAAATAACCATGCGTAATTACTAACTTAATAGGTTAGGAGTTACAATATCAAAGAGAAGATGAAAGTGAATCATTTAAGATATTTTGAGTATGTGCAAAGGCCGAGCATTAATGAAGAACTAATAACGAAGATAAATAGTTGGAACTCGAAGAAATTAAAAAGAGGGCAAGTAAGACCGAAGATGACTAGAAAAGCAAAAGTGAAAAAATATGAATGATTTAGACTTACAAGTTGAGATGTTAGAAAGTCGAAATGAATAAAGAATAAGAATTGATGTTGATGACCAATAGAACTAATATATTGTTTCATGTAGCAAACCTTTATCTATTGAGATCAAACTTTTGACACTGTTATTGTTGTTATTGTGATTGTAATCACTAACTTAGTTAGTTGGAAACTCGAGGGACTTAAAAAAGGGCGAGTAAGACCTAAAATGACTTAAATAGCAAGAGTGGCAAAGACACAAAAGATTAAGATTTACAAGTTGAGATGGTAGAAAATTTAATAAATGAAGAAAAATAGTTTATGTGGACGGTTGTTGTAACTGATGTATTGGTTCATGTTGCTGACTTCGAATTTTTTGGAATTAAAACTTTTAACATTGCTGTTGTGGTTGTAATCACTAGTATATTCTAACCCTTATAAAATTATAATATATTTACCTTTAATCCTAATAGAGTATATAACATATTCTGGGACTTTAACCATCAACTTAAATTTCAATTTTCTTCTCGTACATGATGCTAAATATTCTAATTAAAATGTATGAAAGAGATTCGAACCCGTAACATTCTGTTAAAGTTCAAAATATATATACTCCATCAAATACTCTATTAGCAAATGATTGGGATATTAATAACATAAAAAAAATAGAGCTAGAAAAGTAGGATACACATACGCGGTGGGAAATCAAGAACAAGGTCACTAAAAATTTTTGATAATAATTAATAAACCTCCAAAATTTATTAATACATCAAGAAAATTCCCCAGCCGTGGGGCTTACAACTAAACCTTAATGGTCAGCACGTTTATAAGGATATGTCCCCACACTACACAAATGAGCCAAAAAAAAGTCTTCTTTAAGAGAATCTAAACATAAATGTTAACCACGTCTTCCCATCTAGATTTTTGCCTAACCTCATTCTGTCCTTTCTATCTTTATTACTCTGCCAATTTGACTTAGCCACCCATTTTTCTGTCTATTTGCCAAATAATTAATAACTGATTAAAATAATTAGTTTGGTGAAGTAAATTTATTAACTGATTTACCAAACATTAATATTTAATGGTTTGACCCATACTGTAAAAATGCAATAACGGTCGCAATTACGATAATAAAACAGTGATGTGGTTATCATAGCACTTAAATGTTTAGTTGAATTATAAGATATCTTAAGATACGGCTGAAAATGCAAATTTTTTACACATTTACAATGCGAAATATATAAGTTTGTTTGTTTTAAAAACTTTTACAACACGACTGATGCAATACGATGCACCCTTGTTTTTCACACTATGATTTGACCCGCTCAACTAGTCCAAACACCCTATCATATAAGATTAGATACCATATATGATATAGCTAGCCATAGATTAACAAATATATCACATACATATACCAAAGTTCCCAAATTGTGTTCATTCATTCTCATTTCTTTCTCTAAGAAGTGCAAAACAAGAGAGGAAGATGGCAAGAATACATACCAAAATTCCGAGTTCGTGCTTTCGATTAAGTAAGGCTCGGATTCGATTGCGTACGCCACCGTTGCAATCGAATCCGGCCTATAATTCAATCAAAGCCACCCAAAAGAATGTAAAATATTATGAACATGAATTTGGTTCTAGCTTTAGTAGTGACACACCAAGAAGCAGTGAAGAAAATTGTCAAAAGGGAGAATCTAAAGAAGGAAATAGGATCATGGTTGTTGTAGATGGAAGCCAACAAGCTAAGGGTGCTCTTCAATGGGCATTATCTCATACTGTTCAGAAAGAGGATACTATTATTCTTCTTCATATTGCCAAGCCCTTAATATGTGGTAAATTTATTGAATTTATTATATCAATAAATCGATTTTTCTAAAGGCTTAGACAATCAATTTGCGTAATATTCTGAATTTAATAGAAGATATCATTTAGAATAGGTAAATATAATAATATTTTAAAGAATAAATAACATCAAATTTAAAATAATTATCAATTTTATTGTCTAAGCATATGCATCTAGTGCATAAGTTAGAAAATTCGTTAATAAAACATAACATGTAGATATTACATGGGTAAAGATATAAACAACTAGTAAGATTGTATACAAAAAGTTAAAAAGTAGAAATATTCAGCAAAAAATAAAAATCTATATTTATTTAATTTACATTGAAATTATAATATTTGGTAAAAAATATAATTAAATATAAATTACATTGTTGTTTGTGTAATTTCTATAAAGATCAATGATAATTTTATTTAAAAAATAAATTTAATTCTTATTTACCATCTAAAGGGTTGATCATTGTCCAACATTGTTATAGGTGATGTTGGAAAAATTAAGACACATAACTTACATGTGATCTGACATTAAATATTTAAAAAGAGATTGATCAACGTATAAGTTTGATGTATTGCTCCTCTAATTAGCATTAAATTTATGATAAATCTATTTATCAAATTTATGTGCAATCAACTTTTATGTTGCGTAAATGTTTCGTGTACAAGTCGGAATAGCAAATTTATAAGTGAATGTCATTTAGAAGTAATTTTATTGATGCAGGTCCGCATTCGGAAAGTGAGATTAATCCTAAAGTTTATGGATTCCTCTACTCATTGAAGAGTGTCTGTCAAACAAAAAGACCTGGGGTTTGTTACACTACTCTTGTTTAATATAAAATCACTTGCATATCACAACAAATACACAATAATAAATTTTCTTTTTATATATAATATATTCTAAAACGTTAAACATTATTTTAAGTATTTAATTGAGTTTGTTTTTTGAGATGGTATCAAAAGTCTAGGTTACGAGTTCGAATTTTCTCTACTCTTCCTTTTTAAATGGAATTATTAGCATCAAATTTATAGACTAATATAATTTTATGTGAAGGGACATGATGAAACTTTTTGGGGGTCGGGGCACAACCATCAACCCTATCATGGCTTAAGCAAATGGTTAAGGCCCATATATGTTACAGTTAGAATGTCTTCAACATAAAATGAGTTTTTAGTACCAAAATCATCTTTTAAATCCCAAGTAAAATTGAATAGTCTATCATACTGTCAAAAAATCAACTCAACCAAAAACTTAAACTGATGGATGAGGCCAAGATATGTTACAGATAGATCTCCATGAAATTAATAGCTTATAAGATTCATAAACTTAACCAAATCAATTTCATTTGACAGGTAGAGGTAGAAATTATAGCAATAACAGGCAAAGAAAAAGGCCCAAAAATAGTGGAACAATCAAAAGAACAGAAGGTATCTTTGCTGGTATTAGGCCACCAAAAAAGATCCAAAGCATGGAGATTTTGGATGAGATGGGCAGGAAAGAATAGAAGTAGTCAAGGGGTTGTAGATTACTGCATCCAAAATTCAGATTGTATGACAATCGCAGTACGCAGGAAGAGTAGAAAATTAGGTGGTTATCTCATTACTACTAAACGTCACAACAATTTTTGGCTCTTGGCCTAGCTATGTTCTCCATTATTAGCTTGAATTTGGCCTCGATTCAAAGGAAAAAGAAAATTAATTTATGGTCTCGAACGTTGCTCCCACCCCACACAAGAATCGGTGATTGATGTGAGGGGAAGGAGCATTGATTCAAGGCGAAACCTATTGTATATTTGAGACTTTCTTTATAAAAATTAAGTATGTTCTCTTTGATCTATTCTTAGTCGAATATTTTAGTTTGAGTTTTAGATATAAAATTTATGAAGTTAGTGAAAGAAAGTATGAATATTGTTGGATGAATTAAAAGGCCTAAACTGTAATTTACATGAGCAAAAGATATTAAATTTGTTTGACAAATGACTCTCTGGTTGGTTTTGTCTTTTTAGTTAGTGAAAAAGTTAAAAAGTATTTGATAAATGACCGATTGTCAAAAAAAAGCAACTTTCAAGCCAAATAAAAAGCTATTAAACATTTGCATTGATTTTTGGCGTTTTGACATAATTTTTCTTTAATAAATAACCAATAACTAAATTTATCAAAACTCTCTCGGTCTCACTTAAGGATGGAAGAGAAGAAGTCCTTACAAATTGTGTGTAAATCAAGAAGTGGTTAAAAAAATGGTAAAATAGTAAATTTTGTAGGGAAGTGAGAGAAATGTGTGGATAATATAAAAAGTAAGTGATTAAATGTGAACGAGAATAAAAGAAATAGTTTAGGTCATGAGCAAAAATAAAAATGAGATAAATTTAATGGGGTGAACTAAAAAAAATTGGTAAATTTCGTGGGAAAAAGAGTATACTCATAACTGCTAAGTTACACATATGAAACAATTCAATTAATATTTTTAATGGGTCGAATTAGCCCACAGCTAAAGCCACTAATAAGATAATACTTGTACAAGTATATAAATGGCTTGAAATTACTATAATTTGTGCGGCTTTTAAACTTCAACATGTTAGAATGGTGAACTAAATATCTTCATTTCAGCTATTGGATTATTAATGAGTTTGGCTGCAAGTGAGACCACTTAGAGTTTGATTAAGATTAACCTGGTTTGGGAATTGAATTTTATCTCAGTTAAAATAACAATTGGCTTTCTCAGGCAAGGTTTTAAGATCAATTCACACATACCTCTTATTCCTTTAGCCTACCCTATAATCCAAAAAAACTAACCTAGTTCACAAGCTCAGTATATGGGCTAGCCCAAACTAGCCCACACAGTAAAACTATATAAGCCCAAAGTCCAGCCCCTAAAGGTCAACCTTGCCCAATAAACTGTTTGGCCTGAATTATAGGCATGTGGGCTTATCAGCTCAGCTCAAACACTACCATATTAACTTAAAATACATAAAGTACAATGTTAAAGCTTTAACTTCAACTTATGGGTTTGAAAATGTGAACTTAGAAACATAATGTAAAAATGTGCTATCGGAAGTGATTGTAGTAATGGTAACGGCTAACGTCGTAATAGTGACGGGATAACAAGATCATGTGATTTTTGAATCATTAAATATCGAAAAAAGCCATGAGCCTATAAGTTTTTTATATCTTTACAGGTAATATCATTTCCATCGGTTTGAAAACCTTTTTAACTCAACCAATTCAGGTATGAAAGTCGATTTTTTGTTTTCGCAATATACTATTAGTTCAAGTATAATCACCTCATAGCTAGTTAAAACAACATAATGTCCAAAAGCAAGTTTTGACAAAAAAAAAAAAAAAAAAAAAAATCAAATTGTATTTCACTTATTAGAAGAGAATATAAAATGAGTTGCAATTTCTATATATAGTAAATTTGTATTTCTCTTATTAGATAATATGTGACTCATGTAGGGTTGTAATGTCAAAAATATGCAACTTTGGCCATTTTCTTATTAGAGTCAAATTTTTATACCTCCCACATGAAATTAAAGGGTATTTTTTTTTCTACTCTACCTAGAGATAATTATATGATTGTTGAGAGAGCTTTTTCGATAATATATAAATATATACTATTGTATTATGACTAAATCATATTCAATCTTATCCTGCTGAGTCCATATCGACTAATAAACAAGTTGTAGTAGATAATACGCTCCTTGTGCAATATCATGGGAAATGGATGTTGGTTGTTAATTATTCGTTATTAGATATTAATTTTTTAATTGGCTTGTTTGAGTAGTTAAAGATATAGATTGTCTGTGTTGATTTTTAAACTAGTTAGACAAACTAACTGTTTAAGGCAATATTTGGTTATTGGGTAATGAATGTTGGTTGTTTACTAGATACACTTGAATTAATTTGAGAAATTCTGGCCATGTGGTAATTCTGAGTTTTTGGCTTTTCCACAAATATTTTATGAAATTCGCGTGATAACGTTGAGGTTTCAATTTTTTCATATGGTAGACAAAATGTTAAATTTTTGGTTAAATTAATTACTTCTTTCGACTATATTTCGAAATACGTGGTTAATTAGAGTGATCACAATGTTTGTTTTTTGAAAAAATGTTATTACGTAGAGTAGAAATAGCGTAAAATTAACAAAAAACTTCCCTTTTATCTACCACATAAAAAAATTAAAATCATCACGTAAATTAAAAAAATATTTATCTACTACTCCCTCCGTTCTTTTTTGATCTTTCACTTTGTGTTTTTCACACATATTAAGGAAGATAGAATCTTTGGGTTGTAGTGGGTATTATTTTAATTAAATAGTAGTGTGAAGTAATGATTGTATTGGAAGTATGAGGTTGTAGTGGGTATTATTTTAATTAAATAGTAGTGTGAAGTAATGATTGTATTGAAAGTATGAGAGAGAAAATAATTATAAATAAAAGAAAAGGGGTACATTAAAAGAAAAGAGGGGGTTTTAAGTGGTAAAAGTGGGATAAAAACTTTCTAAAAATAAAAAGTATTCTAAAGTGAAAGAACTTTTGAAACTACCCGTTATAGTAATGTGGAAGATCAAAAAAGAACGGAGGGAGTACATAATAAACTCAAAAATTCAAAATTACAAAATAAAATTTCCCAATTAATTTTTGTCTCACATATGCGCTTCTCTTGGTTCCCACAAAATATCAATTTATTTATTTTTCTTAATTTCCACCCGAAACACGAATGAGGTAAACTTGAATATTCTGAGGTGCATTATTCATATATCGCCTTTATGAGGGGAATTTTATATTCTTTGAACAATACATGTTGACGCAACTTCGAGCTGTCCAATTGTTACGTAACTAAATCATAATAGTATAAGACTTGCAACTATTACATAATTTAATTAAAATAATACGACTAGCACTAATTTGTAGTTATTAGTTAATTATATTTGTTTATTTGATAATTAATAGATATGACTAGTTGATTTTAAAGTTGTAGCTATAACTTATTTAAAAATAATTTATTTATAATAATAATTTTTTTAACTAATTAATTCATCAAACAGTGATATAACATAACTACACAATTATTTATCTGAATTAAAATAAGCTAAAATTATTTAACAAATGATTTTGCGAAACACCCTTCAACCTTTTGCTTTTTCTGAATTTCCTACGCATTACCCACGTACCTAATCCCATTAGGATTGCTTAATGGAGAAACAAGACCCATAAACGCCTCATTTTAGGCTAAGCTTATTTTTATCTATTTCTAAAACAAAATTAAATTTAATAATCTCAATTTTTAATCATGTAATAAATTTTTTTTTTCTTATTTCAATTTTCGGGGTTTATATGATCAGATTGACTTGATGACCTATTAACACTACAATATTATGTTATTTGTCTTTGTTTTGGCTAGTTAACTTTAAATCATAAAAAAAATTAAAAAAATCAAGATGAAATAAATTAATTAATTTATGCTATATACTTGTGTGCGTTAAACCGTGCTAATGCACAATATTTTCAATAACATTAACTCTATAGTTTTTATATAGAAGCTTAAACTTAATTTTATATAGATAGTTTTGTTTTGAGTTTAATTTTAATATAATTTTATTTATCAAGCTAAATATTATAACATTAAAAATTAAAAACGAAAAAATCTAAAATGGAATACGGGTTTGTCGATAAATTTTATCTGTAGCTTTGTCCGTAAAGGGGAATACTGTAGCACACATAATTGTTAGCAAGATGGGGTACGAAACCTGCTCAAGAAAAGATTTGTATGAACTTTTTTCTCTGTTTTAGGGTTATCGTAGAGTTTGATCTAATATAATTGTACGGGTTCTACTCGAAAAAAAAATACTTTTAGCAACTCTCTAATCAACTCAGTTAATTACTTAATCACAAAAATTTTTAAATGAGACAGTCTCACGAGACTATCTTTGTTGAACTAACCTATTATTATGTAGATCACTTGGTTAATTAGGAATATGAATTAATTATATAGGTCTATCTCATGCTGAAACTGTCTCAGACAAGACAATTTATAAATTAATAGGCGACTTGTTTTATATTATTACTCCCTCCTATTCAGCCTAACTGTCCCATTTGACTTTTCACACTTGTCGAGGTAGCATTTTAACTCTTAATATCTCAAATTATTCTTAATTAAAAATTATAAAAAGTTGATATTAATAATCCTAGTATTGAGATGAATCAAACAAAATCCTACATGACTATGTTTTAACTTATAGATTAAGAGTAAAATACAAATTATGAGTGATAAGCAAATAGTGCCAAAAAAATGGGACAATTAGGTTGAATAGGAGGTAGTATTATAATCACAAAAACTTGGACGAGACCGTCGCAAGTTATGACGAAATGTGTGACGGCCCATTTCACGCGCATGTAACAACATTTTAATTTTCTGGGCATATATCAATTTTAATCTTAAATTATTTAAAATATCAATAATTAAAATTATATCTTTTAGATCAAAATTAATATCTTTAAGATAAAAATTGAAAAATACCCATAAAATAAAGAAAATGCCAAGTTATTGGGTAAATTGTCGATTTTGCGGTTATAAATATGAAACTAGGGAACCCCTTAACTTACAAAAATAAGAAAGTTAATAGAGTAAATAAAATCCTGTTGGAGTAGATGGGAAAAGGGTGGGCAATAGCATTGCATGGTGGTGCAGGAGATATTCCAATTAATCTTCCCCAAAACAAAAAGGAACCCCGTGAATCTGCTCTTCTCCATTGTCTTCAACTTGGAATTTCTGCTCTCAAAAATGGCCGTTCTCCTCTTGATGTTGTTGAACTTGTGGTACCTTTTCTTTTTTCCTTTTTTTCTATCATTTTTGTTGATTTTTTTCTTCTACAAGACAGGGCCATATCCAAGATACTAATATGTTAATCTCTACGTAGACTCACTTAATCTAATATTAATAGATTGATAGATTCAGATTGCTGAGTGATTGCTTTTGGTGTTTGTTAAGATTTAGGCGCAGGGTTTTCATAATCCAATCACTGTTAATATTTTTATTGTTTTATAGATTTCTGTTTTAGAAGTTGATTTTGGGTTTTATTCTTTCATTTTGATTTCATCTTCCCAATTTTTTGATTGAAATTCATAAATATTGATCATAATTTTTCAACATACTTCCTTTGTATTCTTGCAACATGAACCCACCATAGTATTGAGAAAAAGTGGAGTAGTTTTGTTTTGGTGCTGGTGCCTATTTCAAATCAGTTACTACTCCTGTGTGTTTTTAGGTGAAAAGTAGTGGAATAGGGAATTAGTTTGGTGAAAAAGTGGATAAAATATGTGGGACAAATAAATGGAAAGTGATGCTAATTCAGAGCGATAAAAGGAAGTATTTTGTTGTCTCTTTGGATTTTGCCCTCTATTTTTGGGATGCCTTTCTATGGCAAATGAAGCAAAATCTAGGACGATGTAGAACAAAACAACAATATTCTATTATCATAATGCCATTAGAGGGCTTCCACGGTTCTACATGGATGAGTTGGTAGCAAACATTATCTGTAACTTTCACCCAAAATAAAAAGTGCATATTATATACGAGTTATTTTATTATAGTACATTATAGTCCAATACCGAAGAACTATAAAACTTTAACCCCCATCGAAATAAGCGACACTAGGGAACAAAGTAGAAACCAGGTGTGTAGGAAAAAGTATATATACACAATGGATTGATTCAGGATTTTGGGTTGTATCTTTGGTAGTTATCAACAGGGTATTTATAGGATGTGTAAAGTGTCCGACTGCTCCTTAAATTAAGAGGCTTCAAATATTTGTTCAAATTGTTAGCATTGATTTAAATACTTTTCTTAGGTGGTAAGATTGTGAATGTTTTTAAAATAAACTGGACTTTAAAAATTATTATGTATTTTGCTCCGCTCTTTCTCTATCGAGTTCTGTTTTCAGCTTAGCCTCATAGAAAAAAAATGAAAATAAACAACTTTGATCTGTTTTCTTATGTTCATGATTTTGATTTTATGATGTATACATTTTTTAATTCATGGGGAAGAAGGATTTATTGAGTACATGGACTTGAACAGGTAATGGAATTAGAAAATCATCCATTGTTTAATGCTGGGAGGGGATCAGTCTTAACTACTGAGGGAACTGTTGAAATGGATGCAAGTATAATGGATGGTAAGACCAAGAAATGTGGTGCTGTTTCTGGTGTTAAAACTGTTAAAAATGCTGTTTCTCTTGCGCGTTTGGTTATGGAGAAGACGCCTCATGTGTATCTCGGTTTTGAAGGAGCCGAGGCATTTGCTAGGGAACAAGTTAGTACAACTATAACCTTCTATCGTTTTTTGTCGACAATTTCGATTGTCCATTTTCGAGAATTCATTTCCTTCATTTGAGTTCATTGCAGTCAGTTATATCAATTATTTTCAGTAAAATTTATGTGAAACAGGTCGTTGAAACTGCCAATCAAAGTTATTTCATCACACCAGCAAATGTTGAAAGGCTACAACAAGCTAAAGAAGCAAATAGGGTTCAGGTATAATCACGTATCTTACTTTCTGTCACACTTATTAGCGCGTAGCATAAATTTGATGATTAGGGATCAGGGTTTTTGAGCATGTTCAAGATATTCGATTACAAAGGTTGCCTAGATTAAGGATCTCAATTGTTAGTTGACATTACTTTTGATTTGGTAAAATAATTGGGGATTGTGTATTTCGCTTGTCCAATGTGAAGGATGATTGTGAAGGTAGGAGTAGAAAACGTCAAACGATATGAAGGATTTAGACTTATAGGTTGAGATGCTGACTGAAAATCAAAACGAATAGAGAAGAAGATTCATATGGATGACCACTAGAATTAATCTAATTGGTTCATGTAGCCGACTCCCATGATAATTATTAGCCTTCTAATTCAATCATGTTGAATATGTCGATTTGAACTAGCTTAGCCATTTGCGACTAATGTTTGTTCTATGAACGGTATTACTCTTTGAAGCTAGACTATACTAGGCCAATTGCAAAAGAAGTGAAAGTAGAAACGCACATTGCAAATGGCGACAGCCAAATAGGCACAGTTGGGTGCGTTGCTGTTGATGCTGACGGCAACTTGGCTGCTGCAACATCAACAGGGGGTGTTGTCAATAAAAGGATTGGAAGGATCGGAGATTCACCAATAATTGGCTCGGGCACATATGCCAACACTTATTGTGCTGTCTCTTGCACCGGAGTAGGGGAAGACATCATACGAGGAACGATTGCACGAGATGTGGCTGCGCTTATGGAGTACAAAGGTCTTTCCCTTAAAGAAGCGACCTCTTATGTCATTAAAAACGGTGCACCAGAAGGCACTTTCGGACTGGTTGCTGTATCCGCCACAGGCGAGATTGCTATGCCTTTCAATACTACCGGGATGTTTCGTGCTTGCGCATCTCAAGATGGTTACAGTGAAGTTGCCATACATTGATTATTGTAGGATGAAGTACTATCTCTAATAAATTCATATGCCTTGGAAATGTGAATATTTGCTGTTAAGGATTTGCTTCCTGTACTGTAACACACACCTAAAGTTATTTTTTAGCCAAGATTTTTCATTTTTCAATTGGTATGGATGTGAACTTCTAAACAAGAATATTTTTTGGGTTTGAGTGCTTACAATCTTTCATGGCGTGTTTTAAATTGACTCATTTAGATACAAGGGTGTCTTTAAATATTGTCTGGGTTTGTGTGCTTACAAATTTCTAGATTTCATTGTACAAGTGACTAGAGATTGGTATGGGTGTAGATGACTAGATTCTGACTCAAATTCGTTGATTTAAGTATTTTCTCAAGTTTTTAAATTAACATGTGACTTTAAACACTCAAATACATTTCAAAAATAAAGACAAAAATATATCATGTAAAAAAAAGTTAGTTTTTCATTTTACAAATCTAGAGACTCTAAGTCAATTTTTGGAATCTAACGGTTTAAATCAAGTAATGAGTCTAAAGAAAAATTTATAGTATTCAAATCTGGGATATGTAAGATTCAACTTAGGTTTGTTCCATGAACATTCCGTTTAACCATATATTCCTCCTAGCCTACTTTTTCCAATCCTAGTGAGATTGTGAAAATTTGAGCAAAATGAGCTTTTTTTCTAAAAAATTCTCAAAATAAGCTTGGGAAAATATTATTTCCAAAAACAAGCATCTCCCTGGATTTTGTAAGATTCAATTTAGATTTGATCCATGTCCATCCCGACTAACCAGTTATTCCTCCTAGCCTACTTTCAATCCCGGTGAGATCGATACGCTATGTTCCAATAATCTCACATTATAACTCTTATTATCGTAATTTTAATGAGATGAAGAAAGTATTCAACCGAGTATTAATCAACCACCTTGATAATTGAAACACAAAAACTCTTATTGAGCCCTTACTAGGTGTTAAGAGGGGCTTCCACATTAAATTGCAAAGGTTGTAACCGTACCATTGTATCAACTCAACATATGAAAAACAAGAGGGTTTCCATCTATCATAAGAACAATTACAATTGCTACCCAAAATTGTGATTTTATTACACATTGCTACAAAATAAATAAGAATAAGAATCTACAACTATATAAAAGGCCAAAAATTATGAATTCCACAAGCCAAAAATGAATGGTACAATTTATGGCCACCTAAATCTATAAAAGCAACTTCCTCTATTAGTGTATTTATATAGAAGTATATGTAAATTGAGGAACTAAGAGTGTACCAATACGAGATCCTAATGAAGCCGAAATTCCATCTGACTCTACAATTCGTTGAATTGCAAGCTCCGGTGCTTTAGACTGCAGAACGTATCAGCAAACAACCAAAAATATTCCGGTATTCAACTAGTGACACACTTTTGAAGGTACGTAGTGCTCTGATTCACGTATCGATCCCATAGAGGTTTGTATCGGCCAATGGCTAATTTAAGCCATGGCTTCATGTTCCCATTGAAATGAATAACAGCTGCAGTGTCTATCAAACGGTTATCGATGTTTGGATCATACCCTAATCCAAGTACATGCCATCGTCGATCAAGTGGCTCGGTGAGTCCATAAAAACTGAGAAGTCCGGGTGGAAGAGTACCCAACTTCCACAATGATCGGTCTTGATTTTGTTCCATCCAGTACTGATAACGTCCAGTTACGTTTGCTTTTCTCCACGCAATCAAATCGAAAACATTCATGCCGAATGCCCATCCACAAGCCTGAGGATCAAACTTTGAGCTGATTATCGGGTTTGAAAAGTTGAGATATTTATAATACCGATGAAATGCTTCGAGGCAAGTTTCTACGGCTCCATTCACATTTCCGTGCAAGTCCAATGAGAAAAGTGGGGTCAGATCCTTTTGGACAACCACATCATCATCAAGGAGAACTATTTTCTCTAGCTGCGGGTGAATGTCGGGTACATAGAACCGAAGGTGGTTCAATAACGACAGGTATTTCGGGTTCCTAACCTTGGGCTCACCTCCGAAATCTTGTAACCCATCGAAGTAGTAGGCCTGTGAATCAGGATCAAGCAGCTGTTTCAGAACCGGAGAGTAAGAAGAATTCAACCAAGTAAACTCCTCGATGTTCTGAACCTGTATTGTTGCGCCTTTGAAATCATTGCTAAGAAACCAAGCCCGCATAGCACCATATGTGACACCATCGGTAACTATGTGAAAGACGAGCTGCTTTGGATGGTCAGTGTTGGAGACGGTCGAGTTGACAACTACCGAAACACCAAGCAAATTATCAGAAAATATGCAGAAATGATACAGATTGTTATCCAAAAGGCGGGGAGAATTCATGTTCTCCTCCACTAGCGTCTGCAATGACGGCTGCTTCAGCCAATCAGCCATCAGTTTAACGTTCAAGCAATGAAGGCTCTTCGGTAATGATTCGACAGCCAACTGTCCGAAAATGACACTCTGAACAGTTGCTGCACGTGCACGCTCCTCGAGTGCTTGAATGTGAGATTTCATAGTCATTATTGTGGTTGCTATGTCGTAGTGTGCATCCTGTGACTTGAAGATAAGAGAGGTAAGGCTCTTAATTATAGGTTCGGCTTCGTTTAATGATACGGGTTCTCCTCTTATTGCAGCTTTTGAAAGCAGAAGTTGGGAACTTCTTATCGTTGAGCTGAGTTCCCAAGCAAGCTGAAGGTTGTTGTGCTCTTTCGCGATGATAACATATGCCTTCGCTAGGGTTATTTGATCAGCTAATTGTCTTACGACTGAACCTGAACTTAATAATTGATCGGTAAAATTTAGTTGCTCCCGAACAGTTTCTATTATGTCATCTTTGTCCTGTCAATAAAGCCATCAACCACTATTAAGACACTGCAAGTTATAAACCAATCATTCGGCAGCATCTCTGAACTTTAAACTTCCAGGCTTAGACAACAATCAAAGGTAGGTTACACCCATTTAGATGATAAGTTTCGGTAGTTTAGATATTAAATCCAACTTCATTTTATTCGTTTTCTCATTGTGGGACATTTAGAGTAGCGTAAAATTGTTAAACTAGCTTCTTTGTGTTCAGCCCACAACTGCAAGTACACCATACGCTTGCGGTAAATAAAATTCACATCAGCAAGTTACAAAAGGATAGTTGCTGGTCACAAGACTCCCAAAATTTCTCCCCATAAAGAGTCCTAAACTCATCACATACACAATAAAACTTTATACCTTATACTTTCTTACTAAAACCGATGCATTGTGTTATCGTCTACGTGGATGATAGAACTAATTTCACGAGAAATATAGCAGTCATCTAAGTAAGAACATCTAAAACCTTAAGTTAGAAGGGTTTTAAGATTAATAAAGAAGAAAAATAGGAAGTTCGCTATATAACAAGTACATTTGTTACAATTTACCAAGTTCATACACATGGTCAGCCTAATATCTTAACCAATGATAACATAATTCGACAGTTAGTTCGCTTTTTGAATTCACGATTGGCTCAAAATGACCCCACAAGTAAGCCCAAAACCGACCATAATTCGCTTTTCTTGATTCGCGATTCCCAAATGAATCATGTGACAGTGCTCTTAACCATTCAATTTTGGCAGGGAATGTGTGTGTTAAGAGAAACGAGTATGGAAAAACCCGACCTTAAAAGGGTAGCTACTAATGAAAGCACAAAGCTTTTTGGTCATAAGATGAGGAACAATATTTACGACTTAAAAACAGAACTCCGCAAAATTCTGAAAAACTGGACCCCGTGCGGCTGTGTACACAAGATAATAGACATTCGTGCAACATCACTACTATATATAATAACACCCGGAAGGAAAAGGCATGTCATATATTTCTATAAAGCATGAATTTTACATCCACTAACATATCTTTGCAATCACTAAATCCAAAATATCTATACGTACTACTACAGGAAGCTCCCTTCATGTCTACATAACTGTAATCTTAGTTGGCTCACAGCTCCCATTCCGAATGGTAGCACAACTGGTTTCGAGAGAAAACGGGACAATTGGAGTTGGAAAAGGACGATGATTAGAGAAGGTTTACAAAATTATCTTTTGAAAAGAATAAAAAGGAAACCTATTAGATTAAAGACATGAAATTTAAACCTGTATTGATAAAAAATAGTCTCCTAGAAACAATGTTTTAAGACAATTATTCGGTGCTACAGCCTACACTCATCCATGTGAACTATACATTACACTCCATTACCCAACGCCACTAGGTGGCTCAATCAAGAAGAGTATTCCATCAATACAAATAGAAGAAAAGATCATATTCCATTACACCTCTTGCAAAAATTCAAGTGAAGGTTTGCCTCTGTGGAACACTTCCCAGGACACTCGCTATGTATGGATGCCATAGTGTAAAAGTGCGATAACAGATGCGATCGCGGTAAAACAAAACGGTGTTGCGGTAACGGGAGTGATGTGGTTATTGTAACGCCTAAATATTGGTCGAATCCTAAGATATCCCTAGATAGTTGATACGGCCCAAAATGCGGTTTTTTCACACCTTTGAAACGCGGGAAATATCAGTTCGTACTTCGTATGTTTAGAAAACCTTTACGATGCTTTCGATGCGATGTGATGCGGCCTTGTTTTAACCTTATGATGAACGCTTTGTGTACGGAGTTGTGTATCATATTCCAGCAATGAATTTTAAAAATACTTACAAGAACTTTATAAAACCACTTATGGAATGATTGAATAACATAACCACCAACCAAAAAATCCAGCTTTATAAGTAGACCATTAGTAGTCTTCTATTCTAATCTCAATTCTCACCTATATAGTTACTACCCAAAACTCATTTGTCCCACTCAGTTAGCAACATTTCAATTTTGATACAGCTATTCAATCTTAATGTAGCAAATTAAACTAGACATATAGTACATTGATGAGTTACACCCACAAACAAAAATGACAAGCACCCAATCACAACTTTTATCCATCAAACATTCAAGTAAACAAGAAAGTCAAATTTAATTAATTTAATCTACATTCTTATCAAACAAAGGAAAATGAACTGATTACTTATCAAGTAGGATGAGAAAATGAATCATACCAGTGTCGGCTGAGAAACATGATCTTGATGATAATTATGTTGAACAAAAAACAAAAAAATCCCAACAAATAAAAACAATCCAAGGAGTGTCCAGATCCAATTGATAATCTTTCTTCGGCGCCGAAGATCGGCAGCCCTTCGCCGCATCTTCCGCCCCAAAAATCACCCAAAACTCAACAATCAAAGATTACCCAAAAACCCATGATTTAAATCACCATCAAAATGATCAATTTGATTGATTAAAAGCCAAAAAAATAAAACCCAATTCAGTATATGTGTTGAAAACAAAAACCCAATATAGTATAACCCAATACAGAGGCAAAGGAAGAGAAGAAGATTCAATTCGGACTGGGATACTGAAATGCAGATGAAATCTACAACATTAATTTACTCCTATGTCGGAGATGACAATGGCGGGGAAGGAGTCGGAGAAGAGGAAGTGAGAAATGGGAAGTTGAAAGAGCATCTGCACAGCACACATGATTACATGTGCCAGGGCGACTGTGGTTTTGGCCATTACTCCTATTTTATTTTAGTATATCCATTTTAAAAAAAGGAAAATTTTAATAAAAATCTCAATATTTGATCAATACATAAAAATTTCACACTTAAATCATTTATTATCTAAGGTATTTTTTATTGCATATTTAAGAGTGTATAATTGCACTCAACTTTCTTATTATTGTCCAACGTATCTACGTCAATAAAGTATCTTAAAAACTAATATATTTACTAATAAGTAAAGCAACTGAAAAGAATTTTAGATTGAAAAATAATATAAAGATGAGAGTTTATGTATTAATTAAAATTAGAAATTTATATATAATAAAGATGCGATTTTAAATTTTTATTTTTTTTAATGTATCTATTTTTTTGAGGGGTTGTTTGAAAAGTGGGAGAATGGTGAGACTTTATATGAGAACTAATGGTGGGAATGTAGTGAATATTTGCTAAACGTAATGCTTAAATTAATCAAAGTTTTCAATTTGAGTCAACAAAATTATCATTTTCACATAATATTCTATGTAAGCTAAAAATGGATAACGAAATTAGTAGGCATAGAATCATTGATAATGTCAGTGTTCTATTTGATAAAAATGCTAACATTGCTAGCTTTTTTCGTTGCTATAACTTATTCAGTTTTTTTAGAGGAAAAAGCGTCACTCTAACAAATCCTCTTAAGAGCCTAATATAAGTCCAACCCTTAGAAAAGGTCCTGACCTAAGAACATTTGAAGTTTTATTCTATCCCTTTGAAGTTGAGTCTTGTGCAGACACTTTAGTCATCACTCAACAGGATATCCTTAATATGAGTCAGACCATTAGAAATTCCTCAACCTAAAGATTTCAATAAACATTACTCGACTTGAAGAGCCTAGTCTGAGTGATACTAATTCCTTGACATGTCAGTTTATCATCGGTGTCCACGCAAGATTTCAAGCAAGCTAAATGGACAATACCACATACTTTTAACTCGTTCATACATATTAATTTCCTTTTATTATTATTCATACAACTTAATGTGTTTCTTTATTTATTACCAAATTTTTGTGTTATTCTTAAAAACACACAATTTACATTTGATGCAGAACATTGACTTTTGACTTGCTGATTGGTCAATTAGCCAAAAGGGTATTTGGTAAATGACTTTTGAGTTAGCTGAAAAATTGACTTTTAAGTCAAAATAAAAATGCTACTTCAATTAACTTTGTTGTTGGTTTTTAGATTGATGACCTACTTTTCTCCATATAGTTAACTTTGTCAATTAGCATAGAAATCAATAAAAATAACAAACATTTTCAACTGATTAAAAAAGTCAATAATCAATTGCAAAAATCCCATGGACAAAGGGACAATAAGAAAATGTCAAAGTTAGTTGGTTTGATGGACCCCACATCAAACAAAATGGGTTTGCAATCTTTGCATTTGTCGAAGCCTAATGCTATATGGGCTATGGACTTTTCCATGCTGCCTTGGTGAATACATCCGTACAATCGCTTCCTCACTTTGGTCCACACAAATTCTATCCATCGTTCTCATTCCATTCCAAGCTTCACTCATTACATATCATAATATCACATTGGCTCTTGGGAGTATGTGAAAATCAACAACTCATATCTGAACAATCATATGTGTAGAGTAAAAGTTAAGATTAAGAATCATGCTTATGATTGTCGATTCACTCCTTGACTCCTTTCTCTCTTACTATACTCTCAAATAGAAGAAATTGTCGATAATAAATTAAATTTTATTCATTCACTTAAAACAAATTCATCTATTGTATATCTTTAAATGAATTTGGCAATTGAATATATTTGGAAAAAATAAACCCGGCCATCTAGTATTTATAATCATATTCAAATACTTTTTATTAGTGATTAAACAACTAGGATTAAACAATAGTTGAATTTATTTTAAATGATTATGCTAAATAGTGAATAGGTGAATTTATTTGAAAATAAACAATATAATAATTATCTTTATTTTTTGCGAATCAAGCAAAAATATTGTTTTAAGGTTAGATAACAATTTGTATCATTCTCCAAGGTGTAAGAGCTATACTCCTCGTAAACTAAAAGAAACATTGTAGTATAAATGTTCATATATCATTCTCATGGTAATGAAAAATTGATAATAAAAAAAAAATTCTTAACTTTTCATTATCACTTAATACTATATCTCCAAATAGTAGTGTATTAAAATAAATTTTGTTTAGCAAATGAAATTATTGAAATGCAACAAATATGAACATTAAATTTATTAAAAAATATTTAGAAAATATGATACTAAATTTTAATTACCATTTTCACTATTTAAAATCAACAACCAAACGGATCTCGTACTTTTCTAAACTTACTCATAGTTGAACTGAGTGAACGACTAAAGTGATTGAATTGCAATAAGAATAAAAGTGATGCACTAAACTCAAGTAAACTTGGTAAAAAAAAAAAAACTATTTAGATATACAAAACCCTTAAATCTTCATTTAGTTTGTATAGAAATGTGTAGTCAAAACCATTTATGTTTTTTACTAATAATATACATTGGATTTCAGTGTTTGTGTGTTATTTAGTTTAACAAATATACAAATACATACACTTATTTGAATTTTAATATCTTTAATTTAACATAATTAAAAATTAAAAAACTTTAATATTAATAATATTTTAATTAATCCGAATCAAATAATATTTCATATAGGTAATAGTGGAATAATAATGATAGAAGTAGAAACGGAAGATATCTCATAGAAGTATTAGGTTAGATATTTGTAAGGGCAACTTTGAGGAGACAAGTCCAAATGAGGTACTACCCATAACCAAATTTGCTAACTTGGCCACAAAACATGAGAATCACTTGTTTATATCATGTCCAATTGTCCTCAAACTCAAGTTGTTTGGTGTTTTGCCTTTTAAATGAATTTTAAATGGCCATTTAATTACTTACACAGTTATAAAATCGGTCATGTCTAAGTGTTATATATATCCAACGGATATTTTATGATATACCACGAGTTTTTTCGAAATTCACCACACAAAATATTTTAATTCATCATATACTATTGAGTTTTCATCCGTTAGCACAGAATACTATTAATGACAATTGCCGTTGGTGTACCGTTTATGGTAAATTATTAATTCACCATCTACCATTAATTTTTTTTTGGCGTCAAATACCATTTTTTGCGTCAAATCTGACGATAGCTAAAAACACAATTGCTGAATTTTCGGAACACAAGTCTTTGATGGGGTTGAACGTGATCGATTTTGGTTGATTTCTTGCCTTCGATCACGTTCTAAATTGAAAGAAATTAAAGTGGTACATGATTTCAGTTTGACGAGTAAAATGAAAATATATGTGTTTGTAGATAATAATTTGATTAATAGGTATTTGAGATTTGGGAAGTTAGAGGAAGCCCGTAAGGTGTTCGATGAAATCTTTAAACGAAGTGTTGCTTTTTGGAATGCAATGCAAAATGGGTATTTGAAATTTGGTTTTTTAAGAGTTTATGAAGTCGGGTATTGAAGTAAATGGGACGATGTATGTGTGTGTGTTGATTTTGTGTGGAAAGAGGCTGAATTATGAGCTAAGCAAGCAAGTTCATGCTTGTATAATCAAAGGTAGAAAGAGCAATTTGATTGTAGAAAGTGGTACTTTGTATTTCTAGGCACAATCTGGTGAATTTCAAAGTGTTTTACAAATCTTCGATAGGATAAACAAGCGGGATATAGTGCTTGAACTACAATGATCACTTCTTGCTCGCAACAGGGTTACAGTGAGAAAGCGCTCTCACTGCTATCACGAATGCTGGTCAATAGATATTTTCTGAATGAACATACTATATGTAGTGTTTTGAAGGCATGTGGAGAAGAAAAGGCACTAAAATTTGGAAGACAATTGCATGGTATTGCAGTTAAGAAACTGATCAGAAACAATGTTTATATTGGTATTTTTTTAGTGAACAGTGTTTAGTGTCAAGTTGTTTTTGAACAAAATGTTAACTACTTGGTTTGTATGACACTTCTTTTGTTTATCATAATTCCAACGGCTATATTTTTAAAAAAATGGTATTTGACGCAAAAAAAAAAATTAATGGTATATGGTGAATTAATAATTTACCACAAACAGTACATTAACGGCAGTTGTTATTAATGGTATTCTGTGCTAACGAATGAAAACTCAATGGTATATGGTGAATTAAAACATTTTGTGTTGTATATGGTGAATTTCGAAGAAACTCAGTAGTATATCATGAAATATCCGTATATTCAATATATCTCGGCTATAGAAGTTATGATCAAAGTATATGGAAAGGGATAAACGACGACAATCACTCCATTTTACTTCCCGTTCTATTACACTTACTAATGAATAATGATTATAGTGACATGTTTTCACACAATATATCACGATTGGATACGAGTATTTCAGAATGAATTGCCTAGTCATCAAGTCATCATTAGACAAAAGATTATAATTTATAAATTTACCCCACTTTAAGAATCCATGAAAAACTCAGTTTTCTTCAAAGCCAAGTCTTGTGAAAGACCAACTTCTTATTTCTTATTATAAGACTCACTACAAGACTTGTATAGTTTACACCTTAATAATAAGATATTCTTATTTCTTACAATAATTTATTAATTGAACTCATAAATTTATTAGTAAGACCTCTTCACTTCAAGACTTGCATGGTCAAGTATTCGAACTGAATTTATAAATGTTAAGTTTCAAGTTAATTTAATTAAATTTATTAGAATTAAAAATAAATTTATTAAAAATTAAATTGAACAAAATTTGTAGAAGAAAACTAGTCTTTTAAATGTAAATAAGATGCCATACTTGCTAGTTCCGAAAAAATGTAGACTTTCCTTTTTTATACAATTTTTCTATAAATATAAAGTTGTACATAATGGATAGCTTTTTTTTCAAATGATATATATTTTAGGATAAACATTGATGTATTGATGCACAGATTGGAGAAACAATTTACATAAACATAAATGAGGATGTCGTGGGGATGTTTTAGCCAAGTTTTATACATAATCGATAATGGATTTGTTTAATAAATTAAATGGTTATTTGGGTTGGCTAATAGTAAACTAATTATGATTTTTGATTTTTTAGTTGATTAAAACTTAAAAAATTATTGATAAATGACTTTTCAGTCAGCTAAAAAACTGACTATATCTCTATATTATTCAACTTAACGCAAAAAATTGGAAAATAAAGAAAAAATAATAATAATAATTTTTTAGCAAAAAAAGTACTAGTTCACAAGTGAAAAAAAGTACTATTATGAATTATTTTGATATGTAAATGACAAACTGGCAAGTACCCAATTCTTTTTTTTTTCTAATTTGCAAGGCTTTTTATTTTAATTTTACATTATTTTTATTTTTGCTATTCTTATCATTTATTTATTTATTTTTTCCATATTTTCTAACTCAATTTTCATTTTCACCTAGTATACAATGCGGCGACAGAGGAAATAAATAAGATAAAAACATTATATTATTTCATTTAATTAAGTAAAAAAAACATCTTAGATTCCCTAATGGATAAGGTAAGTTAGTTTTAGCAAAATAATATAGCACACTCAAGAAATACATAGTAGGAAGTAGTAACATATTACAAACAAAACACCCATCAATCAGGACGCCCAATTAAAAAAAATTTACATCCTTGCACAAATTTCTTATACTATAATTCCTCTGATTTAGAGACTTTAGATACATAAAATAAAAATATAATTCTTTTATAGTAATTGTGATTGATTAAAATTGATATTTTTTGGGTGTTAAAATAAAATAGTAAATATCAAGGAAGAAAGAGAGGAAGATGACTAATAGTAGAATCAGACCATTGAGAATCATGATGATGAGTAGCAGTCGTTGATTGATTCCAATAAGCTTGATGATCAATAGTAGAATTATCAGGAGCATCAAACAAACTTTGATTATTATCAGCCGTTAGATGCCAATCTAGTGAAGCAAGCCCCACATTACTTCCCCTATTCTGTAACAAATCCTCAATCCTAACCGTTGAATCAATAAAATCAATCTTCTGATTTTCTTCTTGATGGACCCCACAAATCTTCCCCATATCCCACTCCTGAACTCCCTGATTCTGCAGAAACTCACTAAACGACGCCGTTGCCGCCTCACAAACACTTCCATTTCCATTCACATCCACACTCCCATTTCCATCATCAACAACACTAAAACCCTCAGAATTATTCTTAATATCATCATTAATATTATTTTTATTATTATTATTTTCAGAAATTAAACCAATAAATCCTCCAATCTCAGCAGAAAACAAATCATTATCTAAATCAGAATTCATTCCGAAATTCTCCGCTTGCGGAATCTGAAACAATCCACCAACACCACCACCAACAACGGTGTTATTCGCGGTGGTGTTATTGTTAATAGAACTTTCGCTACTAGAATTATTAGCAGAATTCTGAGAAACTCTCTTGACAGAATTCATACTATCAACAGTAGTAGAACAAGAAGAAGAAGATGATTTTTGTTTGTTAGCCGACGAACGTTTAGATTTCCGGCAACCACCACCGACAGGTACGTTACGAAGAACACCGCCTTTAGTCCAATACCGCCGACAATTCTTACAAAAATGGCGAGGTTGTGAGAGATTATAGTTGTTATAATAACAGAATTTGGTGTTTATAGAATCACACCGAGGACATTTCAACGCCTGTTGTTGTTGTTGTTGTTCTTGAAGATGTTGTTGTAAATGAGTTTGTTGTTGTAAATGTTTTAGCAACACCCTGCCACCAACAACACCATTAATTTGTTGTACGTCTTGCATTTGTAGTTATTTGAATTGATTATGATTGTTTTTTGTTGATAATATCTGGATTTTGAGAGAGATCAGGAATGGAGAAATTATGATATGAAAATCTTATCCATTATCTGGGTTGTTAACTGGATTTTCATGGAGATGGAAGGAGAGAGAAAACGGTTAAGGGAGGGATGATGAGAAGAGATAGAGAGAGGAGTAAGGAGGAGTATGAGTGTATGAGTAGGGGAGTGGGACTTGAACTGGGGCCGGACTAGCCGTGATGAGAGGGGGGAAGGGAGATCAACCGTCGGTAGAGGACACGTGGAGGGAGGAGATTGTGAGTATGAGTGTGTGATGTCCAAAAATCAAGGGATTGTCTACTTGTCGGCCACCTTGAAAGGAGAGTGAAAATCAAAATAAATAAATAAATTGATAATCGTAGCTTTAGAATATCTTATACTTCTGTTCTATCATTTGTTTTTTTATATAGTCAAATGCATTACTTTAATTCTTAATATTTTTAATTATAGATAATAAAAAATTATAAAAATTTAATATTAATAATCTTTGCAATGAGACGAATCAAATAAGATTTTACTTGATTATATTTTAACCTATAGATTAAAAACTAATTACAAATTAAGAGTGATAAATAAATAGTGTCATTTTTATCAATGTTGCAACTAATTTGGAACGGAGAAAGTACTTTTTCTGTCCCATCATATTTGCTACATTCCACCCTTAACGCAATTCAATGCGTAATTTTGAACATATCGTAAACTATTTTTAACTAAAAATGAAAAAAATTTGATATGATGAAAGTATCCGATTAGACGATTCAAGCAAGATCTCACTCGACTATATTTTTTCTTACACATTTAGCCGCAATATATAAAATAAGTTTGAAAGAAGAATAGCACCAATAAGTCTAATGTTGCAAAGATTTCAAAACGGAGGAAGTAGAAGTAAGAGTGCACAATAATTTTGTTTTGAAATACTTGTACACGATTATGATACATTATGCGGGAAAATATAAAGTAACACTAATAAATATAATGAAATGGATAAAGTAATAGTAATAATAATTTCTTACATGCTTTGGGTAAGATCTGTAAATAAGTTTTAGAAGTATCAAGTATATCTTCTTCTAAACATGGTGATAAATATTGTACTTCAAAATGAAGAGTTGAAAAAATTTGAATATGTGATTTTTTGTTATTTAGACTTCTGATATAATGTTAAAAAACTTGATTGTGCTCCTAATATAAGTGTCCTTTTAGACTAGAGTATATACGTAAGATGTTTCTCTTATACATGATTAGAGGCGAATCTACCTTGGAGCCTATGGGGTCATGTGCCCTTAGGTATTTTTTTAAAAAAAAATTTAAAGTAGACTTTTTTAATGGTAAGAGTTATAGTGAAATCTTTTGATGATGAATACTCTCATTTTAGTAATTTTGTCTTATTTATTTATTTTGTCTCATTTTTTTATCAGGTCAGTTGATTTATTTTGTTCTATTTTCCTTTTATGTTATGTGTTATTTAAAATTTTACCATTTAAAGGTAAAAATAATTGTTAATTTTACAAACGAAATTTTAATGAAATTTCATCATTAATTAATGTCCCTGAAACTCCAAATCTTAAATCCGCCATGCTAAAATATTCTGTTTAGAAGATTAATATACTATAGCTTTAAATTGTAAGATATTTATATAATGTAGAATGAGATAAGAAATGTGAAATTGATAAAATAGAATGTAGCAAAATAATTATAATAAAATAGTGAAAAAATAAAGAGGATTCAAAGGTGTAATATAGGAATAGAAGTATGACATAATGAATAGGGGAGGGAATTAAATAAGTTGTGGTATCAATTGGAGGAGAGTTTGGCACGTCGTCTATTTTGATTCGTGACTTGTGTTTGGTTTTACGATCATGCAATCCCCTTTACTCATTCCACTACTGACGTACTCCCTATTCCAATAATAAATTAACATATTAAATATATTTGTTAAAAACAAATTCACCAATCATTTATGTAAGTTTTTTTTAAGTCAAATAATAATGAATAAATAATAATTAGATTTATATTTAGCAATTATATATTGAATATATTTGAATTTTTTTTAAATTATAAATAATTGAATTTCTTTTCAACAGAAAAATTGATTTATTTTTGACAATTTTTTCTATTACTCATTGTTTGATTTTGAACATTCTTGAATAAAATTTAAGTGTTTATGTAATTTCATGTCTAAATTCTCTTGGTTTAGTGTTGAATAATTGGTCGTTCATATGCCCTTAATTGAACCCTAACAGATTAAATTAGAGTTATAATTTTGACCAAAGATTAAGTTATTGACATAATAGATGCTTCTTGTGTAAAATTCGTGTTTTATGATCAAGAAATCTTTCGAATCCATTTAATAATGCATCTAATTTTCTTAAAAACATGTATTTGCTTTCAATTGAGATAATACTCAATTTTCTTTTGATTTTTTTAATGTCTTATACTAAAAGAAATTTATTTCTAATGATTAAAACGTAATTTAACTTACCAATTAAACAAAGTCATACTTATTTTTATTGCTCTTAGTTTAATGTTTAGAGGCATAAAATTTGGTTATCATTTGGAGTCTGTGTGTTTTTAGTCGAATGAAATCTAAAATTTTAAAATATTTTTTTCCTGATAATATCATATATGGATCATTTAACTATAAAATATCATTTATATATTATAAATATAAATAGTTTTTTCATCTTAAAACTAAAACTAAATTGCTTCAACGATATATTCCTTCATTTTATCTTTTTCATAAGATAATAATTTGATTGCAAAAATACTCTTAGCTAGTTTTCCTTGAACCCTTCTACGATACATAATCTTTTTCACCATAATGATACATAAACCATTTCTTTCCTAAGAAATATATTTTATGAAAAAGTAAGAGAAATATGTAAATAAGATGAAATAATATATTAAATATATTGATGAAAATCAGCAAAATAGTTTAAATTATAAAAAAATAAAAATGAAAAATTCAATGGAATAGACTAAATAAAAATGAGGCTATTCTTAAAGAGACTAGTCAATTTTAAAAATTATTGCTTAAGATACAAAGAAGCAAAATCTATATCCTAGGACCTAAATAGTATACATGATTGTTGCAACTTGCAACTTTAAACCCTAGTAAACACATAATGCATAATTGTACAAAGTTAAGAATTTGACACCAACTTGATGGAATGATGAACTAGATAGGGATAGGTTGGAGCTTTAACTTGATTTAAAATTCAATTAGTATGATCAACATCTTGAACATAAACTCATCAATTTTTAATATGATACGATTACATGACTAAACTTTACCGAAGGCTGGAGTATTCTTCAACTAAACCCGATTTTTAATTTCTTTGATACTTCAATTTTAGTCATGATTGACTTATTCTAGCAACAATAAGAAATAAACATACGAGATTAAACATAGATATAACACGTTTAAAAGAATGAACCGCCCTAATTGAAGAGTAGATAAGCAAACTTACATCCATACATAGTGAAATTAAACTCAATATGACATAAGACATATGGGTATTGCTTGTATGAACAAATTATTGATGTAAATATGGTCACATGCACATGGGACGGTGTGTGGGGGGGGCTATAAGACCTTCCCCTTCATAACTAGCTCTTCTGGTAAATGTCCACATCTTTCACTCTCCTTTTCCCCAAACTTCCCATCTAATGTAGTATTTACAATGATTTATGCTCCAATTCCTTTTGTTTAGCTAGGCATATTTTCTTTGTTGTTCTACCCTATTTCCTGAGTTCCTAAGAGATTGCAACTTTAATAATTGACATATATATTAAAAAATTAATAGAAACCATTAAATTGAGTGGATAGGATTAAAAATCAGAGATATATAGAGAGATGCTATCTAAAATAAAAATATTAAAGTTATATGAACAGACTAAAATAAAATTGTGACAATTTGTTAGGGACCGAGGCAATATGTTGTTGTTGCATTCCGACTTCATTTTATTGAGTATCTTCTTCGTGATTTACTTAAATCTTTCCCTTTCCTATAAGATTGTATAAAGATATGGCATATGAGATTTATATGGTTATTTGGGTTATGACAAATGGGTTTCGATTTGGGTCCGAAGAAGCTTGCATTATGTAAAAAATTTATATATAAGAAGCAACGAAATTTTCTCCCTAATGTTCAAAGTATATAATTGCAACAACAATTTTAAGAGATGATTAAGTTTATTAGGATCGAGATCCTAATTGGAATCAACCACAAGGGTAAGATGATAGATAGAATCGTACAATTCCACTCATAAATAAAAATATGCTAAAAGTTTTATTTTCTAATTATAATTATTTATTTAAAAAGTTTAAAATTGTGATACTTACTTCAACTTTATTTTTAAGGTAAAAAATTATTTAATAATTCATATTAATAAAGAATATTAATTTTTAACTTGAAATTATAAATATTTTCAAACATATACATAAATATCACGTTAAAGAATAAGTGAAATATGATTCGTGAGAAAACATAACTATAAAAATTATTATGAGATTAAGATTAATGAATCAAATTATAATAACGTAAAATCATAAAATTATGTTTAAATTGTAAAATCATATATTAAAATCAACATTTTAATATCAATGAAGGTGACATAATTTTGAAAATGCAATCTGTAACTACAAATAAAATTTTATACAACAAAAATGTCAAGTTTCTATCTACAATTGACCTAATATAATAATAGTGATAGATTTATCAACAACTAGTATATACAATACATACTTCCACCATCTCTTTCAATTTGTTAAATTTGCTTTATCTGATTGTATTTATGTTGATAAATTTTCATTTCAAAATCGAATTTTTAAAATTAACTTTGTTGTTTTTTATTTGATCATTTATTAAAATTTTACCTTTCTCTATTTTCTAATGTTCTTCTCATTTAAAATATTTCACTTTAAAAAGAGATGAATTTAACTATGGTTTTTGAGATATGTATATATATATATATATATATATATATATATATATATATATATATATATATATATATATATATATATATATATACACTTTATTATTATATACTTTTTATAATTTTTTATAATGCGTACCTAATTAGAGATATAGAGGCTAAATTTTTTTTTAAAACTGTACAAACAGTACACAGAATGAAAAAAAAACAGTGAGATATGTGAGATATCGTCTCTCAATAATAAATCTATATTCTCCTAATATTTATTGATTAAATTTATTAACCTATATATGTATAGTTATACAATAATTTGTGACCGGAAAATTGTAGTAAAAAAATGGATGTTACTTTCAAAACCCACCAACAACTACATGAACATGTGTGGCTAAGCCCTGCGCTCTACTAAGTCCTAGTCGGTTGGTGGAGAGACAACTACACCCACTAAAAAATGGGCCCAGATGGGCTTGGGTTCGCCCCACCACCCATTATGTTAAACTCAAGTACTGTGACTCTTACCGGTAAAATTTATCGAAGTGTTACTAGTCTTCATCATTAAACATGATGGGAATAGGATTAGGCTTATTAGGGTAAGTTTGAGACTTGAGACCAGATAGTAGATTCTAATTTTATATTTTTTTGTTATAGATCAATGAAAAATTATAGTTAAAATTTTACACTAAAATTTATAAATTTTATTTCAGAATAAGATATGAAAATGGAGGAGTATCAACCATAGATATATGGTATAGTACTTTTAATATGTATACACCCAACATCAAAGGTCAGGGGTTTGACCCCTCTCTCAACATTTTCCAAAAAATTTCCCTCTTTCACTCTTGGCTCTTAACTAAGATAGAAAATAAAATTATTTTTCATAAATTGAATAACATTATTACTTGATTCAATAAATTATAAATTGACCGAGGAAAAAATAGAATTATGTTTCATAAACTTGTTGAATAATATTATTTGATTCAATAGATTATGAATTTACTGATCGAAAAACTTTTATAAATTTGTTTAACAATATTACTTGACTGATAAATTACAAATTTACTGTAAAATAATTCTGACATATCAATACCTCATGGCTTAGGCATTGCTATCAATAACTTTTTCAAAAACTAATTTTCCTTTTTGTTGAAGTTTGTTTGATCAATAAAATCATAAATGACTATGTTTTGGAGCATCAAATGGAGACATTATTCATACTTAAAGCAACTTTTAATTTTTGGTAATCTATGTTGAAGGATTATCCGTACAATAGCATCTTTGTTTGTTAGTTTTGGAGACTATTAGGAGTAATATGCTTGCTCTTAATTGTCTTCCAAATTGTTTCTAATTATTACTCTCACTCCTAATTGACTACTTTTAATCAAACATCCTATAACATACTTCTACTTAGTACTCGTTATGAAAAAGCATTATATTTTGACATTTATATATATTTTAATTATATAATGTTTTTTTAGAAATAAAAAAATTAAATACCCTTTTCATCGTCTTATTCAGATCACAATGGTACTTTTTCTTAAATATTGAAAACAAAAATTTTACTCCTACAACATTAGAGAAACAAAAGAAGCATTTTGTATAAATTTGATAGTTCATATCATTTGTTCATTATAAAAAAATAAATTAAAAAAAAAAACTAATTTACATGTTCTTGCCTATAACTTATTATTATTGTGCAATGAGGGGTAGCTACAATAGGCCATCACCCTTCTTTAAATTTTGAATTTTCTTTAATAGATCTATATTTTAATTCTTGATGGTATAAATTTTTTCCCTTCATTACAAATAAAATACATAAATTTTTGAGTGAGACGATTTTACTATGAAACATTCCTCATACATAAGTTAAATAATCAAACAAAATAAATATTAGTATATAGGCTCATATCATCAAGTTATCTCACCATTCTTTCAGTAAAATAACTCGTAAAACATATAAAATGACTTAGACACCCTTGACCTACAATTCTGACTTTGTCACTAGTGTGTACATATATAATGGAATCACCGACATGTACCATTGCCCTTTCGACCACTTTAATAGGGAAAAACAAACAAATTATGAGAGGAGATGAAGTAAGAAAAATGCCAATTGAGAAACAATAAAATCAGCATCAAATGGAATCATTTTGATAGTTTTGTAACTGACAATAAGGGAAAACAAAAAATGGTCATTTTCTGGGTCATAAAATTTTATTGTATTTTGATCATAAAAATTTATTTTAACTATAAGTATATACTCTTTTTGTCCCGTGGCACTTGTTATAACGATAGAATTTGAGCAATCAAAAAGAGATAAAAATTGGTAAAAAAAAAAAATATGTATCATGGCTAAAAATAAATATATAAAAAATGCCGATAAAATAAAGAGAAAATTGTTAAGAATAAACCAATCTTTGTTTGATCCGTTGAATATAAACCACCTATTATTTGTTTTAAATAAATCCACATATTAGGTATATTTGTCAAAAATAAACCGACCTATTATTTATAACAATCTTTAAAACTTTTTTGTAAGTCAAAAATTATGAATTAAATACAGTTGGGTTTATTTTTAGCAATTATAGCAATAGATGAGTTTATTTATGAATAAAAAATAATTAGATTTATTTTTAGCAGTTTCTGCAAAAAGTGGTTTATTTATTTACAAATTTCCCTTAAATAAATCAAACTAAAAAATATACTCCCTCCTATCCACCTTAGGTGTCCCATTTACTTTTGAGACACTATTCATATATCACTCTTAAATTGCATTTTATTATTAATCTATAAGTTAAAACATAGTCACGTAGTATCTTATTTGATTCATTTTGATGTAAAGATTATTAATATCAACTTTTTATAATTTTTAATTATACATAACTCGATATATTAAGAATTGAATAAATGCATTGGATAAAATGTATAAAGTAAATGAAACACTTAAAATGAATAGGAGGGAGTAGTAAAATCTGTATGAAAGAGAAAATATGTAAGTACTACTATCATTTTCTGTGAATAATGAAGACAAAGGAGCAAAAATGTGTAGTTGTTTTGTTAATATTTCAAATGTCATAATCCACTTAAGAAGAAGCAACAGGATGAAGATATGATGTTATTGGACCAAAGTGTGCTATCAAGATTCAGTTTCAATCTTTAGCCTAACTTCAAATTTTTTTCTTCCTAATTTTTGACAAAAAAATCATGCTTATTGTGGGCCACTTTCACCCACCCTTCCAAAATTCCATTTTCAAATTTCACTGTTTTTAGTTGACAAAAATACATGACTCAACTAAGTGAATAAAAAACTACTCCCACCATTCCATTAAATTTGCAGAAATTGTTATTTTAATTCATCTTATTTAATTTACATTATTTTTATTTTGGGATAATGGCCCACCATTTCTTTTTATTTTTTTCTATATATTTTAATTCTCTTTTGATCTCATCCACATAATTTATTTTCTCTCTTCATTTATTATCATTATCCACCTTTTTCTTAATAAATATCACTTTTCTCTTTGATTCAAACTATAAAGGACAAATGAGCATATGTTAATTGTTGCAAACTTTATGAAACAGGAAGAGTAATTACAATTATTTTGGTTATTTTCGTATGAAAATTTGAGTTATCAATAATTGTTTCCTTCTCTAACAAGTAACAACCTCCACCATAAATTCATAATAGCTAGTATATTGAGAGATCGACTTTTTGAGAGATGTATTTTAAGCTCAATCCATTAAAGATTAATGTTTACTTACCATATTCTTAATGTCTATTTACATTATTCTTAATGCTTGATTACTGTATCCTTAATGCATACTTATAATATTTAAAAAAATATATAACGGACCGATCCAATTAGAGATAGTCTCTCAACAGAATTTATGAATTCATAATCTGTAACACCCCGAGATTTTAATAATGAAATTATTTAATATTTTAATAACTTTTAAAGGTTTTACAATTATATTAAACTATTTGTGAATTAGTTTTAATAAATTTCTTTCATATGCGATTTAAATGGTAACATATATATATATATATATATATATATATATATATATATATATATATATATATATATATATATATATATTAAAAATATAGTTACGATTTCTCAAATAAAGAGGTTCGAATCAAATGATTATTTTATTAAAATGTGTGAGCCCACGAAGGTGAGTTTCTTAGTTGGGTTTCGCAAGAAAATGAATCGAGATAAAAATAAATAATAAACCTAATAATAATAATAATAATAATAATAATAATAATAATAACAATAATAATAATAATAATAATAATAATAATGATAAGAATAACATGGATAAAACGTATAAAGCCCTCGTTGCTCAAAACATAGCCGTCATTCTCCTTTCTCCCTCTCCTCCTTCTTTCTCTCTTTTCCTCTTGCGCCGCCAATGAGCAGCCGTGCCACCACCAAGCTGCTGCACGGCCCCACAGAAACGCTGGCCTCCCTTCTCTTCTCCACGGCAGAAACCAGCAGCAGCCTCCTTTCTCTTCTCCACGGCAGAAACCAGCAGCAGTCTCCCTTCTCTTCTCCACGGCAGAAACCAGTAGCACCTCCCTTCCCTCCTCTATGGCAGCAACCAGCCGCACACCAGCAGCCCTCCACGAGCGCAATGCCGCCTCTGTGCGCGCCACCATCTTTGTGCTCCACACTACCTCAACAACCACCTATACTCTCACCCATTTCTAATTCCCCTTTGTAAGACATCTCACCTACCTCTAATTGATTTTCCTTCTTGTTTTAATTGGGATTTTTATCAAGTTTATGAGTCTTATGATGATTTTGTATTATTTCTTTCTTTTATTTATTGAATCTTGCTATGAGTAAGAGTCGGATTTGTGAATTGAATATATTTATGAATTAAGGTTTAAAGTATGAATATAAATGAAAGTTGTACTACTTTTGTGTTTAGGGATGTTTTATAACTTTAATAAATTGGTATGAAATTTGAATATGTGATTATATTGTGAATGGTGATAAATGTTAAATAGATGGTTGAAGTTATTAGTCCCAAAAGTGGGTGTTAATTGTCACTTGTATTGTTAAAAAAAAATGATGGTGGTTATTGTTTATATTATTGAGTATTATTGCTAGTTAATTATGTTACGATCGTAGCTATTAGAGTTGAATTCTATCGTTGTGGAAGTCGAAAGAAACTATTGTTATTATTGTTGCTAATTATTAGAGGAAGTGTTTCTTTTCGTGTTCTTTGCCATTAGTGGAAAAAAACGTATGTATTGCTTATCATTTGCTGTGGTTTTTGTATATTCGCAGCAATAAATAGGAAAAAGAATTAGAAAAAAAAAATTAATTGCTGCGGTTTTGGGGTGTGACCGTAGCAAATATTCAGTACCAATATTAATTGTTGCGGTTTTAGTGTTTGCCCGCAACAAATACACATTTCAATTTTTCTTTTTGCAGCAAATAAATACGATCAGTAGCAATAATTGCTGCGGTTGACTAGGGCCCGCAGCAAATAACCGTTGGACAATTTAATTAAAACCTGCCATTTCAATGTTGTTTCTTTTTTCACAAAACTCGACTACACGTACATTATACACTTTGTTGTTATTACTTCTCTCAAAACCATTGAAAAAACGCTTCATCTGCATCTTCATCTTCATCTGCTTCTTTCCTCTTCTTCATCTTCAGAAACGTAACAGCCTTCTTCTTCTTCAAAGTTCTTTATCTTCATCTGGAAACTTGAAAAACGCTGTGTGTTAACAGTTTCTTCAAAGTTCTTCATCTTCTTGGTTCATAAACCCACAAAATTTAATACTTTGGTCTTGTTCATCTTCAAAACCCACGACATTAAGGTATTTTTCCTCTTTTAATTTGTTAAACATTTAAGTTTTGCAAGATATTCATGAAAAAACTCGAAAATTATGGCAACCGTTTGTAAACTAATTTTGTTTCTCTGTTTTTCGTTGTAGATAACATAACCCACAAAATCAAGGTAATTATATTTATTTTACTAATTTGCAAGTTCATATCTTTATTGTTTAACATGTAATTTAGTAATTTAGTGCTAAAGATATCAATTTATTTGTGAATTTTACATTATTCAAGTTTATGTTATTAGTTTGTTAAATATTTGTGTAATTTGTTAAAAATGTGGTTTGTTGTTATAGTTATGTCTTTAACTATTAGAATTATAATATAATTTTATTTACAATGTAGTGCTTAATATTGAAGTATGAAGTATAGAATAGAATATGAAGTGTGTATATTTAGGGTTAAATAGATTTTGTATAAATAAGTATATAATTTTTTAGGGTTAAATAGATTTGGCATAAAGTAGCTCAAACTTGGTTTATTTTGCACGAAACTTAGCACACAACACTATTTGGTATATATTATTGTGTTGAAGTAGTTAGAATTGAAAATCATAGTCATATGCTAGAAATTACATGTTAAGTTGCCATTTTAAGGGTTTTTAAGCGTTTTTGCCACTTTTGCGCATAAAGTAGCTCAAACTTGGTTTGTTTTACACGAAACTTGGCACACAACACTATTTGGTATATATTATTGTGTTGAAGTGGTTAGAATTGAAAATCATAGTCATATGCTAGAAATTACGTGCTAAGTTGCGATTTTAAGTGTTTTTAAGCGTTTTTGCCACTTTTGCGCATAAAGTAGCTCAAACTTGGTTTGTTTTGCACGAAACTTGGCACACAACACTATTTGGTATATATTATTCTGTTGAAGTGGTTAGAATTGAAAATTATAGTCATATGCTAGAAATTACGTATTAAGTTGCGATTTTATACGTTTTTAAGCTTTTTTGGCACTAACATCTATCTTCTCTTAGTGCTTTCAACAACCTTCTACTTCCGTTGACTGCGGCTACTACACGCTGAACTACATGGATGATATTATAAAATCCGTGAAGGATTTTGGAGTCGAAAATATAGATGCCGTAAGTATTTGTTACATTCTTAAATTATTATTATTGGTAAAATCTAATGTTTATTAATCTTTTAATTTTATATTATATTATAGGTTTTATACGACATTTTGAGGGAAACACGCCCTCTGAAAAGTGGAGAGATGCGCGAATTTAAAGACAAGATTGCCGCGTATCTTGCTAATTTTTGTCCTTGATAAATTGTAATTAGTATATATTTTTTAGGACTTTAATGTATATTATATATATATGTACGTACATAATATTATATTATATATACGATCGAGAGTTTATTATTACAAAGAGATTATTGGTGATTATTTGTGATTATCATTGGATTATTGTTGGATTAATCATTGCTATTACATTGTACATTATTATTGGATTATTATTAGTATAAAACGAAAAAAGAAAAAAAAAATATCAACTATTTGCTGCGGTCAAACCAAAACCGCAGCAAATAAAGAAGAGTATTTGCTGTAGTCAACGCCCAAAAC